>NC_134423.1:16915000-17540000 GCF_030867145.1 Opisthocomus hoazin
CATTTAAAGGACTGACTGGATTAAAATTTGTATTTTGCTTGTTGCAAAAGTTTAATGAGTTCTAATAACTTCTGTTCAAAACCAAATGTGTTACCTCCAAATCAGAGTGGCTTACAACTCTCTCTAGTTGTTAAACTCTCTCCAGATGAGAATTATAGATAGCACGCAAAACATTTGAAGCCCTGTCCAACCAGAAATATATCCTAAGTGGCTGGTTTCCACTTTGTTCAAAACATGATCCATTAAAATGCAGACAGATTAAAGATAGGATTCAGGTCTGTGTTCATGCAGTTCTGTAGAGTAACCCACATAAATATCCAACAAATTGGTTTGGATGCCTGTGTAAACAAAAGGTCTATAAACAACTGCAATAAACCCCAGCTAAAGAGTCTGCATTCTGCTTGGCAGAATGTTTTCTTTATGCACTTAGATTAACAAACCATGATCTCATCATTAGTCAACAAGATACTAGAGAGACCATCAAAGCAAACTACAGGAGAGTTGAGACTGATTCATGCCAAACAAATGTTTGCAGCTAACAGCTGTATTACCACTGATTCTAATTTACTCAGCAGGATTCTCCTTTCATTTCCGAAGTGAGATGAATGTCACAGTGTATGATGTAGACAGAATGTCTACCTGCTGCAATGAGTTGTGTCAGCTCTCCTTGGTCACACAATCTCTTGCTGGTTTTGGATGTCATGAAGAATTACATCCCGGCATTTTCTACTTTAGCAAGAAGAATCCTAAAGGCGATTTGACCTGTTCGGAGAAGGCTGTTAGATTACCATGCTACACACATGCCCTGTTCAACATAAGGAGGATTTAGGAAGGCTAGCTTATCATTCATTCCTGCTTCTGCTGAATCTTTGTGATCACATCTTGGACAGCTTGTGCCTCCCGAACGAAAAGTAGTTGTTTCCCTTTTCCTTCCTTGGTGTTTTTAGTAGAATTTAGAGAGCTGTTCTTGGACAACTGTTGTGCCTCTTTGCCTGTAAAAGATACATGTCAAAAGGATTTGCCTTCTTAAACGGAAACAAATAGGGTGGTGTATCAGCCCTGTCAAAGTTAACAAGAGTTTAGGCATGGACTTCCACGGGACCAGGATTCAACCCATGGAACAAACGAGCCATTTACAGCTTAGCATTCTATCCAGGAATTTCTGTTTGAGATTGCCTTTTTACTTGTGCAGCACTATTCACTATGCTCTTTTCAGGGCTACTCCTCACACAGGGCACTGCACAGTCAAATAAAGCTGCTCTTCTTCATGTCAGTATTTCAAAATTCACTTGTCTTTGCTGGAGACACACCCTGAATTTGCCATGCAGTCCTAAAATGTTTCTCAGAAAGACTTTGCATAAAATCTGGAATTTTAAAAAAATCAATGTAAGGAGCAGCATGGGTTTGGAGGTTTTGCCAAAACACTGATATCCAGTGCATCAATAGCTGGGGAGAGAAAACTACAATTCCAGAAAACATAGAAAATTTCTGTCTGATGACACAATCTCACCAAAACTTAAGCAATCTCTTGTAACTTAAAACTCTATTCTTCAGATATGCTCTCAATAATTCAAGAAAGGTATAATAGCAAAGATGGGCAGCCCGGCTACTTAAAATGTCCAAGTAACTGAAGATGTATGTCTCCTCTGTCAATTTTTGCACTGTTCATGGAATCTTTTAATCTACATAGCTTCCTGTGCAGTCTTACCTTCACAGTCTTGCTGTGGCAGTGTGCAAGAAAATTACCTGCTGTTCAGGTAGATTGCTGTTCCCTACATTCAGGTGTTCCCAAATGACTGACTTAACGTATATCTGTGATCAAAGGAAGGGTCAGAGCAGAGGAGAAGACAGACATTCTGACAGAGCTGTAGAGGAAGTATCACAAACTATGGAGGTTTGTTTTTGACTGTTGAGACTTCCAGTGCTTTAACAGTAATGGGCAAACACACCTGTACCATTTAGAAACATTGATTTCTGTCTGAAAACAGAAAATTAAGAGAACGTGAAAGGCAACAGACTTTTGAATTTCTGCACAAAGTATTTAAAATGTGACTGCATAAGCTTCCTCTTGAAGGAGACATTAAACTTCCAAACACAGAAGGCAAAAATAAGCAACAATCAAATGTTTTATATCATGATATGCTCTCAATGCCTAATGTCATACAGTTCACAGTCCAGAAACAGATCCTTCCAGGATTATTCTTCAAATAGCTTTTTTGCACAGGGGTGCTGCAAAACGCTTCTTTAACCTTTTTTATTGTTGTTCTTCTGAATAACAGATTGTTTTCTTTGAGATGGGCCAAATTGCATCTGCCTCAGCGTCCATGCAGCTTACAAGGTTATGGTACTTCACAAGCTATCCAGGGATACTCCCGATATCAATCTTGAAGCCTATTCAAAATAAGGATGGGGAGTCAGGGCTTTCTCTGCCAACATTCCTGCTGAATAATCGCACAGCTCCATTATCTGTGGGGGAGTCCTCTCTTCCAGTGTTCCCTCGCAAGGCTGTACTGCCTGTTGGGAGCGCACAGATATAGCTGAGAGACACCACAGGAAGCATGTCCTAAAAGACCATACAGATTGCAATGCTATCACTTATCCCTTTCATGCTGTCTTTCTCCATAAAGAGAGGGTCAGTCACAAAAGGCTGCCTTTGTCACTAAATAATCACAGTGCTGATGCCTTCCCTAAGACTTTTCTCAACCTGTAAGTGAATAAGGCACAATAGGAGCACAGTGAACAAAAATGCTGAGCAGCATGAGCCCTACTATCCTGATGTTTACGCTGATTTCTAACGAGGAGACCACAGTGAAGCTGTCTGTTAAGCTTATACTTGGAAACTTGAAAACAACCTCCCTCTATTAACAATACTTTGGACCATACTTTTCCAAATTAACACTGTTGTCTCCTAGCCCTCTGGATTTTAATTTTTGCCATATACATAATATTTGGACCTCCGTATTTGCCAATCACTTCTTTGCGTAGAAACCTTTCAAAATCTTTTCTTAGATGGATAAAAGAGTTTTGACATTAAAGTGGTAGAATGGAAGGCAAAGAGATGGTGGGCTGGACACATTACTCTGCCTTCCTTCCTCTGTTCAGCTCTGTGAATTTTTGAGGGGAAGTAGGTGGTCATTCTTTGAGAGACGGAGGTTCAAGGTAGTGAGGGTGTGAATGGCCTTGGCTGGCACTGGCTATAAACACAGCACTCTCACTGGTTTCCAGTGTACATTTTCTGCAGTTTAAGAGACTGGAATTTCCAGATGACATGCTCGATGTATGTGGTGGGGGTGGAGGGCAGAAAAGGTCCTTCTTTTTTATGTTCACTTCTGGCTGTCAGTCAAACATAGCAATAAAATCAGCTCCAATTAAGGGGATATGCAAGGAATTTCATGATAATGTCAACACTCCATTCCATCACTATAGGGGTAACGAAAAGAAGATAATTTTAATTTTTTTTTTTTTAAGAAATAACCTCACTCACACTTGATTGTGGTATCACCAGATAAACAGTTAAATCACAAAGCTACATGAAGTGGTTGACAATTGCTTCATTATCCTGTGGGGATTTTGCTTTGTTTTTTCTGTGGGGGCCCTGGTTTCTGTTTCATTTGCTTTCTGATTACTCCAGTGCTGACTTCACTTTCTCCAGCAGACTGCCTTCAGTTCTCTAAAAGTTTCAGCTTCTCGTCCATTAACCCCTTACTGCAGGGAGTCTCACTCACCTGAACTCAGAAATAGAAAACAGCTAGAGAGACCAGAGACTACACGGAGAAAAAAATTCAGCTCTGGACTCACTCCCATCTCACTTCACATCTAACTTTCTGTGCGACCTTAAAACATGCCCCAGTTAAAAAAAAGTGCTTAGCAAGGTTCTTAAACTTCTCAATATTGAATAGATACTTTTAAACATGTGTTTTACCATTTCATACACCTAAATCTACATGTGATTACTTCCTTAGCTGCAAATGGGTGCAGCTACATTGCAACAGTATAAAATCTTATCTATTTTGGATTCATTGATCCAAGGGAGAGGAGAATTTCCAGGGAGCAGAGTGGCCTCTCCAACTGTACTGATGTCGAAATACGTCAAATATGTAGCTGTCAAACTGCTACTCCATTTAATCTACCCTCATGCTTCTTGGCGAGATCTTCAGTTTAAGGCTACTCCAGCCACAGGGCTGCATTCTGCTCCAGCTGACCGCACAATCTACAAAGACATTTTGGAGGTGCACCAAGAGGAGGATCTCCTCAACCCATATTAAGATTATCTGTGGTGCAGCTGAGAGTCAGGTCTGGGATGGTGCTTTTGTAACTTCTTGTCGTACTTGGTATTCTGCTGTGTGCTATTAATCCTGCAGAAAAGGCCAATGATTTCGTCATAATTTGACATATTCTGGATCATGACTTCACAGTCAAATTACTTAAACCTTTGGGCGCTGAAAACTGTATTTTGAGAAGAACAAATGCCCTCCTATAAACATGTTGGCTAGCAGTTTAGTAACTACAAGTAGTAAGAGTGAAATAAATTCTAAAAGCAGTGGTCACCTGGGGTAACTAACACTTGGACTATATAAAGAAGTATGATAGCACTTATTACTAATGAATAGTAATAAGCTTAATACATGCTTCCTACATACTTAGATATCAGATCTAACTTTTTCCACTAAAAATGATGTAACTAAACCCCTTAATAATAGTATCTGAAACCTTGTGAACATGCCACTAGTTTGGATGGAAGTAATTCTAGTTACATCAATTTCAGATTTTTAATTCAGCCCTTCTAAAGCACCCTAAAAGAAAACTCTAAGCCGTTTTAGCATAGATGCAAATGGGTGAAGGGTACGAACACTTTCGTGCTGTGCCTTATCCCCTCGCAATTTCTAGAAAAAAACCTGGAAAGCTGTCCGCTGCTGCTGAGAATCTGTTGGGATTGAAGAACCTGCTGGATTATTTAGAGCTTTGTTCCAGTGATAGCCAACATTGGCTGTTGAAGTGAACTGTATGACTACATTCCCTGTAAAATGTGTCTCCATTTCCTTTCAGGTTGGGAAGCTGATCCAAGAAGCAGCTGGAAGGAGTAATTTGAAGAGAGTTACACTGGAGCTGGGTGGGAAAAGCCCAAACATTATTTTTGCAGATGCTGATTGTAAGGCAGCAGTTCCATATTTTTCTTAAAAACATATTTGTGAGGGGTCTTTTTCTTTTTTTAGAGCATATCTTTAAGAAAAAGTGAAATGGACCAATACAGCTGTATCTAACTGCACCTTTTAATCTTAGAGAAGCAGCCTAAGGTGTGATATTTTTTATAAAAAGACACAATATTTGAACCCACAGATTCATGACAACAAGCATATAGAAGCGGTGTCAGTCACACTCATAGTCCCATACACATTTGTCATCCTAAACTCTGCAGCAAGGTGGTTTAGTGCTTTAAGTCTGGAAATTCTGTGATTCTTTGGCTTCATAGCAATTACAATAAGGGAGGGCAATTTACACTTGAGGGGCTAATCTATACTCCGTGCAGTGTTCCTTTGTTAAGCTGTTTGATAGTAGCTATGAATGGAGATTATTCCATTTTTTAAATTTTCACAACTGAAGAATTGTGTATTGAAATATCCTCATTGCCACTGTCAGCAGGGAGCTAAAGATTTTGTCAGCTGGATGATGTGCAGCTGAGATTTTTGGCACCTGAGAAGGCACAGGACAGTGGTTTAGGATAGGATAAAAACAGAAACTGGAAGTTTCTTCTTAAATGATCAGAAATAGTTAAAAATGTTGATATCTAAATTGTCAGCATGAGGTTTTGAAGTTAACACCCCATTAAGATGAACGGGACAGTTCACACCTTGGTTTGAGCTATTGTTTCAAGCTGTGTGCAGGCACACTGTACTCAATGCATTTTCTGACAACTTTGAAACCCAAATAAATAGACATACAAGGATCTGGTCTTTTAGTTTAAAAGAGGAAAGTGAATAGAAGAATGATTCTGAAGAGCACTAATTACAAGAGTTGGTTACCATCCTATATTTGTTTCAAAACTTACCAATGTTAGAAAGACGAGGGAAAGCTTGAGAACTTTCAGCAGCTTTCCTTCATAGAAATGTTTCGCCAAGTCAGGGGTCTAAATTACAGCCACAGTCATCCTGGTAAGCTAAATAGGCTCCTGTCAGCTGGAGCCAGGTGCAGATGTTACAGCCCTCTACCCCAGTTACTCATCTCCATCTGCCACCAGAACTCACCATATCTCAAATGCCCCTAACCCACTAACTCAGACTAAATCACCAGAACACTTCTAGTAGAGCAATACAGGCTGGGGACAGGTCTGTGTTACGGCCTTCCACAGAGGAAGGACAAATGCTCTAGCTGCCACACAGAGCTGTAGTTCATCTGTGACTTGATGTATCTGCCAAGTTAAGGTTGAGGAACTGGGGAGAAGTTGCAGGCAACAGGGGAGAGCAAAGGTTTCTTCAGGACTGTCTGTTCCACAATATATCATACTAAAGCTCTCCAGTCTTCCCATATTACAGCCACCAGCACTTGACCTGAGATTCAGACTTCAAATCCCTGACTACTTAAGAACAGCAGACAATTTGCTCACCATTCCAAAGGAGCTGTTTGTTCTATTTGAGGAACACTGCGTGCCAGAAGTTAGCAGAAAGCATGACAAAGCTGTTTAAAGTTCAGTGCACCAAAAAGCAGAGCCCCTCATGGTGAAAAACTGTTAGCAACAGAGGAAGAAATCTCAGTTAATCAGTTCTATCCACTAGTGTGTTCAATCTCCATGGAGCTGCCTGGGAAAACTTGAATGTGGTCCAGGGAACACCCTGTACCTTTTTTTTTCAAAACCACACTGAGGGCAGAAAAAGACATTTCTGTTAGATGGAGTTATTCAGGATGTGCTGAAAGTAAAGCACTGTTGGTTTGTTTATTCCATAAATGATTATACTTTAAGCAATGTTCCAAAGTGCTACAGCTGATAACAGAGCTATTACAGAGCGGTAGGGCATCACTGTTTAAGGATGAATTCAATATTCTTGTCTAGTCAGCTGTTACACCCAACAGGAGAATTTAGTGCTCAGTGTCTCAGTATGCCTGGATCCTCTCTCCTGCTTGGATAGTGGATGGGTTAGTTGTACCTCCAGGGAAGTTAGAGTAGAAATCACAGGTTGATTGTTCTATAATTGTCCTATAGTTTTAAAGCCTTTATGGATCACCTGTATAGGCCAAGAAGATATTTCTGTCTTGCAGAAAAATAATCTGTTTTTTTGGAAAGGATAGGTCTTGCCATTATCAAAATTAAATTTTCTCAAGTACATGGCTGGCTGCAATTCTCACATATGCAGTATTAAACCAAGTGCAAACTTGGGATCACAGACAAATTTTTCCCTCCTCTACTGACCCCAGTCAGATAGACTTCTGTAACATGAGGCACAATCCACTTCCCAGGGTCTCTTAGAGTTTTAGTTGATAAATTACATGTTACTGGCATACAAGACGTTGGTGAAGTTGTTCTTGCATACCCTACTCCTATAGACTGCTAAAGCACTGTCTTGATTTAATTTTTGCAGTGGGATATTAAGCACTATTGTGTGGCTTGCGTCATGAGATGGCATGTGGAATGTATTATCTATGGACCCTTCTTTAACTGGATGATGCATGAAGTCCCAAGTGGTCCCTTGCGATCTAGTGTTTCTGAAACAGTTGTAATGGTCCTACTATCCCTCCAGCATAGCTGTGTCCAGGATGGAATAAATGGGGAAAAAATAAACTTTAGACGTGTTAAAAAACTGTATTTTCACAGGGATTATGACACAAAATTAAATGAATCATCTTCATTTATGACCAGACACAACAACAGCATGTTTTGATTTGGTCACTGTTTTGGGTTTTTTTAAACAAATCCTACTTGTGCTTTGAAGTTTTGAGAACATGGCACTATGTAATACGCATGACACTGGTGCAATAGCAGATGCCTAGGATGTTTCAGAGCAACATATGCTGTCTCGGTTTTTTAGTGGACTATGCTGTGGAACAAGCTCACCAAGGGGTCTTCTTCAATCAAGGTCAATGCTGCACTGCAGGCTCACGGATTTATGTGGAAGAATCAATCTATGAAGAGTTTGTTAGAAGAAGCGTAGAACGTGCAAAGAGGAGAGTAGTGGGGAGTCCTTTTGACCCGACTACGGAACAAGGTCCACAGGTAAAGGCCAAAGGGCTTTACAGCCCAGAAGGTGCCTGGAAGCATTTAAACTCTACTAGGACAGAGGTCAGTCAATGCATACTCACTCACAGTCCGGGGTAGCTGATGTGATAAACAATTTAAAGATTAAAATTCTAAATCTGTAGATAATCTGTGCAGCTCAGACGTGTTTCTTGTTGAGTAAAAACTCTCATCTTAAATATCAGTAAGTTTGCCTCTCAGCTTTAACAGCAAGATTCTGATCTTCAGCCCCCAAGATACAGCTGTAAACGGTGAGAAGCTCTCAAAAGTCTCTGTGGGCACTTACTTTGAAGAATTGTCTACAACCATAATTGTGCTTGTAGACCACTAGAGAGACAGAAGTTCTAAGCAAAAGATGGGCAGAATTAGAAACAGGTCTTTAGAAAATGTTCCTGCCACTGATAACCAGCTGGGCTTATACCATTTTCAGGAAGCTAACCAGGACCAAAAAATAATGATCTGCTTTGTTTGTGCTTATAAGCCAGATTGCTTAGCAAGATGTGGGTTAAGCCACATGCATAAGGGGACGTCTTCCTTAAGAAGACTGAGCCCTAGGTTACAGTCAGCAGCTATTTGTAGATCTTTGGCATCTCCAGCTCAATAAGTAGTGAATATAAGCATGAGTCTACTTACTGGGACACGACTTGCCTAAAAAAATAATTTTGACTTGATTGTCAAGTGCACAATCTGCAAGCCAAACAGCTTCTTCTCTCTTTCAGATTGATAAAAAACAGTACAACAAGATCTTGGAACTGATTCAAAGCGGCATTACTGAAGGAGCAAAACTTGAATGTGGGGGTAAAGGGCTAGGAAGAAAGGGCTTCTTCATTGAACCTACGGTGTTTTCCAATGTAACAGATGACATGCGGATTGCCAAGGAGGAGGTATTCACACACATGAGCAAGATCATTTTAGAATGTCTTGAACATGATTTTTTTTGCTTTGTTTATTCCTTGAGACAAAAGCTTTAGAGTGAAAATTACCACTATATTTAAAAAAAAAAAGCAAATTTTTTTCAGAAGTCCTTATGCACATAGCAACTGATGACTTCAGCTGGGTAAAGAAGCTCAATTTTCGTTACTGGTTGTAAAGTCTCAGACCTCAAAGAAAAAATAAGGGAAAAATGGATGAGTTCCACTAAGGCAACTGCTTTGCGAAATTCATGCAGTTTTACAAACATCTATTATCACTATTAAATGCTGCTGTGGGAATTTGTAAAGATTACAACAGGACAGAGAAGACAATTAAAAAAGCAGATTAAAACAGGAATAAAATGCCTCTGAGTGGGTTGGTTTATTAATTAATGATTAAACTTTGTTGCAGATTTTTGGGCCTGTTCAAGAAATACTGAGATTTAAAACCATGGATGAAGTTATAGAGAGAGCCAACAATTCTGATTTTGGGCTGGTAGCTGCTGTCTTCACAAATGATATAAACAAGGCCCTGACAGTCTCTTCAGCAATGCAGGCTGGGACAGTCTGGTAAGGCAGAAGTTATCACACTCCTGCTCTTGGAGATAAAGCATTTGACTCACTATCATTATGGCACCTCAGTTTTGTGCCCTTTGTCTGAAAAATGTTTATCTAGACCATCCTAGCGGTGAATCACTAAGCAAGACATGGAACAGCTGCAGGGAGATGTTGTGACTCTGCTCACTGTGGGTGAATGCTATTGGAAAGTGGAAAGCGCTTTGCTTCCCATCAGCACGGCAGCCACACTGCTGAATGGCATTACTGAAAACAAACACAGCAGAGTATAAACGATCCTTTCTGTGGGGCAGAGAAATCCCGTGAGGTTTCTGCTAAAGGCACAAAGAATCATGTACTTTTTTACAACATTAAGCAACTGAGGGGACACCTCTCTAGTACTTAGGAAAAGGTAATGCCACTTCTAGAGTTCAATAGCTTGCAGTTTGGTGTGTCAAGCCTGGGTAAACTAAAGATCCATGAGAAATCAGGGAGAAAAAGGACAAATTCGAATCTAATAGCTGTGTGTTATAAACCTGCACTGAGGTTTGTCAGCAGATGAGCGGTTCATTACTGAAGCTGCCTCCAAGTGTTCGGTGCCCTCCTTCAGTCCTCACACACCAAATCCCACTCTCCTTACAAGTAAGGAGCAGAACGTTGTTTTTGTGGCATAAATCCCTCATTTCTTTTCAACATGAGACAAGTTTGTTATTCCTAAGAGGTATACAGTGGCCTTAGCTCCACAAGTTTCAGCCTCTCCCTGAGTTAGTTGTCCACAGGTCTCTCTGACAGTGCAGCTCGACTTACTGCCTCTTCATGTTCTAGGATAAATTGCTACAATGCCTTAAATGCCCAAAGTCCTTTTGGAGGATTCAAAATGTCTGGCAATGGGAGAGAGATGTAAGTATTACATTGCTGTCTTCTAAACTGTTTTCAGCTCTACATCTTAATAAACATTAATAAATCTATCCATGCAAATTAAGATCAGGAAATATACCCATCTGAGGGTCAGGGCATAATACAAGATGATTGATAACCACTGTCAGTTCTAAATGCAATTGATTTACATGGTAAGACCATTTTATTTTCTTTTCCTTTTTTTTTTTTTTTTTTTTTTTTGACGTAGCAGAACAAGTCACTGGAACTCCCTTCTTATTCTGAAAGGAACTGAAAAATTTCTGAGTATTTTTTCTGAGCTTTTAACTTCTGTTTTCTCTGAGTTTTTCTTAGCCATGTTAACCAGCACTTTTACAGAAAAAGATTCTGTTTCTGGTATTGCTATGGGCTTGTTGACTGGGTTGGTGCACTTGTTTCAGAGTTGTTTTGCCATATATTTTGCCTCTCTTGTTATATTTTCCTTTCTTTACTTCTTCCTACATCTGTTAATATAGGTGCATCTGAACTTTATTAAAATGTTATCTTTCTCTTCCAGATTTATAAACAATGTTAAATGAAATCAGGCCTAGAGAAGGACAGACAAATGTGTTTACATCCCTTTCAAAAAATCACCTTCCATTACAAAGCTCCCTGTCTTCTCTGATTCCATTTAGAACTAAGTGTCAAATATTTTGAAATGGAGCTCCATGCTCAAACACTGTCCCCTGTACCTAATTTAAAGTCTTACTAGTTTTTAATTCTCATTACAGTCACAAGGACGTTTAGCAATTGCATCAGCCCCAGATTGGTTACACATACAAAGGAGTCAATTAATGTCTGTGCAGGAGGCATGTATACCAGATATGTCTCTCCTAAGCTTTCAAAATAGCTTATGGCTAATGGCAAACTCAGCAGTAAAACTAAAGTAAGGTCAAACTCTTTAAAACTTTAAATATGTGGAAGTATACAACTTGATCTATAAAATAAGCTCTATGTAGTCTGAAATATTTTCCCTCATTAGGGAGTACTTTGAATAACACATTCATACTGTTCTCCACATTCATGAGTTATGAGGTGATCTCACACTGGCATAAATATGTCAGCTCATCTAACTCTTATCATTGTCAAAATATTCTAAGACTACTAAGCTCAACAGAGCGCATGAGTAACCTGACACTCAAGAGTGACCCCCTCCACTTCAGGGAGGTTAAGTGTGCAAGCAAAATATTCACATATTGATATTGTAGAATTTTTGAAAGAGGGGGAAACCAGGCAGCACCCCAGATCCCATGGTAGTTGTACACTTCATTCCCATCTACAGCTTTGAAAATATTCATCATAAACAATAAATGTTTGGAATGGAAATCATCACTATCTCATAAAGATGCCTGAAAACCTACTTATGAGTAATTGTTCTACTCCTTACAGAACCTCTTTGATCAGATATCACGTTCTAATTCACCTCCTCCCTCCCGCATTAATATGTGCATACTTTTTATTAAAATGCCATGGTTTCTTAGATCCCCGTTTTTGAGGGATACATTTTACAGCATAAATAATGTTGAATCAGCAATTAATGAATAAAAAAAAAGAAGAGAAAGTGTCCATACATATGTGTGTCATTGCTAAGCTAATGCTATGTTACAGACAAATCATAATTGTGCCACTGTGCTGTCTGTGCTAGCAGTGTATTATCTCGGACTTGTTTTGTTCCTGCATTTAAATTCACAGATTTTTATTCACAGATTTTTATCACACATGGGGAATAATATGAACACAGAAAGTTGAGATCTGCTATACTCATTTTATACTCCCACAAAATGTAGCAGGGTATGTGTCTACCAGTAGAGAACGAGAACTCACGTACACAATACAACTGATTTCTGCTCTGTAAGACTACTTAAAATATTCTTGTATTCTTAAAGGAGTCTAAAAGAGGGATATTTTTATACATGTACACTTCTTAAAACTCCTTATCACTACCTGATTAGTGTAGAATTTCACTCCTGTAACTAAAAATCAGGTGACATCCCAGATAGCCACATGTGGCTGTTTTATACTAGATAGAGTCTCCCAAAATTCTGGTCTGTCCGAATGCCTTCAAGGGAAGAAGGTGTCATTCTACCTAGAGCTATCCTTTAAAGTCAGAGGAATGATTATTGTCTGGATAGCTCTGAGATACAGCAGTGTATAATTGCATTCCCACAGAGAAGTGCAAGCAGAAGAACAGTTTGGAGTTGTAATTCTTTTCCTTATCTTTTTTCTCTTGAACTGAGAGAAGACAGTATGTAATATTTCTTTTTGAAGAGCAGTTTGTTCCCTTTCCCTCACACCAACACAACCAAGGGATAGTATCATGCAAATTTGACTTGTGGGCTCCTTCCTTTTCATAGACACATCCCTTGTTCTCACCCTGATACCGAACTGCTATCCAAGAAGAAAGTGGCCATACAACAGCATGTTATTACTCCGTACTTCCCTGTATTAGGCTGTGCAGACAAGCAAGCCATTTAATTGAGCACACACTGACTCTTCTGATCTGAATGTCTGGAATAACACATCTTCCTATTCAGCAAGAGCAACTTTCTAACTTTTGAAAAATACTTGCCTTAGAATTCCTCACAGTTGTCCACTTCCAAACTTTCAGCCAGAAAACAAATGCGTAAGGCCCTGAAGCCCTCAGCTGAAGAAACAGATAATATATATATCTAATTTTGTTTGCCAGACCTAGATAAGAAACCAACTGGAATCTGGAACACACATAAAGGCACTGGATACTCTGTTGGCTAGGTTATCTGTTGACTTGCAAAAATGTGTTGAACAGGTGTCTGGGGCCAAGCCGCAGCCCTGATGAATCAAGCAGAAACTTCCACACAGAGACTTACTAGCATTAGTTATTGGGCTCCACGCAGCTCCTGGTGACAGCTTCCACTGAGCTGTAAGAGAATGGTTCTGTGGCTCAGCTGAGTCTGATAAATAGCTCAAGCTTTTTGTCATTCTTTGGAGACAAATCTACCACTTTCTACTGAAAGCTGGGGCTGGGACGGTCCACATCAATGGGAACCTTTCACATGTGAAAATATCTTTACTAATATATTCGCTTGCATGTACTTAGACTCTGGTAAGTCTTAAAATGCTTACTGATTCATCAGTCTGAGTTAAATATCAACCACTACATCACATGTAAGGCTTACCAAGCCAACAGGCATATCAGAAAGTTTTCAAAACTGCAGGTGGAGCGAAATGGGCTGGTAAATACTGGTATTTCTGCCAAAATGAATTAACTTTCCAAGGAAGGTTACAGGAATTCCTCCCCTGATGTTGTATTTTGTGTGAAATTTACAGTGTAGAGGTAGATATGAGGTAGTCTATGGAACACGAGGGGCATACAGAGGTGTTTAATTGCTTTGACCAGTGGCTCCTCACTCCATTCTGAAAGCAACACTTAGTACAAAGCGGTTCTGAGGAACTCCCCTGAAATATTCTTGATGGTGCTGTTGGCATTAAATTCTGTACAGGGGGATCCAGAGGGAAGGCAGTGTCAAATAGTAAACATGCTAACATGATATGCATGTCAGCACTTTTTAGACTTTAATGTAAGTAAGGGAGCAGTATTGTGTGTGTTTTAGGGGTGGGGATAAGAATTTAACCAAGAAACAAATGTCTAAGAGCTGGTGCAAAAGAATCCTCGTATGAGTTCATATAAAAGAGATACTCTGCTTCCAGACTTGGACTGTACCTGTTTTGAGGTGGGGACATGTTTGCTTTACACACACAGCATCTGGCAGACATATTAAATCTTAATGACTAGAACACACTTCTCCATTACAAAAAATATGCACAGCAAAACACAAATACCTATACTTCAGAGAAGATAGGCATGCAACATCCACTCTAAACCTCAGCAGTTGCCTAAAAGAGGAGCCAGGCCAGAGCTGACTACAACAAAATCTGCACAGCCTTCAGAAACACCCATTTCTTAAGCATAATTTACCCAAAGCAGAACACGTACCCCTCAGAGCTACGTGTCCGACGACTGGGACATAGTAAGTGGTGTCTACTTCTACTAGTAAGGTCTTCTACGTAAATCTAGTGGAAATCTGAGCAGGATGAATGCTCTTTTTCACAGGACATGCAAATGCTGATTTCTGCTGCTGGGTATTTTGTCAGGGAAAAAAGATCAGTGGGTTTGGAGTCAAGTTCATCTTTATCCAGGGTTGCGAGTAGTTAATTTTCCATAGTACTCAGATTGGACCTTCTCTTTCTTGAATGCAAATATAAGCAGCAATTTCACTCGCCAGCGGTGTAGGTTTTGGTGTTTGGACATTTTCGAGGTCTGGAAAGAACAGAGGATATCAATTCACTCCCAACAGTTCCATCAACAGACAGTGAGTGTTTCTGGGTTTAATGTCATTCTGTTATCAGAACACTGCAGCTATCCATTGTGCTTTTGACCTGAACTGAAACTTCATCTTCAGGTTTTCTGAAAGATGGCATGAAAGGAAAACCTGTACAAAATCATAGTACAACAGAAACCCCTGCCAAGAATATTAAATTGCATCTTAACTGTATCAAGGAATCACTTTGCACGGTTTTGCTTGATAAAGAATTAATGTCTGGTGCAAGCTGATGCTGAAATTTGTTTTTTAGGGGTGAATGTGGATTGAGAGAATATTCTGAAGTCAAAACTGTGACAATAAAGATCCCTCAGAAGAACTCCTAAAATGACAAAGGACCACAGTGTGCTGAAGAGCACATGATGCCACCCTCTCTATTCCTTAAGGAGACCAGCACTCAGGAACAAAAAGTGTTACACAATATATATTTAAGAAATTAAGTTGCAACATATATACTGAGCACATAACTGCGTATGTAATGCAAACCAAGTCTGCATGTCTTCATAAAACTCTGCTGAGAATTGTTACATCTTTATAAAACAAATCATAACAAGAGATAAAATTGCTATTGGGCATCATTTAATAATGGTTCTAGCTATAAAGCTGTTAAATGAAAATGCATGCACACACACATTTATCTCTTTAAATAAACAAAATAAGTCTTACTGCTTTCAAGTTGCCTTCTCAAACAGACTTGCCTTGTACTGACATTCTACTTTCAGTCAGGGCTTTACAAGCCAGATTTTACCCAAAAATGCTAGCAATGAACAACATAAACAAGGATCACTGATGTTCTTAAAAAATAAAATACTCTGAACAGTAGCGAGCCAAAAACTGGCATATTGTCGACTTTCCAATTAGCATGCTCACATTAAGAGGTCAGACTGAGGAGGGAATTAAACCATTATATGGACAATGAAATCCAAATACTTAATAGTGAGATTTGGCTTTCATGACCCACAGCGATTTGGTTTTCAAAGTTTGTTTTCATAATTACTTTATGTCTTGCTATAAGCAAAATTCCTCCCTCACTTACAGGAACTTGAACGGTTTTACCTGCCTTCCAAAAGAGCATGGCCAGACAGGGTGGGAGGGTGTTAAGGAGGACAGGAACACATCCCAAGGCTTCACAGAATGTTTCAGCTTTCACTGCTTGTCTAGTTCTGCTGTTGTTACTGTTGTTGTTTTCACCTTTTTTGTTTTTTTAAACAAGTATACGCACACACAGACTGCATTGATTTGGCTCCTATTAAACTGCCTGTGATTACACTGGGAGCTGTTAAGTATTCATTACAACAGGAGGAACCCAGCAAAAGCCCACCTGACAAGAAGTATGCTTGACTTTATTTTCTTACTAAATGATGGCTTGCCATCCTCACCATGCTTGTGAGCCTCAGGTGAGCTTACTGGCTAGTACTGACTTTTCAGTTATGCCTGTTCTTTTTTTGGCCCAGGACAAAAATATGAGCAAGTTCTTTTAGAAGTGAGGTGTTTAAAACCTGTCACATTATTACCTGCTGCCTACAGAATCTCTTCCAGCTTGCAACTAACAAATTAAACACTATCTCTTTCTCCCTTCCAGCTGCAGAGCTCACTGATTCCCCAGACTTAAAAAGAGGTTTCATTTTATGTGTTAACCTAGAATTAAGAAGATTTATTTTTAAACTACAGTAAGTCATCTACACTGTGTAGCTACATTATCTGGGGTGTAAGGACAGAATTATGGCCTCAGATGTAACAGTTTTCCTAGCTGCAGAGTCTATACTACGAACTGTTGAAAACTCCAGACCTGATCAGCAAATCATTTCTGCATGTTCTTAACTTCCTTTACTCTCTGAGGAATTCCTCTTAGATTTGAAGTTGTGTGTGTCCTTAAACATACTGCTGGACCAGGACAAGAGTATCCAGCACTTTGTAGTGCGGTGGCCCTTAATATTTTGCATTTCTAACTCATGTCAAACTGCGTATGTGTTTTTAAAGCAATATGTATACATGACATTGTTCAGAAATGACAGTACATTCACAGACATGGAGGTGAATCAAAATATTCCTGAGTTGTTAAATGAAAATGCCATATACTTTACTGTAGTGTATGTCAGAGTGAAGAAAAACAACATACAGCAAACAAGAGATTAGTTATCTTTTAAACTGCAATATAAAATGTGAAAAAGGAGATTTTATTTCTTTCCTCCGATTTACTTAAGAAAGAAACTTCCTGTGCTAACAGCATTTACACTGTGTACTCTTTTGTATTCTTTTTGTGTATTTTGTATGTCTGTGCTTTATTCCCGGTACATTCAGGTAAACAATATAGAGTTGCCATTTTTTTCAACCCTGTCACTGCAGCTCCATTTGATGCACATGGATTTGTGAAATCCTTTAAATGTACCATCTGCATGGATCCAACAAAACATTTTTCCAGTCCCTACAGCTTTTTGTTACAGTTTTTAATCATGTATATAGTTATATGTTATTAAAAAAGTAAAAGGATATTTTCTATGAAGTTTTTTCCATTAAAAAGGTTTAGAGAAAGACTTCGGACTGTGAGACTCCTTCATTGTTGACAGAGCTATAAAAATATTAAAAAAAAATATTTTCTTAGCAAAAGATCTGCTCTCACAGTAGCTTTATTTTCATTTGCAAAAGTGAATGAAGTAAAAGGCCAATTACATTTTCTGGAATATTATTGCAGCTGTATGAAAAACATTTGTGAATTGCAGATCTAGGTCATAGACAAAGTTCATCCTCACCCTCACGGTCATAAAGTTTAGCTATTGGGGAAAGTCTGAAATCATCAGAACCAGTGGGGCACCCTTGCAAACTGCTGCATCACAGCTTGAGTTTCAGATAATGCTTAAAAAAAATCATGATGCCTTTTCTTTCTCTAATAGTCACAGAGATGGTTAAATTAACACTTGGATCTTTTATGGAGCAATATTCTACTTGTCTTTAATTTCAAAATGCTAAAACACGGGAATATGACAGACTGATGGTTATTCGACAGCCAGTAAAATTCGCATGGCCAGGTACTATACAACTCTCCCTCAAGCAATCCCTTTATTCCAGGGTTACTTTCATTGCCAGGAACAGTATTCCCCTTTTGAAATGGTGCCTATTTAGATAACGTGACTACTCAGTTAATAACAGAAAGCTACTTCATTGTATGGCACATCATGGTTATACCTGAGTGTCACAGAATAATACTGTTGGCTTAATCTAACACTCTACAGGCAATCACAATAGATAAAGTAACTTGACCGAAACAGATGGTATGAAAGAGAATAAAATTTAATAATAGGAGTGAAGTTCTCAAAAAGGAGTACTGATCCTGAAAGTCTGGGATATCAGGAATATACTAAGCAGAGTTTCACTTCTACTGATTAGTGGCATGGGCAACACTCTGTCGTGGGACTGTGAGTAGACAATTAACACTGTCCATATTTCCCATCTCTCTGACCTGTCTGCAACCTGTCTCACCACTCCAGCTAGTCACAAAGGCCCACGCAATGGAGTGCTTTTCTGAAAGCAAAATGAAGGAAGGAAGGTTGTTCTGGAACCCATTGAAAACATAGAGTGTTCTCACCTAACGAAACGAGCCAAGTTCAGTCCATAGTAAATAAGCACTCTGTGGAGTCCCAGACAGTGAAAGTAAATGTATGCATAAATAAATACACAGGTGTAGTAAAGGGAGAGTTTGGAAACAATTATGCATTTCCTCTGGGAAAAGGATGTGAAGAAAGGCAAAAAGAATTTCAGTTCTGTGGCCTTCAGATGAAGCGATGGATATTGATGCTACTTGAACAGCATCCACACACTTATTGGTGCTCTGTTACAAAGAATGCTCTTTCTCTTCCTCCCCACAGAGGCCAGGATGAAAAAGCTTACCTTGCATATGCAGAGGCACTGCGTTACAGTGTCCTCTTATTTCTCAGTTCTGACCTGGAAAAAAGAGAACCCATAATAACACTGAATTCATGGCACCAGTTTAGGTAGAGAGGAAGTCAAAGACAAGCAATACGCTGTACTGTTCACTTATGGCTCTCTGCATGGTCACACCTAGAGCTCCAGAGATCTACATTTACAGCCATCTTAGTTTTGCATCTATACACCTCCATTTACTGCATGCTAACTCCATCAACACAGGAAGTTATTTTTCTCGTAACAACTTCATATCACAATGACTGATATTCACAGTGCTGTATCTATCAGGAAGCAGGAAAAGCCTCTGTGGCTATTAGATGCCATCAGCATTCCCAACCCATTCAAATGGACTTCTCTTAGCACATTAAACTACAGCTACATAAAACTCATCTTTCTTCCTCATCCTTGTTAAACACATAGTTGATTAATTCCTTCTGTATCTTCACTGTATCTTCTGTGTCCACTGACAGTGCACCGGTATCAGAGAACTATGTGTGGCTGTGCCAGAAATTTCAGGAACTTCTGAAGCAAAATGGAGGACTTTGGCACGAAGCTGGGCTGTTTACAATGATAGATTAGGCTGATGTGAGAGTCGTGGTATAATTTCACGTAACTAAAGTGTGGCCAGAATATGCTGCTACTAGGGCTTGGGGTCCCACTTTCCTCTTCCACACAGCACAATGTAGAGTGCTGGGATGCTGGTTTCAATAAGCACTTGCCTAATTTTTCTCAGAGGATTGGAACTGACACACTGGAATTCAAGGTTAACACAAGCAACAGATTATTACAGCTGGCTGCAGTGCAAGTTCAGTCATTTTTGTGGTGAAGAGCAGGTTGAGCTGTCTGTGTAGCCACAGCTGCTAGGCTGGGGTAGAGCTCAGCGACAAGTGCTTCACTATCTAATATTGAGGCCTAGAGGCTGCGCACACATGTATGACTGAAAATCCATCCCAAGACAGTGAGCAGAGGCACAAGGGTGACTTGCCTCTTGGCACAACTGGGATAAGTCACCAGAGCTGTTGTATAATGTCCCTAATCCCCTTAACTTACTGTTAGAGGGGGTGAAAAACAACTTCTACATGCCCCTGGTTTGTAAGAATGGTTAATTCTGAAACACTTTAGCCAGATGAGTTTAAATCCTGAACCCTCACTAAAAGTCAGCCTCACACCCCTAGCACAAGTAGTCTAGAGCCCAGTTGCACCATAAAGACCAGAACTATTTTTTCACGATATCAACAAATTTAAATCCACTTAAGCCACTACTGAAAAGAGGGACTGCACCCACGATCCACTGCTTCTCTGTGGTGAGCATTTGCACTGTTACTTTTCCTGGGTTTATAGGATGAATTTCACCAGACAGCAGAGGCTGTCCTGTACTGGGCACAGCACGCACATTTTCGGCTGTGCCTGCAGTGCTAGGAAGCAATCCAGGGAACGCTATTTCACACGATTTCAGGTAACATTTATAAACACATTATGCAGGGCCCTTGCCATCAGCTGTACCGCCCCTAAGTCTCCAGTGCCCAGGAAGGCTGGGACATCTGCTGGAAAAATTTGCCTCAAGGATCAATGAAGTCTGCATTACTGACATGTTCCCCAGTGCATTACTGTAACCATTCCTTGTGTTGTCACTTAATCCTAGCATCTAATGTCAAATCCTGCAATTTCAGCTGGTTTTGAGGTGTTTTATCTGCCTGGAGTCTCTGGACGAGACCTGCTAAATAAACCTGGATTGTGCAACCACGGCAGCAATAGACTGTAAGAAAATCTCCAGCTGCAGAGGTTGCCAAGGAGGCTTTGCACACAGCAGGCTGAAGTAACCCAAAAGGGTGCTTGTGAAATGTTTGTGCTGCTGGCAGGCAGCACATTGCCAGGACAGATCACACATCATGCATTTGCACATCAAATGAAGCTGCACTGGTCTGAGAGCATGGGAAAGGCCTGTCTTGAACGGCATGTGTCCTACTTCCTAAGCATGTATATTTTACACTTTACACTTGGTTGTTGGCCAGATTGAAAGTACCGCAAGTTCCCCAAAGCTTGTCGTTTTGCCTTTGAAGTAGAACTGTTTGGATAATGTTTCCTTTGGCAATTTATCTATGTAGCAAAGCAGAAACCGCACTGGCCTCTCAACAATCCACCACTAGCTTTTGTCGAAGCGTTCAGGCATTTGTGTATATGCATTCACACACAATTTGATCATTTTTCATGACCTTGCTTAGCTCCTTCTCCCTCGTGGTTCCTCATGATGAAATTGGTGTAACTTGTGCTAATATTAACTCGCTTCATTTGGGGGTTTTTCCCTGCTCTTTGTATGCCTGGCTGAGATCCTATTTCCTACAGCAGCTTAATTAGCAAGACGTTTGTGTGCAGCTCGCTCCTACTGCAGAACAAAAAGAAAATGCGTTTGCACTGCTTCCCCTGACAGAAGGGCTCCAGCTCATGGTCTGCTGGTTTTCTCAGACTCTCCTGGGACCACAAGATGGGACGTAGAGCAGGATCTCTTGTAAAGTGTCTGTTGTTTCCTGATTTCTATTGGTCCAAAACCTCTCCCACAGTCTTCTGGCACTTGGCATTCAATCTCAAAGCACAGTCAGTGCCTGGCAAGAGAAGCCTCCTTTTTGTCTTTAATTTTGAACTTCATAAATACTCAGGTTTCTGGGAAGGATGCTGAATGGAAAGGTACTCTTTGCTCCCACCAAGAAACTCCAGATTAGGAATGACAGCTAAAGCATTCCCCTTGCATCTGGTGGTCCTGCCACTAGTCAGAACTCCCAGCTCGTTCATTTAGCATGAGAGTGTGGCTCTGTCTCAGAGCTGGCTAGTGAGATGTCCTATCCCCAGGCTGTACAGCTATGGGGACTAAGCAGACAGCCTTTATTCAAGTCAAGTATTCCAAAAAAACCAGAAAAGTCACCCAATACTCTTCAGCCTTATTCTTCCAGCATCATGTGCACATTCGCTTTTAAATACAACCTGGCTGTGAAACTAAGGATAAAACGACATTGTCTCCAAAGAAACTGGCATTTGTAGAGCTACCAGTCTATGGTTCCTGAATAGCCTGGAGCTCCTGAGCAGTAGAAGGAAAGCTCCTACGCTATGATGTTGCATTGCACAAGGATTGCCTTATCACAGTGGCTGCCACATCCGAGGAGAGGTGAGGAGGCAATCTAGTGAGGCTGCTGAGAGCACTACACCCCTTATGTCCTGGCATGAAACTAAACTGTAGCAACAGACTCTTCCCTGAGAATCTGTCCCCTGCTTCTCCACAGCACATACTGCATGCCTCAAGCCACAGGAAGCTATTGCCAGAGAGCTCCTGGGGACTGACATGTTGGCCGGGCTTCTGATCACATCAACATATACCGAATCACCTGCTCCCATAGCTGAAACTGCAGCAAAACCCAGAGCAGCTCCTGCTGTCTTCGCTGCAGCCCTGCCTCTCCAGCAGTCTTCTTGCAGCATTTGCCTCCCAAGGACAAACACAATTTGCCAGACATGTATGGGAAAAAATGCCCAGGAAATACCACTGGTACAACAGACTTTTACAGGAGTCTCCTTAGTGAATGCAGTGCAGAAAATTTGACCCCTCTAGATTCCTCTTTGGAAACCTCTCTGATGCCACCATTTCAGATTGCTGTAGTGGGAAAACGACTGTAGACTCAAGCTACCCAAACCTTTTCAAAAAGACCCAGAAAGATGCTCTCATCTCCTGCATCTGTAGCAACTTTATAGCCAAAGCTCTGGGACAAATGTTTTAACTTCATATTCCATTATAAAAGATATAAAAAAAATATGATGACAAAATCACTGCAGATACTGTTTCTCAGTGTTTCACATCACCTTGCAGCTCTTTCCTATGAAAATGCCAAACCTGTTTTCTTCCCTGTAGTGCACTGTGCATGTATTATAGCAGAGAGCTGGTGCAAAGCTCTGCTAAAAGACAGGTATGCTGGTTCATTTCTATTTTAAAAACACATAGAACATCCTGAGTTCTTTCTCCGGGTTTTGGCAAAGAGGCTCTTTTAAGTAACTGTGTTCTTAGGTAGAACAGCAACAAATCGCTCAATGATTTGTTTTTATAATGTCCTCTCCGGGAAGACTAATTACCAGCCTTCTAGCATGCAGTTTCAAACATTTGGGGCCCCATTCTTTTTCAGGCAAAATTCATACTACGGACTGCAGAATATGTCTGGGTGGGGGCATTTTGCTGAAAGTGTCTAAAAGCTTTAGGATTATACGCTGGCCAAGAGATTTCATGATGCTTCTAGAATTTTGAAAAATTAAGGCTGAAAAAAACATGCTTTCCTCTGTATTACTATTTGTCTCTTTGGGGTAGTAAGACAGTCACCAAACCAACGTCACTGCAAATGCTCTTCTCCACTATTTTGTACACAAAGCTCAGAACAACAAAGGCAGATTTCATGCATTAGCAGTGAAAGCTGTGTTCAGCAGCAAGAACCACATTGCACAGAGCAGTGCAGTGTGTTGAGCCACCAGCAGATTCTGCCTGGCACAGAAAAACAAACTGATGGGCTTCTTCCAATTTGTCTTCCTTTTAGACAAAGTTTTAGGACAATCAACTTTTCTTCTTTGTTATTCTCCCTAATGGACTTCTTTCCCCCTTCTAATTCCTACTCCTCTTGGAGTAAATGGTGCCTCTCTGTAGGTTCTGGCTGAGGCAAGGCACTGAATGTTTAACTTTACTGTGCATATAGTCTCTGCCAGTATTTTGTAGCTTTGCCATTAAACCCTGGGCAGGCCGGGCAGTAGTTCCTCATCTATACTCCTGGGTGATTTAGACAGCAGAACCAAGGCAACAAATCTAACTGATTTTCCACACTCAGTCACGGCAGCCAGTGTTCAGTAAGTCATTATTAGTTTCATCTGCACCAGCCTATCTTAATCTGTCCATCATGCCTTTTTTCAATTATAGATACCAACCTTCACAGCAAATAATTTTGTAATCTATTTCTATTGGGAAATTAAGCAGTAGCAAAAGCACAATATATTCAGAACTCATTGTTCAAACATGTTTTATAACCCTTAAAATAAAAAATAAACAATCACAAAGACTTGCTGAATTTCTATCCACAGTCGAGTCTTTCCCTGCTTGGAATGTTATTAAAGCTCTGGAAGACATGCTTCCTTACTTTAGCTTGAGTCACAAACCATCTCCTGTTGCAATCACAGGCAAATTATTACCTGAGCAACTGTAGATGCTGCTGAGCAGAAAGAAAAATTGATAAATGAGAAGGAAATTTACAGAAGGGAAGGGGCAGTGGGTGTGGGTGGCTTAAATAGGCTTTCACTTCCCTCACAGTGCTTAGCACACCTCATACAGTTTCGTGCCTTACTCCCAGTCATAGACTTTATCACATCTCCTGCACAGCTCTTCTTCTACAACCTTCCGCAATTGTCCTTTCAGTGGCATTATTTTAGAAATCTAAATGGAAAGGTTCCTCTGCATATAAGAAAGCAAGCTCCGTAAACCTCACACAGTATTCAGAATTTCCAGCCTCCATACAGAATCCAAAGTCATGAATTTGCTTCACCTGCTTATGTATGTCAGGGACTTTTAAGAAGTTCAGACCTGGAAAGACACTTGTCCTCTCTTCGTGAGACTGCAGATACAGGCACTTCCTATGGAATATATTTACAACACAAATAGGCTTTGGATGGTCAACAAACCGAAGTTACAAGAACTGAGGGAGTTACAAGGTAAGCATCGATTTTGAAACTGTTCTAATAAAATCAAGTTATTTCAGCTGTATTGGCCTGCAGGGACAACAATATTTGCTTTCTTTTGCATCATCTTTGTCACTCCTCCTTCATAGCACAAAAAAAAAAGTGTTAATTGGTCACCTGATTATTTGTATACAGTCGATCAAAATCACAGCCCCACTGTCTTCTACAAACATCATAGACTTGGTCTAGGCCTCAAAGGTTTTAGAAGTAAAATGAAAAGCCAGGAAAAAATAAAACAATTATTACCATTTTACAGAGAAGTTGTCTGAGTAGCCAGGGAGCAAGTTAGGAAAGCTAAAGCCCTGACAGAATTAAATCTGGCCAGGGATGTCAACGGGAACAAGAAAGCCTTCTATAGGTATGTCAGCGACAGAAGGAAGACTAGGGAAAATGTGGGCCCTCTGCAGAAGGAGGGTGGATGGATACCCAGGATATGGAGCAGGCTGAGGTCCTCAACAATGTTTTTGCCTCAGTCTTCAACAGCAAGTACCCTAGCCACACTGCCCAAGTTGCAGAAGGCAAAGGCGGGGACTGGGAGAATGAAGCACCACCCACTGTAGGAGAAGACCAGGTTCAAGACCGCCTAAGGAACCTGAAAGTGCACAAGTCCATAGGGCCTGATGAGATGCATCCACGGGTCCTGAGGGAACTGATGGACGAAGTTGCCAAACCACTCTCCATCATATTTGAGATGTCGTGGTGGTCTGGGGAGGTCCCCACTGACTGGAGAAGGGGCAACATCACCCCCATTTTTAAAAAGGAAAAAAGGAAGACCTGGGGAACTATAGGCCAGTCAGCCTCACCTCTGTGCCTGGTAAGATGATGAAGCAGATCCTCCTCGAAATTATGCTAAGGCACATGGATAACAAGGAGGTGACTGGGGACAGCCAACATGGCTGCACCAAGGGCAAATCGTGCCTGACCAACTTGGTATCCTTCTATGACGGGGTTACAGCATTGGTGGACAAAGGGCGGGCAACTGACATCATCTACCTGGACCTGTGCAAGGCATTCGACACTGTCCCGCATGATGTCCTTGTCTCTAAATTGGAAGGACATGGATTTGACAGATGGACCACTCGTTGGGTAAGGAACTGGATCGATGGACGCACTCAAAGAGTTGCAGTCAATGGCTCGATGTCCAGGTGGAGACCAGTGATGAGTGGCGTGCCTCAGGGGTCAGTACTGGGACCGATACTGCTTAATCTCTTTGTCGGCGACATGGACAGTGGGACTGAGTGCACCCTCTGCAAGTTTGCCAAAGACACCAGACTGTGTGGTGCGGTTGACACGCTGGAGGGAAGGGATGCCATTCAGAGGGACCTGGACAGGCTGGAGAGGTGGGCCTGTGTGAACCGCATGAAGTTCAACAAGACCAAGTGCAAGGTCCTGAACGTGGGTCAGGGCAATCCCAAACACAAGTACAGACTGGTCAGAGAGTGGCTCGAGAGCAGCCCTGCTGAGAGGGACTTGGGGGTACTGGTGGATGAGAAGCTCAACATGAGCCAGCAAGTGCGCTTGCAGCCCAGAAAGCCAACCGTATCCTGGGCTGCATCAAGAGAATCGTGGCCAGCAGGTCAAGGGAGGGGATTCTGCCCCTTTACTCCACTCTTGTGAGACCCCACCTGGAGTACTGCATCCCGCTCTGGAGCCCCCAACATAAGAAGGACATGGATGTGTTGGAGCGGGTCCAGAGGAGGGCCACAAAGATCATCAGGGGGCTGGAGCACCTCTCCTACGAGGACAGGCTAAGAAAGTTGGGGCTGTTCAGCCTGGAGAAGACAAGGCTCTGGAGTGACCTTATAGCAGCCTGCCAGTACCTCAAGGAGGCCTACAGGAAGGATGGAGAGGGGCCTTTCCACAAGGGTGTGTAGTGATAGGACAAGGGGGAATGGCTGTAAACTAAAAGAGGGCAGATTTAGATTAGATATAAGGAAGAAATTCTTCACCATGAGGGTGGTGAGGCACTGGAACAGCTTGCCCAGAGAAGCTGTGGCTGCCCCCTCCCTGGCAGTGTTCAAGGGCAGGTTAGATGGAGCTCTGAGCAACCTGGTCTGGTGGAAGATGTCCCTGCTCATGGCAGGGGGGTTGGAACTAGAGGGTCTTTAAGGTTCCTTCCAACCCTTACCATTCTATAATTCTATGATTACAGAGGAAAATCTCCTACAAAGGCTAGGACCGAGCATAGATCTCCTGACTCCCAGCACAGTGCCCTGCTTGGTACTGGCTTTTTACTGAGCCGTGTTTCTTGCATATAAACACTGTAATTATAGCATTGTAAAGGAAAAATTAATACATGCCAACACATACACAGAGAACTGATGAGACTCCTACAGAGGAATTTTGTTTGTCTGAAGATCTGTAGGAGTAGAACTTAATACTTTTCACTTCTGACAAACTGAGCTGGGGAAAGCCCTTGAAATTCTTTGGAACTAAGGATCTTTTAAGACCTTTGGTAGTGGGGTCTGATTTTTCTTGTTACAAATGGCCACATCAGCCATTCATTTCAACATATTTAGACTCAGTGCAGGATCTCTCAGCTAATAAATAATACCATCAACTTTCACCAGGGCTTGACCATAGAAAAAATGAGCTTTTCAGCACTTGTATCAGCTTACTGCGGTTTTGGTGTGTTGTTTCCTGCTTCTCCACAGCCAAGCAGCAAGCTCCATACTTAGATATGCCTGTATGATATTTATTTATTTATTTTTACACATGCACGTGCACACACACACACATGTTCAGGCTGCAGGGTTTTTATTTGGATGCATACCGTTCAACCCCTTGCATTCCTTTTCTCTCCCCATTCCTGCATTTGCTCCCCACAACAGGAGGTGAACTTGCAGAGGACCTAAGGACTGTTCATCCCTTTTGAGTTCACTGGGAACCTCTGAAAACCTAGGATATATGGGTATTTAGGTATCTATGAGGCTTTAACTCGAGGAAGCAGTTAGGCATCGGTTTGTGGCTGGCTGTGCTTAACAGCAATTTGTAGTTGCTTGACTAAAAACCTTTGAAAAGTTCAGCCTAGAAATGGACCACTGTTCTAACAGAGTCTGGCCAGCACAAGCCATGGTATACAGGTTAGAGCCCCAGGCTGAGACAAACTGTTCTCTAGACTCTGTTGACCCTGTTGACTAGATCTTCTAAGGCAGCAACGGGAGATTAGACCCACACAGCAGGTGTCAGCACTTCCAGCATAGACCTATCAACTTAATGTGAGATTCATCTTGCCCAGGCTCCTAATTTTGGAATCTTATTTGAAAACTACATCTTTACCCAGATTAATTCAAATTATATTCAATGCTTCATTTTTTAAACTCATAACTATTGATGATTTGATGGCAAAGTTATATCACTATGTATGCAACATGCTGGATTACCCTCAGGGAACCCCGGTTAAAGCCTCTTACTAATTCTGTTGTTAAATCCTAAGGATTCAAAACATCAAGGTGTCAATATACATCTGCACTGTAGCACAGGCACAACAATGCCTTGACAATGTCAAAACTAAAAAAAACCCAGCAAAATAAAAAATGAATGCTTTTAAGTAAAAAGAAAGCTATAATTTTAGAAAAACATATATATAGAGAAAACACTTAAGCAGAAACAGCAGAAGTTAATTTCAAGTTCCTGATAATCACCATCCCAAACACCAATGATTTTGTAAACTGATCAGATAATTAATGATGATACATTTTTTCCTAAACCATTGCTGCTTATTCTTTTGGTTCCTTATTCACCTAAGCACTTACATAGTGTGATTTATGCAGCCTATATGTTATTTTTCTCTGCTCTTTTACTACTAGCCTTAGTACTTTTTTTTGCTGTCTAATACTGAACAAACTGCATATACTCACACTAGCTGCTTGCTCTTAGCTGCTGGTGTTTTCTTTTTACAATGCAGTTACAGTGCAATAACCTTCTAGAAGGTACCAGGTACTACAGACAATTCAGCTCCCTTCACAACTACAATAATATTCTCGAGCCAGTGCAAACAAGTGATGCAATGCAAGCTGTGTTCTTCCCAAGGGTGGAGAGCATCCCCCAGCCAGACTCTCAACTTGTTTCTTCCCAAGGAGAACAACTTGCAAGGTCACTTTTGAACCCTTATTTCCCATGGGGTGGCCACAGTCCACCCAGCAGAGCAAAGGGAAAAGAAAATTAACCTCTGAACTATCTTTGCTCATATACAGAGTACATGAACTAGCAAACAGCAATACATAACACTAACTAATTGCAGCTTCACTTGCAAGGATTGAAAGATTCTCTGACATGATCTGAAAAGGTACATGACTACTACTGAATTCCTATGATTTTATTTGGAAGCTTAGATTAGATGGTAGCATATCAATGTGTAAGTTGTGTATAATTTCCAAATGCACAAGCCTCAATTATTTTTATAATGTTTCTGTAAGAGTTGCTAGTGATTCCCATCCAGATCTATCAGTCAGAAATTGATTTAACTAGAAGAAAAACAGCACCAGCTGAATAGATTATAACTTCTATACTTTTTCCTTTTTAAAGCACTGCAGAAACAAGATAACCCTAGAATATATTACTTCATGTAACAAAGAATTTGACAGGATTAGTACTGTAACTATTCTCCAGTTAACCGGGTTTCTTTATGTGACCATCACTGTTTGATCATGTAATAGCTACATTTGTTATTCTGATGTATACAAATAGCATTTTTTTAATGATGATTCTGTTCTCTAAGCAGCCAAAATATCTATGGGTTGGCCCCTATAATGTGATTTGGACTTATAGCAGTTTTTTGAATAGCGAGGACTCTAATAATAGATCACACTAACAAAAATCAATCCATATTTCAAATAACTAACTAGACATAAGCAGAAAAGCATTTAAAAGAAGGCATGCAAGTCAGATGCATTAAGAAATAGTTTGAACTGTCGCAAAAGGTTGAACATCTCCGAACTCTTGTCAAGGCTTAATATCCAAATACACCTCTCTTCCTGTTCATTCACCTGCTTCATTCCTGTTCTGAATCTGTTTCACAGTTCAGCACACCAGATAATTTTTCTTGTCATGACTGTCTCAGCCCAGCTGACTCTGGTTAGAAGTCTCTTCTTGCAGCAGCCCAACCCATGATCAACACCAAAGAATGGAGATAAGCAACCAGACTTCTTAAAGGCCAGACCAATGTTCTTGCTGCTCTTTTCAGACATTACTTGCTTGTAACAGAATAAAACACTTTAATACCAGCCTTTTACAATTACATCAAGATTCTTACCTAACAGCCTAAAGAACCTCAATAACCTTCTCATTTTTTGCCTGAAGTGTGTATGCACAAATGTAAAAAAAAAAAAATCCAAACCAGAATACATCACTACACATAGAAATAGTCACGAGAATGCACACGCAACAGATGCTAGTTATTGTTTACTACTGGGAGGTTCTCAACATGGTCTGGAATAGTCTGCAGGGAGACTTTTATACCACCTACCAAACATTGCTGCTGCGAAATTTTCTAGCATCTTTCAAGCAGATATACAGCTTCTACAGTGTTATAAAGGGCCATGCTTGGGGCAACTTGGACTGGATTAGACTGACATTGTGCAATTACTATACACAATAAAAATAACAACAAGTTTTCCTGCACAGTGTAATACAACCTACTTTAAATTTTGTCTTAATGCCCATGGCATTCCATAGCATCTACAGGAATCATGAACCAAAGATCCAACTTTCCAGTAGGTGACACCTGTTGTCCCAGTGATGTGTTCCACAACAAATAAGGGCATAACAGTAAAGAAAACGTGTCATTGATAAAGAAAAACAAACAAACAAACAAAAAACACAGGAGGGAGAAAAGACAAGAAAAGACATTAAATTTTTTTGAGCAGGGCAGAACAAATGTTTGACTGCAAAGCTTCAGGTCCAGCTGGGAGAAGGCCAAGACTAATTTAACCTTTGGTCAAATGGTTGGGAGTTAGCTAGTTTCCTTTTTCCTCTTACATCACTCTCAGAGATTTCGACAAAAATAATATGGCCCCGATTACATGACATTACAGGCTCTCATAATGCACTGGGGAGGACAGTGTTGAAACCCCTTGGAGACAAATTAATCCCGGCAAAGCAACAGCTGTAAGATTGCTATAAACAGGGAAAACAATGACAATGTTTGCATCATGTACTTGTATGATTTTAATATAGCTTATTAAGAGGATTAGATTATCAGATTTTTTTAAGAGGTCTGGCAGCCTTGTATCATCATGAAAATATCAGTTGCCGGGTTGCATGTGCAGTTGCTATTAAGACATTTAACCACTCACTACATTCTTTTAAAAAGCTAAAGCAGACCCAGGTATAAGATGATTTATCTCACTTTCAGAAAACGTATGCAGTCAGATTACACATGATCTACCAGAGTTTTTTTAATGTGCTGGAACGGATCACCACTTCTGTCACCCCCTGTCTCACACAGCCCTGAGACCAATGGGGTGTCGAGTAGGTGCTTGGCCCGCCTGCCTCTGCTGCCCGCGCCCTGGCACACTGCTCAGGAGCGCTGCAAGGACCTCTCCGCGGGCCTGGCGCAGAGAGCTGCTTCAGCCTTTGCTCTTCAGAAAAAAAATCATTCCCTAGTCCAGCAAAACACAACCCTCCCATCCCCTGCCTTCCAGTTATTCTATACACACACCCCTTTTCTAGTACATTTACCAATGCTGACGTGGTATCAAACACGTGCCGTTCTCCTCTGCTGTAGAACCACTCTGGTTGTAGCCCCCACGCTTATTTTGGAAAACGACAAACTGACCTGAAGGCAGATTCCAGTCTAAACCCCGTCTCTGTAATGGCTCCTGTGCCCAGCCCACGCACCCTCCCAGGTTTTGGCAGCCCACGTCCACGTGCTGCCCGCGAGCTGAGGGCGAAGCTCAGCCACCTGCACCTGGTCTCCCAGTGGCCCTCCCGGGCCATGGCGGAGCCACCCTCCAGGCCCACTAACGGGCCTCCGGAGAGCAGCAAAGCGGCGTTTCAGTTGGGCCAGACTGCAGAAGATGGGGGTAACCCTCACCATGTTCCTCACCCACCCACACCTCCTGCTTCCAGAGCAGTGCACTAAATCTCGAGTGTGAGCTCCACACACCGAGGCGATGGCACCGGGGGGGGACGACGCTTCCAGTGCAGGAAGGACACATGATGGGTGGAAGGCAGATTTACCGGGGCCAGTTCTGGATGCAGCCAGCGGATGAAGAGAAGCACTGTGAGGCCATCCTGGCCAACGAGCCGGGGCAACGCTGCCCACAGGCTGGCTGCTACAGCCCTCGCTGCCACAGCGCTCCCCAGAGCCTGCCTGGACTGAGGCCAACCCTTCCCCACAGCTGCACCCAGGGAGCAGCCTGCGGAGGACGAGGGGATTGGGGCGGCCCCGCGGCTGGGCCCCCGCAGCCCCTCGCTGCGGCAGCGGGGAGAACCTTCTGGAACCTTCGGCGCCGCCCCTCGCCGCTAGAGCCCCAGCGGGAAGTGGTGGCTGCGGCCCAGCAGTGTGAGCTCACCAGCCGCAGCCTCATCATCAGCCGCACCGAGAACCCTAACCCACCCTGGCACCCTGCCACAGCCCGGCCCTCCTCGTGTCACTCGTGCCGGCGGCCTGGCCCCAGGCACCTGCTGCACACCAGCTCTCGCCCAAGCAGCCGAACCGTGCCCGTGCGGGAAGGACCTCAGCGAAATACTACGCTTTGCTGTGATAACGCAGCCAAAACTACCTCCCTGAGTTTACAGCAGCCGGTGGAATGCTGTGCAGTTCGAGAAGTGTGGAGACTTCTACATTTGCTATGAGGAGAGTGGGAGATGATTTTTTCCCAAACTGAGACAATATATGGAGAAGTATTTTTAGGTGCTTTGTGTTACTTCTTTGAGAATAGGATCTGCTTGGGTTTTATTTTCCCTTACTCGGTTTGGATTGTGTTTCTGCCTTACGGTTCGGAGAAGTAAATATAGATGTTCATGCTAACTGTGAAATATGACAGTACAGTCGTGTTTTAGAACTATTTTTATATATGGTAACCTTAATTTTATCAGATTAAATTTAACTTATGATTGCAATTTGTAATGCTTCATTTAATAGATTGTAGCTAATAATGTCATGACTACAACAAATAGTATATAGTATCATAAATATTGCTGTGAAATTTAGTGCACATGGCAAGTTAGAAATTTCACAAATGGCATAAAGCAGTTTTACAAAAATTTGCATTGCTTTTGAATAAACACCATTTTTCACTTAAAATTATTCAGGTGAGACAAGACATGACTGGATATGCTGTTATGTTCCCATACGTGTTTACACATTTTATATGTATACTTCAGAAAAATGTATAGATTTCACAACAGATGTTAAGAACGTTACAGGAACTATACCTTGACAAATGCTGTATCATTACATTGTATGTAATCAACAGGGGTTTAAAAACGTAAAAATCCACAGAGGTTTAAAAAACCTACTTTCTTCTTAGCGACATTTTAACATAATATAATAAAATGTGCAAACTTGACAACAAGTAATTAATAAAACCAGTGAAAGTTTGCACACTATGTTGAAAGCTCAGGACTACCCACAAACTTAAAAGCTGCGAATACATATGCCTCTGGCTGCGCAGTCTTCACTTCAGGTCTGGGCTGGGCTGCTGCCCATCCGAGGGCTGTCACGTTGTGCCCGAGACCAGAGCTCTCCCCTGACAGCGGGGGCAGGTTCCACACCCCGCAGCTTCCAATAGCCTCTGCTGTGTTGAAGGGGGCAGAGAAGGCTGCGGGGTGGCACGTGGAGCACGCTGCCCCAGTACCCAAGACGTGTCCAGCTCTCTGCGCAGAGAGGACAAACAGGACTGAAGGAGTATCTGTTGCTGTATATTCCCACTCACACTGTTCACAAAGTCATGGCACTGGTCTAACATGAAACCAGAAAGATGGAGCATGCTTCCAGGCCACATACACTGCCATGCGTGTAGCGAACGTATAGGTGTCTGCCATGCCTTGCTGGGAATGGGACTCTGGCAGTCAGGTGCTGCCCAGGGGCCATCGCTGTGGCCTGGCAGACAGGGCCTTCCTATATTTAGTGAGGGCAGGAGAGTGAGCCTGTTTGGGGGACATCTTTACAGCAGGTCAGATAAGCAGTTATGGGTGTTCTTGCGGAGAGCATAGCTGTCTTTTATTAGGAGATGCAAAGTATGTCTCAAAGCAAGGGTCTCCACTGCTATGCAAGGTATGCTTTGATGTTATTCCTCCGAATGATTTTTCAAGATCTACTGAATTGGAAAGGCATCTCTACATATGGTGGAAGAAACAATAAGATCTGTCACGTAACAAGGCCATAATAGAGCACTTACCTTGAAATGTAATTGTTCTGCATTTATGCAAAAGATATATAAGTCTGCTGGGAAACAAACGAGGTTTTGCAAGGATCATTCCAGTCATAGAAAGAAAGAATGCTCTTGCTTCATGAAGGCCTTATTAACTCTATATATTTTCATGTATTTTCCAAAGAAAGTTTACAGTCTATTTAAAGTGTAAGACCTGTGCTAGGAAAAAAAAAACAGGAGGGGGCAAAAAATTTAAGTATCAGCAATACTCTAGAATATGCATCTAGGAACTACTTGTATGCCTTGCAGAGTTATGCCATCTTTCTAGTCCTACATTATGACAGCTGTAATCTCAAGCAGGCACTAAGTAAATCAGGCAAGCTCACTTAAATGTGGTCCACAGTGCTTTTTTGGCCTTAAACTGACCCTAGTACCATGCTACCATGAAGGACATGATCTTGGCTACCCATAATCATCTAAACAATTAAGTACCATTTGATCAGCTTTACTCTAGAATGGCAAATAAAGAGACTGGCCTGTTTTGGTCAAGGAATAAGGTAGGAATGCAGGATGGTAGCAAGGAGACTGCTAAAATAACCTGCAGCATAACAGGCAGTCTACATGAATGTCAACCCACACTAACATCACTCCAAAAATTCACTGTTTTCAAACAGGATACTAGTATACATGCACTGCCCCACCCACTAGCGTGCAAAAATAATTACTTGAAGAATAACAGGGGTGAGTAGCCCATGGCACTCATGGCTAAAAAAGTCAGCACATGGATGAATTCTGAATGCCATGTAGGAAGGCTAGTGTGTGGCTGAGAGCTGAAAGTTACAAAAGCTGAAGAGAGGTATCCATGGAAAGTAGCAGCTTACAGCTTCCAGTGAGTTTAGCTCCACCTGGAGTCCCCATACCACCCCATCAGATGGCTCCTCTGGAAATCAACAGGAGCTGAAAGTGCTGCCTTGCCAGAAGAACGGTGTTGCATTTAGCTCCAATCTACTCACATATGTCACCTTTAACTTCAGAAGGAAATACCCAGTTTATCACTGGACACCAAAATAGGGTACTGGGCACTCATAAAATGTTGCTGACCAAAGCAGTATAACACGTTGTTAAGCCAGTTCCTCAACCTAATGGAGCAGTTTTGGTAAAGTTCCTTGTTAGAAAAATTGGGACCATACTTCTCTAGTAATTGCATGAAGAAACTCTTAGTGTTGTTTAAAGGACAGCTGGGTAAGAGGAAACTAATCACCATAGTCAATTTAGAGGAGCAATGAGATTTGCGTTTGTGGCTCTGCTGCCTTATTAATGATCACAATATGGGAAAAAATCCCTTCTAGGACTGACTAGTCAAGAACCATTGGGTGAAGGAAGCGGGAGATAGCTGGGGTTGCTCTCCTGAGTCTCTGCAGTAAAATCCCTTTGTATGATCCTGCTTTTAATAGAACATTTAAAAAATTAAAACTAACAGTTTATGAAAGTCAGTATGCAGCCCCATTGCTTATAAATGCACACACAGGTATACATGCATATTACTGAAAGGTACATTTTTACTTAACCTCTGAATGTCTTCCATTTCATGGTACACTTTTATGGTGGGAAGTTATTGACATCAGAAAGGAAGAATAATGAAACTGAGGTCACAGAGTTATTTACACTGGCGGGTGGATCCCACAGCATTCCTGTATGATTCGATTGTTTTGATGACCCTCTTTTTGGGATTCTGTCACACATTACATCTGATATTTGGATCTTGGTAAGTTGAAAGGGACACTGAAAGGTTTGTTTGGTTACCGTTACCAGTGAGTTAACACAAGGTTAAAAAGCCTGTCCCTGTTCAAGACAATGGCACAATTCCCAATGACTTCAGGAAGTTTCCAAACTCCCTGTCCCAAAGTGCTAACAAGCCAAACAGAAGAAGGAGCCCTGTGGATACCAAGCTGAGCAGGGGACCAAGGAACACCCAGAGAAATCTCATTAAATTATTGAGGGAGGGAAGGAGAAGGAATAGTCAGCAGTATACAAGTTCCTTGAAAAGGCAAGCTTTATTTTTAATTCTGCTGTTGAAAGCAAAATTTGGGAATTACTGCCTTCAAGGCTTTTGTTTAGAGTTCGGAACTGACAGTCCACTGCTACATAAACCAATTAAAAAAATAGAGCACAAAAAGCTGTGTTTAGATCATAAGCAGAAATCTCATAAACGCCCCAGTCCTCAGATGAGCCTCCCCTCTGTTTTCAGTCATTACTGTTAAGCTGTTAACCTTCACAGATACTGTACCACAGTCTGGCCAGCACTAAATAAAAACACAGGCCACAGTGATTGGAAAAAACAGACTAGTGACACATTAGCAACAAGGATGTGTAAGTATGGCTGTGAATAACATGGCTCTGATCCTAGTGCAGAAGCTAAGGGCTTCATTACATTTAATTACTTCCGGCTTTAAATCAAGGCCTGCTTCAAAATGAGGGTGGCTTCCATTAAACTAAATTACTTTCCCCTCAAGCTTGTATGGAAAAGTACAGTACCAAAGGAAGACAGCTTCTATTAAAAGCAGTATGGTAAAGGTGCTGCTGCCAGTCTAGAGATGGTTTGTAACTGGGAGCAGCTCATAAATGAAGTTTTATATGGTATCTGTCTTTAATACTTTATGAGGGAGAAACCTTTGTATCTGGCTTGGTTCCTTTCTGCCTGTTTTTTTTTGCTGCTCGTTGTGCTGCTCTGAACTGCTATATGACAAACTTTCCTAACGCAGAAGTTACACATCAGCACCCTGATTCTTTTTCCTGTGGGCTCCCCTCCTCGCTGGGTGGATATAGGGAGTGACGGTATGATATGCAGCAACACGAGACTTCCCAGAAACAGAGTGGACTCTGAGATGCAGGCAGGTTTGGATTACCGTGTGTTTGAGCATAGATTTCAAACATAAACACATTAAGTGATAGAAGAAACTCTCTCCCACAAAGGTCACGACAGTTATATCCTGGACCTACCCAGATGACAGGCCCAATTATTACTGATTAAAAAAGCAGTAAGAAGCAAAACACCAGCAACAGCCCTCGATAAAATAATCTGCTGTGGAATACACCAGATTCCTAGTGGACAAGCTGAAACGAAAATGAGGGATTGGTTACTCAAATCAAACCAAATACGAACTGAACAAGAATTTACCCAAATCTTCTGACAGGTTTTTTTAATCCCTGTTGTGTTTCTGGCTCTCACTCATATTCAGCATCTGCTCTCTATCCTTGATCACTATACGAACATTTGTTCCATGCACTTAATTTCATTCTCTTTCATTTTACAGCCTGCGTGTTTCATTTGTTCATTCTTTGACTTGCCCTCACATTTTCTCAGCTTTTCATCTCTTTCTGCTTCTTTTTTCCTGTCTCCTGGCTTTACTGTCTCTTTCTCTGTCTTTTTTTGCCTTAGCCTATACAGCCCTAAATTTCCCTTCCCTATTTCCCTGTTGCCTTCCTGTCACCATTTGTTTTCTATCACCCTGCTTTTCTGCTGGCTGATGTTGGAAATATTTCAGGAATTCCTAATTCACAGTGCCATGAGAACAGTTATCTTTGCATTTTCACTAGTGAAAGTGCTCTTGCACGGTGAGGATGATGACGGAGCAAGCCTGGGACAGAGAGGCTTCAGATGGACTCTTCCCTGAGCCCACTTTGCCTCCAGAGTGGTACGCTCCAGTGTGGAATGTGTGAGAGGAAGCTAGGTCCATGGGGAGCGTTCAGGCTGGGGGCAGGGAATGTGTATTCAGAAACCTCAAATTCCACACAACAGAAATCAGTACAGGAGAAACTGAAATACAAGAGAGAAGCAGGATGAAGAACCAGCTGGAGAGAGCCGGGGGGGGGGGGGGAAGGAAAAAAAATACACCCACCAACACCACACCCTAGCTTTCAAGTTTTTCTTCCATGCAGGTGCAGATCAGCAGCAGCACCAGCCCTTGCTAATATTCACTTGCTCTGAGTAGTAATACTAAGAAAGACTCAGACCTCAATCTATCCATTATTTCTTTCCCTGAGCAGGGTTAGGGGTCACCTTTAAAATAACAACTGCAAACGAAAGGCAATTACATGGAATAAAAAATGATCAGAGACAGCCAATACATGGACTGCTGGTGACTTGTCATTGTACTATGACAATATGCCAACTCAAAAGTCACCACAGAGAGAAAAACAAATAAATGGGTAAGTATTCCAGTATCTAGATATGTCTCAGGAAAAGACCATCAAAGGTTAAACCACCTACTTTGTTATTGCTTCTGCTGCTCCTGCTATTGTTATTTGTATTCTGGTATCACCCAGAGGCCTCAACCAACATCAAGACCGTTGTGTTAGGCACAAGATAAATATGCACAGGAAGAAAAAGTTCCTGTTTTAAAAACTTAAAGCTTAATGGATAAGATGAGCAAGAAGTTGAGGAGAAACAGAGATAAAGAGCAGTGAAATGACTCAAACTGAGTTACGGCAGGTCAGTCAGAGTGCTCCTGTCCTATGTTTTATAGTTGCAAGGAGTTGAATAGCAAGAAATTCAGAATATTGTGTATACTATTATGTTTATTGTTTAGAAATATAAGAATTCCACAGGTTCTTCCATCTACAGTGATGGAAGCCTCCTCTGTATATGCAGATAAAAATTAGTTCATGTTCACTGCTCTCTAGGTTGGTCCTTCACATGCCCACCATACTGCCCCACCATGATAAACATACATAATATTAATTAGCATTTACAGATCACGTGTAGACGGTGATAAGGTCAGGATATGTTCAGCTAATACAGAGTGTAGTCTTGTCTAGTTCTCTTCCTTCTTCTATTCAATATCTGCACTGGCTTTAATTCAGCTCTCACAGCCTTAAGAGCTGCCAGAACTGTCATGCTGTTACAGAAAAGGTAACCTTAATCACCAGGTAGGACTCTAGAGCTCCTTGGACTCTGAGGTCATCTCTGCTTCAACTTCACATTCTCCAAATATTACTGCAAACAGTTTGCTAAAACGCTACACTCAAGTATGTACAACCTCATTTACTCATCATAGGACTTCCAGCCAAACCTGTGCATGAAAATCTGATTTACACATGCTTGATTAACCACTTTTCAATACAGATGCAAAAAAGTTGCTGTGCAGCTGAAATTCAAACAGTAAATTAAGCTAGTGGCTAGTAAAGGGAAGCCACATGTCTACACAATGCAACAGCAGTCATCGTGCCAAACAGCAGCAGCACAGCATAATGCTCAAAATCAGTGTTTTAAAATCTTCAGAAACATTTTACTGAAGAGCTACAACCTGCTAATGTGAGATAGTGCAGAGATATCCCTAACTACTAGTTGCAGACTACTACCGACATATCAGGATGGGACTCATGGAAGAACACTGCCTATCAACACCATTTACCTTTTTCAGAACTTCAGACCTTAAAAAAATTGCAGAATCACGACAGTGCTAGTCCAGCAACAGCAGCTACTCCCAAGACTTCAGGATGGATGCACTGTGGCTGGTAACACTGCAAGACACTCATAAGATAATTAACCATAAGGTTTGTTTACGCTGGGTCAACAGAACACAGTGGTACCATGTTTGAGAGATGGCTATCCATTAAACTGACAAGTACTGAAATTACTTTCAGCATGATTCACTACTATCAAACATTTTTCCCCTAAATAACAGAGAAGAGTAAGCAAGAGAATGTCTGTAATGATTACCTTTCCCTACTAAAACAGCTTTTCCTTGTCAAGATAACAGAGAAACACCCCTGAGCTGACCAGCTGCCAGTGCCAGTCGCAGTCTTCCAAGCACCATGCAAGCTTCAGGCAGCAGACCTGTGACTATGGCAGAGCACCCATGAGTCTTTGTCCTCATGATTTCCCCTGAAATCCTATTAACTGACAGTTACTGCAGCATTGATTGACTCCTGTCATGAAAGCAAAAACCAAAGTAGCATGTTTTTCGAAAGCTGTTGAACAGTTTAAGATGGCTAACCGGAAAAGAAACAAGGAGTGACAAAACCCTGACATGGGGAATGAGCAGAGTTTTCTGAAACTGTGACAGAAACAAGCAAGGGGAATTAATTCCATCCAGTGTACTTCTGTCAGAATGACGCATTCCTGAGCACCTATTTCAGCATTATTTGGCTCCAACCTATAAAGATCAGAACCCAGTAACACCCAGCAGCGATCAGCTGAGAAAAAATTAGCACAAGACAGAGTAGGTTAATCATTGTGGCCTATTTGAAGCACTTATAAAACAGAGGTGGTCCTTTATTCTCAGTAGTCCTCATGCATGTCACCATAAAATCCCTCAAGGAAACTGATGAAATTCAAGGTACTTAATAAGCCTCTTCTCAGGTTCTGTTCCAAATATTTAAACTTAATTTGTAATTATTAAGCACTGGTGGCCTCAGGATGCAAAAAATAGAGAGGGAAAGTCAGGAAAGAAGTCAGGTACGAATCAAAATATGCCCAACCACAAAAATACTTCATCATTACTTTATAAGCTTTTGAAAAATGAACCCACTTTGTTGTTAAGATCAGAATGGAACTGCTACTTCAGATGGTGTTCAAAATATGGCATGGCTAGAGCAGGTGTGGACACATCAGACAAATAGAAACTTACAGAAAATTATCCGAGGTTTAATGTGGATTGCAAACTGAATGCGAGTCAGCCATACCGTGCTGTTGCAAAAACACTTGAATACAAGAGTGCAGAAGCAGAAGCACAAGCAAGAAGACATGTTTACAGAGTACAGTTACAGGTTGGAGATAGTGAAAATACTGAGGCTGACCAGTGTTTCTGAAAGCACGATCACAGAAAGACTCAATGAACTAGAGGTACACAGCCCAGTGAAAATACTCCAGAAAGTGATGGGGGGTGGGAAGGTTGGGAACAGTAACAACCTCTGAACATGTAAAAGGCTATACAAAAAAGATTGGAAGAGTCTGACGTCCATAAATTTAAACTGTGGCAGTGGAAATTCAGATCAGGCATTAGGAAAAAATCCTTCTACTGTTAAAATATTATACTGGACTAGCTCACCTGAAAAACTGTTGTGTCTTCATCACTGGACATCTTTAAGAATAGTTAAACAAAGACTTCTTGGGAATGACTGAGGCAGACTGCATCACTCCTTTGGGCAAGGAGATAGACTGGATAGTTGTTCAGCACAATTTTTCATATTGTTCATTGTAATACCAATCACCTGGTATGTCTTCTATATAACTCCCTTCTCTGGACAGGGAAACAACACTAGGCTTCTGGTAACACTTATATTCAAATCCCCCAGTTGCCAGACGTTCAAATTAGAGAGTGAGTTTGGAAGAGCAAAAAAGATAGGTTATCAACACATTGTAAATGGTAATCTGGAGTCTAAAAAACAGAAACTCAATTACAACAGTGAAGGACAGATTGCATTTGGAGATGTTCTCAAATCACTTGCCATAATGAGAAATCACAGCCATAATTTTCTGTGCAACTGACACAGTTTTAAAATAGTGTGACCACCGTCATGTTAGCTCAGGTATTCTCTTTTCATGTTGTCTGATGCAAAATTACTCTTGACTTTTCCTGTGGAGAAGAGAGGGAAGTGGCTTTCTCCACAAGGCTTATGGGGAAAACCAAGAAAAAGAGGTTGACAGGATTTTTAAACTAATGCTCTTGATTAGCGCTCATGTTAGGTTCAAAACATTATCTTCCGTGTTCAACATGTCAATCTCTTTTACTTTTGTAACAAAAATATAGTCAGACCTGTGCATATTGCATTTCAGAAAAGTCATTTTTTTTGAAACATCTGTTTGGAAGTGTTAAGGTTCTGCTGAAAAACCTCACACAGATGTGGGCAGCATGCCATATTCTGAACAACAATAGAATCTCCAAACATCCTCCCAGGACATCCTTAAATAAAATTCCCAAAGAAAAATGAACTCAAAGGTTTTTAACCAAAATTTTGTTTTGATAAGCTGCACAAGGTAACATATCTGCACATGGTACCATGTCTGTGCTAAGCCGCACGTGGTAGCATATCTGTCCAGCTGCATGGAAGACCAAGTCAGCTGCCACTTTCTGGCAGTGCGATGTCTTGCACTACTGCATGTAGTTACATTACCATGGTCCCACAGTACGTTTTCAACTACCCCGTGTCTACTGATCCCTCGTCTCTTAGGTGAAGAAGAACAAAAAGGGGGAAAAAACACCACAGAACTCAGAGCAGTATGTTATTCTTATTTCTTCCCTTTCTGCCATCACAGTACCCTGTATGTGCTGAATATTTGCCAGGATTCTCCACCCAAACTTACTGCTCTCAATTCTCCCACATTTTTCAACACTTCTCTCGGGATTCTCGTCCCATTGTTTCTTTCAAATTTCATTTTATTTTCTCTTTTTCTCTCTAGCTTTCTTCACATTCCCCCCTATTTTCCACAGTCCCTCTCACCCCTGCAGGAAAGAAAAAAAAAAAAGGAATGAAATGAACTGCATTTTAACAATCAGAATAACAGTGAAACAATGCTCTTGAGATCCCATCTGTTGCCAACACATCTCCCAAGACAGCAAATGATGGGCATTCCTGGCTAAATAAAGAGAATTTCCCACACCCATTAAAGATCTACACAGCAAAGACTGTTGCTTAAGTATTTACTTTTTATGGCATACAAGAAAACTACCTGGAATTGTAAATACCAATGACATATTGTTCACATCTCTACCAAACATGTGGTCAGTGGCCATATGGATAACTTCTGGGTGTGAAATGTCCTTTCTCTTTTTTACAGTGCTGCAATATCCTTGTGCCAGAAGCTTTTTTAAAAAAGTTTAATTGCATAATTCTGCCCCCAGTGGGTGAAATTAAATTCTATTTACAAACAAAACACACATCCCTTCCTACCCCAAAAATTTACCAGAGCAAACTGTGACTCAGTTCTTACATCTAACCAACAATAAGCTTTTTTTTTTAATTCATTCAAATTTTATCTGATTAAGATATCACAATTCTTGATCTGAAACAGCAACATTTATGCACACCATTTATATCCTGCATCTAATTCACAAAGAACAGCAATGATTTAGAATCTGATTGCCTTGGATTTCTAGGGTGCACTTATCAAAACCATTAACACTGGCATAACACTTCTCAAGGTTATACAGTTTACTAAGGACTTAAATGGGAACGTAGTGAAGCTACAGCAGAGCATCTTTAAAGTGCCATTTCTCATTAACTTGCTAATGAACTTCTCCACTGAAGAAGGAAAAGAGACAGACTTTTTAAGAGATATTGTCAAAGTTCTTAGGAATTTTCTAGGGAGTTGCCTTGACATCCCTACTGTTTCAGCTTTAGGTCTGCACTCTAGAGAAATGGAATTTCCATATGGTTAAGCAAATGTTTCTCACCAGCGTATCTCCAAACCCAAGTTATTTTGTATCTCCTTTTTCATTAGAGTCATATCCCAGATGGTGCTTCACAACAATAGGTGTTACTGTGAAAATACTGAGGCTTCAGAAATGTAAAACCACAAGAGAAAAATTGAGACAAAGATGGAAAGGAAATGGTGTAAATTAATATCACTTTATTTGCATCAGTGCTGAAAGACCTTTTGAAAATGGGTGAAAATCCATGATCCAGTCAAAAGAAATAAGGAAAAGACAAATACTGAAGAGTGTAAGAGCAGATAACAGACCTCTATCAGAAGAACAGAGGAAAGCAGGGAGAAAAAGATGTCCATGCAGAAGGCTGGAATGATCCCAAGACAATTTTTAAATCAAGCAATGTTTTTCTTGAAGCAGCCTGTGAGTCGAGTGGGGAGTCATTTTAGTTGCTTCAGGACGTGGGCGATGTGGTTGTGCTGTCTTGCATATGAGAGAATCTGGACAGTGCTGCTTTGCACAAGCTAGAGTTTGAAGGTGGGGAAGCATGGAAAGCCACATAGAAAGAAACCATATTAGGAAAAGTGGGAAGAGAAAACCAACCGCAGACAGGACTACGGCTAATAGTATGACTATACCCCCTCTTGGTAATGCAGGTTGGCGGGGACGAGATAGTAGAAAGAAGTCCCAAGGCCATCAAAAGGGACTTCAGGGCACTGGGACGACTGGTTGAGGGATTAGGGGCGCAGGTGGTGTTTTCCTCCATCCCATCAGTGGCAGGGAACAATACTGAAAGGGGCAGGAAAACTCACCTGGTTAACAGGAGGCTCAGGGACTGGTGCCATCGGTCAAATTTTGGCTTCTTTGATCACGGGGAGGTGTACACAGCACTGGACCTGCTGGCGACAGGTGCATCGCAGCTATCTCAAACAGGAGGAGCTGGAAGCCATTATACAGCAGGACGGCTACGACTTGGTCGCCATCACAGAAACGTGGTGGGACAACTCGCATGACTGGCATGCTGTCATGGATGGCTACAGACTCTTTAGGAAAGACAGGCCAACAAGGAGAGGTGGGGGAGTTGCTCTATGTGTGAGGGAGCAACTGGAATGCATTGAGCTTGGCCTGGTGGCAAATGAGGAACGAGTTGAGAGCTTGTGGGTTAGAATTAAGGGACAGGCTCACAAGGGTGACATTACTGAAGGTGTGTACTACAGGCCACCTGACCAGGAGGAGGAAATTGATGAGGCCTTCTACAGGCAGCTACAAGCAGCCTCACAATTACAGGCCCTGGTTCTCATGGGGGACTTCAACCACCCTGACATCAGCTGGGAAGACCATACAGCTAGGCAGGCGCAATCCAGGAGGTTCCTACAGAGCATCGATGATAACGTTCTGATGCAAGTGGTGGAGGAACCAACAAGGAAAGGCGCTCTGCTGGACCTTGTATTAACAAACAAGGAGGGACTAGTGGAGGATGTGAAGGTCGGAGGTAGACTCGGCTGCAGTGACCATGAAATGGTCAAGTTCAGGATCCTGCATGGAGGAAGCAGGCCGATAAGCAGGATCAAAACCTTGGACCTCAGGAGGGCTAACTTTGGCCTCTTCAAGGAGCTACTGGGAGGAATCCCATGGGCCAGGGCTCTTGAAGGCAGGGGGGACCAAGAGTGTTGGTCGCTCTTTAAACGTCACTTCCTCCATCGCTTAAGCGATCTGGATGTCCACAAATCCATGGGCCCTGATAGAATGCACCCACGAGTGCTGAGGGAGCTGGCGGATGTCATTGCTGAGCCACTCTCCATCATCTTTGAGAAGTCCTGGAGGACAGAAGTGCCCGAGGACTGGAGAAAAGCCAATGTCACTCCAATCTTCAAAAAGGGCAAGAAGGAGGACTCAGGGAACTACAGGCCGGTCAGCCTCACCTCCATCCCAGGAAAGGTGATGGAGCAGCTTATCCTGGAGGCCATCATCAAGCAAGTGGAGGAAAAGAAGGTTATCAGGAGTAGTCAGCATGGATTCACCAAGGGGAAATCATGCCTGACCAATCTGATACCTTTCTATGATGACATGACTGGCTGGGTAGATGAAGGGAGAGCCGTGGATGTTGTCTACCTCAACTTCAGCAAGGCTTTCGACACAGTCTCCCATAATATCCTCCTAGGGAAGCTCAGGAAGTATGGGCTAGATGAGTGGTCGGTGAAGTGGATTGAGAACTGTCTGAATGGCAGAACTCAGAGGGTTGTCAGCGGCGCTGAGACTAGTTGGAGGCCTGTAACTAGTGATGTCCCTCAGGGGTCAGTACTGGGCCCAGCCTTGTTTAACTTCTTCATCAACGACCTGGATGAAGAGTTGGAATGTACCCTCAGCAAGTTTGCTGATGACACCAAACTGGGAGGAGTGGTAGACACACCGGAAGGCTGTGCTGCCATTCAGCGTGACCTGGATAGACTGGAAAGTTGGGCAGAGAGGAACCTGATGAGGTTCAACAAGGGCAAGTGCAGGGTCCTGCACCTGGGGAGGAACAACCGCATGCATCAGTACAGGCTTGGGGCGGACCTGCTGGAGAGCAGCTCTGTGGAGAGGGACCTGGGTGTCCTGGTGGACGACAGGCTAACCATGAGCCAGCCGTGTGCCCTGGCTGCCAAGAAAGCCAATGGCATCCTGGGGTGCATCAAGAAGAGTGTGGCCAGCAGGTTGAGGGAGGTTCTTCTTCCCCTCTACACTGCCCTGGTGAGGTCTCATCTGGAGTACTGCATCTAGTTCTGGGCTCCCCAGTTCAAGAAAGATGAAGAGCTACTGGAGAGAGTCCAGCGGAGGGCTACAAGGATGGTGAGGGGACTGGAACATCTCTGCTACGAGGAAAGGCTGAGGGAGCTGGGCTTGTTCAGCCTGAGGAAGAGAAGGCTGCGAGGGGACCTAATATATACTTACAAATATCTGAAGGGTGGGTGTCAGGAGGATGGGGCCAAGCTCTTTTCAGTAGTGCCCAGCAACAGGACAAGGGGCAATGGGCACAAACTGAAGCACAGGAAGTCCCACCTGAACATGAGGAAGAACTTCTTCCCTCTGAGGGTGACGGAGCACTGGAACAGGCTGCCCAGGGAGGTTGTAGAGTCTCCTTCTCTGGAGATATTCAAGACCCGCCTGGACAAGGTCCTCTACAGCCTACTGTAGGTGACCCTGCTTCGGCAGGAGTGTTGGACTAGATGACCCACAGAGGTCCCTTCCAACCCCTACCATTCTGTGATTCTGTGATTCTGTAAAGCAAATCTGAACACTGGCATACATGTTTGGTGTGGTAGAGGTATGATAGAATCTGAGAGGAGGAATTCATTGAGAATTCTAACAGAAGACCAAATTTGTAATGAAAGTAATCAGAACATCTGAGTAGAGAAGGGAGACAGATGATACGGAGTCATGTTGAGGAAGCTGCTCTGCTTTTGAGAGATATTTAGCTGCAGAAATTAGCCAAAAGATATTTATTGAAGGCTCTGAACAGATTTACAGTTGAACCTGATTAGGACGAAAACAGTGTCACTAAAGCCATGACAACCTAAGGCACTGTTCATAGGCAAGGGTAGCGTCTTTTATAACATATAACTGATGCAGGTCTCATTGATTTAATTGAAAAATAAACAGTATTCCAAATAGAGAATTCGCCCTTCCCTTTCCATACAAATACAACACAGTCCATGTTTTGGAGTAAGACTAAAGATAAGATACCCAAGAGACAGAAAATAGAGAAAATACAGAGGCTTAGACAGTATAAAGGTATATATCCTAGCAGAGAGCATTATCATCACATACAGAAGAGGAAGGGGAGACAGCTGTCTGGATGATGTACAGGAAACCTTGAAAGGAGGAGGACAGCTGAAACAGTTCAGAAGGGTAAATGTGTTTGAAAACAAAATACATGCACTATCATTATCTTCCATACAATAAAACCCTCAACTGAAAATTATGAAGGATAAAAAGATCGGTACCAAAGTATAATCTGTCTCTCCAGCCTGAGTACAGACATCTCTGGAAGCTCGGGATTTGATCCTTACCTCCAGAAATGTTCTTTCCAGGGACTGTTCTTTGTCTGAAGTGACACAATATCACAGGCAGGTTATTGCTAATCTGATCATCTGGTGTTGTGATAAACTACTTTGGAAATACAGTCTTTCAAGAAGTAATACAGAATCTAGCTTCTGCTCACATATAATAGGCTGGTTTTACTAATCCGTTACTCAGCAAGTGCACAGTTGTATTGCACAAACTGCTTGTGTCTCTTCTGTGTATTTAAATAAACATAGCCAGAAGTAAAAAGTCTGAGTTTCCTCATACAAGGAGGAAACAGGGAGAGCATGTCAAGAGGAAATGGTCACACCTGTTTAGCAATGCCTGACTGATAAAATGGTGTGAACACATTTGAAAACGAGCTAAAATGCCTGAAGGATTTCACATTGTGATTACATTTATGCTTCCTTGTCCATTCTGACAATGTAACAGTCTCTCACATTTCTAAAATACTGCCATAAAGAGGCAGGAAGCATATGCAGTGGGTACAGCTTCATGCTCCTTCCCAGCTGGAATTTGTTAAATCACTTTTGCCTTTTCCATTTTCCATTCCTTGTCCCCTTTCACATATTCGTCTTGTGGTCTGTTCCCTTATCTGGCCATCATTGTGGAACTGATTTGTACCTCGCTGCACATGCAGTCTCATATGCAAATAAAGGACAGTGGACATTTTCCTACTGTTTGTTGGGTGGGGAGAGTAGGAATAGACTCTCTAAACAATTCTGAAGGATGATAAATAGTATCTGCTTCTGCTCTGTGTGAAAGAACTCAAATCAGCATGAACCAGTTAGCCTTATGCCTTCCACCTCTCCTCTCTCTGTGAGATAAAGAAATCCACAACCAATTTGCTACTTGAAAAAAGAAAAGGACATAAAGAGCACACTTCTCTCCCAGATGATGAGGGCTGAATTCATAGCCTTTACTCTTTCGCAACAGTGATTATTAATACTACCTCAATTATGTTTGATGATGATGAAGATATAATTAACATAAAGATCCATTATGTTTTATTGATGTTAAGTGTATGTTGATTATAAATGGGACAGGATGTATTTACTTCAGCTTCACTCTTTGAGGAAGGTTGTGAAATCAGAGTCCAACCCTGTACTGAGAATAAAACCTGCACCTTTTATAATTGTAATAGTATCCAGATGTTCCTCTGTAACATGGATGCAGGTGGTGAAAGCAGTAAACTGGTATGGAGCAGATGTACTCGTAGCACAGGTGGGACTTGCTCCCAGTGCTACAGCGAATTTTGCACTCACTGACGTAATGAAGGAAGAGTCCAGAAGATATAAAAGTGTTGTAAAAAAGAGAGGTAAAAATGTAAAAAACTGTTTTAATTTTTGTGGGACATCTTGATTGTTGGGATTTTAGAAAACAGGGCTTTTTTAAACTGAAACTACAAAAATCCAAAGAGGCCAGGTAACTGACGAAAAGCTATGAGCAACTAAGCATGCTCAGGTAGAGAAATCCTGGAGGGTGTAGTACTTCATACTTTGTGGGTTGTGTGTAATGTGCATCAGGTGCAGAGATTGTTTCTGCCTCATGCCACCACATAAATAATCTCTACTACCATGTTTTGACTGTATATTAATTACCTGACACTTGAGAATTACATTCTTTGCTGTTCTATTGTGGTAGATTAGGGAAGACTGATTTGACTTTATCAGCAAGCTGGGCCAGCCAGCCTGATTCCTATTAACTTTTCAGACTGCATCTAAATAAATCTAACAAGTCTTCACTGTCATGTAGAACAGACTCTTTCTGAAATTTTATATAAAGGCTGAACACTACATGTACTTCTATGTCATTATGTAACACACACTACCAGAATATATACACCAATTAGGCCCTATCTGTGCTAGGTGTCAAACCAGTCTATACCAATCTAAACAAGGACAATCCATGCCCCAAAAGTACATACATTGAAAGACAGTCAATAGGTCTAGATATAGAGAGACAAGATGTACTTGGAAACTGACAATATAATCATCACCTCGACAGCATCCCTATGGGCTACTTGCTGGCATATTTTCTGTAGACATACAAGTAAGAGAAAGTACTAGAGAGGGTGTAGAAGGAAAGGAATGAGAGTGTTGTGGATGTTTGTGGAGTGCCTGCCAAGTGCAGGAGGCAACATCAGAGTATATGCAACAGATGACGTTATTAGGGATCTAGATATTAGAGACAGAATTTGTCCTCTGGATACAAAAGCCTAGGCTGCGAGAGACTGTGAAAGTGAAATCTGAGATAGTTAGAAAGTAGGAACCACTTGAGGGATGTCCTGACCTACCTGGAGGTTAAGAAAGGAGCCCCACAGCCTCACTCTGAGTGGATCTGAATGGTGCAACACTATGGGCGTCAGAAACAGGAGGAAGAAAACATCCCATAGTAAATTAGCATGGTATGCCAGTATGATGACCTTGGCTTGCAAACTCTCCCAATAAGCTACAATGGTTTGGTCACTAATGCACAGATTTGTTGGGTTAGTTTTCATTACCTCCAAATCATTATTTACACTAGATGTTCAGGGACACCACCCAAAATAGGTGCTTTATAGACAAATAATAAAAAGCCTTGTTCCTATCACAGAGAGCTTGCAGTCTAGACAAAAATATCTCCGTTATTCCTAATCATATCAAGCTGAACCTGGCTGTTTACATTTGGAGCCCAGATGAGAACAAGATTTCTGAGGCATGCCCCATGACTACTTCCCCTCTGTGAGTTGAGTAATCAAGTTATAAACCATACCACGATGGGCCTGGCAATTAAATATTCTCTAGCTCATCTGAAGAGATTGCTATGGTAACAATTTCTATACCAGCTCTATTGTTGGTCCCATTTCTTCTACCCTTCTTTATTTAGCAACAGTCATTCTTTATGTTCTCTTTAACCATACAAGGTGATTATCCTGATCGCACCAGATGTACATAGTCTAAGAATACTGCTGTATAAGGAAAATGTTACAGCTATGATACGTCTGGATCAAAGAGATAAAGATACCACATACCTAAATTGTGATATTAATTCCCTGTATGAATGAGAAGATTTATGATGGTATGCTGAAAAAAATTAACAGTGAGACAACACAATACCTTATTAAGTGACCGCCAAACAAGTACTCCAGGGAACAATCACAGGACTGCAGTTGCATAATTATTTTGATGTTGAAAGGACCTAATAGCGTGATGGCTGCAAGATACCTATAATGGCTGCAGTGCACTGTGGCCATATCTGAGTTAGCTTTAAAATAGCTAACAGGAATACCAACTACTAGTCTACAGTAAGGTGCTCTAAAACTTCCAGATTTGGGCCGTACATTGAGATTCACCCTGCTCACAGATGAAGGAAATCATCTAGGGCAGAAGCACAGTTATCACTGACTGCTGTACAGCAACATTGCACAATAAAATCAGGAGAGATAATGATGAATACCGCGTGTATTTGAAATAGCCTGTTGCGTGAACTAGGCTGATTATACACTTGAACAGAAATAACTCCCCTAACAGTTTGGACAATGGACAAAATAATTCTGAAAAGTGGGAAAAATCCTGACATTACATCTCATCCAAAGGACAGGTGGAAAAAATTCTTTTATATCTTGAAGTTTGAAAGACCTCTATTTTCACTTTTTCAACTGTACTCACCTTTACCACGAGCACAAAACACATTTCATGGAATCAATGTTCTTATGTATTTCCATAGTAAGTCAATTTATCACTCTGAGAGGACTAAACATCATAGTCTAAAGGTACTGATTGTAAAATATTCCTATAGTTTCAAACTTCTCCTATCACCAGCGAAGCCAGCCTCACAAGAGGAAAGTCTATGCCAATGTGAACAGTTCGTGGGTTTTTTTAAAGCCTGTTGTGGGGCAAAACTGACAGCTGTAGTGACTTAGCTGTTTCTTCTCTTTCATATTTTTGTGTTAAGGGGAAAGACAGGTAATAAAACAGTTTGGAGTCCCAGAAAAGTGACACAGTCCAAGAAGGAAGAAACAACTGGGAAAAGGCAAAAATTTCTCTGCTTTGAGATCTGTGGATAGGCAGAATTGTGCAGAGATTAAGTATGATGAAGGAACAGAGAAGAGGAAGTGACTGTGTGATAAAAAACTCCCACCTGTTCTAAGCATCAACAAATTCACCCTCCCAAAAGAATCAGTCCCTGAGGAAGGCAAGAAGATTTTCTGCATGTATCTTTGTAGGTAGTATAGCTGATACAGTCTGGATATGATAAGTCACACACCATTGAAGAAAATGGATACTCAAGATTCCATACACTCGTGTAATTCTGTGCAAATTTGTGATAGCAGTGAGCCAGCAACAGCAATGCACTGAGTTGCAAGAACATAAGCACCACTGCTGCATCATAAAAATAAAGGATAGTCAAATCTCAGATGATTCTTTTAACTAGAGCTGACTACAACACCTGAAAAGTCACTGAAATTCTAGCCCAGAAAATCAGTTTCCAGTAGCATAAGCACCTAGGTCCTAATTGTGTGAAAGACTACAGCTAATAACTCTAGTCATGGTTTGGTATTTTCACCTGTAAGGCAGCCACAGAAGGCAGAAGTACATGAAAATCTTAGGATAAAAGCTGTCCGTGGCTTAATAAAGATACAAAGAGTTCTGATACAGGTTTGGTTTAACTTGGAACAATTAATTGTTACGAGCAAAACATGAGACAGTTTGGTTCAAAAATGCTGGACAACAGAGTTGGCATTAGTGAAGTAAGACAGACAGACTTATTTTTCATGATGTAACCATACATATGAAACGGTATATTTACTGGATTATTGTTTCCATCATGGCTAGATATGACCTGTGTTGCAATGCAAGATATTTATTTAAAAACTTTATCACAAGTACGCTCCAAATCCTTTTTTCCCCCTAAACTAAAGCAACAACTGAGCAGTGTAGATCTATTTTTCTACTTGCAGTAAGAAAAGTTCAAAAAGTTCACCTATTTCATTAATTTTTTTGAGGCTGAGTTTCAGCTCAGTGTGAATGTAAACATATACATCATGAGGGAAACTGATAGACCAATGATAATGCAACTTGACATGTGAGCTGATGCCAAAAGAAAATTACAGCATTTCTTACCCTTGTTACTGCACTGACATTGACTGCCTGCCTAAAATAGGCACTACAAGCAGACCACATACACATTGACTCTGTTCTTTCTATCCAGATACATAAAAATTATCTAAAGGATATGAATCTTGCAGGAATTTTATGAGCTTCAGTATTGCCTCATTTCACATCTGTATTCCAGAATGATTTTGGTTACGTTTATACTTTATAGCCAAAGCTTCAGGTACTGTCTACTACCTTCTACAGAGGATGCCTTTGTGCTATTGCACCTGTTGTGAATTTTGCTTTTATGGTTTGGGGGTAAGGGATTGTTTTTAACATTTGATTGGCTCCATGTCAACAATACCCAATGAAGTCTAGGGGAAATGTAGGGAAGACACAGAGAAAAAGACTGTGGTGAAAGTGGAGAATACCTAAAGGGATGCTGTTCAGATGTATGTGATTCCTCCAATTGTTCCACCTCTGGCTCTTTAGTGTTGCCACCTATCCCTCTCCTTATCTTTCACTTTTTGTTTTCCAGTTACAGCTGCTGTTCCTCCCCATAAAACGTACATTAATAAAATGGAAATGCCAAATCCCTGCTGTCTTCTGACTGATGTGCATTTTGCAGAACATAAACAGCTGGAGTTTTAAGCTCTGTGTTCTTGGATTATATGTGACTGGGAGATGAGGGAGTGAGGGGAAAACCATCCTAAATTTACTGTTTAGTTTTATACATAGAAGAATCTAGGGAAACAATTAAAATGGTCTTAGTCATGGTATGTCAGAGCTGATACCCACTGTGCCACATGCAGTTAGTAGTGAGCAAAAGTCACAGTGTCAAATAACACCACATTACCACATTCCTCAATATTATAAGAATGGGTGACATATGGGGCACTATTTGTCAGTATATCTTTATTTAAGCAATTTACACCAGGGATATGTTTCATCAAAAGTGAATTAGCATCAGTTCTGAGGAGTCCTTAGAGTAACTTTTGAAATAATAACCTTTTCTCACAGGTAATTACTTTATATCAAACTCAAATGTAATTGAGATTTAGGCTTCTCTCAGGAGGACCCAGATACTAAAGTAGTCAAATCACTAATAAACAAGTTATTTCCTTACTGCAGCTTACATGGGGTTTCAATTTAAGGAAGAAGTGAATGTTTTTGTATGGATCCTGTCATGCCATTTGATGCTTGTACCATTTGATGCATCTATGATTTTCATAAAAGGATCATGATGTTACTAAGAGCCTCGATGCTACTAAACCTTATAGGGAAATGTCAGTGGGCATCAAAGACAGAACAGGGTTCCTATTCTGCCAGAAACTCCTCTTCTCCCAGTCAACCTTGCCTTCCTAGAAGACTGGACCTTCCCCAGCAGACTTTTCCTGGTAGTGCCCCCAAAGATATTGGCCTGCTCATCTTCTCTCTTGCTATTTCTGTGTGGCATGAACTGCAGATTACCATTCTCCCTTCCTGCCATCAGCTGCCCCCTTGTGAACAGCACCGTATGCCACCCTGAGCCTTTGGTAGGAAGTGGGATGCACAGTATCAGCAGGGAGTAAAGGGGACAGAGTCCACTTCCACCATCTTCCCATTGCCAGAGCATGGCAGCCGTGAAAGGCTGGGCAGAGATAGCAGAGACACAATGGGGCTGTATTTTACCGAGCAGGACCAATCTGGGTGCCACACACAGCATGGCACCTAGCTCGGCACAAAACAAGTATCACAGAATCAGCCTAGTAACTGATTTTTCTTTGGTTCTGCTTCTATTGGGAATCACTGCATTGTCCTATTGGTCCATTTCAGCCATTATTTGTGTGCTAATAGCCAAAAGACAATGCTAAGAATTTGCTTCTCAGAGAAATTATTTACAAGAAGGCATCACTGGCATGGAGCACAAAGCTCTCTAAGTGGGAGAGATGTCAAGCTGAACTGTTGCATTTCTAGTGTATTTACATTGCCATTGTCTGTGTTTTCAAGCAGTAAAAAAGTTTGTGCATTTTATGAGAGCAAGAAGAATTCATCAAAGCACCTCTCCCAAATTAATAAGTGTTATTTGCTTTGAAAATGAAAACATTGGTGTACTCCATTCAAGAGTTTACTCTAAAGCATTTCATATTTTATATCACAATGTTAAGGAAACTAAGAGGTTTCTTGAAGAGTCCTGCTTGGGAGAGGCTCTTCAGGAGCTCTCTTTTTACTACAGTAGAATTGATTGTACACTATTTGGTTTCTTCCTAATAAATGCCACCTCTCCTGTTAGACAGTCTCACCTTCTCATTTCTCCCTGTTTCTTACCACAAGCAACACCAACTACCTCTCCTACTGTCCACTGTCCAAACTGACAAGCCATTGCTTCAGGCTAGAGATCATCAAATCCACTTTCCTCAGAGCCAAAGATATCTTCCCTAGCAAAAATGTAGAAGTACAATGAAATCTCTTGCAAAGCAATTCACAAGTCATCTCTCATTCACATCCATTTTTTATTAAAACACACACCCTAGCATAGTCAAACTTATTTCTAACTCCACAGCCCTACTTCTGGACAAGTCTCAAGTCATTCTTGTCGCTTTGTAGCTAACACTTGTGAAGGAAAAGCACCTGTGTAGCTTTAATTAGAAGTTGCTGACTTCATCCCTTTCCTATAAATATAAGTGAATAAACATGAGAGTTGGCATACTTTCCTAATGCTGTTATAATTCAAAATACCCTCCACTTACCACCCATCTCATGTTTGACAACACTAACTGCTAAAGGTGGTGGTGTTTTTTTCCATTTCTTGTTTATTTTGTAGCTAAACACAGAATTTCACAAACGATCCCTTTTATTGATCTTTTCATCTAAATAGGGCGTCTAAAAATCTATTTTAAAGGTAAACTCCAGTTCCAGAGAGCACCTTAACCTTGTGTAAAATACAATTTACGTGCATACTAAGGTGATTCTATCAAACAACAAGCTCCTTTCTTGGATGGGGGCTAAAATTTGTTAGGCATAACTGAACCACAGTTCTAATATACTTCTGTCATCCAGAGGCCTATTTCATTACTATTATGTACAAAATAGTATTAGAAATTTTATATGAAGAGTTTGGGAATACTTATTAGAACCAGAAACAGTGCATCCTAGAAATTTCTATAGAGAGTACATTTTCTGTAGCACAAGTGATAAAGCTATTACCAACAGCCAAGTTTCCTTCCAACTTTTCATTTCTGAATAATTTCTGCAATGAAGACAGAAGTGTAATAGACATGAAGGAATGTGGCAATCCATTTGTTCTATTTCTATGAAATTATTGCTGATTGCAGGTTTGGAGAATGTGTGGGTGAAGTCTGCTGATTTATTTCAGTTTGGTCAGGAATGCTTTTTTAAAACACCTTTAACCTTTTTCTTCCAAACAGTTAATTTGGGTCACTACTTTTGCACTGAAGCTTTGATTGTTAGAGGAAATACTTCTGCATACTTTTGCTGTGCTGTAAGAGAGGCAATATGTTGTGGGCCATATGCCAACAGATTTTAACCACAAACCTAGGGAATGGAGACAGATTAGATTGTGGTGGTCCTATAATCAGAGTTTCTCAGTATTCTTTTTTGCTAAGAGCAAATATTCACCAGTAAAGTGGTTCTATGTCATACAGATGGCGTATCCATAGTAATAGGGCAAACTAAACCCCCTCAGCTGCATTCCTCTATTCTCTGATAAGCGTTTTATAATTTTATCACAGAAGAACTTCTTTAAAGTGTCCAGCCAAATAATATACTTCAATATCTTCAGTGAGTTCTGAACTATTTTTCAGCTGTCTGCATGCAAGAATTTTGTGCAATAGAAGGAGGTATTAAACAAAGACCTGGAGGTTTATGATGAGGAGGAAGAAGCCTAACTTCTGTTCAAACATTTACAAACGCTGTTCCTTCTAAAAGCTGGTGGTCAAGGAACAAAGAGAAGCAAGATCTATTTAGTCACAGCATCTGTCTGCCTGCCTTTGCACATTTACTTTCAGTAGCAAACTTACTAGTTGTTGGGGCGATCTCGCTTCAACTGTCTGAGACAGAAATCCACAATAGTTTCCTGATACTACCGGTTAAAGTCTTCCCTTTCTGTAAAACAGGCAGCGATTGTGTGCTCTTATGCTGTGTATTCTTTTATTCCATCCCTTATTCCTTAGCAGCTGCTAGTGCCAGAGCAGGATCAGTTAATGTGACTCACCCAGTTAGCATCTGGGCCTGTCCAGATCTGAAAGTGTGTGAATGCCCTGGTCAAGAAAATGTATTAACACAGTGGGTGTTCCAGGAAGCTGTGAAGGAAGAGTGAGCCATGCACCCCATAGGTGGGAACGCAAAGAGTTTTTAAAATACGTAGCAGGCTAGCCAGATGCACATTTTTTGTGATAAAACAGCTGGGGAGGGACATTCCTCTCCTATATTGGCACTGTGACACAAACGTACTACAAAACCTGACTGCTTCCATATTCTGTCTTTATTTGAAACACGAACATGCAAGGGAAAACAGTCTGCTGTCAGACTGCTGCAGTCAAGAGAGCAAAGCAAGTTATTTCTCAGGCAATGCAACAGACAACAGGTAGAGCACAAACCCACAAAATGGTTGATGAATCTTTAGACAGAGAGAGTGTTAGTAACCACTGACTTCCATTTTATATCCTAATGGCTTAAATTTCTAATAAAGATGCTGCTTGTTTCGGTGTTGGTTTTGTTTGTTTGTTTAAAACATGTTTCCAGTTTACGGAGACTTGATTTTGCAATTTTTAATTGCTTAGAGGATCTTAAATTAATGCACAGAAGCAGCAGCACACTACAGGCTTTAATATTTAAATAACTTACTAGATAAACAAAACTTTCGGGTTTATATCCATGTGTTCCCGAAGCCATGTTAGTGAAGCGCTAAGCTCATGCTAAAAATCTCCCTATTAAGCCTGAAACTGACTTTCAGAACAGGAATCCATGCAAAGTGTTTTTTCTCAGATCTCATCATCTCTGCAATGCCTCTGCTGTGTAGAAAAAAACTGGAATTTGTTACTAAGGAATGAGTCTCAGGAACTTGCAGAAGGAACCTCTTTCTCCTGAGATAGAATGAGTAAATGATAGGCACCCACATGAGACAGTAACTCCAGCTTTTGTTTAACACACCCATAACAAATGCATGCAGGACTAACTGAGGAGGCAGCTTGCTGCAGGGGGAGACAGGGAGGGAAATGCAGAGCTAGCAAGACAAGTAACTTACATCATCTTCCCACCTTAAAAAAACCATCAGGTCACAATTTAAGTTTCTACGTAAAAAGTAGCCCTGCGACACTGGCACATGAAAAAAAGATGGTTGGAGAGCTTTGTCCTGCAAATTAAGTTATGTTCTACCAAATTCATAATCTCAAGGGTTACCTGGGGAGCAGAAGTGAAAAGCAATGGCAGTTTCTTGCCCCACTTAAGGGGACCTGAAATACAAACTTCTGACAGTCGCTTAACTTCTCCTTCTCTAATTACTCCTATTCAGACACCCTCATTTGATGATACAAATATATATAATACAGATGATGCACAGATTATATACAAATATATACAATGCAGATGGGTATAGATGTAACAAAGTATGAATAAGCAGTCGCAAACTAATGAACACAATAGCTAATTAGATTATGGTCTCCTCAAGAGGTACTACCACCACTAACGCATTTAGGTTGGCTTTAAGTATATGGAACTCAACTGAACACACTGGATCCCACACTCAAATGGATCCCCAGAGATCAGTTTTCCATCAGATCATACAGACTGCTTCACATTTAACTCCCTCCATCCTGCCCTCATTTACCTCTCCTGAAAGTCACCCTTGCACAGATTTTCTTCAGGAGAATAGACATGATGGAGAGACATCTCATCAAGGATTATAGCGGTATTACTGGTTAGCTTTTAAAAAAGGGAGAGGATAAATCTGTATAGCTACAGATTAGCAAGTTCTTCCATACTGAGGAAGTGATTTGACACTGTGAAAGAAAATAGAATGCATGCACAGATAAAAATGACAGAAGCAAGAGCAAGCTGACTCTTGTAAATCAAAATCAGACCAAGAACTTGTCACAAGACACTAGAAAATACTCTTGAGGACTCTCAGCTGTCATGTAAAAAGAGAAAAGATCCTTTCCTTTAAAAGACAGAAAGCAAAAAAAATAGAGATTACATGGTCATTTTGCACCACAAGTTGCAGCAGAAGTTGGTCCCAACTAGCTGGTACCAGTCACGTTCAACCTATTCCAAATTATGCAGAAAACTGAGAGAATGATAAGAAGGCAGAGACCACTGACAGCACAGAATTCAGGATAAATAAAATTAAAAGTAGCTATGAAGAGCTCAAAAAAGTGTTTGTGACGTGACACTGAATGATTGAGCAAATAAAATAACAGGAGAAATTCAGTGCTGATAAGTGCAAGGAAATGCACAAAAGTTAAAACCAACCTTAATTATACATGTTAATCAATAGGATCTATATTAGCTATTACCTCTCAGTAAAGAGATCTCTCAGTCACTGTTTTTCAAAACCTGTTCATATCAACTGAGTGCTCAAGAAGAATTAAAGAAAATGGATTGGTAACAGTTCTCAGGAACAAAAGTGCGAATAAAAGAAGGATCGTCATACCTCAGAAAGTATTACATGTGCAGCCTAAATGGACAAAGTTGAGAACAGGCCAGCTATCTGTTAATTAGTAACACAGGTTATGGTAGAAACGTGCATTAATTTATCCTTATGAAGAGAACAGATTATGACAGAGAAAGAAATAATTGGTCTGTAATGATGGAAATTATCCATGCTGGCAAAACAACACTTATGACTGTTCCACCACTTTGTAGTTCTAGGCACAGCACTGCAACTTGTGAGAAACAGGGTCCAGGCAAAGTACTGGATATCATTTTTACCCCAAATGAGAGCTACTGCATAAACATGTAGGTTTATTAAGCCATTCAGAGCAAGAAGTGATTATGAAAAAAATAATTTGGTAGGAGCAGTAGATTCATTTTACTTTGTTCCAAAGCAGGATAATTTCAATCACCATTTCAGTGCAAAAATGAAGAACAATTTCTCTAGCCATTCTTGTCTGCTTGCTTTACTGAACTGTAGCAGAGACATCTGAAAGTGTTACTGGGGATGTGCTTTTCTGCAGTCATCACTATTTCGTGTCTTCTACCCCTAAAGAAACGATATAAATACATTTTCAGCTTCTTACTCCTTCAATCTCTTCCACAGATAATTTTTCCCTTGACAAAGCTTTGCTGTGGACAAATGGTGCCTTCCAGACCTCCTCAGAACATCAGTCTAAGTTAGTGTATTTTGCTATCAGTGTTTAGCATATTGATTAACTTGTTCTTAGATAAAAGCTGTGAAGGAGAAGATGCTTCTTTCTTCTGTTCCTCAGCAGGGATCTCAGCAGTTTCTCATCACCTCCAGACTACATGCTGAATAGAGGTGTGGGGCCAAGTTGTCTGCAAACACTAGCAGCTGTGCTTGGTGTAGCCAGCAACCCAAGCACATGTCATCTCAGCACTGCCCTCCAGGTATCTTATTTACTTTTAGTGGGATAAACATCAGAAAGAAAAAGCTTATGGGAGAAGTTCTATACAACACAGTAGGAAACATTATCCTATCAGTTCATCGTTCTTCAGCTATCCTGTAGAGTTGATACTAATAATATTTCACCTAGACTATTTACCAAAAAACATACAAAACCTACGAGGTGAAATGAGGTTTAACTTGTCATTCTCTAGTACATCCAGATTTTCAAGAGTCCTTTTTAGGGAAATGTATGAATTTTACTCCTACCCTATTCTAAAGGCACTTCAGAAAGGAACAGGAAATCCAAGATTCAGAATGATTCAAAATATCATTCAGGAATAACATTTTCTAGTTTAATGTCTCATTTTGGTGATAGGCAAGACCCTGCTTTCCAGTCTTTACCACAGTTACAGTTTTGGTAACCCAATCCATAAGAGTTTTTGAAGGATTAGGCAACTTAACAGCCTTATGAATAGCGACTTGCAGCACCTCATGTTCTTCAGCATCACTGTCAGCATTATTCAAGCACTTTTAACACAAAACCCGAAAAATTATTTTTTTTCTGTGGAAAAAGTCTCTACTCCACTACTCACATGAATCTTTGAAACAATTTTGTCATCTCATTTATTAGCTGTGTCCTGTTTGAGGTCAAAGAGCATGCAGGTATTCATACAGCCACTGTTGGATTTCAAGATCGCTCTGGACCACTTTCCCTACCGACACAGCTGTGATGTGTCTGCCCTGCAACAGTAATGCATGACTGCAGTCCATGGTAAATTGCTAAGACCAGCTCTCTTCAAACTAGTCTGGTACAACAGCAGTGAAACCGTGAGAAGACAGACCATCAACTTGATGCAAGGTCTTAGCCCAGAGCATTATGCAGGCTTTCTCAGGCTTAACTGTAATTTTCATGGAGCTTCAGTTCATGCTGTTGGCTATGACAAGATTGTATCTTGTTGGGGGAAGACTGCAGGAACAGGGGAGGACATACCAGAAAACGAATTAGAGAAGCTGCTGCACCTCACTACATTGTGAAAGCTCTCCTGCCAGCAAGAGTATTCCTCACGGTCAGTAAAGCTGAATGTTTCAGAACCCAACACTCCACTCCTTCCCTGATGTACTGAGATACGATATAATTGGATTATAAGAAGTAAAGCAACAAAGCAAACCCAAGTTGCCTCCTTTGATTCAAAGCCTGGTGTTTGTTTCATAAGAGGATGCAAAACCACAAGCACAATGTGTTCTCTTTAAAAGTTAGGATGCAGCTGAGCAGCACTTTCTGTCAAATTCAGGTACCATGGGAAAATGGCCATGAAGGATGTGATGTAGATCCATATGGTCTAACACCTTCATTTCTTCTCATGAAAGGAGTGATTTTTTTAATGTCATTGGAATAATGAAGAATAGTTGCAATCTCAGGGTTGACAACTTCTCTTCAGTGTCATGCTGCTTTTAAGTTAACATCTTCAGAAGAAATGCAGGCATAGTCATGTCCTCAGCAAGCACATGAAAGAATATCAGCAGAGAACCAGAAGTTCACTAACTAAACACATGGTTCAGAAGCTGGCCATTTGCTTGCAAACATATGTAACATTTGTTTAAATTCCCATGCTATTGAGATGATTAACAAATAGCTTACCCTGTTTTTTTCCCATGTCCTAACAGCTCAGGTAATAAATAATCCTTTACAAAGGTTAAAAAAAAAAATCCACAAACTCTTACAGAAATCTGTTGAATTGCAATAATTGGAGACTACTAATTCGAGAGGCATCACATCAAAATGGGACATGTTGTATCAAGTACAGTTCCTTAAAAGGTGTGAGCCCAGGAACAGCCATTTTGGAAACTAGCCCACATTTTTCTACAGCTTTTTACATCTGGTGTCATAATGAAAATTCAAAAAAATGGACTCCATACTGACAGTCCAGAATGTGTTCAAGCAACATATGAACAAACACACAGAATGTCATCCACTGTTATCACATCACACATTAAAAAAATTTAAAACCAAATGTACTGGGTCTTTTTCTGCTAGGCTAATATTCACTTAATCCAAGTTAACCACTGAAGCATACTGATGTACAATTGTTTCCCTTTATTATTTCATAGAAAACCAAGTATTTTTGGAGTGTAGAGATTTAATCTACTAAAGATTCTTCATCATCTGCCCATCAAAATACTGGCTCCCTGATGTAGCTAAAGTTATCTATTACTATCGCACTTTCTAAAGAAAAAAGAAACCCATGTAAACCACAGCTGGCATATACAATCCAACCCTGCTGCAGGCAAAACATCCGTGTTCACCTACCCTGGATTTGAATTTTGCTTATATATCTCCACCTGCATGAATTCTATTTATATATACACTAAGTGCTTTTCACGAAACTTTTGTTTTTGTTTTGAATTCTCTGTATGATTCAACTCAGATCTATCTGTCCACAAAAATATCTCATGCTATTAATCAGAGGCTGTATCAGGATCTTTGTACTGTGAGCAGGTTTTACAGGCATTAATACTTGTGGAAAGCATGTTGTCTTTGGATCTGCCAGTATTCTGCTAAACCTCAATAACCTTTAATAAAAAAAATCATCAGAGGAAAAAGGCCTGCAAATCGAATTATTGTTTTCCTTTGCAATTTACATGGCTTGTAAGTGGAATGTATGGATTATCTTCAGGCATTTCAAATATACTGAGAAGTAACATCAGTGAACTGTCATAGGAGGAATTGATGCTCTGATCAAAATATTCATATTTTCAGGTCATTTTCAACCACGACCACTGAAACAAATCAGATTCATAGGAAATGTGCATCACACATTTTCTGAAGAGTCACGACCCTACCAGATATTTTGAAATAGTCACACAAGAGCTGAAGCAGAGAAAGTCATAGTAATTTCTGGAAGGCCTGATCATGAGTTATCCCACCTGATGTGAAATGGTAAGACAACGTAGAATAACTTGACACTCATTCTAGTCACTTGGAGCTTGTCAGGGTTTTAAAGGATGATAGGATATGATCCTTTACATATATTTGATATATCTTCATCAAAGGATAAAGATCAGTCTCAGGATGGATTGAAAAACATAAAAACTACTTCAAAGGGATTTTGAACTTTTCAAAACTATTTTTATGTCAAAGCAAATAACTTTTCATTTACTTTTAATCATTTAAAATCTGTATTAAAATTATTCTGACCTTTGGGGTTTATACTCCTATTTCTCTCTTTCCTTTCTCTTTTTGCTTCTGAAAAAAAGGGAAGAGAAAAGCAGGGAAGACAAAATGTGGAAAATGCTTTTGTCTGTTGGTATTGTTCTACAGAAGAGAAAATACCTACATTCAATTCACCGAGAAAGAGAAGAGAGAGAAAGAAATGTGTATGCACACACCTGTCCCAAAAGTTACACTTTGTATGTACAGCTGTCTGAGGATGGAAAATCTCCTAGTCAGATTACTTGTACTTATTTAAACCTTTGAGATTTACATTGGCTGTGCAGATAATTATCCCATGTGATGAATTTATCTATTTGTCTATAGACTGAACCACAACCTTGTCGCTAACTACCCAAAAATCAAAGTTCTGCCTGGGTTTATTTGATTTCATTAGCAATGCAATTAGGGTATGGTACTTTATGAGGGCAACAGCTTAACAGTTTGGCTAGTGTCATATCCAGCTGCCTTGACTTGCCCAGTCTGTGTGAGGAGGTATTCATTTTCATCTGGCTTGGGAGCTTCAGTTTTCAGAACAGACTAATCCTAGACTCAACCAACCTGATTCTTTCTGCTACTTTATGCAATTTACCTTCCTAAACAGCAAACCACTTGGTGCCCACATGCAACTTTAATATTGCTTGAAAAATTTTTATTCCCAAAGTAACTCATACTGCTATCTCACTTCATGTTAGGATTAGAAAGTAAATAAAGCCAATTATGGCTCTATACAACTCACAATGACGAGCATTGCTATGTCACTGCCAAGAGAAATTATATGTTGAGTAATACTTAGACGTTACAAACCCTTCATAGAAATCCTCGTCATAAGACTTCAAGCATTTGAACTGTCCCAGCAGCACTGCTTTGTCCAGCATGATTTTTTTTGTTTAAGAGCAAGTCAGCAATGTGGCTTATGTGCCACAGGAAAATAATTTTATTAAGCTCATTTTTCCCATCAGTAATTTGGATCTAACCTTCCAAAATCTTCCTCATATATATATAAACCAGAATGGATTCCGTCGAGAGAGACACTTGTCAATGGGAATACTTGTGAATAAAGGATCGCAAATCCTTTATTAAAATCATCCAGTTCAACACTAGATACCACACGGCCATCTATTTTAATTTCCTCCATATTTCATATCTAAAAAAAAATCTGAAGGACAGAGGCTTCTCTTTCACAATGCTAACAGACTCTATCATTGGACAGGTCTGGTTTTTGAGAAGAAACTGCAGAACTCAGCTCATGCATTACTGTCTAAACCATTTGTTTTGTTAACTACCTGTCAATGTTGCAAAGTGATAATCTAGCTGAGGTACATAGATTCACAGCCTGCTTGAATAAACACTGTACTTCCCCACCCTGAACTTCTAAAGACAGAGTTCAAAAGAAAAAGCCAAGTTCATTTTCATATGCTGAAACAAGCAGTAATTAGCAACCCTTAGTTAAACGGAAAGGGGTTTATTCCTGACTTGGCAGTTTACTTGTCAATATACTTGAGCAACTAAATAATTCAACTGATGTGTCTGTCCATAATGCCAAACCTGAAACTCCACACTAAAATAGAAGTTACATCTTCAAAAGGGATGTGGTGTGAAACACATTTGACCACCCCTATTAGTATCTTCCAAAATGTTATTCAAAAAGGGAAAGGCATATCTACATACCAAAGCAGCTAAGTCATTACAATGGAGAACACAACTGATGAATTCACTGTTCTGCTGCATCTTTAATAAATTTTATCATTTTATGCAGTACTGTGGCACATTTATTACATCAAACAGCAAAGACTTCCCCTTCTTACGAGGTGTTGCAAAAGCAACAGCGTAACATTCTTGCATCTTTAAATTTAATCCCAGAGGTAACAACGCATGTATCAAGCCTTTCATCATCCTAATGGCAGACTACTGGGAATTAGGATAATTTCTAAATTATTTGCTTTGTAAACAATCACCATTTCTCTGATGTGTTTGCCCAAGAACTAACACAAATTATTTGCAAAGTACTTTTTTTGAGGGGTAGTATCTATTGGAATACTTCATCTAGCATTGGAGAAGATCCTACAACCCTGTCAAAGTAGACGTATCTCAAGCTGTAGCAGAAACGATGCTGTTAACTGTGGTGAGCAAAGCAGCACTCCTGGAATGAAGTTATACCCTTTATCAGATGAAATGATAGAGCTGGGAAGGACAGACAAGATTTCAAGTATGTTGGCCAATCTATTGATGTGATACCTGACCGCTTCACTGATCTTTTTCAGCTGAGTGCCACTGGAAATAAACATCCCTTTTAGCTACAAAAACGATGACTGAAGAAATTTGCTGTTTTACCAAATAGGTGTGTCTAAGGCAAATCTTTCAAGTAAGAAAGCTTTCACTCCTCCGTAGAGAGTGTGTGTCATTTCGGCTCCTTATCTGTCAGATGTGCTGCAGTTCTCGTATTTCACCACACTTTCCATTTGATTAACCCTTCTTTGCTTCATTTTTCCATTAATTTTTTCCACATATCTTAAGTGATTTTTGTGTTCTAAAGAAACTATTATTGCATCTTCTTAGCATGAATGGCATTCCTCATGGAGCCCTTTAAGAAGAAGAACTCTAGGTAATAACATTGCTAGCTGCTTTCAGAGAGGCAATGCAATGGGTCCAGAGGAGGGCCACAAAGATCATCAGGGGGCTGGAGCACCTCTCCTACGAGGACAGGCTAAGAAAGTTGGGGCTGTTCAGCCTGGAGAAGACAAGGCTCTGGGGTGACCTTATAGCAGCCTGCCAGTACCTCAAGGAGGCCTACAGGAAGGATGGAGAGGGGCCTTTCCACAAGGGTGTGTAGTGATAGGACAAGGGGGAATGGCTGTAAACTAAAAGAGGGCAGATTTAGATTAGAGATAAGAAATAAATTCTTCACCATGAGGGTGGTGAGGCACTGGCACAGCTTGCCCAGAGAAGCTGTGGCTGCCCCCTCCCTGGCAGTGTTCAAGGCCAGGTTAGATAGAGCTCTGAGCAACCTGGTCTGGTGGAAGATGTCCCTGCTCATGGCAGGGGGGTTGGAATCAGATGATCTTTAAGGCCCCTTCCAACCCTCACCATTCTATGATTCTATGAAATGTAGTTTTAGAATTGAGAATGCCAGTTCTTTACTCAAATGGCCTTGAAGGACATTTTATGTCTGATCTCACAGACATGATGAACAGGATGATAGTTCAAGGGTGCAAAAAGTCAACCTGAGTGCTGTTACTCCAGTGCCAAGAGATACAGAAGTCAGCAGTCTTGTTCTGGCTGCAGCTGACTCAAGTGAAGAGGTTACTTACTGGTCCCAGCTGCTTCCCAGCATATCCAAGATCACTGCCCCATTACTTGCTTCCTAATCTAACTCAACTAAAATGACTAGGTTAGCTTAAACACTTTAAAAATACATGCATAACTTTTTTCCCGGATAGTCTAGAGAGCATTTACACACAAAGTTATCATGGCAGACCTCTAGGGAGTGGGAAAAGAAACCGAAGAGAGCCCCTGGGCAGTAACCTGTTCACCCTGCAAAGCTGCAATCAGAACAGAATGTGTGGCTTTATTGTATCTTCACATTATGGTTCCCAAGACAGTACTGAGCATTGTTTCCTTTGTCCATAGAAACAATGGCATGTATCACTCCACATGAAAAAGTTATTTGCAGAAGTTACTTGACAGTATTGTACTAATCTGACAGAGTTGGGAGTAGCAATTGAATTGTTGAATCAACAGAAAAGCACAATGAATGCATGCAATGTACGTAATGAAGGAAGTGTATATGACAAACAAGCTAAGGGAAGGTAAAGTTGTAATAGGTTAATAGGTACCAAAGGACACCAGAGGGATTGTAATGGAGATTCTCCAGAGGGAATTGAGCTGGCATGAGACTGAGAACAACTGATAATTCCCTAAGAGAAGAACCTTATGCAAGTCTGCAAAGCTGGTAGGTCCTCAGGAGAGATGGACTTCTTGTAATCAGAGTATTCACCACAGGAAATACTTGGTCAATGCCACCAACATCTGAATGCCTGGACTAGAGGGAAGATGTTGAGAGAGAAGGAAGATACTTGTAGAAAGCACAGTCTCTTATTTAAAGAAATGTAGGAATAAAGAAACTGCAAAGCCTGAACAGGTAAATATCGCTAAGGAAGAATTCAGGGACCAGTTTTAATTTTTTATCAGTTCAACAGTTCAACAAGCATCGAAGATTGTGTATCATTAGTACTGCATAAGTAATGTCATTCATCCACATGCCAAGGGATGACAGCATCTGTGCTAGAAAAGGGCAGTGCTGTCATTCTGCCAAAATATTTGTTTCTGCAGTTATAGCTAGAAGTTTGAAGAGACCTTAGATTAAGTCCCTCTGTGTAGTCAAGATGTGAAGTAAAACTTTGAAGCCCAAAAGACCGCCTGGTGGGCAGTGCAGGATAGGCCTGCTGGAGGAGCGCTGGAGCAGGGTTGTATAGCACAAGATCCTTTACGGGATCATCCTGGTCAGCACAACCTGTATTAGCCCAGAAAATGAGATGCTCTGGAGGAAAGCTCACAGCCCCAAATGTGCTTCCAGCTGATTACAGAATCCATGAAGGTGACTGATTTGAGCCTTTTTTCACTGTCCCCACTAGTTTTTTGCCTTCAAAATTAACAAGTACTTATTTTCCCCCCTTTTAAATTAAGTACAAAATAAAACAGCATAATCAATCTAGAAATAAATTCTGACTTAATCTGTGACTTCAACCATACCAACCTTCTGCAGGATATTGAGTTACACAATAGCCTCAACTAACAAAAATAACTTACAGGCATTACATCACCCGATCAGACCCAGAGGCAACAGCATTGTTACCTAACAACTTCAGACAGCTGATTAATCACGTTTTGTAGGGTGTCAATTACACCACACCCTGCTTGGTCATAACAATGTTGTTGATGGCACAACACAGCAAGAGAAAAGCATACTACCCCCCACATACACACCCCATGTACACAGGCTAATGCTACTGCCAGAATTATGTGTTTAATTTGCCACTAACTCAGCTAGAAGTACTTAGAAACCTTCAGTAAATAAATAAAATAAACAAGCACAGCAACACAATGGCACATCTGGGCTTGTTAGGAGATGGTATAGTGGTATTTTACATTTCCTCATGTTGTATCACTTGTTTGGGGAAACAGAGGGTTTTAGGAGGAGCAATGAAGACTTTTATGAAGGCAGCCATTCACTCTTGACAATGCCACTTTGAGATCCAAGAATAGCACTATGGAACAGGGTCTTTTCTTAAAAAAAAATCTGGGTTTATTCAATTTCCTTCATATTCCTTCTACTCATCTTTAAGGTACATTTCATCATTCCGTAAATTTCTGGTGCTGAGGTATTTAAAGCGATATTTTCAGTTTGACGCAGAACTGATAATGCATACTTTCCTTACAATCTCTCCTTTCCATGTGCCTGCTGGAAATTGTTTTTCATTGTTCATAAATCCAAGGCGTGTTTACACTGGAATACAGGAAAAGCTAAAGGAGAATGCTAGTGTGTAAGACACAGTGGCTTTTTTTGGCTTTTGCTGTGAAGTGATAAATGATTCTTGGTCCCCCATGGGTTAGAGGGCACCAAACTTCAAATAACTACAACATCCGATAACAAAGTTTTTCTCCATCATTTGCAATCAAAACACCAAGAACACAGCCCTCTGGACCTCTCATCCTTCATGTTCAATTGTAAATCCTGATTAAATAGCTTGCAGGTGTCAGGATTAGAGTATATTCATTGGGAGCCTAAACATAGCACCAGCTGGGTTCCTCATTTGCCAGTTGTAGTTGCTTCTTTGTTTTGAAACTGTTGACAGTACAACTAAAAATATTCCTTTGGGTAGAGACGGAGTTAAATAACAAGCAGGATGAGTAAGAGAACAGCTGTAGATATTTTTCTGTGTTTAACATACCTGCCTTGTTGATTTATAGTAAGCCCTCCATACAATGTACATTCTGTATAATCCAAAACATTTAACCTTTCGAGAGAGGGCTGTGATAAAGCTATCAAACACAGGAAAGGGTCTTGACAAGTCCTGTATTACCAGCCTTTTTCTCAAAGGAAAATGAAATATAGTTTCACCTCACTTTTAGTATACAACAACAAGCAGTATTATGCCTTATCAGTTGCTACCAACTAAACTGTATGCCAGACATCTACATAAACAGCAGCATGGAGATGGAGAAGAAAAGACATAACTTTGGCAAGTTCTCAAAATCTTGCTCTAGTAAGCGTCCAAGTTGGTTTGAGCATGGCTTTCTTGAAGGGAAGAGTTCAGCTCTTCTTTTAAAAAAAGAACCAAAGTAAGTAAGTGCTTAAAGAACAGAGAGGCCATTTTCACAATTAGTCCTTTGCACAAAAGCAAGCAGTATCTGCCAGCATGCAAGACCAGCAGTTCAAATTCAAATCCCTTTTATTATGATTTTGTAGTCCAAGGGTACTCCACTGCCAGTACCGTTGTCTTAAGATGTAGCACCACGGTTGCAACTCATTTGTATCATTAAAGAACTTCTATTGTTTTTGCTATTTTGTCCAAAGCCATGTTCTCTTTGGAATTCAGTTCTGGCTACTTAAAAATCCCTAAAGTTTTCAAATAGTTATTCATTTTGACTTCCTGTCCCAAACTCCAGAGTAAAACATTACTATGCTGTAATCCCAAAGGCCACTTCATTTCAGTGGGCAGTGAACCAAGTCATACAGAATAGTTGTAAAGAGAGAGACATACGTGTACAAAAGACATTACTATTTTCCCTATAAAAGAGCAGAGGGAAAAATCTGAAAAATTTAATAGACTTTTTATTACATGGCACTGAAACAAAAAAGAAATTTTGAGGATTTCAGATAATCAGTCCAAGATAAGATTAAACTAAATATTGACTACTTTACACATCTATATTGGGGGGGGAGGATCATGAGTAGACATGGGCCAAATGGTCCCAAAGCAATTTGCACAGTAGTGAGGCACTCACCTCACTCATGACTAATTGAACTCACTTTTCCCAACATCAGGTCTCAGGAGACATTCAAAGCACACTATAGCGTCTATCTTTAATACTAAGATTTTAACAAGTTAGCTTGCAATGCTGCTAGAGTTTTAAAGGCAAGTTCTTCCCAGTAAATAATATAATGAGAAAATATCAACACTTAAGAGGATGCCACAGGGTTAATGCCAGGTTTTAAAAGACTTCAAAATGGATTTTACCCAGTTCACATGTCAGGAGGCACAGCACGGAATCAATTTACAGCAGAAGCCAAAGATCACAAATTTTAGGGGAGCCTGGGGACTGATTCCCCCAATCTGTGCCGTGGGGTGCACAGATGAAAGAGCAAACTTGTTTTTTTTCTTTAATGGTGACAGCGTATTCTGAAATTACACACAGCAGGCAGGAGAAACCTGCATAGATTTCAAAAGATACTGCAGGTTTGTGTGCTGAAGCACACATTTAAGGTCCTAGTTAATGTGCTAGCCTTTCACCTCTGGAGGCCTGGGCTCAAATTTATCTAAGGTAAAATGAAGGAGAATTCGGGACTTCTATCTTCTTAACCCTTATTGGCCTTTAGTCCACATCACAGAACTACAAACAAGTTATCACACTTCAGTTCAAACTCTACTTACTTTTACTATTCTGAAGTCAACCTGAAGTAATCTGTCTAAACACTAATAACACAGTTCTGGGATTCCACTGATTTAAACTGGACTTGCTGAATGAAAAGCCAAATTCTGTTCTTGATTATACCAATGGAAACCCAGACCTCTACCAGTATTCGGGAAAAACATGCAGAGAAATTAAGTATAAGACATGAGAGAACAAGACATGTACACAGACTAGAAAAACAGACCTTTTTCAGGTCCAGAATACCTGCTCAGAGCCTGCTTGGAAGATGCCATATTCTCTATTTTTCTTGTCACGCACAAACGCTGTGTAAGTATACCTTTTAAAACATATGCATACATTTGGCTTTTACTAATGCTGTTCTAGATAGAGTTCAAGATGTGCCAGGCAATTTCAAACACACCAAGATAATCCTTCTTCCTGAAAGTGTAGAGCATTACAAAGAAAACAACTTTCAAAAAAAAAAACCTAAAAAGTAGCTATTTGCATGGAGACTGTCCTGACAGACTGTTAATCTACCATCCGTCCATTGAAGAAATGCGTTCTTAAAACAGGGAAAGAGAGATCAGAAGACCTACAGGATTATCCAGATCTATAGTTTTTAGGGCTTCTATAGGATTGTTCCTACATAGTCCTATTTTCAAGTGTGTTTCTTTCAAGTGACAAAGTACTCATCACTTCTGCAGCCCAGTTTCTCTCACTTTGAAGAACTCTCTTCTCCATGAATTCATTCTCTCTAATTTTCCTTCTACTCTTGTGAATCAAATAATTTACATGAAAACTTTCCTTTCTAGACCTACTAACTACAAACCCAAGGTTATATCTAACTTTGTGTATTTTTTCTTACTGTGTGTGAGATCTATGTTTCAAAGATTTGCACTGCACAGGGTGTATCACGAGAGGGTGTATTACACAGTACTTTTTATCTAGAAGAGCCATTTCTCTTGCAGCATGCTCTGAGGATAATGATGATATCTTTAGCCTTATGTGCAACGGAAAGCTGATCTGCATTCATAAGTCCCATACGCAGAGGTTTCTCTCTCTCATCCTCTGTGCTGTCAGATCTGTCAGCTGAAGCAACGACACCTATCCTGTAGGCTGACCAATCTGTACCCTATATCAAAGCCAAATGAATCCTTATTACGCTCAGGCACTTAATACAGAAAGGTACGGTACGGAGTTCAGTTCCATGCTGATGCAGGTGAGGCTACGTACAAAACCACTGGTCTCATATATAAATTCAGTCCTTAACAAAGTCATTCTGAATCTTCATCATCCTCCCTGGCGACAGTATGCCCATTATTTCCTGCTAGTATAGACAGTATTTGTTGCAAGCTAACAATTTTTCTATTAGCAAGCTTTCTAAGGACAGGCATAACTTCTTGTAGGATATAACATTCCTGAAAAGACATATAGCTTTTGTTTGTTCATTTTAAAACACAAACTCATCTTAGGCAGAAGTTTATCCTTCCATTTGTCTCATTTTCGTTATGATAACCATAACTACCACAGTAACTCATATTCACTGCTGCATTTATATATGAAAATGTACTCTCTTCTCTGTGCATCTGGCTGCAGTTTACCCTCCAAAACAAAGTTAACCACCAAATTCTGTCTAAAAAGATTTGTCTAAAAATTTACACTTAACAGCCTTAAAGTCTTCATTGTCTTCAGAGTGGCAGACAGAGCTATGAATTATTAATTTTAAATACTATCTAAATAGCTGTGCTTAAGCTGATTTGGGGCAGGGGGGTGGGAAATCTGAATTTCTTCTGCAACCATTACTTTTTAAGTCCCTCTGAAATTTAACTTTAAATAATCCATATAGTGCTAAGCCTAAAAATACCTCAACAATATTATTTCCACCTTGGTTGCAGAAATATTTTGTAGGAAAACATGATAAACACCATTTCTGTTAGGAATGTTCCTCTTTTCCATGAGGGACCTTTGAGTAAATTCTATTGGTAATGAACTTATGAAGCCCTGAGCAGGCTGAGAGACTGTTATTAGAGTCATTTTTATAACCTCCAAGACAAAAAACTTGCCACATATATTCACCGGAGTCTCCCTTCCCCCTACTCACTCTTTCCAATTTAATTTAGTAATCATGGGTATAAAGAAGCCTAGCATACACAGCTGTTTCATTATTGCTGGCTAAGAAGCCTGACAGAACATACAAGTTTGAAGTTTGGCAGTCGTTTTGTGTTTCACATGTTGAACAATGTTTTGTCTGTACTTCAAGTGACAAACTGGTTTCAGAAACAGGTTTAACATGACAACATAAATAAAAATGAAAAGGGCCACTTATGTAAAGTAAGTGTCACACACACATCAGAGTTCACACACACAGAGAAATATGTCAAAACAGAATAATTAGACAACAGAAAGGAGTCAGTTATGCCCAATCACTTCTGCTAACTGGGACGATACATTATACAATCCCATACAAAGGAAAATTTTAACTGGGCAAAATACGACATACTACAATCTGATACAATAGACAAGCCTCTAATACACAGAAACACGTAGAAACAAATACACTAGCCTGAAGGACAGAACACAAAATGACAAACTACACCTTTGCACTGGGAGAGGCAGTAATAAAAGATATATTTTGCTAAAACTCTTTCTTGCTCTCGCTCATTTTCTTTGTTTCAAAAAAGAAAAAAAAATCTGCATTAGTTCATTTCAGATCTTCAAGTTTTTTCTAAATGGGACAGGTGATTGAAGCAAGAAAAACAGTGCAAGCTTACTGAGCTACAGCTTACAAGACACCAACCTGAGCCACAGCAAGCGGTCTGGTCAGAATGTACAGAAAACAGAAGCTTTCTCTTTATAGGTTTCCTGCAGGTATGAACAGCCAAATAACTCGAATGTGATCTCCTATGATCAGATACAATATATGTTCATTCATTCACAGAAAGCTTAAGAGATGTATGTGAGATGTTACTCTGTAACCAGAGTAACATAACCTGAAGATTTTCTTAAATACAGTCCTATGACTATATATGAAGAAATATATTTCCCCAAATAGCAATGTCTTTATTCTGTTCTAATTCAATAACTGAGGATAGAAACTATGTGAAAAATATTCGTGAATTTTAGTTTAATTGGTGTTTTGACTTCATTTTCTTATTGACATGAATTAAGCGTATTGCATATTATTTCCTGGAAAGACAAGTAATCTGATCTGTTCTTGCATGCATATAATATATGCAAGTTGTGTGTGTATGTACGTAAACTGGGAGAAAGAAAAAACCCTGCATGTCTTACATAAGCAGTTGGTTGAACAAATCACTTGCTGATTTGAAATTCAGATTTCATGAGCCAGCAGTGTGCCCAGGTGGCCAAAAAGGCCAACGGCATCCTGGCTTCTATCAGGAATAGTGTGGCCAGCAGGAGTAGGGAGGTGGTCATGCCCCTGTACTCAGCACTGGTGAGGCCGCACCTGGAGTACTGTGTTCAGTTTTGGGCCCCTCACTGCAAGACAGACATTGAGGTGCTGAAGCATGTCCAGAGAAGGGCAACAAGGCTGGTGAAGGGCCTGGAGAACAAGTCTTATGAGGAGCAGCTGAGGGAGCTGGGGCTGTTTAGTCTGCAGTAGAGGAGGCTGAGGGGAGACCTTATTGCCCTCAACAACTACCTGAAAGGAGGCTGTAGTGAGGTGGGTGTTGGTCTCTTCTCCCAGGTAACTAGAGATAGGACGAGAGGAGATGGCCTCAAGTTGCATCAGGGGAGGTTTAGATTGGATATTAGAAAAAATTTCTTTACGGAAAGAGGGGTCAGACATTGGAATAGGCTGCCCAGGGGGATGGTTGAGTCCCCATCCCTGGAGGTGTTCAAAAAACATGTAGATCACAGAATCATGGGGGGAGGTTGGAAGTGACCTCTGTGGGTCATCTAGTCCAACACTCCTGCTGAAGCAGGGTCACCTACAGTAGGCTGTAGAGGACCTTGTCCAGGCGGGTCTTGAATATCTCCAGAGAAGGAGACTCTACAACCTCCCTGGGCAGCCTGTTCCAGTGCTCCGTCACCCTCAGAGGGAAGAAATTCTTCCTCATGTTCAGGTGGAACTTCCTGTGCTTCAGTTTGTGCCCGTTGCCCCTTGTCCTGTCGCTGGGCACTACTGAAAAGAGTCTGGCCCCATCCTCCTGACACCCACCCTTGAGATATTTGTAAGTATATATTAGGTCCCCTCTCAGCCTTCTCTTCTCCAGGCTGAACAAGCCCAGCTCCCTCAGCCTCTCCTCGTAGCAGAGATGTTCCAGTCCCCTCACCATCCTCGTAGCCCTCCACTGGAGTCTCTCCAGTAGCTCCTCATCTTTCTTGAACTGGGGAGCCCAGAACTGGACAGAGTACTCCAGATGGGGCCTCACTAGGGCAGTGTAGAGGGGAAGGAGAACCTCCCTCGACCTGCTGGCCACGCTCTTCTTGATATGGGACTTCAGGACATGGTTTAGCAGGCCTGGTGGTGTTGCGTTGACGGTTGGACTTGATGATCTTAGAGGTCTTTTCCAACCTTAACGATTCTATGATTCTATTCTATTCTATGATTTCATCATGAAAATACTGTCAATGCCATGAAAATAATTTCAGGCAGTGAAATATGATAGACAGTCTTCTGCCCAGAGCTGTGTGGATTTTGTTTGTCAAAAATTACTTGGAATAAATCTTGATCTATCCATAGAGGCTAGAACAACGGTGTTGCAAGATAAATTATGGAACAACCTTCAACTCAACTTATTTTAAAGCAGACTTGCTTGGTTTCTAGTAAATAGAGAGATTAGCCTGAAGCATGGTCACCACAAGCAAAGCATAAAGGCATTAATTTAACTTTAAACACTTGAATGGTTTTTGAGATTCCTAATCAACCTGTTGTTCCTGTTCTATCATTCATTTTGAATGCACATTCATTTTTTTAACTTAACACCACCTGTGACAGTATTTTAGCTCTACCATATGCAGATGTTAAATCTACGTAAGACTCCTAGCAATATGCACCCTGAGTTCCACGCCTCACAATTTCCACCCCACATTTGTACCCAAACCACAACAGAGTTGTTAGTTGAAACTAAAATATGCTAGCAGGAAACAGCATCAGTTAAAAGATGCATCATTAAAAAAAAAAAAAAGGTGGCCTATAAGTGATACTGCCTGTAACTGTCAGGTTATCACTGATTTCTTATGCCAGCTAAAGCAAGAAAACTGGAAAGCTACCAGAAATGCCAATTTATACATTTTTAGAAAGTATTTGGCATGGTACAAACTGTAGTTTAATACTGACAAAAACACCACCTTGCATAAAAAAGGATGATTTTCATAGAGCAAATGAATGAACGTTTATGGAATTCAATAAATAAAATAAATTAGAGATCAAGACATACAGCCTGAAATTCATACATCTGTCTTGGTGACATATGTCAATTTAGGTTTTTTTCATAAATAGGCAAATTATTGCCAACCAATACAGGTAATTATTTTCTGAATGAGTTGCTACCATATGTTCTACAAATTCTTCTTCAGTACTCCTAAATGTTTGCTAAAAGATGATGGGACTCCTGCAAATTCTTCTTAGTCATAAAAAACAACCCTCCTATACAATCTCAAATATTTATATCAGCAAGAACTAATTACGAAGTGATGTTTCACAGAAACTTATGCCGGATCTACCATTAAGTATTTTCATCAAATATGATGGCTAATTTTACTCTAAGTAATAAAAAGCTCTTTCATGTAGTGTAATTTAAAATGACCACATTTTTCAGCAAATGAAATGACATGTTGACAATGAAATTTAAGCAACCTCAAGAGTACCATAGAGGTTTGACTAAATAATGATCAGATGAAAAATTAGTTGGGTAAGTCTTACCAAGGATGTCCACACATTACAGTTAAGTCTGCACTGAAATACTGCATAAACATATACTTCTTCAGGGCTTTTTTTTTTTTTTTTTTAAATGAGTGTTTTTCATTTGGAGATTGTATCACGAACAGATGTAGGATAATGTTAATAGTCCCTTCTGGAAACATTAATCACAAGGTTTTACTTATTATTTGGTGTCAGCATTTAAAAGTTAAAGCATTTCCAGAACTGTCACCATTGAAATATTCCTTTTGCTTAAAGCTAAGTTACAAAACAGTAATTTATTTTACAGTCCCAGCATCTTTTTTAAGGCATATATAGGAAGGAAAATGGTAGGCAATGCCCAGTTCACATGGCAAGAGTGTAGACTGACAGTAGTAAGCCTGTTTCTACTTTAGGAAGTACTCTACTGAACTTTTAAAATGTTTGAGCAAATTTAAGTCTCCACAAAAGAGATTTTGCTTGTCAGGATGATACTAACACAATGCTTTCAAAGGTGGACTTTGCATTCCCAGCTCACTGAGCAAACATTAACCAGAATCAAAACAAAAGCAGGCTTGGGCCTTGTTACCAAAGAGACCTCACCCTCTCTTCCAAATATACTCCCACATCTAGAACATTGTGCAGGTGAAGCAGACTGCTACTACTTCAAAACACTTGTCAATGTATGTGCAGAAATGTCCCACTAACTATATTCAAAACACCTAAGAAAGTAACAAAACCAAGTCCGTATCCTTCTATTCTCAGGTAATGACTTTGCTGGTTACTTTAGTGTCCTGGAAGTCAGGAACTCTGCATTATTCTTCCAGTTCAAGATTTGCTACTTTTTACTATGCACTTTTGTATTTGGGTTATTGGGAAAAAAACCGCAAGCCTGTCCTTTAAGCGTCAATGAAATGTAATCAAACATGGCAGCACAGTCTCAACATCCCCAAAATCATTCTCCACTCACATTTGACCAAGGTGGAAGTTATTAACTGCTTCACATGAGATTTACCTTAGGTTTTAACGCAAGCAGATAAGAGAAAGACTATTCACTTGTTTAAAAAATTCTATATTTGTCAGCATTTAAAGGCCAAGAACTTTTTCTATAACATCCTCCATCATCTCTTCCCTTTTAGAATATACATGATGAACATCAAATAAACTCCTCCCAGAGACGCCTGTATCTCTCCACTGGCTCTAGAAATGAACCAGCTTCAACTAAGCAACAAGTTTTTAGAGCTCTCAAGGGATGTGAAACTAATCCTAAAGACCATTTAGTTCTGAAATTTCAGCCTTAATCCTCCTCTGCCTAACTCTATAACTGGCCCTTTAGATCTTGCTTGGCACTTCTGGAGAACAATAGCAAAGGGCTAAAGTAAACAAGGAGGTGCTTTCTCTTCCATGTTTAGTAAAAGGGACCACATCGTCCAGTCTGTACAGAAAACTGGCTTAAGCCTGCTCCTTGGCAAACTGATTCTCTATTTAGTTTCCACAGTATAATTTTCAAAAATGTCCATGTGAAAATGCAAGCACGTGCACCAAGGATTATTTTGACACATGGCATCCATCATCTGGATTTACTAATTTTCCAAAATAAACTGTTTTGTCAGTTTCCCTGTGCATGTGAATTTTTGAGTAAAGGCAATGTGTAACATTACAAGACACATTCATGTGCTGACCTTTCACAAAACCGAAATTGTTAGTAAAGCCAGGGTAGTGGGAAGCACTCCGTTTTCATTTTGGTCACAAGACCAAGACACCCAGATCTGAAAAGAGAAGCTGACTAGCACTAGCTTGTGGCCTAATTCTGCTTGGTCACATGAATGATCTGACTGAGGATTCAGCATTAACAAAAATTACTTGCACCACAAAATGTTTATATAAGTAGATCTTTTCAGAACATTTATCTGCATATGACGTGCACAAACTAGGCCTATAGAAGTAACAGTAACTAACTGCAGCTTATTTCCAGATCTAATTCCAGAGGCTCTATGTTTCTTTAGTTTGGCACAGGTATTTCCGCAGCACGTGCAGAGCCGAGTTTTGTGTATTCCTTCCTACTCCTATAATCACAGCCTAATCCCTACTTTTACAGAATATCCCTTATTACTTCCCATTCACAGGGTATTTACACACTTTCAGTTTATTGACAGACTGATTTCTTCCTTACTTGACAAGGCGTACTTTTTTTTTGTATTTCCAGGTAAATACTACACTGGATTTGAATATATTTAGAAACCAAAATTCCAACCTTTGTATATAAGCACCCACCATGGAAAGAGGAGTTACCAACACCAGTCACTTAAAGATGCAGCATGCTCCCCTATCAGGCCACAGAGCAATGTAGCTACAGTTCCTCCCTTCGCTCCAGTCTGCCTTCTGGAACGAGTTTATATTACTTCACAGTTTTTCAAGACAATTTGCATAAGATCAGTTTATACACATTCTCTTTGACCAAATCATGGCTCACATTTTTACACCAAAGCTTTTTCAGCACTCATACATGCTGTCTCATAAAATTGACCTCTACTTGAAAGAGGTCACAGTAATACAGGTTTTTAAGCTTCATAATCTAAATTTTAAATACACTGAGTTAAAACCAACTTTTCTTCAGTTTGGGTGGGTTCCTAGGGGAAGGAAGCTTACACAATCACATGTTCTATCGTTCTTTCCATCTGTCATTAAATTTTGAACCGATCCACTCATTTCAACTAAATGCAATGCAGGTAAAACAACTATAATTCCAAGACCTGTTTTTTTACAGCAAACCCTTAAGAAGCCAGCCTTGCTCCTTCTCCTTTCACTTCCACCAAAGACAGGAAGAAACTTCAAAGAAGCAACAGCAGTCACCATCCTCAAAGCGCTAGAAAACCGCAAATCTGTTTCATCAGGTCTCTGTTCCTCAGATCAACCTTAACTTCCATTCCTAGCTCAAATACAGTCCAGGTCCTGTCCTCCTACTCCTCAAGGCAGTGAAATCTAGTTTTGCCTTTAACTGGCAGTGGGTACCCCTCTCCATGAATTACATTAGCAGAGTAAAAAATCCTGCTTTGGGGACTCTTAGCTTCCACTTTTCTACAGCTGCAGTGTTCAGAACAATCAAAAACTCTGAGGGTCTGAAAACACATCTCATTTGTCTCAGCTTCTGGGTACCCAGCTCCGGACAACAACACTGGAACTGTCCAGGATCAACATCAATTTAAGTCTATGTTTAGAAAGTACTTCTGAAAATACAGTTACAGACAAAATTGTAACACTGAGCAGCTTTTAGCTAAGAATCTTTCACAGACCTAAATGAAACCCTTACACAGTCCTTGTGGCGTGGTCTGGAGCTGCACTCACCCCCTCTTAGAAACTGCTATGCCTGCATGACCTGAGCTGTGCACAGCCATTACTGCTGGAGATCTTCACTAATCCCATACCTCATCACAGCTGCCAACTCCAATTCTTTCGGAAGATGTAAAGGAATACTTCTCTGCTCCATCTCCCTCTTCTCCCATCCCCACCCCATGGATAAAAATCCACATATTCAAAAAATCCAGACATAAAAAAAATAACAAAACTTTTCTTCCCCTTCAAGCACTGCTCCTGCCTTAAACAATATCAAGTAAAAGCACTTCTGTAAGGGTGAATAATCAATTTATCTTCTTACAAGTATCTGTATATATAAATAATGCAATGATCCTTAAAGTGTATAATCTGCCTTTGTAGCAGAAGGAAATTTATTCTGCAAGGACACAGAACTTCCCACCCACACAGCCCCAGAGTGTGCCCATCAGGGACATCTGACTTAGTACCTATTGTATTACATGACTCGGTAATAGGGGTTAGTGTTTTCAGTTTGCAGTTTCTGGCAGGATCCCCAAAGTAATTCTCAGTTAAAAGGTTAAATGTTGGTACTTGTCAAATGTGAAGACATACAGTGCCGTAACAATATGAAATCGCTTCCTTACAATTAAATTAATTTCAGCAGGTATTTAAATAGGGGTTGCAAATATTATGCCTTTGGGTAACCTGAAGAAATACCTACATGAAGTGCAATCATTTTCTGTCACTACTGTGTCTCAAGTGGAATACACGCCTGGCCTCCAACCAAACGATTCAAATACATGCAGGTCCAACAAACATTTGAATACTTTTGTTTCCATTAATAACCTGGTTTTGTTAAATTAGCGATGCTGTTTAAAAAATGACATTTTTGTTTCCAGTGTTAGTCTGTTTTCACACCCAAATATGTAAGCTAGCTGTAAATGAAGAAATAGTGATGCTTCCTGAAAATCACACAAAGAATCAACATCATCGACTACGAAGAGGCAATACTGAATAAATTGAACTCCCCTTCAAGGTTAACATTCCTCTAATCAAACTGTTAAATAATAGAATTACTCCTCTTTTATAGAGCCATAGAAAAAGGCTTGGGAAATAGAACACACCTGAAACAAGGAAAACACAATAAATGATAGATAACTTCTGGGAACTGAAAGCTAACTCTTACCCCCAGCGAACTCAAGAATAATACTTAAATAATCTTCAAGACATATATGACTGGGCCTCAGCAGAGGCCAGTAGATTCTTGTGTCTAATTTGATTGAGGAGTGAGAATTATGAAAACATATTAAAGTATATTTATTGAGAATTTTGAAGCAGTCTGGACGCGTGGCTAAGGCTCTGGCCTGGATTCAGAGGATGAACTAACAAGACTTTCATAAGTTTCACTGGTTCTAATACTCTTGCAAGCACTTAACTTCTACATGTTTCAGTCTCCTTGGGTGTAAAGGGACAATAACAATGCATACCCTAATTTGAAATGTACTTAGACATCTGTCGATGAAAAACATTTCATAGTTATTTTTAATTAAATTAATTTTCAAATCTGTTAAGTAAAATACTAGTCTCAAATGCGGCTCCTGTTACATTAGGAGGTCAATGCAAAAATCCTATGCCTAGATCATTTTTGAAGTGTTGCAGGATTTAAAAAAAATCTGTGCAATTAAAACTTGGACTTGGCAAAGTCTTACAATTGAACTCAATGTTAGTGATGGGATTACCCTTGTATTTAAAGTTAAGCATATACACAACTTTTGTGTTTAAACGCAGAAGTTCAGCTTGTCTGCAAGAAACATACTGCACAGAGAAACAAAGCAAGAATAAATCTTAATTTTCCTGTGCAGATGTGACACACACACACATCCCCACCTTGTAACTTGTCCTCCATTCATCAGCTGGTGTGTTTATTTTTGCTATACGTGATGTGACTAGCAGAACTTAGGCAATGAAAACTTTTTAATCAAGTGAAGATCTTTTGAAAAAAAAAAATGAGGACCTGCTCCACTTCTCAGAATGCAAGGTCAAGAGTTATATACACACATCTAGAGCTCAATTTCATTTAGTTAAGTTTACAGCTAAGAAAAGGAAACATTTCTTCATACAACCTGTGAAACCCACCGGCACATAGAGTTACTGAAATAAATAATGTTTTGGCAGTAACAGAGACAGAATTGGGTAAGCATATTACCATTAATAATCTATGTACTTATGCAGATTATAACACTGTAGCAGATCACAAAGCCCACATGAGTAAATCAGAGAGAAGTTACTTGCATCTGATGCACAAAACTACTCTTACCCCCAGACAAAGCACTACAGAAATGTTTTCATGCACTCACCTACCACTAGAGTATCAGGGTTTTCAACCAGTAGATATATGAGTAGTCTTGTATTTCAGTGCCTAGAACACAGAATCAGAAATTAGCATCTTACTATCAGTAGTTGTTTGTCCAGCCTCACATTGTAAGATAGGAGTGCAGTAAAAACTAACAATAACTTGGAGTGAAACACATACATTGCTATGGAGTATGAGGTGGAAAAGTTTTAGACATTTTTGAATGATTAACTCAGCTCACCTCAACTTTATCAACTTCAGTGAAGGGCATTTTCTTATACTTCTCGCAAAACAAAGACACAAGACTGAAAACAGTTCTACCTCTGCTAAACATTTCCCGAGAGACATGGCCCTCTGAGCTCTTTCTTTGTACTCCTGGGAAACGCCCTGGGGAACTATGGGATATGTGGTCTTGACTTTAAAGTGCTAGCACCATTAGTCACGGAAATTAGAAATGAGTTATTCCTACACTCCAAGAAATGAATAGGAATATAGGGAGAAAACAGAAACTACGTATTTGTTCCTGATTTCTTATTTATTTTCCTTTTTTCCCTTCATTCTATCTCTATAGAGGCAGAATATGCGCATTTCTTTTTTCGCTTTCCAGGCTTGGTTAGAGAAATACGGTCAGGTTACATGAGGCTTAGAAGACAAACAAGTCATGGCAAAAGGAAGGAATGAAGCATACATCAGCAGAGAAGATGATATATGAAACTTAAAGGAGATGGGGCAGTGAAGGCACCCGCATGGCTTCATTGCTGCAAAGCACAGCTGTAGACCAAACATTGCACTGTCTTTAAAATGATGAAAGGAAACAAGTCAAAACTATAGGGAGCCTTTTCCATTCTGTATCTATTACTTCCTATGTATGCCCAAGACTACCTTTTATTTTTTTTAAGCAAAACCAAAAATCACCGCTAGGTTTCTTTCTCCCTTCCAGTGGAACAACGAGCTTGCTTTGTTCACAGCCTCTGCTACACAGCCACAGTGATGATGACCCGGTGCTAGCCACGGGCAGATGCTTCAGCACTCACCCATTGAGGGCACTTTCTACATTGCTGCAATCAGTTTGGCAACCAGAGGTGGATTGTAATGCCAAACAAAGTTATCTGCATCCTTTACAGACTACCAGGAGGTTATCTGAAAGCTGTTATATCTGTAGAAAGCTAGGTTACACCTGTAGTGATATACGTACCTCAAATGTCTGATATTCCATGGTAACTACTTCTGCGTGTGCTCTGACACACCACTAACTGTCATCAGTTAACTTGACCTCCTCTTCTCCACCTGTAACTGCATCATGAAGTTCCTCTTATTGCAGAACCACAGCAGTGACAAAGGCAGTTAACAAAGCATACTTTATGGACTGTAGTTTCACCATCATTTGTACCTTGTAGTAACTTATTTTTATACCCGCTTCTCTTTAAGCATGTGAAGTATACCAGCAGCTGCCAAACTGAAGATTAAGCTGTGTTTCCTTATATTGTTTTGTAAGACCATTCCAAAATAAGAGACGACACCACCCGTGTCAGGAGAAAAAGCTGGGGAAAGAAGGAAACAAGTAAACATGAGAAAATGCAAGAAAGTGGAAAAATATGAACTATTATAATCTGTAGACATCAGGACTTTGGGTCTGATGAGAGAGAGGAGAGAATGGGAGAGAAAGAGATGCTGAAGCTTAGGAAAGGAGAGTAGTTTAGCAACAGTATGCTTCCCAATGAGATGGGGAAAGGGGGAACAAAATACTCAAGTAAGGGTATCTTTTGGGCTTAGTAAGGTAACTCTTCCAGAACACTATGGGTTAGATTTAGAGCTTTTGGATTAGAATAGTTTTCTTGGAGTTAAGAGCAGAGTCAGCTTCTTAGCTCAGAAGGAAATTTCCATTCAGGAAATTCATAATCGCAGCCTTCAGTACCAATCAAGAGAAGAAGACAGGATTGTTTTCATTTTTTTTAGTTGCACATGAAGTCAGTAGAAGGAAGGGTGATTACTACACATAGGTATAAACTGTGAGGTGCATCAGCCCTAAAAGCACTACGGCCATAATTTGTGTTAAATTCTTTATGGCCTTTTTATGTCATAGGACTAGGGCACTAGAAAACGATTTTTATGAGCTAGTCTACAATTGCTTTATTAAGCCATTCAGCTTTCTCATTAAGATACAATCAACTTATATTAATTTAAATATAAGTTTTAAAGTTATAGCCAGCTGTATCAAACTCTCACTTTATTTTCACATGTATAGATTCCACTGACTTATTTTGTCAGGTTCAGATAGTTTAGTTCCATACTCAGTCAAAATTGATTCCTTCTGGGAAGCCTAAACACCTCTATATTTAGCTCTTTGGGTTTATTTTGTCAACAGCTATGCTACTTTTGTCAACAGCTATGCTACTTACTCTTCTTCCTTCTAATGCAATGTCCATTTTTTAGCAAATTGAAATTCCGTAAATTTACCATTACCTTAAAGCATCAAAGGTAAGACATTATTAAGCCCAACAGGAGATGAAGTACGGCCTTCAGGAAAACAACAATGTCAGATGTTAACTCAGCATGGAAAATTATATGGGTTCTGGTCTTTGCATCTTGAAAAAGAAATAGTAGAGTTAGAGAACACATAGAGAGAGCAGCTAAAGTAATTGATGGCTTGCAGCAGACTTACAAGGAGAGACCAAAAAGTCTAGGATTTTTAAATCTGGAGAGAAGATCAAGGGGGAATACAATCAGGATTTCCAAAATGATGATGGAAGTGTGAAAAATTAATGTAGAAATTGTATTAACAAAAATTCTTCAATTTGCAGGCTATTAGAAGGCACTGAATAAACACAAAACACAAAACAAATAAAGCACTTCTTTACGCAATGGGCAATGTACTTCCTGACCTTGGTGGCACAGAGGTGGCAAGGACAGCACGTACCAGCAGGATCAGAAAGGGATTCTACAACTTCATGGACAACAGATCCATAAGTGTATAATACCCAATGATTATTGGTGGGATGTACACACTGATATCCCTACATAACAACTGCAGGTGCTGGGGAGTCTATGGAGAATGGACCCCAGCCGGGGGCTAGGCTCATGTACGCTCCTTACGGAGTGTCTCCTGTTGCAACAGTCGGAGCCACAGAGCTCCTCTGATCCAGTAAGGCATTTCTTATCTTCTTATTTAGATGACCTTAAGAAAACAGTCACTTTATTTAACTATTCACTAGGAAAATGTTACCTGACCTATATACCAAAAACTTGAAGACAGCCGCACACCAGTCAGATTATTTGTGAAACGTGCAGCCAAATTAGGATGCTAGAGGAGAGCTGTGTAGAAATGTCAGAATGCATTAACCTGCATTGTATATAGACTAGGAATGCATAGATAAAAGAACAGTATTTCTTTATTTAATTTGGAAGATCTGATCAATAGTGTTACTTATATTTATCCAGAGTGCAGTGCACTGGTATATATACGAAGAGTTTTTCACAATGCAATAATTGCCCCAATTGCAGAAGTCACACAAAATAAAAGCTTCACATGGAAAACTATTACATTGTCAAACCAGTATGCAAACTTTAAGATTGTGGGTTCTACTTTTTTTTTTTTGAGACATAATGTTGAGAAAAACATCACCATCCTTCCTGTGAGTAAGGAGCATAGCAAGTTCCCTGAACAAAAGCGCTTCTTTCAAGAGAAGTTCTCCTGAAACCACAAGGAGCAAGGAAATATATCTTAAGTAACGCATCTTAAATTTTTCAGGATATATTACAAACACAGCTGCACAAATGTTAGCATATGAAAAAAAAAAAGAATTTTAGCCAATTAGCATGCAACTCATCATTTAAAAGCCCCTTTGGCGTCATTTTTTGTTTCAGTCAGAAAAATTTAAATTTCAATTGCAACTGTTCTGGGATATTTATTTTATCGTAATCCACTTTTCAAAGCCAGAATCTACTTTCATTGAAAAAGATGTTTCTAAAATGAAACATCTGGCTAAAGGAAGAGGAGTAGTTTTGGCATTGCTGGGCTTTAAAAATCTTACATATATGAACCTGTGGTGACACGCACATCAAAACGAAAAAAATTAAGGAAAAAGGCTGTCATGGGCTTAATCCTGCCAGCAGGACAATTGTTTATCATCTTAAGCAGAATTATTACAGCAGCTTTTAGAGTATTTCAAAAGTACGACTTCTCTTGACCAGAGAACATAAAACACTGATTGACGTCTATATAAATTTCCACACACCATATTTATTTTCATACACTGCTGCATTCTAGTTATGAATGGGAAATACTTATGAAAGATTCTTCTTTGAATATGATGTCATTCTGATTAGACCACAAACCTGTTGACAATTTTATCAAGATTTTGGCTGACTGTAAATTAAGAGAGTCCTTTTAATGAGAAGAAAATTATTCTGGTTTTATGATACCTTCCTTCCTTCGGTGCTCAGAGATGGAAGCAGATAGAAAGGGACTTCAGCAAAGATATTTTTGAGCAAGTTATAAACACAAGTTGAACTGGGAACATGAAATATTTTCTTTATTGGGAAGTAAAGATGCCTGATCAATCTAAATGCATGAAGTGGAATAAGTACACCATTTGTACTATTAATGGGTGAAAAATGAATGTAATAAAAAATAAATGATAACAGAGCATGTGAAAATCTGGATATCCATGAATTTTGGAATAAATGTTGGCACTGGGGAGCAGCTTCTAGCCGTGTACACTGATTTGCTAGTCTTTCAGAGAGGTAATGACAGATGTCCTTTAGTGCCGCTTTAATGCATTCACTTCCAAATCCATAAGGATTTGCTAAATTTTGTGGCCTTCTAGAAAGGGTGATTTTCCCTACAGCATCAGGGTTTGATCTACTATAGTGAAAATATCTTAAGGCATTACAAATTCTCAATTAAATCACCAAATAAAAAATAAAATCTCATGCAATTTTTACACACTCCTTAAAACAGTGCCATCTAAGCACTAACCAAAGAGAAGTAACCTAGGATAAAGCAAGAAATTAGGAAGCTTCTCCATTAGACTTTTGGGTCACGCCTTCAGCTTTATCCACAGTATACTGTGCTATTCCTCTAGTAAACTGATACAGCCTGTAATAAAACTAGTTAGTTCTTCTTATTCCATCGCACTATGCTTGTTCCAGAACCTCGCTCTTCTGTTAGTTAGAAATCTAAACTACAGCTCAAATTTCCTCAAGGCCAGTTTAAATCGATATGTTTGCATTGAGTTCTCGTCTTCTAAATAGCACTGCTTTTCTGGTATTTTTCTCCCATGGATATATTTATAAGTCACATCTCAGATGCCAATTTTGCTAGGCTAAATAAACCATTGCCAATTTAGTTTCTTCTTACAGATAAGCTTATCATTCCCATGATTCTGGTAACTCTTCTGCGGATTTGTTGTGGTTTGAGTTCCCCTTTTTTCAACACAGAAAATTGGAGTTGTACATGGTCCTCAGATACAGCTTTATCATGCCTTGTCAGGCACAGAAACTTCCTTATTTCACCTGGGAAGACTTGGTTAATTTCAAACTCCGTTTTCCCTTTTGTGCCTGGAACGTGTTGCTGGCTACTAGCTATCCTGTGATCACCTAATATACTCGGTCCATCCTTCCTCTATCGCTTCCAAACAAAGATCTTCCAGCTTACATCAGAAACTGTCAGTGATGCCGAAGTGCCTGACCTTGCACTTCATTAACTTTCAGCCTGTTCCTAATACTCCAAACCTAGAGGTCATCCAAGTCTTCCTGCAAGGTATTCCTGCCCTTTCTGCATTAGCAATGGGTCCCAACAGTGTATTATCATTGTATTTCCTCAACATTTTCGGTCTTCTTATTCCAAAGTCATAAAACTTGCCCAGTCCCCTGACTGATCACCAAGGAAGTTCATCTGTAACCGTCCTTCCTGCCTAGTACTTCCCCTCTCAACAGAACCCACTCTCCTCTCTCCTTCAGGAAGTTCCTTACCCATAGTGCCTGTACAAATCCCCACTTCCTACAGTCTAACACTAGGATTCCCCTGTTGCTCTCTAGCAAGTGTTTTGCAGCAAAACATCTAGAACAGATATAATTTTTCTAGACAAGCTGTTATTTTAAATACCTGTTTAATGGGCTATGATCTAACTTTGGCAAGCACATCTCACATGTCATCACTTTTTTTTTTCCTCCAGTCTCTATCTTTAATTATATTTTGTCTTTAACACTTGTTCTCAAGCCTTGAAAGCATATTATATCCACTACAGGACGGAGTATGGAGTGGCACACAGATTCAGATCCTGAATTGTATCTAGTCTTGAAGAATAATTTAAAATGATTTTTCTTCCTCATTGCTTTTCTGCCAGTGGATTGGAGGACAGTGTGTCTTACACAGAGATTGTTCAGTACTTTCTAATTCTAGAACATTTGTTTGATTGAGATCTTTACTAGAAAGAGATGACAGATACGGAAAAGCTTCTACACAGTGGGAAACAAGATAAAATAACATTCTAGTTGAAAAGACATAACTTGAAGGAAATGTGGTTGAACAGGGAATGACTAGTCATTATTTTTCCACAAAAAAAAAAGTAGGAGCACCACATAAAACAAACAGAAGAAAGAATATGTTGCCATAGGATATGTGGAAGTCACAAGTAAGAATGTCCTACGAAGGGGATTTGATCAGTTCATGAAAGATAGATATGCCCATGTCTATTAAATACCATAACCCAGCACAAGGTGTTCTTAAGCTGCCAGTTTCCAAAATTTGAGCTGGTCTATACTTGACCTTATAAGAAATAGCCACTTTTAGGAATTCATTAAATGAGTATCTGGTCTGACACTGTGATTTTCCGTGTAAAACATGATTGGATGGAACACCTAATACAGCTAATTCATTTAATGATCTCCAATTATATCATCCATGACACTGAACAGAACTCAGGCCCCTTCATCAATGCATAGGAAATATCCCTTAGAAATTAACGGAACATATTTCCGTACTTTATTCATCCACCCACACAAAATTCCAGAAGACTGTACGATCCTATTTTATCATGATTCTCAACAATTTACTCAGCTCTCTGCTGAAGTGAACTTGGTCCCACATCCCTCTTACACAGCACAGAAAGTATTTCTTCCCTTTAACTTTTACATTCTTTGAAATTTTGTAATAACAAAACATAAATAACTAGTCACATATTGAAAACCATGAAGATCAGTTTTACAGAAAACCTTAGCACTTTGATGTAGTTAAGCGAAGCATCTCATGTCCAATACAAACTCTATTTGACAGTATACCTGTAAGACTCACACACACTAGAGTTCAAATCCAGCCAAAAATATGTTTCCTGCTGAAGCATAAAACAAAGTCAGAGCCCCCAGAAGGAGGCTGTGGGTGGAAGAGAGATGGGGGCTGAATCACTTTTCTCCCAAATTCAAGGAATTGTTTTGGCTTCTTCTTTGCTGAGGTCATTTTCTGTCTGCATAGATAATAATAAATAAATACATTGTAATCACTGTAGATTTGTGAGGCAACTGCAGCTATTTGCGCTCTTGCAGAAAGCAAGGCTGGGAAAATAAGCTGGCAACTTTTTTGATGTCACATGTCAAACAAAAACACGCTTAGATACGATTTCCCTTATTCATCTATACTTTTTAAAAAAAAGAAAAAGAAAGAAAAAAAAACAACCACAGATGGCATTAAACCCATAGTGTGTGGGCAGCTATATTATATGCCCACTTTGCAGACTTCAGCAGGAGCACTCACAGGCTGGTAACAACACTGACAAAGCAAATCCTACCCCAACTGATTCTCACACACCCTTGGCAATCAGTTCTCTTGCTGCTTATTTTTCTGTCTTAAATTAATGTTCCAAATCCTACACTACTAGCTACACCCTGCTGATTTTATGTCATACTTATGAACACAATACGATCATTAGAGGGTTTCTCCAGATAAGCCACCACAGAAATAAACCTCACATTTTATTTTGTTTTTCCTGAAAGAAAATTTCTTGATGTGACATCTTAATTTGGATATCTATTGACTGGTGTAGCAAGCTGTCTCTACCTCCAAGCTCCCAGCTGCTTCCTCTACAGATATTAAACTTTTGGGGGCTTCAACAGGAAAAGGCCAAGGTTCAAAATATTTGTAAATAATACCATGACATTTCCTGAAGTGGACCTTATAAGGTCAATTCACCTGGCACATCACCTTGTGAATACTGTGATTTGCTGAAGTGATTTTCAAACTCTCATTAAAATAAGTGTTGCTTTTTTCATTAGCAGTGCCTTTCCCACCACAAGAACAGACTACAGGAAACTACTAATGGTACTATTTCAGGCCCAAATTCCCACTCATCTAGAGCTTTGGCATATAAAGGGACATAGGGACCTGCTTTGGGACCCCTACCAACATGCTATTCAAGAAATATATACCTCAGGCTTCACACTATTTTATTGCCAACTTTTTGCCATTTCCTCTATACATTTATTTAGGTAGACTTAAATCAAAAAGATACAGTATGTTGCTTTTCCATTTCCAAATTCTCCAGAGGTCCTTGTACCTAAGCCTAGCAGAGATAAGAGACAAAGGAAGGAGGCACAAGGAACCCCAGCCATTTCAGTTATGAATGCACAGCTTCTAAGTGGTCAATTAATTGAATTTGCCCTGCCCCCAAACATAAACTACTGAAAACAGCCAGATCTTTCACATACAGTGAAAAGAAAGTTTTGGCTGACTTAGCAGGAAGAATTAAAAAATAACAATATTAGCAGCCTTATAGGACTCCACATTCAAAGCCGACAAAAAGATACTCTTGGAAAAAAAAAAATTTCTGTATCTTGCCTAGGGCTGGTGGCATGTCTCTAAGGATATCCACAAAAAACGCCCCAAAATTAATCCCTATTGGCTTGCTGAACATGGCATTTCTCAGTTGCTAATGTTACAATCAGAAGTGCCAGTTTACTTAACAGGAAGTACTTTAAATTATCTTAGTAACATGACTGAATATTAACTGTCACAACTACTGCTTGAGGCCCACATCATGAATGGGAGTGAGGATGTGGGCCTTAGTGCCTAAAGACCAAACAAGACCAGGACCCCTTCTTCTAAGTATTGCCAAAGCCTGCATGCACTGGAGCAGTTTAAGACAGCAGCACAGACAAAGGGAGGGGACGGCACATACAAAGAAGCAGAACAAGTGACATGAGACCACTTACAGTCATGTTAGTTCTACATTTATGTATTTAATTTTCATGGGTAAGACAGTGTGTCACTACCCGGGGCCTAGCTAGCTGTAGCGAAAATTGGTTGCCTTTAATTTCCCATTCTTGCAAAACAGAAGGCGCAGAGCATTACGAATGTGTATTTGCCCACCTATGAGATTTTGCAAGGTTTTAAGAGCCAGGAACAATATATTGCACAACATGGGTTATGCTGTGAAGTTCCAGCTTCCCTGAAGTCCACAGCAAAATTCCTATTGACTCAAGCAGAGCCAGGACTTCCTATCAGTTCCCAAGAGGTCAGCTGTCCTGAGAATTGTGAGCTGTGCGCATTGCAAAGAGTGAGTATCACCAACGCTTCAGCTTGCACTCACTCTTCTTGTGATCGTTTTTGCATGTGGTGGTTTTAGCTTTGCATGCTTTACAGATCAAGAAGCCACCACAGCATTCTGGTTTTGTTTTATTTATTTCATGCAATAACGAGGCACGCTTAGTTTCTGTTTTCCAACCAAAAGTGCTGCAGGGATGGAAATTAGATAAAACCTCATAACTCATCTGGTTTCCCATCCCCACCACTTAGCTCTCTTTGTAATTACTCATTTGTTGCAGCTCAGTTACTAAAACTTTTTCCTGCTCCAAATAAGCTTCAAACCTTGCCTCTTCAGCTTCAGTTACACATTATCAACAGAGCTTAAACTGTTCTTGCCTTACCAATGCATGTGTGGAATCTGAAGACAAATTGAGATTTCGATGAATTGCTGTCCCCATAAGGACAGTAGTTGACCATGGAAAGACATCGCAATTCTTTGGCAGTACTGCTCCTGACTGCTACTGCTGTCAGACCCTCTGACCTCCACAGACACATAGCAAAGAGGAGGAGACTAAGATGATCTGTGTAAACAGCTAGAGCCTGAGCTGCAGGAAATTTTGCAAGTTTGGTTTGCACAGGTTCTTGTGAAATTTTCCTTTGATTTTTCCATATACCTGTTTTTGCACCCCCTGAATTTCACTTTGAGTTTCAGGTTTGAACAAGAATGTTAAAAGCTCAAATTGAAACTCACTTGAAACCATCAGGTTTCATTTGCAAAACCGTAAGTGGGCTTCAAGTCATTTGAAAGGTGCAAATTAAGGAATTTAAGTGAAACTTACAACAGAGTTTTACATCTAAACGCAGAGAAAAACTTGAAAGTAGGCAAGTTTTGTGTGATTCTGTAAGAAACATTTTGTGCAGTAGTTGTCCTGGGCTTGCTCTTGGTGTATGTGGAGAAATGTGCTCTCTGCACTCACCTAAGATGTTGCAATCCTCTAATATGCTGGATTATTTTTTTCTTTAAACCTCTGCTTAATATGTCTCCTCCTTACTCTCTCTGGAGCAGAACCAGCACCAAGACCTTTGGGAAGTGAACTTTTATAAAAATTCCCCAGAAACATCCTCTCCTGTTTTAGAACCTAAGAGGGTCCTTGCTCGTTGTTATGCACCATCTCTCTTTATCTACAAAGACTAAAGCGCCAAGGATGGCCTTCAGCTGTCATTTCTGCCCCTCTGAATAGGGTATTACAGGATGTCTCATTCAGTGTTTGCAGTCACAGGAGAGGGGAGATTCTTTCGTTCAGAGCAGGGAATAACCTCCACAGCTGCAGAATGCAGGAGGCCCAGGGAACTTCCTAAGGCCAGCAGCTGTGGAAGGAAATTTTGGCTGAATTGATCCATTTTTGTTGATGTACATAAGGCCTGAAAATCAGTTTCAGGAAATAGTGCACAAGCAGAAAGACTCGTGGTCTTATTTTTCATATTTAGCTATGCAACTATATAATAGTTAAAACTTGCTTTGATGTTACACTCAATATTTTTAGTATTAATAAAAACTTACTCCGGCTCTTCTGGTGAAGTCATATTTAACGGAAAACTCAGATCTGTTACCACTTCCCTTTTCAACTAAACCAATCCACCAGTGCAGCAATCATGACTTGAAAAAGTTGTCACAAGCACACAGGTAAACTCAGTTAGACATCTCTTCTTTCCTACTGTAGCATGTATGAGGTTGGGAACATTCAATTTTTACTCTTACTGTGACTTAAGCATCAACTTCTTACCATCCTAAATTACCCAGCAGTATAGCTGTATGCTCAATCTCATTGCAAAATTTAATCTTTCAGAAGCTTCCTAGGAGACTTACATGAAGACAATGAAACCTAATGCGGTGTTCAGCATTACACTTCTTTAGTACTTCTGTCTCTGTTATTGTGCACAACCCTGAAGATAGGGAGATTTCCTGTCACTCTGCTGCTCAGTTGCTTGAGTCTTCTTGTAAACTCTGGGCTGACTCACGTTATTTTTGCACCTTGATTTCTAATCCTGTAACATAGAGGCAACTCTCACCCAATTTCAGAAGATGTATGTTTAGCTCATGACCCTCTGATATCCTCAGATGTAAATTCAGAGCATTATTGGCAATACACATAACCCCGGAAAGGACTAGGGAGGCATTTTTCCCAACACCTCCAGGCAGACACTAGACACAATCTTTCCATTTCCTTCCAGTTTCAGTCTGAGGTGAAGCGGCAAAGACTGCCTCTCCAAATCTAATGTTTTGCAAAGCATTGGCAGATTCAGCATTCACTACTTCATACACTGCGGAGCAAGCCAAAACCTAAGAAACAGGCTTGCTCAACAGCTGAACAACAGAGGCAGAAACAGATCCACTCAGCAAGAAGAGCCAAAGAAGGAGTCAGAGAGAGCCAAAGCCCACCAGCTTCCTCCTGCTGGCTATGCAAGTAAGAAAGGAGCCCAAAACAATGAAGGCAGCAGAACAGGATTCACTGGGGTCATTTGGTTTAGCTCCCAAATAACTGCTAACAGATGCCTCTAAGCAAAATTTGCTCTGCGTTGCTGCTGCCTCATCACCCTGGAGCCACATACCCCATGCTCAGTTTGGCAAACTGCTTCTCCTTGTCTGCTTCACCCAGGCTGAGACCCAGACATCTACGGACCCATGTAGGGGGCCCAAACTCCACTGGCTCCCCCGTGTTTTGGAGCCATCCCTAGGACTGGTCATTATTCCTTTGGCAGCACTTGCCTGCCAGAGAGCATCTCCCAGCCCACCCCCATGGAGTTATGAGAAAAGTGCAGCTGAGAAAAGGATTGATATAAAATGGGTCAACTGGCAAGCAGAAAAGGATCAAAGACCACTTGACAAGCATAGGAACAGAGAATAGCAGGGGAGGAAACAACACCAACAGGGACAGATCACGCGAAGCGACAAAGAATTTAGGGAACAAGAGCATAAGGGGAATACTATGACATGGTGGCTCCCAACCTATGGCTTGAAGGCAACACAGCGTAGTGTTGCTTGTGACACAGGAAATCAAAACATTCTGAGGACATGGAAAACAGAGTACAATGTTGCCAGCAGTGTGTCACTTGCTCAGTGTTGCTGTCGATAGGCCAACACGGGTTAGGGAGCACAGCTCTTTGTCTCCCTTAGCTAGAAGTTAAAATTACTCCACCTGATTTCCCTCCAAATTTTTTTTAGTGGCTGCATCTCTGGTCAGAGGAATTTGGCTCTGGAGCTGGCCAGCTCTCTCTGGCTACAGCATCTGTAGGCACACTCTGCAGCCAAGATGAAACAGTCACAGCCCATTTTCCTACAGACAAGTGAAGACCACACAAAACGTCCCCAGCACTGCCTGTGGCTCTAATTGCTAGTGCTGCTCATTTTGGTGCTCTCACCAATGAGATGGTGACAGACAGACAGAGAGATGCTCATTACTACTTTCTGGGCTGATCATTTCTGAGGCTATGATCTTAATTTCCAGAAGTGCAAATCTGCCATGCTTCACAACTACCCAATATATCAAAAAAAATTAAAGATTCCTGCTGGAGATCAAATGAGGGAAGAGACCCTCCTGTGAGAACCAGAAGATAATGAAATGTCTTCATTTCTAACCAAATAAACACTGGAATGTTTATTCTCTGGTCCTTATTTTGTGTACATGATGATTTTGAAATATTTCTGTTTATTTTATAACATGCAGTAAAATGAATGCTCCTTACAAACAGAAATAAACAACCCTTTTTCTCCCTGCCATACACACACACACACAAAATTCTAGTAAGAAACTTCCTTCCACATCCTTCCTTTGTGGTTGTGAACTCCTCTGGGGCTGACGCAACTCCCAGCAGAGCCAGCAGAACACTTGCCATTGCTTTCAGTCACAATACGATTATGCCCCTTTCTCGTAGCAGGCAGAGAGTTAACTGAACAGAGTTGGAGATGTATTGTAGGAGACAGGACTAAATCAAATTATATGAAAACATTCCCACGGTTTTGATTTACTTCACAGAAAGAAGCAAAATACTAGACATCTTATATTACTTCACGTTTTCCTGGAGGGAAAATGTGAGGTAAATGTTCAGAAAATTCTAAAAATGTAGCAATAAGCCCCTTCTACGAAGTTCTATACAAGTTCTGCATTACTGAGAATATAATATTATTCTAAGATGCTGAATAGCAGTCTCTAATCCTGTCTCAGAGGCCAACAGATTCCAGTGGTTTAGGTGGGCTATTATTCCTTTGCAAAATTGAAATTGGAAAACTAATTAAAATTGTAAACAGGACTCTCGAAGCAGTAAACTGGAGAAGTTTGTAGTGTTGCTGACATCTATTGAGAGAAAGCGAAACTGCACGTCTTAGCAAAGTGGCGAGGGGAGATTTGGCCCTTATTGTTTACCATTTTAGTTTTCAGATACATTTTATGCATGCTTGCATATTTATTTATTACTTACCTTGTATCAATATTCACTTCATTTAAGGTCAGTAAGTCAACAAAGATGTTACAGGAAACGTTTAAGAGGAAATAAAAGGGACATTCAGGGGACAGCTGTATCCCTTCTATGAATACTGCACACTTGTTCTCATAGTTTCAAAAGTCTGAATTCCCAGATTGACACACAGCATCAGGTATATCAGGATGCATGCCTAGTTCATACTGACTGCACACAAAATCCTCACATTGTGGCTGTTGAAGCCAAAATCCACATAGTACAAAATACTGGATTTCGGAAACCATGCTGCACAAGTGATACTGAAATTTTATATATCTTTTTATTTTCCTACAGGAAATGCATAATTTAGCTAAACTATGGCAGGAATAAAAATATCACTACTAAGTGAATGGTACTCAAAGTAACAATTCAGAGATATTTTCTAATCTGTATGCCTGTTGTCATGATGACTTACGGCAGTTACACTATTCAGGCAGTTCAAGAAAAAATTTTGCTGGTCTCATGCATTATAAAGCATATTCTTTCCCCATGCTGAACAGAGGAGAACCTGTAGTCACCCTTACGGCCACAAAACAACGACCTTTACTACAGATCTCGTGTCAGGGATTTCATTCTACAAAGTTAACAGGAAAGATCTGTGTATCTCAGTTTAGGTAACAGCAAAACTAATTTATGGGCAGGAGGGGGAAGAAACAACATACAAAAATCTCATAGAGTTGGAATTAGGGTGATAATGATTGTGAGTGGATGTGTGTTTCTTCACTTCTGGGCAAATTTCTCATCACTGAAGTTACACTAAATTTACAGGATTATAAATAAAAACTAATTTGGCCAATAAATATTTGTACATAGGGCAATGCTATCAGTAAAGCAGCTTAATTAATTTGCTTTTTGTAATAAGAGAAACATCCACAGTCAAAATTAAATATCACATTACAAGATTTGATCTGTGATAAAGTTGTTATGAAATGCCCCTCTTACCTTGACAGGGATGGAATTTCAGTGTCTGCATAGACTTTTCACATTTGTTTCTGCAGATTCTGAAATGGATATAAACATAAGATCTTTGGCTCATGTATATGATGTATAAAATAGCTCCAGTAGTCATTCTTGGTCACACAGAGTTAAACCCCAGCCTTTTCACACGAGTAGGCGCAATGGATAAAGTTGATACGCACTCAGCTCTCATTTCAGTTCTGCTTTGAGTATCACACATAGATTAAAAACTGCAGCGCAGTGTTGAAAATCCTCTCCCAAATGTTCTTTAACTGAAGGTACCTCATTTCCATCTATGCTCCAGTTATCACCTGAAAGTTTTCTTGATACCTAAAGCTTGGCTTCTACATGCGTTCTGACATGCCACAATCTTGGGAGGGCTACACAACTCAGCACTTACTTCTCACACCAGTGTCCATGAGGATTCATGCAGCCATCAGCTTGTGTCTGATCTCATTGCTCACACTAGCCTTCTCAGTAAAAGTAGTTGCAGCCTCGTCTGCCTTTCTGGAGTAGAAAAAGGTGGGTCATATAGCTTGTCCACCGCAATAATCCTTCTAAGAGTGACTGGAACCTAACCGTTCCCTTCCACGTGTCAGATAGATTAGAAACCCAGGCCTTGTTCTCCCTTTCACCAAGGCTTGCTAATCTAACAGCTTCCTCAGAGCAGATAAGCTTACACCAGTACACAATTGTTTGCAGGCCTGTAGCTAATGAATTCTTCAGAGACAGACAAAAAAGAGACTTAAAGGGAATAGGCTTTCTGCAATAAAGGGATTTAACTCCAGCTGAATTCTACAGTTGCCTAATCATTGGGTAGTACAATTTCAGAGAAATGACAGTTGCTTAACTTCAGAAAAGAAACACCTAGGAACATTTTCTCCTGTCAAGAACCAGACTACAAATCCAGAATACCTGGAGGTACTTCCTTAGTAGGTTTCTTTTTACCTTCTGGTGTGATCTGGACCTTGCACGGCTCTTTCAGAGGGGGCTTCTCACATGTTGACACTTGACTCATGGCTGTGCCTTTCACTCTGTGCTCAGACTGTAACATCTAAGTCTCAGAAAATCTCTTAATGAAATGCCATTTATTCACTCATATCAATGCACTTTAAATGGACATTTAGGAGGGTTAAGTATCTAGCGAAGCCAGGTACTCACAGCCTGGTACTTGGATGGAGTCCTAACACTGTTATATCGAAAAATTCACAGATCAGAAATAAAGATGAGAGAGCAGATATATTTGAACAACTGTTCCTGAACAGAAATTGTTTCCTTATTCTATTATAAATCTATTTCTGATTAGCTAAAAAGAATGTTGAAACATTTGGCTTTCTAGAAAAAACTTGGTTCCAAAGATGAGTCTCTGAAAAGGCTCATTCTGGCTTGCACTCATTGAAAACCAAGGCACTCAAATTAATATCAACATTTTGGCAATTCTAATAACAAAGACTGCCAGAAGTATGTTGTCTATCAACCATACACGGAAGAAAGATGTTAGAATATTAAGAACAGATGTCACAGATATCTTTGAAAATACTCATGCTCCCTAAGTACTCTGCAAGGCAAGATGTACAAAAGCTCATGAAAGATTAAGTTAATGCACATTGTCCAAATGCTTCCAAATGCTCTATATGTATGTAAACTTACTTATAAAATATGTACATTGAAAGATGTTAGAAGATGATTGTGTCATAATTTGATAATGGCCTTGTATCTTAAAATTTAGAGCTTTAACAGTTCAATAATGTATTAGAAACTACTTTTTATAGTCTGTTATTTAAACAATTTTGTTCTTTTTCAGAGAAAGCGTGCAAGGTTTTCCAGTTATTGAGTATTCATTATTTACATTTTATTATTCGACTGACAAAAGAAGTTTACAAAAAACCTATGAGAAAAACATTTACACAACCTAATGGAAGTAATCTTTACATAAAAATACCTTATTGTCTAAAATTAAAAGACCACTTAAAAAACCCAAATATCTTGAAAGTTTATTTGAGCAGGCACAGAACATGCTTTCATCCTCTGCTCTAGTTATTTTCAGTATTGACATTTCCATCAGTAAAAATTAAGCCAGCTTCCAAACAGAAAATCAGAAGGATTGGCTGATTTACTTATTTATTTATTTGTAAACATGGCAGGCATTGGATTCTTTTTAACTGACAGAATTAAGAAAAGATTTTACCTCTAGAGCTGATGTTTTCAGATTTCAGGCACAGAAAAGTCATCTTAGGCAAATGAAGCCAAAATGTTCATAGATGACAGATTCAGGTGATGGAGTGTTAAAAAAAAAACAACAAATCCAAAAAAAACCCCTACTGAATATTTTAAAGCTCACAAGAAAATAATGGGCAATGACAACACTGTGTTTCTTATGGAACTATATTTTTAAATCAACAACCAAGAAAACTGAACATAGCAGTTTGAGCTAATGATTTGGATTTTTTAATTTTCTTACTGAAATCAGCATTTCAGTAAGAAGTGTGTCATGGCTCTATAAAATATGCCACTTGTTTAAACCTGTGTGCATGTTAAACTAAAATAAAGATTTTCTGAGGTAAAAGATTATTTGATGTTAAAATGCCTGTGATGAACTTGGAAATGTGATGTTGTGGGTGATAGAAGAGTAATGTAATAACATAATAATAAACAAATATAATCGTAATGCAATAATAGCAACAACAGTAACTTTTCCTGTTCTTTAAAGTTTTTAACACACTGTTCATTTCCTCTTACCATAAAAGGCTGACTGGATAATAGCGACACAATCCTGACAACTCCAACAATCCTGATTTCGTGGCTAGGGGTGGACCAGGGTGCCCTCACAGCTTTGCGGGGCACAGCCTGCTGAGCTCCAGCCCTGCCATGGGGGCCAGCTCTCCCCCCGCAGCGCAGCTCTGAGAAACACGTTGGATTTCGTGAGCACCAGCATGTGTGAGGGCTTCATTGAAAAGGGATCATTTAAGCCTCATTTTGTGAAGTACGCATTTACAGGCTTTGCTGAACCAGACCCTAAACCACGACTTCACTTTTTTTAAAATCATCCCCTTACATTAACACATGTGAAGGCAAACTTGGCACGTACGGGTGGCTTCATTTTTTCCCTTTGAATAACCTGGTTATATCCAGTTTCTACAGCAATTGTAAGAGTGTTTATATTGTTTTTTTTCATTTCCTTCTTTAAATAATATGAAGCAGACGTGCTGTGTCTGATTCACCTCTGGAGGCAGCGGGAGAGGAAGGGTGCTGCCGGCTGCTCCGCGGAATGTGCTGAGGGGAGTGGAAGGGGGCGCTGCGGTCGGAGTTATTTATTTTGGTAATATCTTCGGGCCCCAAGGGCCCCATTCTCGTCCTCCCTGGCCACTCTCCAGACCAAGCCTGTCAGCCAGGGAGAGTATAATGTCTTCAGACTATGGCCCATTGAAAGTTTTTCGTCAGCTCTTGCTGAGCTTTTCCCGCAGCTCAGGGGAGGCCACGCCATCACACCTTGCCACGCCACCGCCATGGCTGCCAGGCCCCAGTGCCTCAGAGGGCCTGGGGGTCACCCAGCTGAGCCTCCCGGCACACAGCGACCACCAGGCCAGCTCCTCCCTGTCCACGCAGCCGCCGTGCAGCTCAGCCACCATCCTGAGCTCTGTCACCCTGCGCTTCACCACTCCCTTGCAAACAAAAGTACTTGAGGCTGGGATTTCCCCGAAAGCACCGGCCCCCGGCTTAGGGGGTGACTCACAGGGAGTTATTCCTGCATTGCGCATCTCCCTCCTTCTTAAGCTCCCTAAGGAGGAGGTCTGATATTTAATTAAAGTATCGTGAAAAACTAGATATTTAACTACATGATTATGTCAGACAGCCTAGCTTGACAGAACATCATAAATCCACAGAAAAATGTTTTAATGCTGGTGTTAAGCTGTTACCGAAATTGCAAACAGGCCAGCTAAATTCTTCAAGCAAGGGAAATAGAAGCAGTACCAGGCAGAGTTGCAGACACCTGTATTTTTCAGTAAAAATACCAAAAGGCATTTGAAAACTCTCTTAAACCACATTCAGAACTCATCTTGGTTGGTTACTCTACTGACACAAGGGTATGCTACCTAGCACAACGTTGTTCATTAGCAAGGCTTCATCAACCCAGGCTGAGCTCGGTGCTAATGAGGCTATACAGCCTCCAGTGCCGCAACAAGCCAGCCAGCTTTCTGGGCTGCTGCCTGGTGCCATGTCAATGGCTCTAACGGCTTTACACCAGGAATGTACCAGCCAATTATATAAAAAAATAGTTACAATTTTCAAACCCTAAAGCAAGTTCCAAATAAGGCCATTTTTTGGGAGGGGGATTGGTTTCTCTCTACCTCGGGGTTTAAAATTCTTATGCAGCCTTGAACCATTGGCACGACAAAAACCACAAAATGCCGTGTATGGCACAGCTCAGCTCTGCAGTGGGGAACAGGGTGGTCATGGGGGACATCAACTTTCCAGCAAGAAGCACAAATTGGGATTTTACTGAGGTCATGGCTCTATTGGACAGCAAGCCTGGTTTTAAGCACCCAGCCCCGACCATGTACGAAACCCTACGAGGAGAGGTTGAGGGAACTGGGCTTGTTCAGCCTGAAGAAGAGAAGGCTGCGAGGGGACCTTATAAATGCCTACAAATATCTGAAGGGTGGGTGTCAGGAGGATGGGGCCAAGCTCTTTTCAGTGGTGCCCAGTGACAGGACAAGGGGCAATGGGCACAAACTGAGGCACAGGAAGTTCCACCTGAACATGAGGAAGAACTTCTTCCCTCTGAGGGTGACAGAGCACTGGAACAGGCTGCCCAGGGAGGTTGTGGAGTCTCCTTCTCTGGAGATATTCAAGACCCGCCTGGACAAGGTCCTGTGCAGCCTGCTGTAGGTGACCCTGCTTCGGCAGGAGGGTTGGACTAGATGACCCACAGAGGTCCCTTCCAACCCCTACTATTCTGTGATATTCTGTGATTCTGTGAAACACTACTGGGAAAGCGAAACAAATGGCCACGCTGGTTCAGACTGACCCCATGAGTTTCACATTTGTTCTAGCTGTTCCGAAAAACACCTTTTTCCTATCAGGCTGTGTGCTGGATCAGATATTGCCTGCCCTTACACAACAGGCATAAAATCATAAAGGCAGCGTAACCAGCACACTGGCTGCACTGGCTAAATAGACAGGAGTAAGTTGTGTATCCATGTGGTATCTTGGTTAAATTGGTACTGTTGAGTGATCCTGTATTATACAGCACCAGTATTACTAATAGTAAAACCATAACCTGGAAAAACATTTCCTGCTGCAGTGGCAGGCTGTGAAGTTGAGACTTTGTCCTTCAGTAAGTCTCCTGGTTCTCCACTGGCTAGGCATGGCCACGTGGTCCTTGATCAAAGCCCATGTGCAATGTATTTAAAAGCAACCTGATCCAGGACAGCCCTGTGACACATACCACTCCTACAAACACCCTCTTAGATTACTACCGCAAACATCCATCTCACTGCAGTGTCCAGGCAACAAAGTACAGATTTCATATCAAGTTCCACGATAAAGTGTAATCTGACTCTCATGTTTCCTCTACTCCCCCAGTAAAACTATTTATTTAGACATCAATTTAGCAGGGAAGATAAAATTAAGCATAGGCTAGGCTTAAGGATGAGTGTCATGCTCCCTTTCCCGGCATGTGGCTGAAAAGGGTGTTCTAGGCTTTCATCCTGATCTCTACATCACTGAATCCTAGAGCCTCCAAATATTTTGGAGCTATCCTTTCTTACGCACCAACACTCGACAGAGAGTACACCAAGTTCTCTGGAGCACTTGCATCCTAAGCTCTGCCAGAGAACTATGGGCCACATACACAGGTTAGACAGATGTGACACAAGCTGAAACACAAACTGCTGCTCCCTCCAGACCTATAAAACCTTTCTCTATCTATCTCCCTGATTTTAAAAGGTAGGAAATGTGCAGTTCAGCTGACAGTCTCCCACAGATCCTCAATCCACCAGTAAAAGGACAGTCTGATCTCTCGAGCATAAAACAAGAGGCAGAGCCCCTTTTCTGTAGAAGAGGAGTGTGATACCTCATAAGACAGGTATAATGGGTGAAATCTGAAATGGTGCTTTGCCGATTCCCTTTATGCTAAAAGCTAAACACAATTGATAACCCTGAGCAACTACTTGTAAGACAGAGAACAGAGCTCCTCTGAACATCTGGTTAATACACCTGACCTGTACTCTGTTTACAAGGAGGATTCTGATATCCCAATAATAATATATGCTGTTTGCTGCATTGTGTTTTTTGGTGGTTTTTTTCATTTTGTTTTTTAAACAAAGTTTTATTTATAAAGTGGTAAATTGTAGCTTTCCCATGTAATGAAATATTTACTTGATTAACATTCTTTCTATATCTTTTTTTTTCTTTTTTAAACCTTCTCTGCATAAAACGTAGGTATGTGGCACATGAGTACAAAAGCCAGCTTGTAAGGTATGTACTTAAAGGTTTGTTATCTTTGGATCTCTACAAAGCTTCAGAATAATCTGGGAAATAAAAACACCCAAATAGAGGAATGAGTTAACGTTTTAAATGTACATATGTCAAGTGTTTCAATAGCCACTAAGTACAAACCCACAGAGTTCATTCTCTATACTGCATGGCAATTCAAATCAAAGAAGGGGTCAAGACATACAGCTTGAGCTTTTTTGCCTTTACATAAACAAAGCACAGAAAGAATGCATAAAGATAATTTACATCTGCTACAGATAATTTGAAGTTAATTTTATTATTGTTTTCTACCATCATTTTTCATTCTTGCGAAAAAGTAATCAATGTTGGAACAGGGCACAACTGATAAGTAAGGCAATTTACCCAGACTGCCCCATCCTTTCAGCATGATCAGAAAACAAGACGGGAGGAGGTAACCAGAACTGTCAATGTACATCAGATTCAAGATCTGATGAGCAATTTCCGTTAAATTCCATGAGAGTTAATGTGGCCAAACCAGACCCTCAGGTTTCCATCACAAACAGAACTGAAAACCGTGGCTGCCCTGCCAGAGAGGGGTATGCTGCAGTTACAGCACAGGGCAGCACACAGGGACGCAGCAGCTCATCCCAATAAGCCAGTTACCTGGTCAGCGTAGAGCTGTTCTCTGCAGTCAGTACTTCGTACAGTGGAATTCTAAGCACCAGCAGATGAGAACCTCCCACCTTCCCATTGGGGATCATTCCACAGATAATTCCTCTGTTACAAGAGCTTTTGCTTAATAGTTGCAATCTGCATGTTCCTCTTAGCTTCATCCATTCAGTTTTATCCCATCTTTCCTCAAATCCAACTCTCTGAGTAATAAACCTCTAAATAATTTCTCTTCCTCCTCTCTGTTCCTATAATAATGAATAGATTACTCTGTCTGAACTATAACACTACAAATTTCCGGTGCACACTTTTAGCAATAAGGAATTGGGTATACTAATAAATACAAGGCTGAAACTAGGGGAAATTAATTACCAGCTATAGATCAATGATCAAGAGGTGAAACTTCCGAGGAGATGCTCTTATTAGATTATTAGACTCAAAGCTGATTTATAGCTGTCACTGTGCTTCCTTATCCATCATTTTTATAGTACGTGGAAAGGGTTACAAAGCACAAATTGCATTTCTTTAATTAAAGTTGAAGTTTTAGATAGGGTCAGATTAGGATAACCAGGCTAGGTTACCCCTCCCCGAAAAAAAAAAAGCCACAACAACATGAAAGCAGAAAACATATTTTATTGATCTGGGATCACTGTGACAGAACTGAATAATACAATACATTTGTTGGCCTGCAGCTTCCTAATATGCTTGTCTACGATTTGCCCAGAAATGACAAGGTCTGGAGCAGCCCTGCTGAAAAGGCCCTGAGGGTCTTGGCAAAGAACAAGCTGCACAAGCCAGCGGTGTACCTCTTCCACATGGAGAAGGGGAGGCTTCAAGGGGATTGAACAGCAGCCCTCCAGCACCTACGAGGCAGTCATCAAAAGAGAGAGCCAGGCATAAGCTGGAACAAGAGAGACTCAGTCTGGATTTAAAGAAAAACTTTCCCCTGGTAGGAAAACAGTCATACATAGGAACAGGTTGCCCTGAGAGATTGTATAGTCTCCAGCCTTGGAGGTTTTCAACACCAGACTGGATTAAAGCCCTAAGCAAGCTCATTTGGCCTCACAGCTGACTCTGCTTTGTGTAGGAGGTTGGCCAAGAGCACTCCTGAGGTCCCTTCTCACCTGAGCTGCCCTGTGAACCCAAGCCGGCCTCAGGACACAACGATGTTGACAGCTAGCATCAAAGGACTTTATGACTTGTACTCAGACACAATTCCACCTCTTCCACCTCCGAAAGGGATGACGACCTGTAGGTCAGGCTAACACAGCAGTTCCCTAAAACTTTCTTAACTTGTTGGTATAGCAGAACTCAACTAGTGGCTCAACAACATTGGCAGCTAGCTTACGCTAGCGCTCCTGCTAGTGACAGTCAAGGTAGCAAACTGCAGGAATACGTGCTGATGTTGACAGCCTGGGCTGTGGGGAAGCATGAATTGAACTGAAAGTGGCAATCAAGATTACTAAATCCCGAACACTCTTCAGAAGAATCCCTCAGCTTGCCCAGGGCCTCTGGCAACAAAGACACAGATTGCCTCAAAATAATAGTTTTTTAAAAAAAATTTAAACATACGTAAATGTAGTCATTTTAATACAACATGCAAATAACTCTGCAGCCTCAGAGACAGGATTCATTCCTTCTGAAATCAGTGATTTTGCAACTATAGCTCACACTAGAGGTTTTTCTAAGGAATATAAAAGTTGCACAAAAACTGAGCATGCTTTAACTAGCCTCATCACAGTTGTAATATCAGGATCAGATGTGGACTGCAATCAGCGTTTCATTCAGTCTTGTAGGTTCATTGCTACCTCTTAAATACTTCGGTACATATAAACATCTCTGTCTGTAAGAGATACTGTGTTCTTAGCACTACCATGTTACCAAAAGTAAAAAAAGATAAGGAAAGACTCTTTAAGAATATCAAGAATAACTTTTTTAAATGATTATTTATAATTTTCTTTCCAGCACAATTTAAGTGGTTACCATAGCTGGAATGCGTTATAGTCCACTGCCAGGGTTTTCAGAAAAGGCCCTTCTACGCCAGGAAAAGTTCAGTTGCATTCTGCTTTAATGGCTTTTGGCAAGCTTGCACTGTTGTTTTTGTACAAACAGAAGTAAATTTGATATAAATAAAAAATGGAACTTTATGTGAATGAAGCAAACATCAAATTCCTTAATCTTCAAAAGAAAATCTATCCCTGAATAATTAAGTATGATATATTTATAAAACTAGAATAATTGAAAACAGAATTCTAAGTTGATTCATGTGGACTGTGCTGAAATATTTATTATTGCAAGTCCAGAAGATCTGTCTGGGTTTTGTCACTGGAAATGTCTAAACTCAGTGTCCAGATGTTTATTTAAGTTGCTCCCACATAGTTCTAATGTCAATTACCAGAGGTTATCAGAGAGCATCACTGTGTATCTTCCTTGACTAATATTCTCATTTCTTCTGCATCTTTGATGTTTTCTTTCATTAAAATTCCTGGCTCACAGCCACAAAAATCTGCCATGCAGGCAAAAAACTGGTCGCAGACATGACATATGATGATGCCCAATGTCTGTGTAAGGATAACATTTATCAACAGCTATCATTTAAGCAGTACTATAACCAGTACAATCCCAATATAAAGCAGCTCAGAGAGATATATGTGAAACCAGGGAATAAGAACTTCTAACCAACATGAAATAACTTGGGTCAGTAAAGAAAATATTATTGCATACAATGAAGATTTTGTGAATCTGTGTCGGGTTTTTTTTTCCCCTTCAGGAAAAAGCAGGGGGGAAGCCAATGACAAAGTAATTTCACACATAATTACAAATGGAATTGATGGATCTGTAACTCTGGAAACCACAATTACATCAAGACGTTTATAGTAACAAGGAGACAATACAGGCCACTCATAACAGTGACTTAAACAGAAAGAGCTTATCACACAATCTTTGAAGACTTCCTACATTCAAATGCAAAGAGTTGGCTAACACAGCTCATTTTTATACATATATACCTGTTGCCCAAAACCAGTTGGTTCATTTAGTTTGTAGGTAAATTCTGGAAGATTTTTTTTTTTTAAGATTTGTAAGAAAACAGAAGAAAATCAATGCTAAGTCAATATAAGTGGAAGTAGAGATATAAGATGGCTGGAGAAAATAGTGCTGATGCCACTTCACATTTTCATGTTAGTACCCAAAAATACACTGGCTTCGTCTCTTCGTGAAGAATGTTACACATTTTAGTTCTAATCAATCAGTAAGAGACAGACACCTTGTGACTTCAATGGATAATGGTCTAAATGACTTGGAAATGTAAATCTCATTGATTGTGTAATTTACCTCCCTCCCTCCAGCATCCGCTTCGGAAGGCATATCTGCTCACCAGGTAAAGCCCTAAGAGCTGAGCATTCAGCCTTGCCGAGTCATTCTCCCTCTCCGAGACCTTCTACAAACGGTGTCATGGCACCTCCAGATTCAGTTGTGATTCTGTGTGCGCAGTAAAAAAATCTCACAGCTTCTTCCAGAATCGCAAGTTTTGTCACAGAATTTGCACTCATTGCAGCATAGGTTGCGGGCAACCCTGCATGCACTGGGAGGGCAGTGCAGACGATAGCTTCAGTTCAGAGACGGATGCAGAAAATCACATGTTGTTACAACCAGAGCTACAGTACTCCCACCATTGACTAATCTCTGAGTAAATTAAGTGTATATGTTACTAGCACCAAGTAACAACTGAGAAAACATTTTTCAGAAAAAAAAAGAACCACCAATGGAACTAAAAACCTGGACAGAAATTTTGCAACTGAAATGTCTATTCAGGAGAAGCATACAAAGAATGTCTTCTAGCAAGTGCTCAGCTTCAGAGACTCAGCAAAACCTTGGATTGCAGCTACTTGCCACATTATATCACTGCCTTGATCTAATAAGCAACTACATTAATACCAGCTGTGTGAATAGAGGGAGGAAATATGAATATGTTCATTAAGCATCATGGCCCCACTCATCTCCCTCATGACTTCAGTGGAGAGGTGCCAATTCGCGCATGACGCAATTATGGTCCCCAATATCAAACCTGAAAGAAAAGCAATGAGGGTGTCGCTTATTACAAATTCTTACAAATTCCCCTGCCAAGGAAACTCTCTTGTACTTACTCTGGAGGACACATTCACTCATAGTTCGATGATTGAAAGTGAAATACTTAGTTGAATGATTCTAGCAAGCTGAAAATCAATTTTCTTCCCACACACATTTCACTGTGCTCATTTGTGTCATCTCCTCACATTCAGTAATTGGTTCACAACTCTTAGTCACATATTCCCTTGCACGCAGAAATTAAATAAAACACTGAGCCAATATCCCATTTCAACAGAGCACTTGTACATAAATGTTCCTAGAGGAATAAAGCTTTGACTTCAGTACATGCTTTCACGCTTCACCAAATCAAGGGCCAATTTAATAAAATCTTCATAACCAAATAATCAAAACAATTGCTTTAAACAAGAGATGACTAAATACCTCTAAAGCTTTGCATACATATGGAATAATAATCACAGTATTTACAAAGGAGTCAAATGGAGTTAAGCACTCGTATCCCACGGAAAGTCCATGTGAGTATAAAACATTTGGTCTACACAGTCAGCGAACATTTGCCTGCCACAATGTCAGCAGTGACACAGCACTGCAGAATTGTGAGAATAAAACACAATCATTAGCTCACAGAAAAAGAAAAAAAATACTACAGCAAAATAAATATTGTTTTCACACAGCTGTCTTTCCTACGTCCCTTTCCCTCCCAGAACGTGGGCGTTCATAACCTAAAAACAAACATTAGGAAACCAGGAAATCTCCATGGTGATCTCCACTTATACCACCCTAAGAGCAGTGGACTTGCAATAAAACATGAAACACAAACTCAGGAAAAACACAGTTTAGTTAGCACCTCCCTGGAACAAGACCACACCATGCAAGACCTACTCCCTGAAAAGTTTGTCCTTACAAGACACCTTGGAAGAATTACGCTTCCTTCTTATACTGCTCTGAAAAAGCAGCAAGGCTGTCAAAGCAGAGAAAAGCCACGTTTTCCTACAACAGAGTCCACAGGGTAGGGCACAGCTTCTTCCAGAGCAGGACTCCCATTCCCTGTCCCCTTTGTGCCATTCATTTGATACAAAAGGCCAAGAATTCATTGCAGTTCACCTGGCCCAAGGCTACTGATTGCAGGCATTAACTTGCTAAAGGCAGATGCCACTCAAATTAGACCAAAAATGTTCTGAATAGGGTCCCACTACAGGTCATTTTCACTGGCAAAACCCAGCATGGTACACAACTGAGATGACAGCCAGCCTCCTGGACCCTGGGAACTGGCTCTGCAATGGAGCTGCACAAAACACCAGCCAGCCAGATCTCCAGCTACAACTCGGTGAGTCAGGTCCTACCTCCTCTGCCAGACTGTGAAAGGTTGCCGGCTTGTGTGTGTCTGCAATAGGGGAATAGTCTGTGAGTTCGATGCAGAAACCCCCAAACTGCTGCCCAGGGGCTGCGCATGGAGCACGACCGGCTTTTCCCATGGCTTCCCGCTCACGTTTCGATTCATCAGTCTGTAGCGTCTGGATAGTCTCTTCTCCAACTCCTGATACTGCGTCCCTGTGACAGGTTCAGAAATTCCACAGTACAGAGCCATGTTTTTCAAATTCTCTCAATTCACAGGCCTCATTTCCTCCACACAGGAGTTTGCAGCTCACTGCCACTGACTTTTTTTGGTCACATGGCCCTTAGAAGCAGTCCACAAGCCATTAGAAGGAAAGCTACTAACAAAACAGTTGACCTGCCAGCTAGGTCTAACTCTAAAAACCAGGAAAAACTCCTGCATCTTTTCTACTCTTAGTTACTCTTATAGTGCTCCAAAATAATTAAGTACAGCAGCATTTAGGTCTTTCTTCTTTCAAATGTTATTTCCCAAATACTTAGCATAAAATTTTAGGCTGCTAAATCCCCTAGATTGTATTACCACCACAGCTGGCAAACCAGACTGCATGTTCTCTCCCTCGGGAAAGGTTACAACTGTGAACAGAAACTGTTAGAGCCAACACGTGCTTGTCTTCTGTGCAGTCTGGGGACCAGGTACTCAATGCAAAAATCAAGGGACTACAGCTGCTGCTGCACGGAAACCTGCCTCACACACCATAGCTCTCAGACTTGCAGCACACCATTTAAGCTCTCTCTCTCTGTACCATCTTTCAGACCCACACGATTGCCCAGCTTTAGGTATTACAGATATTTTCTCATCCATTTCCATTCCCAAGTTTTCTTTCCCTATATAGCAATTGTTTCCTAACTCCATCTCCAGTGTTTTCCCTGCACTAAAGCAAAAGGTTCTGGTTTTCCCCAAAATTTGACTGCAAACTTTACACAGTCAAGACAAAACAGTATTCACATAAGGAACTTCAGAAACACATTTTCAATTCTTTATTTTCTACTGGGTGAACAGCCCACTCCAATAAAAAAGCCCACTCCCAAAACAGAGAGAGTTGTCAATTCTCAACGTACATTTTGAAACGTTCTGGAACTGGAGAGTGACGAAACACACAACAGCAATATCATACTCTATCAAAAACTTAATTCAATATGACGAAACCGTTCAAGATTCATCCTCTGATTCACTAACCCTTTACAAACGTCTGGATCACACATCCTCCTTAACACAGGACTCTCTTTATATCTGACTCTTTGCTTTCTTATCACTCACAAAATCTTAATTCAAATTACATACCTGTGCTCAGAACCTAGGACCAACAACCCCCCCATGAAAGTTTAGAGATTTTGCAGTAATTAAAACCCTTTAGCAATAACTTGAAATTCATACCTTCAGCTTGGTTTTGTATTCACACAGCACTCTCTTCCACAAGGCCTCCGCCAGCACTCTCCTGAAAAGCTGCTAATTGCATAACAAATATAGAACACACTTCACCTGTTACTAATTTTTTTTTTCTTAAGGGTGAAGTTTGCCCTTTCAGGGATCCACTTTGGCAAAGTCCCAACATGTTGAATGCTATCAAAATACAGATCAAGAAAACCACCTCTGCTTCACGAAGTTTAGAAGTAAACCTTAAAAGCGCAAGGAAAGAGCCTGATTTTAGTTAGCGTAAGAGCGTAGTCAGCAGAAGCCTAAACTGAGCTAGATTTCAGTAATCTAGAGAACAAATTCTTAACTGTGTAGCTTTGTGTAAATTCCTCTAGCACAGAAAAGCCAGCATGGAAAAAACCACACACAGTAAATTAAAAGGTGTGATGGCACAGTCAGTACAGGGACAAGGGTGATGATCTTAATGATGGGGAGAGGTGCAAATTGGCCTGAAGTGGTAACTTGTGCTCCTCACAATAGCAAAGGGAAAGCCAGTAGACTTCTGGGGCTTCTTGTCCTTAAGCAGCACAGCAGACTGAGATCATGGGAGGACTGATGATGAGACCCAGCCGGGTGCGCAGGTGGCAGCATGGACAGCAGTGATCCAAGAGGTGACCTGCATCCACAGGAGAGCGCGTGACCAGCCTGTGGAGTCAGAGCCACACACTGAAGGAAGCCACTGAGGGCAGAAATACATACAGCTGAGGGATCAGATGGGTCGTCAGCATGGACACCGAGGGATGAATGTGAATGAGTGAAAATATGCCAAAAAATAGTACTGACAAAGACAAGCGATGGTGAGAAGCTGGGAGGATGAAGCAGGAGCACAAAAATAAAACAAAAAACAAAACACCACCAAACACAAACAAACCACAACAGGATAAAGTGGTAAAAAAGGAGGCTACAAGGCCTGGAAGCAGCAAACACCTGCACTGTCTGAAACCAAAACAGGAAATAAGAAGGAAAGCCTCAGCAGGAGGGCAGCTGCGGCAAAAACACAAAGACATTCAGGTCTTTGCAAGCTATTCAAGTGACTGAGGTATGCAGAAGGTGCCCAGGTGCACAGCTGGTATTTAGGAGTTACAGAAAGCAAAAGAAGATAGCAACGGCAGGAGGATGTGAAACACGTGGCAGCAGTTAAATGCAGACACAGGGAGCGGTATGTCATATGAAAGGGACTGGGTGGTGCAGGGATGCAGAATATGAACTTGCTTTAGTGACAGGAGATAAGTCTTACGAGGATAAAGGAAGCACGGACAGCTGATGAAAAGCCAATGAACAATGAGAACAAGAAGCCTGTGAGAGGAAAGGGTATAAGAAAGAGGCTTCACAGATGAGCAACAGCTGACCTAGTCCAAAAATACCACGTATTAGTTCAGCAGCAGTTCCACCTGTCACACTGCATTGCCAAGGTACGGAATGGGCCACCAGACTGGGAGAGACTTACTGCCTGCTAGCAAAGTGCTGCACACACTCAAGAAGTGGCAGGGACTTTCACCCCTATTTCTTGATGACATCATGCAGCTTTTTGAACAACTCACATCTGGAGCAGCCTTGGTTTCCAGACATCGTTCCTGCAGGAACATGTATGCGTCCAGGCAGAGCCTTGCACACACTGCTGCCCTGCACACGCTGCCGCTGCAGCACCTTGGAACACACATGTTGCCAGGCTATACAAGCAATCTCTGAGGTTTGTTTTTTAGAACTGAACTCACACTAGGGCTGGCATCTCCTAGCCCACACTGGAATATCATTGTGCAATACTTCTCAAATGTGTTCCTTGTCTTTCAAAATTCATATTAAAAGGCAGAAAATTTTATTATAAGGGAGAAATTTTTTATCTACAGAGAACAGCTAAAACTGCAAAATACACAGAACATTTTCTCCAAGAAAACCAGAGGTGGATCTCTTAATTTACAGTATCAGACTATGAAAAAATAGTATTCCAAAGTATGAAAGCAGTGTACAAAAATATGGAAAAACATCAAGGCTTTTAATAAAAATAGTAAAGTCTTCAGATTAACTTGATGTCTTGCGATGCTTTGCAGTATAATCACCAAAAATGAAACACCAGAGTCCCTTAAAACCCAAACAGAATCTGAGTTACAAAATAACTTGAAATTCTTAACCTATTTACAACATAAGAATAGAAGGTGCGGGCACAGAAACAAGTTCTCATGTGATAAGGACTTGACTTACAGCCTAACGATCATATATTTTTTGTAGCCGCCCAGGCACGTACTTTCACCATATGGTAAAAGCAATATAATCTTAAATAGATAAAAGAAGTATCTCACATTTATACAGGACAACGGCTTTCATGTATGCAAGTGGCTCACAGGCACCCCAGCTTACTTTATGGATACGTGTGCCAATGCCCTTTGCAATCACATTTCTGCGCATAAGAAACCTTCTCTCGTACACAACTCATCACAGCCTGCAAAAGTGTATCAAAGAGCTCTCTTTGCTGTAGCTGAAAACTATGGGGCATTCCATAAGGATTAACAGCCCCAAGCGCTCAAAACACAGTCCTCAAACAACACTGGGGTTACCGCTTAGTAACGCTTACATTTATGAGGTTTATACTGAACTCTTCCCATAGCTGTAACATTAAAATTTTAAGAAAAAAATACTAGATCAAGCATTCTCAATATCCAGGTTTGGGTTTTAAGAAGTACTGCATAAAGATAAGTTACGTGGCTCATCGTCAGACATCCCTTCTTGAAGTCAGTCCTCTGCTGAAAAATAATCTTCATCTCTCACTTCTCTGTATTGCATCGAGGCCTCGCCCTCTGGTTCAAACCTGAGCATTTTTATATTCAATCTCTCTGCTAGCTTCTGTGCTGCAAGCTTGGCTTGCATTTCCTGTATAAAAGTTAAAAAATGGAAACAAGTTAGAAAAGTGTTCATTTGTCATTTTTATCCTGGTCATGAAAAAAGCTAACATACTAAAGCATAAACTTGACATAGTAATATCAGCCATTCCAGAGTGGGCTTAAGTAAAAGTTTTAGTAACTGGCAAAGACATTTCACATTTCTTTTCACACTTATACATAACTGTGCTATTAATATTTTAAGACCTTTTGAAAAGAGTTGGAATTCCCCATGTGGCAGTCCTCACCTGCGATATGCTAATGTCAGCTTTAACAGAACAAAATCAGCCCACACAAGTGAGCAGCCGTGCACAGTAACCACCTACCAATAGCAATGTTTGTCATTCAGCAGCCTCAGCAAAAAATCTGTCTCCGTTTTACAAATGAATTACCTCCCTTGAGGTGCCAAGATGACTAAATTGGCAAGTGCTTTTAATGCAATAAACAGCAACAAACACTTTTACAATAATGTCTAATTTAAATGTTAGCTTGGCATTACTTGGAAAGTCAAAATCAAAATCCATTACAACCGAATTTGAAGAACCTCAGAACCTGGATTTTTCAGGCACAGCATAAATAAAGAAAAACACAAATATTTGCATATTTTAAGAATAACAAATGCTGCTAGGCCTTCATTTATGCAAGAGCTGAAAACTCTTTAAAGACTAATAGGCAAGGTATACATTTAAATTTCTAGTCAGAGGTGAAGTGACTGCAATGAGGTTAGCGTATCAACACATGAAGAACAACACTAGGTTTTATTTAATGCAGGAATAACAGTTTCAGTACATTATTTAATTACATCATTAGAAGAATCAAATGCAAGAAAAAGTGCCTTTCTTCAAAGTCTGCCCATCTCAATTTTACCATCAAATCCATCAGTATGAAAAGATCCCTTTATGGTTTCTTTTTTTAGGAGTGATCCCAATTACATAATTACTTTTCAGACCAAATCTTAAATTCGTACCTCATAAGCTTCTTTTTGCTGCATCTGAATTGCTATGGATTCCTCTATGGATAATAGCTTAGCAGGGGCATGGTGAAGCGGTGGCAGCCGAGCTGCTGTGATGTCATTCAAATGTTTCTTATCTCTAAGTCGTCTCTCTTCAGTAGTAATTGGAGAGCCAAATCCCCCAGGTGACTGACTGGATGAGGAGCCATGCGATGATCCACTTTGGTCTCCTGATAATCTTGAACAGATAAAACATAAAAGTTGTGACCCAAATTTGCGGCACAAGGTTGAACAACATCAGTTCCAAAACTTGTTATTTTCCACATGTAACACCTGAAAAGAAACCTGAAGTGTTACGGCACCATAAAGAAATAAAAAATAAGCAGCGCTCAGAAAAACTAAAAAGATGTCTCTGCAGAGAGACAACATCACAAGTCACTCCTGGTAGTGAACAAAAACAGTATGCCAATTAATTAGCAAGCATGTAATAGCAGTGCTTTGGGACTCACATGAAGTATAAACTGCTACTGCTACCAGCACAGACAGTGTGAACTGTAATTTCTCTAGAGGTGCAGGAAAAGCAGAAGGCTACCTGCTATTAAAGTTCTACTAGTTCTAGAATCAATCCACAAGAAAACTTTGCCAATTGTTTAACAGTTTTGTAGCTTAAGCTATGAAACTCTATGAATATTCATGACAATTGTTTCCAAGAGGTAGAATCAGACCACCGCTCAATACTGAGGTTCTGTGCAACTCAATGCTAAAGAGCCAACATATTAACCTCACATTAGACATAACTTTAAATCTCTCTAATCACCCCAAGAAAATAAATCCGCCGTGCTTGTTCTGTACCATTCCCAATCTTATACAAGTGAATGTTTTGCTCTTCCATAATACTTACACATTTGGTTTAAATTTGCTTTTTTTTATGACCGGGTTCTTGGCTCTAGACTCTAGAACTTCAATATAATGTGGTGTCTTGGGGTGCAAGCTTCCAAAGATATTGCCCTTATGTTTAGCCACATTCTGCTCTTTTTCCAATACTTTTTCACTATTATTCCCATCTATAATGGTAACTTTTTGAAAAGCATCAACCAATGTGTCTTTACTGTCATCCAAAGTGGCTGTACTTTCTGTACCATCCTCAGTATTGCTCCGAGATACCTGCTGATCATTGGTCAGATGTCTGCTGCTGGCTGACTTGGAGACGACTTCACAAAAAACATTCTGATCTTTTGTAACAGTCTTTACTTTATCATTTTTCCTACGACTCCTTTGATTTTCCAGAGCTGTATTTGCAGTGTCTTGCTCAATACATTCTGCCTCCTGCCTTTGGGAAGAAATCTCTGAAACTTCTTTAATATTAGGGTTTTCATTAGAGACTGAGGAATTGTCATGGTTTGGTGTGTCCTCATTTAAGGGAACTTGCTGTTTGCTCGTATTAATCTCCTCCTGTTTCACCTGAAACTCCAACCTGACAGCAGATAACAGCTCAGCTGTCCTCGCTAATTCTTCCTCTTGTAAAATTGCAAGTGTCAACTTCTTGGCAAAATCAGAGATCTTCTTACCCTTATCTGGAAGCTTAGCAATGAATTTCCTAAGACAAAAAAAAAAAATTAACAGGGTATCAACAATCCTATTTCAATCCGATACACAGAACTGTTTTATTAGAAGAGTTAATGCGGCAGGTTTCTCATTCTAACGCGAGTTTCTTATTTGCACACCAGGTCTCCGAAAGAAACGCTTGCAGCCTCAGACGTGCGCAGCAGCGAAGCAACCACTACATTCGCTTCTGCTCGAAGGCGTAACCGCTGCTCTGAACCGCGCAGCGTGCGGGGATGGCGCCGCGTTCCCACCGTAGCGGACACGCAGGGCTTTCAGCCCGCCCTCCCAGGAACCACACCCGGCTGCCGCCGGGCACGCCCGCGGGCTCTGAAACCACACGGCCGCGGGCGACGGCCGCGACGGCCCAGCCGGGCCCTGCGGGTTCCCGCCGCCTCCCGCCGCCCCGGGGACGCCACAGCGAGGGGACGGGGCCCCGGGGAGACCCGAGGCGGCACCCCGCATCTCCAGGGCGCGCCACGAGGTGCGGGTAGCTTCGCCAGCCCCCGAGAGCGGTTAAACGGGGGGAAGAGGCTCGGCCGCTGCCGCCTCCGCGGGGACGGGGGGAGTCGGGGGGAGCCGGCCGGAGGCGTGACCAGCTCCTGGGCGCCCGCGCTCCCCCTCTCCTCACCGGTCCGCCAGCAGCCGCTCCTGCCGCCTCAGCATCTCCCGCAGCTCGGGGAGGCTCCGGCCCCGCAGGCCGCCACTCGCCGCCGCCATGCTCCCCGCCGCCGTCTGTCACCGGGGCGGCCGCCCGGGCCCCGCGCCGCTTCCGCAGCTCCCCGGAGGCCTCCATCTTACCGGAAGCGACGGCAGGGCGTCGGGGCCTGCCTTGTTCGGAACGCGAAGGCGACGGGATTCCCAGGGTGCGGAGGCCGGGGCGGGGCTCGGCGCCGAGCGCGAGGGACTGGCGGCGCTGGTCGGCGGGCGTTTGCTCGCGGTCGGCTCCAGTAGAAACAATTAAAGTTTCTACATTAATTATGTTGCATTTCCATTGACGAACGTCATGCCATCTCCATGCGTTTGAGTGGCTTTGAGCAGAGCATCGATTCCCATTTAGGACTCAAGGTTTATTTTTCAGAGGTTTGTTAAAAGTTTTCCTCATGTGGCATTTATTTTTTTAACACGTGTATGTGTGACGCAGAGGCTGACTATGGAAATTCAGACCGTAATGTGACGTCGGCCGCTTACTCCGAGCTTTCCTAACGGGTGCAAGTGCCATGGGCTTTAGTCAGCCTTTTAAAGCTGATCCCAGTGGAGGTTTCTTGATCCAAGTAACAGTGAAGAAACGCGTTTCTCAGAGATTGTTAGAACAGTTGTTTTACGGACAGGATGAGTGGAGGGCCTACCCCAGAGGGATTGGAGGAGGAAGCGTTTTTCAAATGGCTGCCCGCCCCTTTGTTTGCTCAGCTGGACGGTGACTGGGAAGGCTGAGGGCCAGGGGAAATGAGATTAATCAAGTAGGCAGCTACCCGTGGAAAAAAATACCGTGATCGGGGTGAGAAAAGCCAAGTTAAGTGACTAGTTGAAGAAACCATTTCACTGTCTGTTCTGCACAACCTGGATCACCTCCCGCAGAAAATCCCTCGGGGAGTTTTCCCAAAGAGTTCAGGGAAGAGGAAACCACAGAGTTTTTCTCACCAGGAGATCACCCACTGTTAGACACAAGTTTTCTGAATTGCTGCCTCTGCAATGCTCGCCTGAGTTACGCCATCTATGTAACATTGCTGCGTCTTGAAAGAAGGAGCACTTCATCGTGCTGTTTTAGCTTCCTTCTGTGCAGACTGGAGACGGGGGAAGGCTGGGCATGGAAGCGGAGCACCGCTGCTGCCCGCGTGGAAGCGAGAGTCTAGAAGGAAGAGTCTCGTATAGACCGCTGCTCTGCACTTATGGGATGATGGCTCATCTCAGTTCAAGTGCTGTTATTACATGTACAGAAAAGTAATGCTGGTATGTACAGCTTACACACTAAACTGCATAAACACAGAAAAATAGAGCAAAAATGGAGACAGTAAAATCCTAATAACATGACTGCTGCGAATCACAACTGATCATTCTGTAGCCTCACTCAGAGTACTATTCACCAAGTCTATATTTGTCCGAGGTCATGGGGAAGGAATATTGTTCATCTTCACAGTCTGGGGGTGTTTTTTGGAATACCATAGACTGTTTGCACATAACACACAGTTCCAGAATGATGAACAAAGAGCTGAAATTTGGAAGGTGCTGGAATAAATATGTTCTTGTTTATGGAGATATGGGCAGCACCCAGATACAAAGCAATCTAGATAGTAACAATTCAGATGCAAACACAAAGAAGGAACAGATTTAAGCTTTCTTAGTCAAGGAGCAGAATTATGGAGCACTTGTTGGACTGAGGAAAATTATATACTTAGGCATTTCTTGCCCTGGGTTGAAATACAGGTGTGTAGGAAAATCACTAGCTACGCTCTGAGCATGAGTAATCACCAACCAGAAACACCTACTGCAAGTTTAGTCTGAGGACTTTGCTCTTGCTTCTCTTAGGAGACTGACACACTGTCATTATTTGCAGTAATATTTATTTTGTATCATTTTCTTGAATATTTTGATCAGCATTCATGTGAGCTAAACATATAAAAAAACTGGGCATTTTATTATATGTTACATAACAGGCTTTCCTGTGTTTCTCACTTAGGCTGTAATCTCAAGAGCTATTGTTAGATACAGTTTTCAGTCACTCTGTTATCTAGAGATAACATTAGAATGTAATTTATTCTGCAACAGCATGGCTGGAATTACTGTGCAATTTAGTATTATTTCTATGAGAAAATTAAATTCTTAGAATGACCATGAAGAAGAAAATGAGGTATACTAACAGAAAACAATAAACCGCATGAAAAAAACCAACTCAAAGCAAGGTGTGACTCAGGAGTATTCATCTTCGTACACAGTATAGCTAAAAAGAAAGGTATTCAACTAACTAACTAACTTATTCTAGCATAGATTTTTTTAAATAGATTACACCACAGAATCACAGAATGGTGGGGGTTGGAAGGGACCTCTGTGGGTCATCTAGTCCAACACCCCTGCCAAAGCAGGGTCACCTACAGTAGGCTGCACAGGACCTTGTCCAGGCGGATCTTGAATATCTCCAGAGAAGGAGACTCCACAACCTCCCTGGGCAGCCTGTTCCAGTGCTCCGTCACCCTCAGAGGGAAGAAGTTCTTCCTCATGTTCAGGTGGAACTTCCTGTGCCTCAGTTTGTGCCCATTGCCCCTTGTCCTGTCACTGGGCACCACTGAAAGAGTCTGGCCCCATCCTCCTGACACCCACCCTTGAGATATTTATAAGCATTTATAAGATCCCCTCGCAGCCTTCTCTTCTTCAGGCTGAACAAGCCCAGCTGCCCCAGCTGTTCCTCATAGGACAGATGCTCCAGTCCCCTAATATCTTTGTGGCCTTCCTCTGGACTCTCTCCAGTAGCTCCTCATCTTTCTTGAACTGGGGAGCCCAGAACTGGACACAGTACTCCAGATGGGGCCTCACTAGGGCAGAGTACAGGGGGAGGAGAACCTCCCTCAACCTGCTTGCCACACTCTTCTTAATGCACCCCAGGATCCCGTTGGCCTTCTTGGCAGCCAGGGCACACTGCTGGCTCTTGGTTAATCTGTCATCCACCAGGACACCCAGGTCCCTCTCCGCAGAGCTGCTCTCCAGCAGGTCCGCCCCAAGCCTGTACTGATGCATGGGGTTGTTCCTCCCCAGGTGCAGGACCCTGCATTTGCCCTTGTTGAACATCATCAGGTTCCTCTCTACCCAGCTTTCCAGCCTGTCCAGGTCCTGCTGAATGGCAGCACAGTCTTTCAGTGTATCAGCCACCCCTCCCAGTTTTGTGTCATCAGCAAACTTGCTGAGGGTACATTCTAACTCTTCATCCAGGTCGTTGATGAAGTTGTTAAACAAGACTGGGCCCAGTACTGACCCCTGGGGGACACCACTAGTTACCGGCCTCCAACTAGACTCAGCGCCGCTGATGACAACCCTCTAAGCTCTGCCATTCAGCCAGTTCTCAATCCACCTCACTGACCACTCATCCAGCCCACACTTCCTGAGCTTCCCTAGGAGGATGTTATGGGAGACAGTATCAAAAGCCTTGCTGAAGTTGAGGTAGACAACAGCCACTTCTCTCCCTTCATCTACCCAGCCAGTAGAAAGCTATCAGATTGGTCAAGCATGATTTCCCCTTGGTGAATCCATGCTGACTACTCCTGATAACCTTCTTTTCCTCCACTTGCTTGATGATGACCTCCAGGATAAGCTGCCTCATCACCTTTCCTGGGATGGAGGTAAAGCTGACCGGCCTGTAGTTCCCTGAGTCCTCCTTCTTGCCCTTTTTGAAGATTGGAGTGACATTTGCCTTTCTCCAGTCCTCGGGCACCTCTCCTGTCCTCCAGGACCTCTCAAAGATGATGGAGAGTGGCTCAGCAATGACATCCGCCAGCTCCCTCAGCACTCGTGGGTGCATTCCATCGGGGCCCATGGATTTGTGGGAGTCCAGATTGCTAAAGCGATCTTTCATACAGTCCTCCTCGACCAAGGGAGGGTCATCCTTTCTGCAGGCTTCCTCTCTTACCTCCAGGGCCTGGGATTCCTGAGGGCCATTACACCAGTTACAACGAACGTTGCAACAGACATTTGTGTCTGAATTTTTAGTATTTCTGTTTTATCAATGCCAGTTACGACTAAGCTGATGTATTCTAGTCATATGATATTTTGGGGGAGATGGCCATAAAGTACAACTGACTGAATTTTTTCAGGTGGAAGGATCTCCTATCAGAAATATCCGAGTCTGCCCAAAATTGGTATTAAAAGTAAAACTAACACTCTTGTTTCTTTTATGTTTAAGGTATCATTTCCATTGCCCTTTTCTCCTTTCTTCAACTTTATAAATACATCAGTGTGACTCTTACTTCTTTTCACTAAGAAAATAGGCAAAAGAGACTTTTGAAAGTAGGTGTTCAGGGGGAAAAAACTACTTTTACAGTTTGTCTGCTCTTAGGTAGAAATACTGAATGGCAGGAGCAGAGGAATCAAGCCACATGTACAAAATAAACCACCCCAAAATAACAGAAAAATAGTATGAAAATTTGAAATTAAAATGAATCATTTAAATTTCATTTTAAAAAAAATTAATCAGCATGATGCACCTTTGAAATAATTCATTTTATTTTCCTTAATTTAAGGAAAATAACTCCTCCCTTAACCTTATTTCTCTAAAAAAGCCCCAAACACTTTAAAAGCAATCCTATATATGCTTATATCTATCAACATAATGGTTTACATATGGGAAGCAACGGTCAGATTATTGTAGTACGGCTACGCACACACACCTTTGCAGAATATTGTAACCTCACAGACGTTCATTTCTACATATTTTCTTTAATCCACCAGGTCCCTTTTTCCTTTGAAAGTTTTCACATACTTTAAGTTGTAGATGGCGGCTATCCCTTTGTTTCCCTGTATTCCTTCTGTGTTCTAGTGCTTGAGGTAGGGCTGGAAGGGCCTTAACTCATCAGGTCTCTTAAGCATGTCTCTTCTTTTACACTTGCAAATAGCCCCAGGTGCTGAATGGGAATGAAATAAAATGTAAGCGGAATGAAACTCTCAGCATATAAGTCTCCATTCTATGAAGCAGGCAGTTCCTGTACAGAATTACAGACTTAACAATGCAGAGAGAACTTAGGTCTTACTTATTTGCTCATCTGTCCATGTCTAAGTCTTCAGATGTCAAAAGAAGGGTTGAAAGCCTCTCCGAAAAGCATTAGTATCCAGCTCCCAGAACCCGATGTTGTAGGTTCATCACTGAGCATTGTTGATCTCAACAAGATTTTACGAGGTCCTTTTGGCAATCTGTACTGAATACACGCACACAGGGAAGCAGTACTCAAGTAAAAACCTTCACATTCTTCAGCTGAGCATTGCAAACCAGGAACACTGTGACTGTCGTGTTTGCATGAACTCTTCTTATTTAGTTGACATGTAGATTGTTTCATTGTGACACTCTTTAAAGATAAATCTCTATTATCAGTGAGTGGATATAAACTGTACAGAAGGATGGGCCACGGTCATCCGAATCTCATCATGCTGAAGCCTGAAGAGTGTCATCCCAGATGTACTCAGATGTTATCTGTGGGATCTGAAGTTTTGGGATTTTTTTTTCCAAAAGCTGCACTGCCCAGTTCTTGTTTATTCTATGCAAGTCAATAGTTCTTTATTTCATAAAAGAGTTCATCTACTTTTGTTACTTGGCTTTGAGAAGAGTCTTTAGTCTTTAGCAAGGGTGTGTCTTCCTGTTCTCAAGAGCCTGTCTGCCAAAGGAAACACTGACAAGAACGTCAAGGCTCCAGAGGAACCGCTTTTGCACTCATACATGTTTTGAACAAACAAGATTGTGTAGAGTAAGAGTTTGCAAGGTTTTAAGGTAAGTTTATTTCTAAATGAATGTTGACACAACAGAATAGAAAGTTTCAATACAGTATTTATTGCAATTTATCCTTTTCAACTCCTACATACAGAACGTATTAAAAGCATACAACATAACTGCATTATTTATACACCATATATGAAAACCGTATCCCAAAATACTTTCCAGAGTATCTGGAATAAATCACAGGAGAATACTTGTTATGATACAGTACAAATGTAGTACATTGTACTGTGTACAGTACAATTTGTATTTAATGCACTTTCTGAGACATATCTATATGGCTTTTATTGATGTTTACAGAAATCTTACTAGTTTCTAATGTGGTAGTATGAATTAACCCAATCTCAAATTGACAAAATTTATAGTGAAGTGTTACAGTCTTTTCAGTCAGATTTGTTATTATCTATGCTAATATACATTGCTGCTGATTTGACTGGAAAGCTCTACATTGTCATGTAACACAATTATATAAATACTGTTCCTCTCCTGTTCTTCACAGTTACCAAATTTAGATGAGTAATCCAATCAAATGATGGTCATCCAGTTCACTGCATGTCAAAATGCTCTTCTAGCATAGACTTCAATCCTTATTTGTTTTAGAAAAAAAAAAAAAATCATCAGTCAAGACAGAATTTACATAGAAAACTTCTACAGGAAAAAAATCAATGCTTAGCTGCAGTCTTGGTAAAGTCTTGAGCAGGTGATCATCATTTTTCAAGAGCTAAAATAGCTTGCAGTATTTTCAGAAGAGATCCTCAGGAGTGTATGAAAAGTAGAATGAAGATCCTTTTGTGTCAGAACAGCATTTTGATACTTCATCCTGCTCTCTCCTACCATTCACTGAGCACCTCACAGTCATCAGTTTCTGTTTTCTGAATTCTGACCAAAACCAGAGGGATAAAGTATTTTCTTTTTTAAACTTGTCAGTTAATGTATTTTACAAGAACGTACATTTCCTTTATAAATACCACCTTCATCCATTCATCTTAAGTTTGAAGGTAACTGTCACAAACCACGGTTCAGAATTAAATTCCTAAAATATAGAGGGGCACAAAAAATGCTATAAAGGCATTATGAAATGAACTAAAGCTGCACGCCTAATGGACATTAATATGGCCAGTTGGGATCAGTTTTTAGCGTCTTTCTCTTCAGATACTGTCCAAGTATTTGCTGTTACCAGCCAGTAGAGGGAGACAGGATTACACACGTAAAAAACTTGTCCCTGAAATCTGAGTTAGGTCATTACCCATCATCTTTTGGGTTCATCAATATTTAAATGTTTTCTCATTTAGAATTTCACTTCATGATATTAGTTGTTCATAACCATAATTCATTTAGTTATTGATCAAGTTAACTGTTATTTGGGAACATTGCTCGGCAAAACCAGTCTCCCAAATTCACTCAAGCAAGTTTTGATGAACTTCATTTAATCAAAAATACCCTATGCACAGTTAAGACTACAGCTTTTCCATGTGTCAGCTGTGTCCATGTCTTTGGTATTCAGGTACAAGACAATTCCTCTGCTTTGCATAGTGAGAGGGTGCTTTGTCTGAGGACTCTTTTTATAGGGAGCAGACTTCATTCTCGGGGACCACCTCCTCAAGCCCTTTCCCACTCTAGAGGTTTTGCACCTTGAGAAGCTATTTAAGCAAATGTGCGGTATTATGCCTGTTTACTAATGTGACAGCTGGAGGGTCTTCTTTGCCCTTTTGATATCTATGAGATCTTTTGTACTCCCTCATCACATGTGAAGTAAACAGAGCTATTAGAGCTATAAAAACTAACAAAGCTTTTAGAGCTATTAAAACTAACAATGTATTTTTTTATTATTCTTTTTAAAAGAAACGTTGAGCAGCTGTTAATGTTCACAACTTCTATACCAGTGAAGATCACAGGCTTCCTTCACAGAGTAGATAATTTACCTTTTTGTTAATGGCTTTGTTTGCAACTATTTCTTGATTTTTGTGCATAATACAACCCATAATACTGTGTTTGACTTTTTAGAAAGAATGACCATTTTAAGTTCTCAGGAATTGAACAGGTCACAAGTTAAAAAATAGCTTTTGTGCAAACAGAGGATGATCTGAGCACAAAAGCTAGAGAAGCTTGAGCTTCCCATTTTATTTTGTATATGCTTTGATTGTATCAAGTAATTAATGTTCCTGCAAGATACCTGTACCACATCAAAACAGGCTTTATTTAGTAGTTAAACAGCACAGCTACAGAATAAACAAAGTTCTCTAACATATTCAGAAACCCATGAAATAATGCAGGAGTAAGACTTGGATTATGAGGTCAATATTATTATTTTAAATACAACTGTAATGAGTATACTTAATTTGAACAGACAGTACTGAATTTAAGAGCTTGCATTAGACTGAAGATAAAAGCAATCACTTTGTGAAGCCCTGTGGCGAGGTGAATACCTCCTGGGACTGATATTCAATACAACAACAATATTAATCATACAAAACATAAGTTTTTTGTTTTCTATAGCAGTTACTGTAATAAAAATGTCCTTCATTCATGTTAATAGAACTACAAGAAAATATTTGTAATTCATTTTAGTTCACCGAGACTGGGAGATCAAAACAAGATGAAAATAAATATACCCTCTATATATTTAAGTAAGTTCAGTAGTAGATGCAGTCGTTCCTGCTCGTACTTTCAAGTCAAGGATAAGATTTTAAGTGCTTTGGGGAGAGGAAAAAAAAAAAAAAAAAGAGTACTCAAAAATCAAAATCCTGATTCAGGATTACTATTGCTGTACGAATTGCAGGGACTGCTGCAGGTTGCTGTAGGCAAAATTCTGTTTAATGCAAATTCCTTCCTCTAATGGAACAGTAAATAAAAAGTGACAGGGATTTTCCTACACAATTACTACTGAATCTATCACCAGTAGTCACTCTGTCCCATGACTGAGGAAGTGCAAACCAATGCCTCGGTCCAACACAGCAAAATCCATTATAATCTGCTCTATCGCTTATTGTTTTGAGCAACAAACACAACATTCATCTGCACGCATTGGGGGAATTGTTTGAAACAGCCCAGCTGCATCTCTCCCTCCCAGCAAAAGAGTGCTGGTTACAAGTGAACTTATTCCAGGTGAACAGAGCCCTCGACTATACCATGTCTCTGTGACAGACTAATGCCTTCCGCCAGCATAGTTTCAGATACTGCTTCTAGTAGTATTGAAAATAAAATATATTAGAGCTTCATTACACAAACAGAATTACAACACAATTGGAGAAAAAAAACCTGTACAGCTATACAACGCCTTCTTCACAGGCATACGAAGTAACACATTGCACTAGACAGCTTCTAAAGAAGCAATATTGACTGCTGTTTCACTCATCCTGCTTCTTCCATACCCCCCTCACAGTCAGTGTCAGTAGTAACTTCAGATACAAAGTTACTAAAAACCTGCTTTCCTTAGCAAGACTCCATGCTGCTGTTCTTCTCTATGACTTGATAAAAATTTATCTAATCAAGCTGCAAAGGCGCAAGATGTTTGCTCGTATTTAGAAAGCACGTGGACTTGGATGCTCAAGATGTACTGTTCTTTGTGTTAAATTCCAACACTCTCTTGAATGGGGTGTATGTCTTCATTGGCCTTGCGCTTTCAGGAGATCTTCTGTTCTCAGTACTTGTACTGTTAAGGAGACAAGAAAAAGCTCACAGAGTTAATGTCAGAGTATCAGACAGCTGGGCTGGAAATGCCACGGCAATGAACTTGTGCCTTGTTACTGATATTGACGGGCTAAAATAAAACTATTCAGTGTATTTGATGTTCCACATGTCTTTTCTATAATGCCACAGAGAATATTTGACAAAAACTGGCACGTACTAACAAGTTCACATGCAGGCATCTGCTGGAGCTTATATTAGAATGTCTAGCAATGCAGCTACTAGGACTAAGGATCTTGCAACAATAGGGACAGCAATACTATATTTAAGATCATAATTAATTGTGAGGGGTAATTCCATAAAATCTACACTGCACAGAGGTAAATTTCTGTGTAGAGATAAATCTCAAAAATAGGAAAAATATCAGATAAGTAGGGGCTGTGGTTACATACAGAGGGGCCCCAAATGATGTCAAACGACTAAAGAGGAGGATAGCGGAAGAACGCAAGGAACCTAGTTTTGGGACAACATCGAGAGGACAACAAAGAGAGCTTTCTGTTGGCACCCTGAGTGAAAAACACTGTTTTTGAGGTTTCAAAACTCATGCCATTAAAATATGCTGTAAGCTTTAAGTTGGGAAGGAAATTTTAGTTTGTATTGCAGCTTGCTGATTCCATATGCTAATTCACATTCCTCAAACTAAATTATTCAATTTGCAGGGCAGTTAAGATGAACAAGTTTACTTGTTGGTACTAAAAATAGGGTGCAATGGTCCTCCTTACCTTACTGTTTTGGTTTCTGTTTTGCCCTTCCCTGTGGTGACTTGTTGGGGGCAAGATTCAAGTTCAAGTCCATAGCTTTGCTCCCAGGGCTCAGTACAACCCTGCTGCAGTGTTCAGGGCAGAGAAAGGGGAGGAGAAGACGGGGAGGCACAATACCTGGATCTTTACAAGGCCAGGCTCCAGAGCCACTGGCCACCACCGATCAGAGACAACCATCCCAGTGGTAATGTTACCGGGCTGTTTACTGGGCAATCCTCCACCTAGGGCTAAGATATCTCCAGAAACTGCTGCAGCTCTGAACTATTACTGTTGGTGCTACCTGCCCTTTAAAATGGTACTGGATGCATCTCCCGGAACACAGAGAATAAAGCATGCATGAAGCCAGCATTAACCAGCCTCAGGGTAGAGCTGTCCTTTGTCTTCTGCTGCGCTGCCAGCAGACACACTTCATCAATATTTCCCATATTTCACAAAGTCAGATCTCTTGACTTCTAGCTTTACTCCCTGTTTAAATCACGCTACTGTAAATAAGTATTCCCCACGGGTTTGCAATATGTTTGCATCTTAAAAAAAACCAAAAAATCCTGTTCTGTAAGTCACTGAAGTACACTGCACCTAGCAGATGTGCTCTCTCTAACAGTTTCTTAGCGCAATGGCTTACTAATACAGCACCAATAAGGGACATTATGAAGAAGTTTCGTATGAACAAGCAGAAGAAGTAAATACCTGTATGGAAGATCACATCCTACACCAGTATCTCTGGTTTCTATGTTGGTCTTTTGTTGGTTTTCCATTAAGTAGTCCAATTTATCTTGTAATTCTTTATTCTAGAAAGCAGCATTTTTCATCACAGGTTTATTTTATCTAAATTATGTTAATTAAACAAGGAAATAAAATTGCATATTGGCTTTCCCCACAAGAAATAATGTAAAAGTATTTATTGAGAAAATAAAGGAATCCTTACTTCTGAAAAAAAAATGATACCAACAGTTTTATTCAGAAGCTTCTGTTTTAAATAATTATAATACTGTTACAAAATTGTATGTTAAGAAACTCAGCATGAATGTTGAGACTTTGCATTACATACATTCCTCGTGACTGGTGTCAGAAGTTTGATTTCCATGCTGAAGAACAGCAAATACATATAGTAAATATGCATCCAGATAACATCAGGTGACATTGGTTCAAATTTTATTTGGTTTCATAAAATAATCACAATAATATAAACTAAAAGGTAATGCCTTACCTCACATTCTAAGAAAGATATTTTTTCTAAAAGCTGTATTATAAATAATTCCTTTTCTTTTACTTTCTTCTTTAGCATTTCAATCTGTGAAGAAAAATAAAACAAAGACATTTAGTTTAATGGGGATCGGTGGAGGAGGAAAAAGACCACAGAAAGAAAACATTCTTCAGCAACAACTGAATATTTATAGATATTCACAAACTGCTTTAATCCATGGATTAGCTATCATACCGTCCAATTAGGATTGTTTATATAAAGATGATAGATGTATACTAACATGGCTTTTAAGAATTTGTATTTTTCTGGAAGGAGAATGGAAACTCAAACTTTGTCATGTAACAAAGCATGCTAGGGAAAACTCCATCTTTGATTCAAAGGTCTTTACTCTAGTCAATTTCAACTACACCCAAAAATTTGTTGCACATTTGCTGTTTCTTGAAGGTCTGATTTGTTCAGTCATTTCCTGGCATACCAGACTCCTTGAAAAAAAGTGCATTTTCATTTTATACCTAGGGAATGGAAAGAAGTTATTTACAACATTAATGAAAATTAAAATGAAGTTAGCTGCACCAGAAGCATTGCATCTTAATACTGTTCTATATGGAACAGAAAACAATATTCCTTGTATTCTGGGACTTCTGCTGGTCATAGAGCCATACAACAAGAACTTCTGCATTAAATCTTTCTCCGCTACCAGCATAAGCAGGTATGACCAGAGAAACTGGGTATGACCCAAATTTCATACCAGTCCCTTGCTGCTGGCCCAAAGTCATTCTGACTGCGTGGAAATGGCTTTCTAAAGCTCCTAAAGCCACAGTTGTCCTTTTCGATTCTTCTGAACCCTTTGCTTAAAAGCAAGATTTGCTGTGTGATATTCATAGTGTTATCAGCAGTAGTCCAAGGGACCTGTTGACTGGCACAGAGGTCAGTTCCTTTCAGCTGACCCCATTTAGGAGACAATAGCATCTTGTGCAAACAAACTGAATTTTCTCCTTGGACCAAAGGAAAAGTCACTTGTTACTCTCTCTCAGCCCCCGCTGACTACACCTACTAAAATAGCGGCTAATAAAAAGAGAAAAACCGAACAATAGCTACATAACAACTTCAGTTGTTACTGCTTCCCCGGGAGGCAGTTCGGGTTATTACTCACAGCCAGCTGTAGACACACACCACTTCACAAGCTCAGAAGACAAGGTGCTTCCTGTATCTGTAGTTACAGCCTACTTCAGATGCACAAAGCAGTGTCTGAAATATTTCTAAGGAGAATCATCTGAAGTGCACCAAAAGATCAGTTTGAGGGAGAAAAGGGATTCTGCAACATGTTTGCGTGCAGGTAGGAAACTGGGAGAAGATGGATTTCCCACTGTGTTCTGTGCTCATGCAAGTCTTGGCCTACAGCAATAGCAACGAAAGCTAATAGCAGTGGATACTCTTTTTGCTCTCAGCGTTAAATGGTGTCAGGTCAGTGATTTTTCCAATTAAATTTCAGTCCACCTTTCTTGAACAAGCCATTTCAGGTCAGATGACATGAAAGTCAAACCCCCTACTTTCCCCCTATTAAGTCCATGGGAATGTGTCTCTCAACTGAGGTGCTGCAACATCATTAGCTAAACCCCTCCACCTGCTCCACGCCAGCTCTCTAACTAGGCAGAGCTCAGCCAAGAACTTCTGCTCTACCAAACAGTGCATTAGCTAAGGCAATTGTCTCCACAATTCATTAAAGTAAATTAAAGATATTAGAAGTTTCTGATCTTAAGCCTGAAAGCAGAATGAGAAGTAAATCAAGCTAGTAAATGGATAGTCCGCATCACAAATGAAATGCCAGAATCTGCCATGCACTTTTAGTAAGGTCTTTATTATTGTATATATTAAAAAGTGCGCCCCTTAAAACTATGTTAGATGAGGAAAGAAAGATATTCAAACTGCCATCACAGCACTAGAAAAGTGTATCCTGCACATTCCTTCACATTTTAGGGCAAAATGCCGATGGTGAAAAAAACCAGATCCATGTCTGCAGCTTTTTTGTCACAAGAAAACTATAAAAATACCTATGCATAGTAAAGAATAGGTATTTTCTGTAAAACTTCACAGTAAGTGAGGTAGCTTTATTTGGTCAGGTTATTGATTGGCTGTGGGCTTCATTGATGCCTGCTGTAGGTGACCCTGCTTCGGCAGGAGGGTTGGACTAGATGACCCACAGAGGTCCCTTCCAACCCCGAACATTCTGTGATTCTGAGATTCTGTGATACAATTTTAAGGAACAAAAGTATTCATTAGTAAAAAATTTATTGGACTTTTACTAAAGCAAGTTCATTTTGTAGAACAGCCAAACTGAAATCAAGGCAAGCTCAGAATACATTAATATTCCCTGGCAGTCATGTTACATTGATATGCAAGAAAGACCATTTTTAAATACTTGGGTCAAATTTTCCATGCACTCTCACCAGTCACTTTTAAACTCTGTATCTTAAAATCAATTTTGTGAAAGAACATTAACAAACCCCTTCAAAACCACCAGTGTAAAACTTTTCAGAACGTCTGGAAACAGTGATTAGTAGAAATATTCACATCTTGCTAAAAGAGAATGATGAAATACTCAAAGGTACAATAATCAAAATAACAGTAGTACTATCAGCCTCCCAAAAATTTACTGCTAGGTATTGTAACACATTTTAACCAAAACATACAGAACTAAGAAAAAAATGAAGCAAAACAAATGCATAAATTAAAAATGAAAAGCTATAAAACCAACTCAAATTTAACTTAGTTGCCATCATCTTGAGTTATCACATCTCATTGACACAATGATCAGCTGTTACTTGGAAGAGCTAAAATGTCAGCTCCATACAGTAAGTGTTTTCAGCTGAACAGTTACAGAATATGAGTGCTACCATCATCCATCTTTCGCAAAATCAGGTATTTGCTTTTTTTTTTCCTTTTACTTCAAAGTACATGTAAAAACTATCAATGTCATCTAAAACCATTATAATTTCAGTTTTCAAATCACACAAACACAAAGATTGTAGTATTTTCAGAAAATCACAGAACATATTTTGATCTTCATATTTAATTACAACTTTGTTTAATAGTATGACTAAATTAAGTCTGCTATATCTTCACTGGTTCAATAGCTTCAGTCCTGCAAACAAATTCCACTTCAGAAAAGATAAACTGTTCTTTTAGGACTTCCAAGTGGGTCTTCTCTATTAACATTCTGTTCTCCTACCATGCATACAAGGAAATAATTTTAAGACTAGTAATCAGTACAACACAAAGACGACTGAAGTCAAGCATAGCTATGTGATCAGGGGAGGGTTTTGCCCTGACAGATAGCCATTCTTGTCATTGAAGATAATATACCTCATCAGCTGCCTATTCTGGTTTTTACATCAAACACAAAATATTTCTGTTTCCAAATAAATGATTGAATTATCTATTAACCAAAAGCAAGACCAAACTCTATGTGTTTCGTAGCCATTTATCTGAAGTTACATTCACTCTATGATAAAAAGGCTCCAAGATGTGAAATAAACTGTGAGAGTAACCATTGTTTACCAGTGTTATATACAAAAAGATTTACTGTAAGTTAAAATTAAATTTACATTTGTTTATTCTTCACATTGGCTACGGAGACACAAACTCCCTGAGGATGTTTTTGAGTTATTTAAACTAGAATAGTCTGAAGGCAAAAATGAGTGTGGACACCTTAAAATCTAACAGAGAATACAAAAGGAAGACCTTGAGGGACAGCTTTGTCCCTTTCCCAAACACAAACCTGAACTCCAAAAAGACATTTTGTAACTTGGCAGGAATGTTACCGCTTTTACTTGTGTGTGTGTGTGTGTGTGTGCGCGCGCGCGTGTGCATGTGTGTGTGCGACTGAACCATACACAACAGCACTCCCCGCCTCATTTTAACATGTTTACATAGTACCAGTCAGAACCCATTAAATTAGTCTACTTTGTCCCTCTGAAGAATTATGCCAGACTTTTACAAAGCGCCTTCTTTTCTACAGTACGGACAAGAGACAATGCAGTACTATATCATCACATGCATAAAGTCTTAGTCTAGCAGTAAAACAAAATGGAATGATTAGACCATGCAGATTACAGATACGATAAGGCTGTGAATTGGGTAACTTAAATAAAACCTTTGGGTGGATCTTTTGAACATTATGAGCTCAAAGACACAGCACACAGACCAAATACATTCCAGGAGAAATAAATTCAGCAGTGGCTAAAATGAGAGGGGCTGTTACAGCACGAGGAAAAAAGTCCTGCAGTCCCTGCTTCTCAGATGCAGCAGAGCCACCCTTCAAGGCTGCTGCAGAGGGAAAGCAGGGCCAGAATGCAGCAGGGCACCCGTATTGCTTCATACGGGCATGCTGCACCCCCAGACACGGGGCCAAGTCGTTGTCTCAGCAGCTGCTGCAGTCCAAGGGCTGAAACAACTTCCAAAGTTATGACAAACCTTTAAACCTATCCACAGGCCTGACACATAGGACATATCCCACCAGAGTAGTGTACTACAAAAAGTTTATTTACTGAATAAGGACCTGAGTACACATCATCTTATGCCATTAGCACCAGGAGTAAGCAAACCTGATTTGATTAATCCTTGAGGGAATATCTCACAGGTAACCAGGAAAAACAAGAATAACTTTAGGGAATTACATTAATATATTACTATATTAAATAAAATGCAACCTTAATTCAATACATTTATATAAGTCACACTGCATGAAGTAAAAGTGATGGTTTCCTTTGAGAGAGGAATGTAACAAGAACACTGGATCACAATGATGATATTGGGTAAAAACACTTCAAAAATAAAATTCATGCCTTGTTACCTAATGTCATTTTGATTTTTCCATAAAACTGTTAGTTACAGCAAACAAAAATAAGATGATAACACACCACCATAAACCTGTATTGCACAAATCCAAGTTTCAAGAGTGTCTTTGTTTCAAGGAGTTGCATAAAGCAAGAGAACAACTAGCAGGTGACAGAGCAATAGATTTTTACTTTTGCTTGAATATAAGGTGAGGAGAAGCAAGACAGATCAAACACAATACTGAACTGAGGGCCTAACTGGTGGCCAGAACAGTCTAGAGACAGAAACAAATCCATGCAAGCCAAAGACTCTCAACTTCCATGGACTGACTTTTGGATCTGAGTCACTTCTGGACTGACTCGAGGAAAAAATTATCACCAGGATGTTCCTATGTTTTCTTCGCTCAGTGCCCGAGGCCTATAATCTGCCTCATCCTTGCTGTGTCTGCAGACTTCAGCATTTCAGCTCACAGCCAGCTCAGCACCTTGCTTCCAGATCTGGCTTTTGCACTACTACCCTCTCAGATTTCTCCATCATTTTCTACAAGCACTATTCAGGTACATCCTTCAGCCTCTCCTCTTCCAACCTTCTCTAGAAGTGCCCTGGCAGACTTTCCCTAGCACTTACCTCTTGAACTGACTTGCATTGTTAGACTGACTAGCTGGCTTTTTCCCTCCATATTTCTACAACCTTCACATCCACATTAAGCAGTCAAACAAAACTGCCAACCTATCATTTTACACTAATGACCCACTCATATAAATATCCTTTCAAAACAGCTCTACTAACGGTAAAAATATGAATTTAGCAGCCCTGGGCCACACCATCACCCTTTTTCCTATCACTTCATTCTCTTTTACCTCCCCCCCACTGTTTCATTGCTCCTGTTTCCCTTCTGTTGGGAGACATCTGACTATTCCAAAACTGGGAAGGGAAGAGCTACAAGGCCCAAATTACAGTTTTAAATTTATCTGGTCTGCCAGCAACTGAGGGGCATCACGTGGGGAGCAGAGCACACTCCCCCAGGGCTGTAACAGCTAGGAGAGAGGAGCTCCCTGGCTCAGTCAGTATGCACGCACTGCTCAGGAGCTCTGCGCCAGCAACAGGCCAACATGGTGGGGTGCACGCGAGCTCAGCCCTTCGGCCAGCCCACTTCAATCCCCGACATTTGGCTGTCGGGCACAGGAAGGGCTCCTGATCTCTCCCTATCCTGGCAGCATCCATGAAGTTCCATGCAGCTTGCATTTCATGTACCCATTGCAATCTCTAATGATCCAAATCAGCACATAAGGCCCCACACGCAATGTGAATCATCCTGAATTTATCCACTGGCTCAGGATTAGTAAGGCCACAGCACTTCTTTTGAAGCTCTCTCCTCCTTGATTCAGTCCTATTGCTGTTATCACATCTATGCTTTTGCCTCCTTCTGAAACCTTGAGGTCATTTCTCTCGAACTCCCTCAACCTCCAGTTTGTCACGTTATCTTGCAGCAGCTCCCAGAAAATTCAGTTCTTCTTTTCCATCCCATCAATGAAGATCTGTTTCTTTCTTTCTCACTACTTCACCTTACAGAATCTCCAGCACATCTCAAACACCAAACAAAATTGTCATGCTACTTAAATGGACTGCCTACCTTCTAGGAAGAGCTGCCCTTCTGAATTTCTCTTGGTCCACCAAGCAACTAAACTTTGCTTAAGTACGATGGAAAGCTAGTTGTACAAGTCAACAGCATTAAATTGATCTCATGGATAGAACACCTAAGAAGAACAGTCAAGAGGAGAATCACGAGACCTAAAAGAAAGTCTCTGAAGAAATGCTGGAGATGCGAGTAGTGATATTAGAAGGGAAGTCAACAGAATTACAAAGCAATTAAAGCAGAAGGAAAAAGCATCTTAAAAGAAAATTAAAGTTGTGTCCAATTGTAGAGCCTTTATAAAGAAAGTCTGAAATAGCAAACTTTATTTTATTCTGTGTACTCAAACACAGTTCTGGAGGCCTGAAACACATAGTGATCTATCAGATTGGAACAGATCCAGCTGTTAGGTAAACTCAGTCAACATTTACCACTTGATATTATCATCCATTAGTTCAAAATGTTTATCAGAACTTGACAGTGTTAATATATTATAAGTAATATATATTATTCAAGTATCATGTATTTTCTTTATCCATCTACCATTAACGGATTGGGCATCTGTAACACTGATAGACATGAACAAACTGGTCACAAATATGACTAAACACAGGACAAACACATACTATATGACACAAAACAAGACAGACAAGACATTGCAACATCAGCCTGAACTCACAGGCAACTGCTATACAAGGAGAACAATATTTTACTCAGTCTATTATTTCCCTGGACCTTTAGTGGTATTTATCAGAGGCTAGACCAGTGTCAATATTTTTTCAGGGAACATAATACAGTAAATAGGAATGAGCACCTTTGCCTTTTAATCGTCCTTAAATCACTTCAGCAATCCCCCAGTACTTTTTGTATTTAAAACTCATATTGTATTTAAAGAAAAAGTAACAGCTGATTGATTCAAGTTAATGCACCAACGTAAAGACCTTCCTAAGCTAACGAGCTGTATGACCACACTACACTAGTCTTTGATGTACATCTATTGCTAAAGCAGGCCCACAGGGCTTGGATGTCCTAATGAGTTATAAACATTGGCACTTTGTCTAACAGTTCAACCCACCTTATTAAGAGCCACCTTAGCAATGTGCAAGTTTTCTAATTAATGACTTGGCCAGGCAATTCCCAGCCGAAAGAGCTGATGCTATGCATGTATAAAGACTCTCACCAAACACCACCAGTGATTCTACTTCTGCCAATAGATAAGCAATGTACTGCATTGCTCAAGTCCACTGAAGCATGCCAAACACTTGAATTGAGGGGGTGGCGAGTTATTTATGTTCTGCCATTTATCTTCTTCCTCCAAGCTCCCAAGGTGGGTTTCCTTTTCTACATTTGTTGTTGGGTGTTTTGTTGTTGTTTTATTTTTACTGTAGGTCCTATGCAATGCAGATTTTTGTTAGTAAAAATTTGGCATCTGTCCATGGCTTGCAATTCCATCTTCTCATCTTCTGTGTGGCTTCTTTTACTTGACCTAAAATTGAAACTGTACTTCCGTATTAAAACTGGGATATTTGGCTACATATATGGAGTTGGAGTATCTTGATACAGAAGTTACCAGCTGGTTATTAAGTCTCTGGTGGGAGAAATTCTTCTTTATTCCCCATTTGTGCAATACCAAGTATCTTCTATATTTGGGATATCATTTGCTCGTTAGCACTTTTGTCCTTTCATGCATCTTCCACAACAGAACAGGACACAGCTTTTCCCTGGTGTTTGGTCACCATTTATTATCCAGCGAATCTGAGACTAAAGCTGGAGAACAGCTCATGGGCCATGACCTAGAGACAGTTCAATTCAGTAGTTAGGGGAATTTCACATGAAATCTGAGTTCTGTAGGTAATTTCTTGGCATGGAATCAAATATTTTTTTCCCTTCTCAGTCCCCTTCAGAACAGCTCTCTATATCTGCATCCACCCACTCGCCTTGCTTACAAAACGTAAATGTTTATTTCCTTCTTTCTTCAGCTTCTTAACAATGAAACAATATTACATGTAAAATAAGCTTATTGTGCCATGAAGCTGCAATCCATTTCAGTGTCAATTGCATACACCTCAGAACTAAAGCTCTCTCATATCTCTCCAGGTTTGAAATTGAGATCAAGCCAGGAAATACTTTTGCTGCTGATCTAAAATCAATGATTTGTATTTCATTTGAAGACTTTTAGCTTTGTCTTACACTAAACTCTCTCCCACCTCCTACACTGGCACAGACAGGATAAACTGATTGACCATATCAAATAGATAACTTATAAGACAAGCTTTCACCCCTCTCTCAGAACAACAGCATTTTCAACCCTGAAAGAAACAATGATGTAGCAGCTTCCCATGCCCTCCCACAGCACCTCTGTGCCTGTGTCTGCCTGTCCAATTCCGTCTCTGCAGTGGAAACTCCGCAGTGGAAGGGCCTGAAGTTTGCACACTTACACCTTTCACGCTCTGAGTCTCCCTGCAAACTCTCCCTCTGATAGAACTGGCTTTTTCCTGAATTGTCTTTGAAAATCCCTCTCTGCCTAGCCGTACTTTAAGGCAGTTACAAAGGCAAGGGCTTAAAAAACAAAAAAGGCAGCTAATCGAGTCTACCATTATTACTGTTCACTGATTTCACCACTGAGCTCTGGGTGACTCACTCTGGCCATCTGTCTCTTCTCACTCTTATTTTGAAAGCCTGCTATGTACAAATAGTATGAAAATAGGGCTGGATTTTTACACACCTGCCAAATGCAGGTCCTGCATTTTCAACTGCCAGCACTTCACAAAATTTACTGCACTAAGCTGGGAACAAATCGATTTACTTAACAAACAAGTTCAACAAAGAGGTAAATCTGTCAGCCTTAAATGATCTGCAGTCTCTCTCTAACAAGAACATGAAACTTTAAGACTATGCAAAATAACTTTCCGCTCAGCTGGTGCTCTAATGGGCTGCGATCTTGGCTCTGACAGCAGAGAATCCCTACGAGGCTGAAACACGGGCGTGCATGGGATCTAACACAGAGATGTTGAAGGTCACTGACTCCAGCAAACTTCCATTTTATTTCTTCCATTTATTTTCTTCTGAAAGTTATTTTCCATTGTCCTATTTAATTTATGACTGGTCTGACTAGGTCAAGTTGAAAAAGGTTCTATTAATGCCTGAGATGGAAGGATTTATTTTCAGATAAAAAAATTAGAAGCAAATGATTTCCTTGCTAACAAGTATAACCACACTGAATGGTGGCTGTCCTTCTCTCCTGGGCTCAATTCCATAGGTCGCATATCTACTGCATTCAGTACCAACACGATGGGTCCTGTGAAAAGGAAGTCTTTAATACTCTTTAATACTCCTACATTTAGTGCTTCTCTGCCAGCGTACCCTTTCATGCATGCCTACATTGGGACTGACCATAGCCTCCTAACACATTTTTATATGTTATCAAAACAGCACTGGAGGTGTTAGAGCTGCCTACTGCATCACAAAAATCTACTATAAAGCTTGTCTTGCACTTCCTCCTGACTGCTTGCTGTTCTTCTACAGAATGCCCTGTGTCTGTCATTTGCAAATGAGCCATCATCTTTCCCTGAAAAGGCCTGAAAAGCAATCTATTTTGTAATTTTTCAGCCAGCAGATCAATCTCAATACTTGTTCAATTTTCACAGTTCTCCATATGAGTTTGAAGCAGCATATTGTTTGTTCAGCGCTCCTTTGAAACGATGTTCATTTCTGTAGCTGCACTTTGTCTAAATTGGAGATGATAACAGCATAAACCCATTGTGGTTTACACCAAAAGAATAAACCCCTCATTTGTATTTCAGATCTGTGTCCAGATATACCAAGATTAATACTAAATAAAGCTCATCCTGTAGTCAAGCAAGCATAGGCTTAGCCATCATTCTCACCTAGTTCATACAGTAGCTTTGTTTCAGCTTTAACAAAAGCACTGCTGATAATTTTGATTATATACTTTCTTTCCACTTCTATTCTGAGTTTCCCAGGTTAGCCTGTTCTCAGTCTATTCTCATGCAACAGAGAAGCTGTTTCAGAAAGCAGGCATTCTAGCTGCTTTGATCATTCTTTCTTTCTCAATTATATTATTTAAATGAAAGTTATTGATCATTATAATGCCCTCATAAACCCTAAGAAGAAATATTGTTTTACAGATACCAGCCATGAAAGTATTGCAATACCAAGTAACACAGCAGGATTTCATGGCACTTTTCTAGATATTCTTAGACATTACATTCTGCATTCAGTTAAATTTAATGTAGAGGACATGCATTCAAAGAGACCCTGATGAACACATTTTCTGGAAATTAAATAGTAGCACATTTACAGAATTGTCCCTGTTTACTCTAGAAAGTTTGTTCAGTGCTGCTGCTCACTAGTTTTTAACTTAACTCCAGAACAGACTCTTCAGATAGAATTCCTTTTCAACCGCCTACCTTTTAAGAAGTATTTTTGTTACTGATTTCTCAGCTTCTACGGCATAGTTAGAAAGTGTTGCTTGAAGTGAGCCTAAACCTACTTTTCTAATATTTACATAGAGAAGAGCATAAAATCATGAAAAATACCACATGCGAGGATAGCTCAGGGCATGCACGTCTGCAGTGCTTTGTATCTTCCCCCACTGTGGACAGCTACTCTTCTCTGTACTATTAAAGCTGCTATTTTTAGGCCTTTAATTAAAAGCGTCCCGTTTAAAATAATGCATGCCAACTATATTGTAGATATTTCCTCAAACACAGTACAAACACAAACCATGGACAGCACAAAATTAAAAAAAACATGAAGTGCCTAATGTATTTGGTACCACCCAACCTGATAAAACCTCTGTTACAGGAGTCTTTAGTCAGCTCACTAGTGAAAATACAGATGTAGCTACAGGTGTTCATGCAGTTCTGAAGCAAACCGAATTAGAAGAAAAACTATAACCCACAAGGACCAAAGGAGAGAGCAAAAATATATTCCCTATGGGTACATAGCAGTCAAGGATTTGTACAGAGATTTAATTGATTTTGAAAAGCAGGTAATCAGACATCAATTAAAAGTAGACATATTTGACAGCTAAGTAGCAAGCTAGTCATCTAACATTCTACTTGTTAAATAGGATAACCAAAAGATCTAGAAGGGCTTTCTGTGTATATGAAGGCTCCTGCAGAGATACATTACAAGGAATCAGCTAGCTAAACTCACCCATTAAACCTAATATTTATGAAACAATAATCATTGTCCCAAGCTTGACACATGTTTTTGCCAAAACACCCCATGGAACTGAAAGTATTTGTTATACCAATGCAGCTCACTAGAGGTAAAGTTACACTGAGCAGTTCAAAATGTATTCAGTAATAAAGGGCAAAGTTTAGGCCAACATTCCCTTACGTACTACTAGAATCATCTGGGTTGCCACGTGTATCACAACTTGACAAGTCCTTTAGAACTTTTGGTTAGAACCAAAAAAGCTCATAGTATGATGACTGGCCTACAGAGATGCAAAACAGATTAAAGAATTGCTCCCATAATCCATTAATTAGATGGACTGGATTATTAGGGTGAAGTTTTCTTTATACCATGGTATAAAGATTGTTAGCTCAGTTTTAGACCACTTGCTGTGATGCTTGAAAATAGTGAAAATGGCAAGGTGAACTAGAAACAAAACCTCAAGACTTTACACTAGTCTTCTATATTGATGATATGACAGAAGAATTTTAGTGCAAAGAGACAGACACTTTTGCATCCCTCTGTGTAAAAGCCACAGAGTATCACACATCTGATCATAGAGGACTACATCAGAATCATATAAAACAAAACATACAGGTAAATACATATATAAAAATATTGGAGATACATATATCTATAAAACACACCTTGATAAAAATTGAAAAATTTCTTGTCTAGTCAGAAATCCTACAATAGCACATGGTTAATGCAGAAAGAATGCCTTAGGCTAGAATGGTTTCCAAGCATTTGATTTTGTGAACACGTGAAATCCAAATACAAATAAAAGATATTTCATGAATGCGTATCCTGTGTACAATAGTAAGGCTCAGTGTAATAGTGCCATCAGTCTGCTTTGTAAAGCTCCAGTTTAAACTTATTTTACCTATTTCTTATGCCATACTTTCATCCACTTGGAGAACTAGAAGTGTGTGCAATCACAGCCTTCTGACTGCTAAACAGTTTCTTGGCACATAGGTAGCCTGTAAGTTAGAGCAGCTTTCCAGCAGAAAGCCACTTAAAATTTTACAGGAAATTGTATCAGCTAAGGTGATATCCCAAGACCAGGGTAGAAAAGGTGAGTGGTGAAAAACTGTTTGTCCCCCTATTTCTATGAGGAACCACATCTAAAAAAAATAAAGGGCACTTTTTGCCTTCCACTTCTACACAGGAAGGAGCCCCTCAATAACTAGTCTGTATTGTTTCTGCAGTTACCCTCTGAACGCTTCAAATTAAGTTGCAAGTTGTATGTTATATTTGCTGGACTACCATGAAGAGTTCCAGAATTAGTGTCAGCCTAAAGCTCACCGTATATAACCCACAGCCACTGGATTAAACTGCTTTCTCCTAGTCCTCCTGCTCCACATGCTTAACTCATCTTCCATTGTGTTTGTAACTAAGGTGGCATAAGGAAACTGCACACATAACAGAGGTCTTTCTGGATTATGTACTACAAGAATCAGTGTTCCCAAAAGACTCATAATTGTTTTACTAGACCTCACCTCCTCAACCATGTGCTTGACTTTCTTCTGTTGGCAATGGACCATATCATCCAGATGTTTGATTCGCTCTCTTAGGCTAGCTGCTACCTCCTCCAAATGCTGTGACCTAGCAGAATACAGAAGAATTAAGCATATAAGTGGGGAGCTATGCAGTACAAGCAAAACAAGAACAAGCCCCACAATCCCACCATAGAACAGGAAGACTAAGTCAAGAGGTAAGTAAGTCAAATTCCACTGAAAGATATCAGTTTGTCCACAGTACATTTTAATGGTAATCTTTTAGTCAAAGTGACTGTCTCCACCCAGGTTAACTCACCCTTGTCTTGCATACTGGCATGCTTACTCAGACCCTGAAGTGCTGACAATTAAACAACGTGACAAAGCTCATCTCCTTAAGATGTCTGGCTTTCCTTGAAGCGAAAGGCATTTAGACAACCAGATCTTTATCAGCAGAAAGACACATTTATCCTGACTTATTACCACCTGCAAACTTTTTGGAAATAGATGCTAAAAAAAAAGCCAAAAAGCACATCTGCCGACATCCTTTTAAAAGCTCTCCTACTACAGGGAAGCCTTGAGTCAAGGATTTGGCATAGCTGCCAACAGTAGCAGAACGCTAACTGGAGTTGTATTAACTCATCAACAGTCAGCAGGACTTGTTATGGATGTTTTAAGTTTGTATGTACGACTCTTTAGATAGATTCTGCATTTCTTCAAATCTGTTTAACCCAGAAATTGAACACCCACAGAACTCCTGCCACAAGCTGGTTTGACAGCTTGCCAAAAAAGTAGTTTTAGAATACGCAAAGAAACTGGGGAGATGTTTTTTAAGAAGTTTTTGGCATGCCCGCCATGGGAGCCTCCATTTTTCTCTGAATGTAAAATTCTTGAAATTCTTCAAAGAAAGCAATCGCTTGCTTACAAAATAAATTTCTGTACTCCTAGGTTCAGGACTGGACAAAATTTGAGAAGTGGAGGAGGGGAATCAAAAACAAAAAGGCTTTTTTCATCTTGGTCTGTGCACAGCAGAAGAAATTGTTGAAGCTGCAAATAGAACAATCATTCTAAGGCAAAGCAGCAGATGGCAAACCGTATGACATGATTCCAATGAATGACTGAATTGTATGCGGTTTCCTCCCAGAATGAGTCTCTATTAACAGTGAAGTACTGTACAGAACTGTAACTGCAGCACTTAAACAAGGACTCAAAAAATCAAGGCATTGCTGCAGGTTTTTCGATTTACATTTTGATTGCAATTGTAACACATATTTGGGGCCTCACTGAAAGATTCAGAATTTTAACCTCTGATAACAATGGAATAGAGGTCCTTCCTCAGGTTCAGCCCAAGTGTCTGGTCAGGTACAGACGGGTAAAGAAAGCTTAAGAACAGACTTCAGCATTTGAACACAGATTCAATGCTTGCATTGCATAGATTGCAACTGTGTGCTTGCTTGCATTATACAAATGCCTGTCTGAACACTGCCTTTACCCTTGTTACTGCAGCATAACTTTTCATGCTGAGTGCACAGGGCAGGATTCACTGAAGCGAGAAGAGTATCTGTTATCCAGAGGTAAAGGAAGAAAGCAATTATCTTTCATCTCCATATTCTATGTTGTATACGACATCTGTTCACTTAAAATTATTATTTTCACAGGCTGCTGTGGAAAGCCGTTATTACCCTAAGACTGGATAAGCTGGTCACAGATCAATACAGCTAGGCAGCGAGATGCTCTCAGCAGGGACCTCCTTTTATGTTTACACTTCCTACAGAACAGCGGGATGCCAAAACCTTAAAAGTGAATTTCTGGGTGCTACAGAAATATAAATAGTAAGCAAGTAAAACTATACAGTCTCTGCTTGTAATTCATCTTTAGCCACTCAAGTAGTGTCATATTTGAGTGGCAGACAGAGTTTTCACTCCAACGGCAGTTATGCTGTTTCAGTGCTGGACAGATTTCCCTTGAAACTTTGCCTCTGGCTTTGCTTGAAGCTTTCCTTTGCCTGGTCATGGCGCTCTGTCAGTCTCAAAGAGGTAGTAATGGATGCATGTGCCACCTGTGGGCAGAAACAGCACATCCAGGTGCCACCACACCACTAGATCTTTCTTCTAAGCCTCATGCTTTCGAGAACAACCATTCACAGAGGTCTCATTGCCAATAACATCACCCTCACTTTCCCCAAGTAACTTCATAGCTTATTTTTGCGCTGCATGCAACATGACAGATTTCTTCCATGCCTTCATTTTGTTTGTGTGCGTATGTTAATGCGCACCACGTGTAGACCTTCCCCTCCAAGTCTCAAACATATTCCCCACTTTCCATCTCTTATACAGAACAAGACACCAGTGGCATCTGTATGCAAAACTCGTGCTCATTTCAAGAGTTCATCTTTTCAAAGCAGATGGCCTATAGCCTAACACAAGATACAGAACATCTTCCCTTTTAAAACTGTGTTGAGGAGTCTAGAAGGAGATAATGAAAGTATTCATAGTCAGGATCATACTATGCTGAATTTGGGAATGCAGATTTAAGATAAATGCAATCCACAAATACATCACAGCTTGTTCCATCTAAAACATACTCTGCATGTTTGCAAACAACTTTTCAAGAAGGATGCATGAAAGTGGTTTTTGTTGCAAAAATTAATCCTCTTGGTATTTTATATGTAAATAAACTTACATTCAGATGGACAATACCTACCAGACTGCAGTTTTCAAGATAGAAAAAGTAAAATTGAGGTGTCTTAAAAAACAAACAAAAAACCAAATTGCTAAAGTTCCCTAGCAATACTAGGAGTTCCACAGACAAGACATATCTCACCTTTCACTGTCAGAGCTGTTTTCAGATTTTGCTCCGGATATTTGTATTTCATTTAGTTCAAGTTGTTTTTGCAGCTGGTGACGTTCCTAAACAAGAAATGTTACCCTTCAGTTCCCCATGTGTCAAAATGTAAAAGACTTCACAAAACATATTTCATTGCAATTCAAAAGATCATTTGTGAAATTAAAATAGAAACTGATTAAACAAAATTCATGCATTTCCTATATCCAAGCAGCACAGAATGCATAATATCAAATTCCCAGCTATGCACGGAAATAAGATCATATTTTTCAATTTCCTATTTGAAGATGTACAGTTGTAGTTGAAACTGAATTTTTTTAATAAAAAGATGAGTCATCAGAATCTCTACCTACATAAATGTCAAATTTTCCACAATATTCCTCCAAAAAGACCTCTCAATCCAAGGCTGAGATAAAAGGTATTGCTCTATTTTCTTGCAAAAAATATTCCTGTTTATTTTCTCAGGTTCCACCAGCACAGTGATCATGAAAATCTGTGAGGGCTTGGGGACTGAGTCAACACGAATTAACAGAGGAGACTGCTATCCACTTTAATGGGAATTTAAGAGGCATGCGGTTTTACTCTGCAAGTATCAGCCAGATAACAGCAAATTAAATAACCAATGTGAAGAAACTCATCTGTACTTAAGAATTATATTGCAATCCTTTATTCACTGCACAATACTTACAAGTTGTAGGCCGAAGCCCAGATGCAGTTAATGGAGCTACTAAAAGGGGCACATTAAGCTGAATGATTTCTCAGTGTAATCAATAATTCTACTAATAGATTTGCAAGCATTAGACAAAAAGGGTTCAATACAAATGCACATGAGACTAATCAGTCAAGCCAACAAGGCTGGCTTATAAAAACTTCTCTGTAGCAAGTATTTACTATACTAAACTAAAGTTGTGAAAAAAACATTTCAGTTGTGAGAACAGATCATATTCCTTCCACTTACTAGAATGCTTTCTGCTTCTCTATATTAAATAGCAAGTCTGAAGCTTTCAGTTTAGCATTTCAACCACATATGGAGAAACTTGGAAATGAAATACAATTCCAACCAAGACTATAAACAGCTAAATTGTAAGGTCTATTCCTAACTCAAACACATTTTAATGGACCTACCAACAGAATTTCTAAGAGACTTTGGATCATTTATGATTACTTCCTCATTAGGTTTAGGAGACCTTGCACTCTGAAGGAAGACTGAGTGGTCTTTTTAAACTCTTTCTTTAAAATAACGGTTAATATACTAAATAATTTTTGACAACTTAGACAGCCCTGACTGTAAAGACCACTAGAAAGATGGAAGAACCACTTAATCACAGCGTCTGTATGGTAGTCCAGGTACATTTACTTATATGGATACAGTAACTAAGTAAGATGCAAACAGCAATGTTATGTCACTGAGCAGGGTACTGACCAGCGGGGCGGGGCATGGGAGGAATCCATCAAATTTCCTCCATGCACTTCTGCATTTCCTTTAAAGGTGGCAATCAACTAACTCTCATACCTCTTCCATGCGTTCAATCAGCCGGTCCAGCTCACCAATTCTCTGGTCTTTTTCCTGTATGCTTGTTTCTGTAATTTCCATCTTCTTATTTGCCTCTTCAATAGCCTTCAGAAGCCGATTCGTCTCCTCCTTCAAATAAGGAGTCACATTAACATCCAACATATTAATGAGGAATTTTAATTTTTTTTTTAGGCCATAGAGCCAAGCTCACAGCTTTTAAACAGAGCTCAAAGCTTTCCACTACATCTGCCCAGAAGTCTGGAGAAGTTGTCACTCTGAGTGTGAATTGCATAGAAGAAAAGATTTGGGGCACTTTGAAGTGCATAGGTATTTGTAAAGTATCATTATGAAAATCTGGCAAAAACTTTCACCCATTTCTTAGCTATTTGTTTTCCCTTCTGAGGACGCCATGAAATAACAGCCTACGAAACATACAGTGTTGCAGAAGACAGCATTTTAACACCAAAGTTCGCCACATTCAGCTTTGTACTTTCCTCACATATAAAACAATACGAATAGAAAGAGACTGGGGAATCTACCTTCAATCTCAGTCATTATCTATCTTTGTCAGTTAGAAAAATGCAGTGCCTCACAGCTCACAGAAACGTTTTACTTGGGAGTGGAGGGAAACCAAGGGTCAGGAAGAGTTCTTGCTCCAGTAGCATCCAGTGAAGTTGTTCCCCCTCCCCTTCTTAAACTGTCACTAAAATTGGACATTATATTTTCCTTTTTTCTAGAGAATCAGAAGTTAAAAAAATAACTTACTCCATTTCAAATTTTGAAATCTACATTATCGTTACTGTTACTGTGTTTGAACACATTCTTTTCTCAGCCTACAACCCCAAAAGCTTGGAAAGCTTAATAACTGTGGCGTGACTAGTCACAGAGATAGGAGTGAAGGAACACGTCAACTCTGGAGTACTATGTGACTGAGAAATGACACCCAAGCTAAGTTCCACTCTTACAGACTGGCTATACATACTAGGAGGATTTCTTTCTCAGCTTTATGTTTCTGCTCCTCTTCTCGCATTTTTTCCTCATACTGACTATACAGTTTTCTTGTCATCTCTCTCATGACTTCAGCATTTGCCTCCTGCGATGATTCCACCTGTGAGAGGGGAAAGTTGACCCATCAGTCAGTACAGCGCTGCTGGCAGTAGGAGAAACGGAATTCACATGATGTGAGAATAACACTTTCAACCTCAGTTCCACCTTGTTACAAATTTGACACTGCTGAAGCAGATTTTCATTTGCATCAAGACCATTTACAACGCTCTGCCAGTATGCAAGTCATTCGAATTTGTAGAAGTTACCATTTCATCAAGCCTCAGGTTGTCAGAATGTAACTAGTCATTACTTACCCACGACCAGGATGTGCCTCTTTACTGCGCCCTTCCATAACAGCCTCCAAGTCACTTGGTTTGTTTCACTATTGAATAGATATTGTCTCTCCCCATTTTACAGAAGCATAGATTAGAGATGGTCTAGACTCAACTCCTGTTTCTAAATGACCATGAACACTCAAAGCAAGAATTACTTTAAGCTGGACCTAAAGTATGTGTTGTTAACTGGAACACACAGCTGTACCCTCCCTCCTCTCTCTTGCTTTTTCACATACTGCTCTTTGTGTAGGCATAAGAACTGGGGTGACCATGGAGCAAAGCACATCAGGGAACAATCAGACTTAAAATTCATATACTCAGGGGTGTGGAAGGGTTAATTTTTAACCACAGGACCAGAAACTTTACTACTGCTACAGGGAAGAGGGCAGGAATGGTAATTCAGAGACAGGATTTCCCCCTCCTTTTGGCTCAAAACACTGAACCACACCCTCAGCGATGAAACACCAGATAGGATATTCACAGCTTAAACTGATCTACCCTGTAAACTGCAATAAAAGCAAAATAAAATAGCTAGTTCAGGACTTAGTTCTCTTACCAGAGATGCTATAAATCAGACAAGGTTATTGTGATATGCTGTGGGTGCTACAAAAATGTCAGGAAGAGGAGGAATATACTGTCATCTGGGAGCAGAATACAGTGTTCCCTGCTGATCACTACAGTTTACACAGCTACAGAATACCTGGTTCTGATGATTAAAGATTTGGGGCTTGGTGTTTCATTTCAAGGACTGAAAGATTTATTAAACCCTTGTGTTTGTCTTGTATGGTGGGAACAAGCTGTTTTACTACCCTGTAGGTTAACAACAGTGTATTTGATCATTTCAAAAGGGACTGAGCTCTGAAGGACTCCACTTGTACTGCAGTTGCCCCCTTTGGCATCTCACCTAGACCAACACTGGGGCAGGAGTAGTAAACTGCACTTTGTGAGAGGGAGTGGAGTTACGTTACTTTTCAGTACAACACAAAACACATTTCAGGAAGCCTGAAAGAACCGTACCATTCAGAAAAAGCCAACAATTAAAACCCCGAGTCCTTAAGACACTGAACTGGAATATGATCTCTGGCACTGTCTCTCCATCATTCCTTTGCTTACAGTTTAAGCAATGAGGAGAGTAAAAACAAGCATAAAAAGCTAGGCATATCAGGGCATCTCTTATAGTACTCTTCAGCAACGTCTCCAACCTCAGTTATTGTTATGATTGTAGGAATAAATTGAACCTACTTAATAAGATACATGGGTGTGTTCTCCTACCCAGAAAACAGTCATGGCATACAGTAGTCACTGCTTTTCAACTGCTAACCTTCCCAGATTCCACACCATCCTCTTAAATTCACCCCTGAAATTACATCCCAGACGTGCTGGCATCTTTGATATACAATTTCACGTTTAACTTTCAAAGATAGCAATGAGGTATGTTATCCACTAACTTTGTTATAAAACTGCAACTTTGAGAGCAAAATTTAAACTTTTTCCTCATTAAGGTAGGGCATGTTTTCTGCAGACCTTGACATGCTTGAAGATAAAAAAATCCTTAAGCATTCAGCTGAACTGGGACTTAACCTGTGGTTCTCTGCCCTTAGAAGCAGACATACCTTTCCCTGACTTGTTGGTGCATGTTCTTAAGACTATAGTAAAGTCCAAATTTCTGTTTTGAAATCTTAATTGCATCAGCTTTACTTTCTTCTTTTAATTGTTTTTTCCCTCTTTTTGTTTCTGCCGGCAATAAGAGGTAAAAAATACAGCTACTTCTATAGCCTGTAAAGCTTCACCACAAGAGGAAACTAGAACATGAATTGTAAGTTGAAATTCACTTATGTTAATATTTTCTTTTTTAACAATCCATTATTAAGCATGAATGTAAGTCACTAGAGTGCCAGAAAGAAACATCTTCTCCGACAAAATTAAACGTGAATAAACCAGCAGTCACCCTAATTTCACAGAGACAAATTCTGATAAAGTACTATATCCAAATTAGTCTATTTTGAGCAGTTTTAAGAGAGACAAAGGTTTCCAGAAGAGTCTTTTTTTGTTTAGGTTTGGTGGTTTTTTTTAAAATGAGATTAAAGGAATACATTTTGCAGATGAGGAGAAAAAATGGTCAAGCTTTCTGGCATATAAAACCTTCCTGTTTGTGTTTTATTCTCTTGGATTTCTCTGAAAGAAATAACTTCATTCTCTTTCCAAGACACTCGTAAGACTTCACAGATTACCTATTAAAAATTGTACAATACCAAATAAATAAATTCAACATAAAGAAATTCTTACAGCACTGTGCAGAGTTACAATATTCCTTTACTTACAGCAATGGACAATAATAACCATTTAATAGTTTGAATTTTCAGCTGCTAACACCCCTGATTAGTAATCCCATGTTATGGAAACATAGACTGCTGCCAGTTGAGATTCTTTGTTATTAAACCAGTATTGATTCACAGGAATGTCAGGTCTAGTGAATAATGAAGGCATGAAGAACGAAGAACCCTTTACAAATAAGGCCAAGGAATTCATTTTACATACTCCTAGTGCCCTTACTGTGCAGTATTTTTAGGGGAGTTTATATACCACACCTTTAATTTCAGTAACTGATTTTCAATTTGTGCTGTTTCCAGTTGCTTTTGCTTCTCTCTCAGCTTTTCCATAGACTGTTCATGTGTATGTTTTAAATTCCTTATTTGTTCCCTTATATCAGTGTTCTCCAATGTAACATCCACTAGAGTTTTCTAGAAGAAAAAGGCAAACCACATATTAAAAATCACAATTAATTTGGTGAACCAATATAGTCCAGAGTTTATGGAATAGACAGAACATTTGAGCGTTTCCTGATGTATCAATGGAGTGTGAACAGTTTTGCAAGGTTTAACATTTAAAAATATGGCTTTTGTTGTATTATTTAGTTTGCTAGAAGGTATTTCCATGAGGAATATAGTGAGTGAAATCAAGTCCTGGAACACTATTAAAAAAAAAAGGAACATGGATACATCTCAGTATGAATGCTACTCCGAACTATCTTCCTTTCTTCCCTCCAAGGGCCATGCTACACATATTAAATGCGCTAGACCGAGAAAAACTGTGACATACAAGAAAGCAGCAACATTACGTTGTTCAGCTGAGATACGTGGGAATTTGGTAGTCTTTAAAACAGAAAATCCATTCCAACCTTATCAGTCCCCCTACATTTCACAGGTATGTAAAGACTCACAAGTGTTTAGTATCCAAATATGCCACTTCCATTTCTGTTAACCAGCAAAGGCAGGAATAAGTCAGGAGATGTACCATTTTGCACAATACAAAACAAATCACTTTTTCACCTTAGATATTTCAGAGACATGATTAGTGGCACTACTCTGCTGCAGATCAGTATCTCTTTGTTGTACACAATTTTTAAACAAGTTTTTAAAAAACACAGGTGTTGCAATTTTTTTTTTCTTAGTTTCCTAAATTAGCTGCCTCAGATATCCAAGACAGTACTTTATGGGCTTGTTTAGTGTTAGAATCTATATTTGTCATCCATGTTTTATGTATGCTTTTAAATACATGTCAGAAAAGGCAGTTGTCAGCTGTGAAACAGCTATTAAAATGTACCTGCAATTCTATTGATGCTGATGTCAAGGAGCTGTTCATTTCACTAAAGCTATCTAAGGCTGCAGCCTGCACTCGCACATGATTCTCTAAGGATTCCTGATGAGCATTTGTCACCTGAGCAGGGAAAAAAAAAAGAAGTTTTATATAGAATAATGATCAAGTTTACCTATTCTTTCAAAGGGAGCTACAGAAGAGAAAGACCCCATGGTTAATTTTCACAGTACTAGGATGCTTAAAATATACAGGCCTCAAACTATATTCTTGCACCTCAGAAACAAATAAACAAAACTTAGGAAAAAATATGCTAACAGAAATCAGGCACAAGTATCTATGTTTATTGCTAGTCTGCAATCATTGTAAAAGCTGTTCTTTTTGAAAGGACAAGAGGACACTTGGCAGGTATCTATTCAGAAAGTTTACATACATGGTGTGGGCAGACTGTAAAAAGTCACAGACTGAAAAGCTGAAGAATACAAGAAATGAGGAAATCTAGAAAGGTTTGGGTGAACTGCAGAATAGCCTTAATTCAGAAGGAACTAATCAGGTACATAAAGAAGCAACATCAAGAAGACTCAAGGATGAAACAATACGAAGCACGTACAGAGTCAGCAGATAGCTTTGTTGTGAAAATTTGTCATCTTCTGTTATGTACACACACACGCTTAAAAACTGGAGGGGAAAAATAAGGCACAAAATGACATAATTTAAGCAGAGACCAAAACCCAGACAGTATAAATAATTATGAACCATCCAATAATACAGAGAAAAAAAGTGTTGCTAATGGAGGCCAGCCCTACTCACATTCTTAGGTGGACCAGATTTGTTTCATCTACAACTTGTTTCATCTACAAGAAGGGCCGAAAGGAGGATCTGGGGAACTACAGGCCTGTCAGCCTGACCTTGGTATCAGGGAAGATCATGGAGCGATTGATCTTGACTGCGCTCACCAGGTATGTGAAGGACAACCAGGGGATCGGGCCCAGCTAGCATGGGTTCATGGAAGGCAGGTCCTGCTTGACCAACCTGATCTCCTATGACCAGGTGACCTGCTTAGAGGACGAGGGAAAGGCTGTGGATGTTATCTACCTGAACTTTAGTAAGGCCTTTGACGCTGTCTCCCACAGCATCCTCCTAGATAAGCTGGCGGCTCATGGCTTAGGCAGGTGTACTCTTCGCTGGGTAAAAATCTGGCTGGATGGCTGAGCCCAGAGAGTGATGGTGAATGCAGGTAAATCCAGCTGGCAGGCGGTCACAAGTGGTGTTCCCCAGGGCTCAGTTTTGGGGCCAGACTTGTTTAATATCTTTATCAATGATCTGGATGAGGGGATTGAGGGCTCCTTCAGTAAGTCTGCAGACGACACCATATTGGGCGAGAGTGTTGATCTGCTCAAGGGTAGGAAGGCTCTGCAGAGGGATCTGGACAGGCTGGATCGATGGGCCAAGGTCAGCTGTATGAGGTTCAACAAGGCCAAGTGCTGGGTCCTGCACTTCAGTCACAACAACCCCACGCAACGCTACAGGATTAGGGAAGAGTGGCTGGAAAGCTTCCAAGCTTCCTACAAGAAGGACATTGAGTTGCTGGAGCATGTCCAGAGAACAGCAATGAGGCTGGTAAAGGGCCTGGAGAACAAGTCTTACGAGGAGCAGCTGAGGGAACTGGGATTGTTTAGTCTGGAGAAGAGGAGGCTGAGGGGGGCCCTTATTGCTCTCTACAACTACCTGAGAGGAGGTTGTAGTGAAGCGGGTGTTGGTCTCTTCTCACAGGTAACTAGCGATAGATCGAGAGGAAATGGCCTCAAGTTGTGTCAGGGGAGGTTTAGATTGGACATTAGGAAAAATTCCTTTACTGAAAGAGTGGTCAGACATTGGAACAGGCTGCCCAGGGAAGTGCTGGAGTCACCATCCCTGGAGGTGTTCAAAAAAATGTGTAGACGTGGCACTTCAGGACATGGTTTAGCAGGCATGGTGGTGTTAGGTTGACGGTTGGACTTGATGATCTTAGAGGTCTTTTACGGTCTTAATGATTCTATGATTCTGTGATTCTTGATAAAAACGTAAGAACACTAGGGACTGATACAGAGAACAATGCGCGTGTAGTAACCAAGTCATACACAGATTAGGTCAGCATAGGGAGCACAAGACAAATAGTTACTGTTAACCCTATACAAACATGTGCTCATATGAAAACAAACAAATGAACAAAACCAGAAATGCTTTGGATGGTTGAAGAAAGTTACAAGATAAGAACTTGTGTGAGGAAGCGTACTGCCCGGGGCAGGATATTGGAAGTACATATTTCAAACAAATTTTATTAACAAAAAGTAGTCCTGGAAATTGATAGGATAAAAGCACAGTGATTCAAAGCTGAAGCAAAGAGTATATAAAGGATTTTAAACAGGATCCCCAAATAACATGAAAGATGGCAGTCATGTAAAACCAAAACCAACCAAACAAAAAAGCATATATTATTAGGTAGAACAACAATTATGCTTTCTTTCAGGCAGTCTAAAATATTAAAAAAGGGGGAAGGGTGTCTCATAATGTGCCATTTGTGTCAGGCGTGCTTCATAAACTGCTAATTAGCTGCAGAACTACAGATTCTGTCAGAGCTGGTCAGAAACCGTTAATTGAGACATTCAGAATCATATGCAGGATTTGTACAAGTCTGGCAGAAGACCTGGAGGTGCAGGATATCACCACTGCTATTCAGCAAGGATCAGCAGCAAAGATAACAAAACTGCATCTGAATCAGCATTTCCCTACATGTACACTGTGTGGGAGACTCACCTTGTTGGCATCATGAAGACTATTTAACACAGTCTACAGATATTCAGTTTTCTCTCCCTCCTCCTCTCAAGCCAGATTGATTTTTTGTTGTTGTTTTTTTGAGAATAATTGCCACAGAATAAAAGTACCAGTTTAACAGCAAGTTCTGATCTTTATACAGCACGCAGGGAACTGACAGCCTCCAAGTGAGGATGGCAGAAGGGCACAAGCCAGGGTCCCAGTCCCTTGACATCAGAATACGTTTCACCGCCAAAGCTTCACCTGGACCAGGGCTATGAAAATCAATGTTGAATATAAAACCCACAGCAAGTTTTTAGGGAGATATTTTGGACCAAAGAACCCAGCAGTTTAATATGAAGGATACTTCTACAGACTGCAGCAGCTTTTATTGCTGAAGCAGCGCGTCAGAAGAGAGAAAGGTCATTGAATGACCACTGAAAGGTTCAATCAAGGACCAAAAGGAAAGTAATTTTTAGAACTGTCAAGCTCTTTAATACTACAGAATATTGCTACTTCCTTTACTATAGTGTTTAAAAACTAAAGTCAGTAAAACAGAGCAAAATTTGTTGAAGTGACTCCAGCTAAGTTGCACATTACTCCTCATTATGTAATTTATCTATTCAAGTTACCTGGCAGCTTACTGTTACAAACATCTCCACTAACTACCAATACATACAGACAATGCTATCAAGATCATTCCTTTATTTCCAAGAAGCAGGCAATTAGTAATTCCATATGCAAAAGCACCCCTGTCGTACTTTACCTTCCTGGACCGAAAAATAAACAAAGAAAGAAAATTATAGATGTCACATAAAACAATGAACTGGAGTGGTTTGAGAAATTATTTCTGTTCTGCCGAAGTAAAAAAAAAAACTTTCTAGATAACATTGGGACAGTTATTCTCATATGCTCTCCCTACAAAGGAACATACACTTACTTTCAGTTCATTCGTCAGCTGCTGTATTTTTCGTTTCATTTCGTCATATTCACCATACATTTTCTTTCTTACTTTTTCCAGAGTTGCTCTCACCTGGTGTCAGAAAAAAATCAAATGCCTTTATCAAACTTCTTGATGATACTGCTTATACTAGGACATGATTTTTTTTCTATGTATGTTCTTCATTGTTACTTTCAGTAATTTCCATTATTAATCTACCTTTTTATCAATAGCAATTTAATCTTAAGAATAACATAAAAACTTAAGTCTTAAGACTTGTCTACATAGGGATGATACGAATAAACGTCTCTGAGTAATTCTAAACTTCTCTGCACACACTTAAACAATTGTAAATTAATTTAAATATTGAATTTTGATTAGATTATCTGAAATTCATTCTAACCTGATTATTAAATGAATTCAAATTAATTTGAGCATATAATATTTTCTTTCTGGAAAAAAGCATCCAAACATGGATTAAATAAACCTTCATCATTTTTGAAGTGGTTAATTAGTTTTCCCCAAGTATCCTTTGAAGAAAAACCCTTTAATTTCAGACTTTTAGGCTCATATCTAGCTAAACAACATATTAGCATAAATTTACCAATGCATTTTCAAGTATGAAGAACAGAGTACTCAATTTGACTTTATTTAAGAACTATGGATGTAAGTTATACCTTTCTTTTCGAAGAGAAGCGAAAAGAGAAGCAGCATACTGGAAGCCACCTTGGGTTTACATGCCATTGCAATCATGCACAGAACCAATCTTCTCAAGAGCACCCATTGTAAACACTAGTTTAATGTTTGCCTACAGTCTACCTTCGAGCTGAGTAATTCATACTCCTTCCCCCATCAAACACAGACCAACTGCAGACAATGTGGGCAGTGACTTCACCTGTCTCTGCATGGGCTTGGGGAAGGAGCGAGGGGAAAACTTTCAAAGGGCCTTACGCAAGAGATGTTTCTAGCAGCTCTGCAGTGTACCCACACCCTCCCAGAATAAGGGGCATTGGTCACCAGATCTATGTAAGCAGTAGGCACAAGCCTACTCCAAACTACCTGCTCCCTTTAGGATGAGAACTATGGAAAGAAGCTGACTCCGGCACTTCAGCTCAGGCAAGCATCCCTTGTGCTGTCCCTACCCACACATACACACACGCACACACACACATACAGCTTCTTGCGAGGTCCAAATTTGACTCAGATACAGAGGCAACTGTCAGCAGTATTGATGTGGCCCATGATTTTTGGACTACTTAAGTCAGCACACACGTGGCACAAGCTGAGGACTCAAAGTAAAGATGAAACTTCTCTGGCAGACCAAAGTCCACAAATTAGCATAGCTGAACACAGCTTCCAAAACATGGGAGAGCAAGGGCCAGTATGTCTGTTCCCATGCCCTTCACACTTTTTGCTGAAGGGATCAGTACCCTGAACATACATGCAAGACATGCAGTTCACCTGGTCCGACACATCCCTCCATGCCCCAAGCCGGCTGTGAACAGAAAAGGGCAGCAAGATGGTCCCAGTCCAAGCAATCTGTGCCAACTCGCCCATCCCCACCACCACAGCAGGGCAGATAAGCTGCCCAGGCAGGAAACCCGCAGCTGCAGCAGCTCACACGCCTCGCCTGCACTGCAGGAGTGACATACCCTAACCGGGAGTGCAGGAGCTTGAGAGTGGTGAATGCTGGGAGGCGACAAAGTGCGAGTAATAAAGGAGAGAAGCAAGTGCTGATAGCTGGAGACCAGGCAGATGCTAAGAGCACACATAATTACAGTCTCTTGCACTGCTGACTAAACTCAGTGTTCCTCCCTTTTATGTCAACTCAGTTTGCACTTGAATCAGTGTAACCTGATAACCATTAACCAATAGCTTCCCAGACGGTGAAGGTGGATGTAAAGAGAAGGTCAAACTATTTGCCCTGGGCTCATTTGGGGGTTATTGTCAAAGCCTGAGAGCCAAGGACTGACAGGCAGAGAGACGTGGAGTTTCAAACACAGAAACCAGCAGCATCAGAAATGCATTTTTTTCCTTTCAGGAGGGCTTCTGCCAATTATGATAAATGAGCATGCACAGAGAAAGTAGTACAAAGTCATCCTTATTAGGCTGACTATTTTAAGGCTGCCCCAGAATATACCCAAGTGATTTTACTATGTCACCTAATTTAGTAGCCTTTTCAAAACTAGGGGGCTTGGGGACGGGGGCAGTAGAGGAAGAGAGTTTATACTTTCAGTTGTCTGCTTTCATAGTTTATTCTGTATCACATTTGAAATTAAGAAGGCATCAGGACAGGAACCCCAAGTTCTGTTTGGCAGTTTGCTTGCCCAGCTGTAGCCCAGTCAGCAAGCACTAACAAGTATCACTCGGCACAGAGGCCTTGAGTCTGGACCGCACTGTTCACAGGTTTATAGCATGCTTTTTTTTTTCCAGCTTGAATATTAAAGAGGCAAGACTTTAGCTTCAGAGTAGCTTGCCAATTCAAATTCAGGTGTTGGGCTAGACACTGGTCATCACATATACACTCACAGCTCTACATGTATGTACAGAAAGGATATTTGACAAATTTTGAAGCTGAAGCATAACTCACTTCTTTAATGTAATTCATCTCCTCTTTCAGCTGATCAGCTGACCAGCCATAAACCACCATTTCTCTCTTATGGTTGTTGTCAGTTCGGTGCACAACACCATACACCATCCCATGAGAGAGCTTTCCCGGAGACATTCCATTTGGTACATGGTAGAGCTCCTTAAAAATAAAAAAAGTTATTTTTAAAACAGTACTAGAATAAAAAAATAATAGACAAAATACAGTAACAGAGGGCCAGGAGAGACAGCCAACTATAGTGAAAGCATAACATTGCCTAAGAACACTAGTTCCCAAGTGTTTTGGGGCCAAAGTGTCAACCTTCATGATTTTAGGAAGATCAATGACCAGTTTATAATTGATAGAGACGATAAATACCTAGTTTCCACTGGCTTCAAAGGAAGTGATATAGATACAGATAGAGAAAACAGATTGGATTTGTGCAAGGAGAGGGGGAGGCGTGTGAGAGAAAGTCATCCTGGCTTATTTTAATTCACCAATATATGCTACTTTTCTGTATTCTTCCAGAGCATTGTCAGCTCACACAGTTCCCTCTAAACTCTTGCAACCACAGAATTGTCCCTCACTCCCCAAACTCCCCGCTGCAGGAAATAAAAAAATTCACAATTTTAATCAAAAATTTTAAAAAGTTCTCAGAAGAAACTGGAATTAAAACATTTTAGGCAAGGTTCCTTAAACAGAGCTCAGAAAATATCTGTTTATCTTGGAGATGAACAAAGTAGAATTTCAGTTTGTATTTAAAGCTAACTAAGGACCTCCAAAGCAATCAAACATTCATTTCAGGGCTGCATTTCTCTTCGAGAAGTTGTAGAACTGATATTGTAAGAGCCAAAACAAAGCTATCAAACAGCATTCATGTGGGTGTTCCAGTGTTATCAGCTATTGTAGAAGGATAAAATATCAAAATCAGGTCTTGACAGGTAAATAGAAAGGCTGTTTTAAAGTGTCTACATTTGTAATTTTAATGATATCCAGAAATTTGTAGAATGTACTTGTAATAATTGTATGTCTTACTTTACAGCACTCTTGCAACAGATCCTCTTATTCATCTCATCAATACACTTAGTAAGAAAAATATTCACGCAGCCAGTGGGAATCATTTCCCTCAGCATGTAAATAGACATCTGCAAGATCAGAGGTAACCACCTGACCTGACTACTCCCCTGGCCTCCCTTCTGATCAACCCAGGGAAACATCCCTCTGTGGACATCAGCTGAAATAAGTCACTCTCCAGGAGTACTAATTTCCCTTCTTGATTACAAAGAATTTAAACAACTAGCTTAGATGAAGACACCCACATTATGACTTTTTAAAAAGAAGGTGAAAAAATAGCTAGCTTTGAATATCTGCAACCTAGGAACCTAAAATTAGTGATTATTTCTGAACAGAAAGTTAGAAAGACACAATCTTGGAAACACAGCTGTTACTGCGTACCTTTGTACGTTGTTTTTGAAAGGCCAGTGCTGGGGACAAACCAGCTATAGGTAATTTTACTGAACTGTCTTTCTCATGCTAGATATACCAGGATATGGGTACATTTGAGAATATTTACTACATTGACCTTAGAATATGTTTGGGTTTGTTTTGTTGTTCAGTAATGATACTGTATGAAAACTGACAAACTTTGAGATTCTTTACTAAATTAAGAGTCTAAGCAGTCCCTACACACTCTCTTTGACACCAAACAGAGGCTGGAAGAGATGAAGCTCAGCACCTCATAGCCATTTACAGCTGCGTCCTAGAAAGTCTCCAGTCCTTACCATGACAGACGGTGATGATACCATCTACAGTCTAAAGCAGTAGCACCTTCAGTTTTTAGCAGACAAAGTAACACAACTATGGTGGCAGTGTAAGAATAAATACTTATTTGGTTAAGGGAAAAAAGACCAAGAAAATCTGCTTGCATTAAAAAGAATGGGTAAAGATAGCCATTTGTTTTCTACTGTGTCCCTCCTGCATGGCACTGACAGATCTTCTCAACATTGTAAATCCTACACACTTTCCCTTACTGTATCATTAATAGCTTAACCATTTTGCTGAAGCTCCGGGTGTGCTGGGCTGGGAGGGGAACAATCACAGAGCAGACACCTGATAAAGAACATTTCAGGCAAAGAATGACAGAGCTATAAGCAATCATTTAAAAAGAAAACCTTAAAAACGCTTAATGGAAAAACATGGGGCAACCAGCCCTACGTACATGCAACATCCTTTTGCACTTAGAAAACTTTATATGCAAAGCTTCATATCCCGATAATCAGAAGTTTCATAATTATGTATTATTGGGGTTTTTGTTTTGCTGTTTGGATGCGTGCAAACAAAAACCCCGCACATGATTTTTTGAGAGTAGAGAAAATGCAGAAACTAGATGTGGACATGACTCCAAACTTTGTGTTTCTTTGCTTCCAGGGTTGTACAGTTTCTTTGATAGTTTCATCGCAGCTCCCCCCTGCATCTGGATAAAGGGATTACGTACAAGTTTCCATCTTCCTGATAACCACATGAATAATCATTTTGTTTAGAAGTTACTAAGGCATCAGACACTGAATTCATAAATCCATACCCTTTACCCATGATCATTCATTTTTTATGAGGTGAACAGCTGAATACCAGCAACTACCAAGATCCTTTGTGCCTCCAAAACATTGGCAGAATTGTTTAAAGTACTGTTTGCGGAGTTCTGTATGAAGATTATGACCAAGTTCCTTATTTTTAGAATATTATAAACACACTCCTAAGGAATGCTTTGAAGGATTTTTTTCCCCACCCTCTAAGAAAGACCTACAAATTCAGTCCAATGGGTTTGCAGCTGGAGAATCACCCATGGCACTTACATATTTCACAGACGAACAGACTTAAATTTACATCACAATGGGCAGTATGTGCTGGATTAAGTATGCACAAAGCCAGATGGGTTACATGGCTCTTGCAACAATGCTAAACTTGCCTGTTGTCTATATTTGCACAAGCCTCCCAAGACACCTTTGTCACTTCTCTTTCAGAAGATTAAAACAACCTCCATCACCTGTTGAGTGTCCCAGTTCTACTATGTGCTACGTAAAATACAGGATATTGGGATATTGCTTTTACCCCCTTCCTTATTCCTCCTTCATATCACAATCCCCAGGCAAGTACCTGTTAAAATGTCAGTACAGTTCTTGCTTGACTTAAAGCTGTGTGAACGAACAGCTACACAAATAACTGCTCTCGTAATTCATTTAATCTCTTTCCTTACTTTCTGTTCCAGCTATGCTTACCTTCTGCTCCCCCTTTTCTTTGGTTGGCAACTCTTCATCTCCACTCAATAACCACTTGTTTCAGGGTTCAGCATATGTCCTAACAAAAAAGGGCTAACCTGATGCGGTCTGCTCTTAGAGGAGGGGTTACAATTGGAAAACTTGGCTCAGTGCAGAGCTGAAAGGTGGATGGGTTGCTTTGCATGTTGACTATTTTTTTTTACTACACCTTTGCCTCTAAACAAGGCCTTGCTGGTGGCTCAGTTCTCAAACTGCTCCACAGAACTGCATCACAAAGTATGTGTTGAGTATACTTTCTGCCAGTTTGTCTCCTCTCTTGAGCTACTTCCACCCACCTTTGTTTATTTTTCTCCCCTCAGTGTTTTTTCCTTTTCTGCCTTGTCCTCTGTTCTTCCTCTGTCACGTCCTCTCTCTCCCATGTTTCCTCTTCCACAACTCCTGGATCTTCCACATCCTCGAGGACGACAGAATTTTTTAAGTCAAATACTTTTCATTATGTTCCCCTAAGTCCCACACATGTCCACTCTCAGAACTTAGATATTTTTCTGAGAAGGTCCTCACGTGTCTCCACTCTCATCTGCAGTGAGGAATCTCAGTGACGATGACAAAATGAGTAAATACATGTGAGTATTTAGGAGCAACTACATACTGTAAAGCTAAGTGCTTGAAGATGGAAGGTTTTGTTAGATTATCTGCCCCTTTACTCCACTCTCATGAGACCCCACCTGGAGTACTGCGTCCAGCTCTGGAGCCCCCAACATAAGGAGGACATGGATGTGTGGGAGCGGGTCCAGAGGAGGGCCACGAAGATGATCAGACGGCTGGAGTACCTCTCCTACGAGGACAGACTAAGAGAGTTGGGGCTGTTCAGACTGGAGAAGAGAAGGCTCCGGGGTGACCTTATAGCAGCCTGCCAGTACCTGAAGGGGCCTACAGAAAGGATCATAGAATCATAGAAAGTTTTGGGTTGGAAGGGACCCCTAGAGGTCATCTAGTCCAACCCCCCCGCAGCGAGCAGGGACACCACTAACTAGATCAGGTTGCTCAGAGCCCTGTCCAACTTGGTCTTGAACGTTTCCAGTGATGGGGCCTCCACTACCTCTCTGGGCAACCCGTTCCAGTGTTTCACCACCCTCATTGTAAAGAATTTCTTCCTTATATCTAGCCTAAACCTACCCTGTTTTAGTTTAAAACCATTACCCCTTGTCCTGTCACTGTTGTCTCTACTAAACAGATTGTCCCCATCTTTCCTATAGGCTCCCTTTAAGTACTGAAAGGCTGCAATCAGGTCTCCCCGCCTGGAGAAGAGAAGGCTCTGGAGTGACCTTATAGCAGCCTGCCAGTACCTCAAGGGGGCCTACAGGAAGGATGGAGAGGGACTTTTCACAAGGGTGTCTAGTGATAGGACAAGGGGGAACGGCTCTAAACTAAAAGAGGGCAGATTTAGATTAGATATTAGGAAGAAATTATTCACCATGAGGGTGGTGAAACACTGGAACAGGTTGCCCAGCGAAGCTGTGGCTGCCCCCTCCCTGGCAGTGTTCAAGGCCAGGCTGGATGGAGCTCTGAGCAACCTGATCTAGTGGAAGATGTCCCTGCTCATGGCATGGGCGTTGGAACCACATGAACTTTAAGGTCCCTTCCAACCCTTACCATTACATCCATTGCATTCCATCCATCCTTTAGTTAACAATTGCTGTTTAAGGTCAAAATATCAGCCAGCTCCAGAGTACAGGGAAGTTCTTGCTCCCCACTTGCCCATGCACTTGCTGCACTGGAACAAGCGCAGTTGATGTCCCAGATTGTGCCCAAAATCCCTTCTGATGTGAGCTGCTGATCTGAAAGGCAGACTTAGCTTAAGCAGTTTGTGAACATTTCTTTGTACCTATAGTCAGTTACATGACAGTTCAAAGTAACAGCAACAACATATCATGTTGATGCACATGAATACTATAGCAGCTTCCAGGAACATGCTTTGTCTATATTGCAGCAAGAGTCATGTTGCACTTGTGTGATCACACAGCATGTACTAGAGAAATGCAGACTGTGTTTACTTAATTAATAAATATTTAAAACAGAAGCCCACACCCCAAGCTTGCAAAAGTCTTGATAATTGCCATGCATCCTGTTTATGTCTCTGTCTAAGGAAGTAGCACAAGGAGTATGAAACAGGTGAAGCAGACACCAGAAAAACAAACCCTAAATATGAGTAGTTAGCTGCTTTTTGTATTGCCAATGGTTTTATTGACATTACGTAAACTCACTGAGGATGATTTGCTTCCTAATCTATCTCCATCAGTTTTTGAAATTAAAGTCATATACCCCCACACTTTATACTTTCTCCCTGACCCAAAATTGGAAGCAGAAGCACAGAAGCAGTATGTTATTTTGAGGAAAAAGGACATCTAATGTAGTGATTAGCACAATTCTGGGTTTAGTACTCATATGGCCTTAAAATTTGTTAAATCATGATCTTCTGCTTATCTACACCATCTAAAAACTCTTCCTTTAAACAGAACTATGTCAGTTAAGCAAGGCTTTATCTTTTCCTCAACTGCCACATTCCAGAGGTTTCTGAAATATCCAGTTATCTTTTGCTTGTTCACTAGTTATACGAGGAACAAGAACATTCACATTGTTACTTAGGTTACATATTTTCTGTTCAGTAAAATGACAAATTTATAATATTGAGCTCACCAAGGAAAGTTACTGTGCTCTGACAAAAGGTAGCTATGTTTTTATGCTTTTCCATATTCCTCTACAGCTCATGAAACTCACATTTAGGGATGTTTCATATATAAATAGTATTAAAATAGGGAAAATATGCCAAGACATACACATGAGTGTTCTTAAATTCATGGCACTAAATAAGAAGCATCGTTTAACACATTTCAACTTTTAAGCTCCTTGAAATGTAGAATTCAGGTGCCTATCTCAAAAAATAGAAGTGACAGGCATTATACAAAGTCATATCTATTCAACAAAATCCATACACAGAACACCAGTGTCTATACACTAAGAAAGTAAGATACAACAAATACAGCAGTAACCACAGAAGTCAGTGGAATTCTTTCTGTGGTTTTCAGGTAGTGCTGTTTTTAATTAAGGTGTCACTTCATTAGCACACATCAAAAAATCAAACAATCAGCACTGGAGAGGCTGAGAAACAGTAACATCAGCCACCTGTAGCAGGTGAACCACATTTATATGACACAACTTCTGCTGTGCTGATGGGAGTGGGCTGGCAGCACCAGATCAGCAGGGAAAATCGGCACTGTCCTAGATTCAATGCACACAACAGCCCCATGTTCATTGCACTCGTATTCTTTGATCTAGGCCTGACTCAAGTTTCTGCTTGATTCTCTCCATCATATACAGGAGCAAATTCCTCTTCTGGCTTCTTTACAGTCTACTTTTTTGCTGGTGAAAAGATGTTTGCTAGGCTTTTTTATTCCTGCTTAGGAAGCAAAAAGAGTTTCACCTCTTGGTTGTGATGCTTTAAAAACATCAGAAAATTAAAGAGTTTGGGGATATATACAGACAAAGTACCAACTAGAGTTTAAGACTGAACACTGCTCAAGCTCTGTTGAAAGCCACAAAGACAGGAAAGTGACACAAATTTCTAGAATGTTATCTCTTTTTCATTCTCTTGTCCATGTGTCCAAATGAAAAAGAAAAATCTGCCTATACATATCTCCATACTCCGCCCTCAACTGCCTAGCTGCAGCTTCCATTGACACTTCCAAATTTAGCCATGACAGTGAAGAAAGGGACTGAGGGATAAAAATAAACCCAATCCCAAACAAGGACAATACAATTGTCTGGTGGCCCTTTATTATGCAAGAGAAGGCCGGCCTCAGGACATGCACATTTTGCATACAATCTGAAGCACAATATTCCTTTGTACTTCATGGTGAAGTAAACAGCCTCACACTACTGTCATCCATTGTCTATCATTAACAGAAGTAATGAAACAAAACCAGGATAGTTTCAGATTCTCTCTGCCTACAGTGTGAACAATTCAGAGATCTTCAGCAGTAGGCTTTTAGCCTGAAAAAAGGAAACAAACCAACCACCCAGCCTTAACTTGAGATTTCAGTTCTCATATGCTTCTTTCAAGGTATCATAGCCTAAATATGAATATAAAAATCCAGCATGACACATTGGAGCACAGGCTCACTCCCCTTTCAGTTTTTGAGATCGCCTTCTAACTGTGTACCATCTGCCAGCTTTTCACTAAAGGTGGAGAGAGGCCGTCCTAGTACAGTAATGCCGGCAGCAACTCTGTCCCAACAAAACTGCCCAGTTCCATCACTTTGTTTTTATCTCTCACACTGATTCATTTTTATTTCATGGATGTATACCAATAAAAAAGTCATTCTAGAGACTTAATGCACTGATATAGATTTAATGAAATATAGCATACATTTTCTGCTAAACTTGGACTACAGTGAAAAAGGCTAAGCTAACAGCTACTAACATAACCAATAAAGAACCAGTTCTGATCTGACATCAAGCTCCAAAACAAGCTATTGGGAAGATCAGCACCAGCAAGAGCCTCTGTGCAGCTCACTAGATGATTTTGCAACTAAACCATCTCTTAAATGGTACTGCGCCCCAGAAACATACAGAAAAGTAACAAAGAGTCAGTAAGCCATTACTATGTCACATTAGGGCAGCTCAAAATCACCTCCTTCTAGTGAGAGATTTAAAAGAGGAGATTAAAACCAGATGTCACTCCATGGTATATCTATAGTTTTCTGACCCTCCCTTTGACACAGCACGGTCTCTGCTCTCCTCCCTCACCAGCAGCAGGCAGAGGCAGGGACAAGTCTGTCTCTCTTCAGCACTTCTCCTGCCCAAACAGGAGAGTGTCTGGCAGCCGAGCTCAGGCTGCCTGATTTGCCCGAGTGCTCCAGCAAAAACTGTGCAATCCCACAGACTACCCCTGCAGTTCATTTCCGTAACTCACACTAATATGTTTTAAACACCAAAAACACTTTGCATGTTCCCATTTTCTTAATACTCAGTATTTAAAGACAGCACAGAACTCTAGATTCCAACAAGAAACCTGCTGTTAAACTTGATTCTTGGTGCACCTGTATTTTTTGACCTTAAATTGTAAAGTGGAAGGCAGAAAACTGAGCAGTTCCCTAATTTCTCTCTATTATCACTGTTTCCAAGAAGGTAGCACAGTTCTCCTAGGACTATGTGAGGATTATCTAACACTTGCAAAAATCTGTTCTTCTCAAAGTGCCTTAAGCAATTTCATTAACATTGAGTCAGTTGAACATGGATGGATCAGCAGAGGCACCTGATCACTGCTTTTAGGAGATGCTTTTTTTTTAAATTAAATTTTGCAGTAAAAGAAAAGTATCACAGCATGACTAGTCAAGAGTCCTGAGTGCACTGTTAAGTTACTGTGTAACTAATTCAAGTACATAAAGCAACAGATTACATAGACAATAAAAATCTACAGATAACACATTACCATCTCGTTTTAGAGACATGAGGAAAGAACTGTTCATGATCAGTAATTCTTTTGTAACTGCTTCTATGGACTATGACTACACAATCTGTAGGGCTACTTTTTTAATTACACAAAGACCATAAAACACAAGTAGATGACACAATTACTGTGTTTTTTAATTGCTATAAAGTTGACTAATTAGATCCCATCTAGCTCTGAAGGCTGTACATATGTTTTCTAAAAGTCGTTAAATTGTGTAAAAGTACTGAAGTTTAGAAAACTACTCAGAGCATACAATAATTAAATTACACACCATTTTTTTGGTCTCAACTGGAAAGGACCCATCTCTTAAAAATCACTGTTCAATATACTGGAATGTAAGATGAGCCAAATGATGTATTTATTACCTTTCATATCCTCTCCTTAACATACTCTGATATAAAACTCACTTGCCTTTACTTGCATTATAGAGGAGACATAGCTCTCATTAAATACAAGGTCCCACAGAGAAAAAAATTGGTCACATAAGGAAGTCACTACAAATTGTCCAAGCCCTAATCATTCTCACTTCTTTCTTATTATTACATTACTCACAGCAAAGTGAGTAAACCATGAGTCAATATCTATCCTCCTCAAAAACAAATGTACATTACTGTCAGGACAATGGGCCCACATGCTTAGGCCAGTCTGACAGTTGCTACAATCAGATACAAACTGACAGAGACTGACAGAGTAAGTGGCAGGGGAAGCTACTCTAAGTGTCACAACTAAACACCTCTGTACAAAATGAATTACTACTATTTAAAGGTGGCCCATATTTGGTTTGCATTAAGGCCTCTTTAATCCGTTCTCTAAGTAACATTTCTAGATCCTCAAGGACCTATTACTCTGCCAGAACAATGTATGAAAAGTTGACTGTCTACAAGATCCCAGGACAAGAAATATCTGATAAGGAGTATTTTTTTACTTTGAACATTTTACTTTGCTTTTATTTTTATTGCTTTAAAATGTTTGTCTTTCTGAGTCCTTTTACAGTTACCTTTGCATCTGAGTACCACTAAGAAATTGTTTCAAAGAAACCCTCTTGTTGTTTTGCCTCCTATTGTCATATTACCATTCAGACACTGGGTCTGGTAAACTCAGCCAATTTCTTGTTTGGTTTTGGCTTATCAAAGTGTAAATGTAGGGAAGTTGTGGAGCCTGTCCAGGTCCCCTTTCTAGTCTCCATCCTTAGGACAAATTCAGCATCATCTATTGCTCTAAAACAGCTCTTAAAGAAGTTCTGCACCAAAGCAGCTGTAAGATTCTTTTTTTATGTGCACACTACTTGCTCCTACAAAAAAAATTGCCCTTCTGAACCCTTTCATGCACATGACCTTCAAATCATTTTCACTTCAGAACAATCTTGAATTCTTTATTTTGTCTTTCTTATCAGTACTTGACCCGTTACCAAAATTAACCGACAGAGCAGAATATCTCCGTGCCAGACAAGCCAGCTCCCACACACATTAAGGCTCAAATCTGTTCAGCCCACATGAAACATAAAATCCCCTCCAGGTGAAGATCAAGATCCTGTTTAATGCAAGACCCTGCTCATGATAGCAGTTTCCTACTCTTTAATACATAAATATTAAATGACCAAGTATTAAAGGTACCTCAGTCACAAATCACCTTCAATCTCTGTACTGTTCCCCTACTACTGTCCTATTTTACATGCAGTTTCGCTATCCCCAACTCCAAGGCTCAGGCTCAAAGCTCACAGCTGACTTGCTCAGCTTCCACATGCTTCACTCTTCCAAGATAACTGGGTTTGGACTCCCAAAACAACTCATAGCAGCTTATGTGGGTAGCAATATTTACTCCTTGTTTAGACAGCATTTAATTTTGATACTTAAAACTTACCGTTTTCTTTCTTTCAGGTTCCTTTGCTCCCTGTTCAGGCTGTAAACCTTCATCAGGTGGTACTGTTAAACGCAACCGACAGACATTCATCTGAAAGAAAAACAAAGGTTTGCTTTTAGATTTAAGTGTTACAAAAATATTTTAATAATCTGCTTTACAGAATGAACTGTACTAGCATTCAAGTTTTAATTTACTCTTTTCTACCTTCTACCATATAGCTAACAAAAGATTATTTTTTTAAAGGTTGGAGGGGTTTTTAGCTGGCAGGAAATATTCAAGGGCATCCCTGTAATTACATACCTGAAATAGCAAAAATCCATTTCAATCAACAACGTGTTCTTATGTACTCATAAATGACATTGAGAGCTGAGATAACAGAACAATGAACATCATTTTCTAGTTCCTCGGTTTTGTTTGCAGATTTGGCATACTTTTAATCTTCAAAAGGGATTATTTAGAAACACAAAGTGTATTCTGGGGTGAATGCCTCTTTTCTGTTCAGTATATATCCAAGTGTTTCATCCAAAGGTACCTCAGTACTGCAATTCCAACTGAATGTGAATAGGAATATTATTGAAGTAGGAATATTATTGGAGTACTCTGTCCAGTTCTGGGCTCCCCAGTTCAAGAAAGATGAGGAGCTACTGGAGAGAGTCCAGAGGAAGGCCACAAAGATATTAGGGGACTGGAGCATCTGTCCTATGAGGAACAGCTGGGGCAGCTGGGCTTGTTCAGCCTGAGGAAGAGAAGGCTGCGAGGGGATCTTATAAATGCTTATAAATATCTCAAGGGTGGGTGTCAGGAGGATGGGGCCAAGCTCTTTTCAGTGGAGTCCAGTGACAGGACAAGGGGCAATGGGCACAAACTGAAGCAGAGGAAGTTCCACCTGAACATGAGGAAGAATTTCTTCCCTCTGAGGGTGACGGAGCACTGGAACAGGCTGCCCAGGGAGGTTGTGGAGTCTCCTTCTCTGGAGATATTCAAGACCCGCCTGGACAAGGTCCTGTGCAGCCTGCTGTAGGCGACCCTGCTTTGGCAGGAGGGTTGGACTAGATGACCCACAGAGGTCCCTTCCAAACCCTACCATTCTGTGATTCTGTGATTCTGTGAAACCAGATACATTCAAGTTGTTTGTAAAAAACCAAGCTTCAAAATGCTTCACAGAAAATTTAAGCGCTGTTGTTTCCTATCTGATTTCAGAAAAGCCATGCTCTTGCTGCATGAAACAGGCCAATAGGGTTGATACCTTTCTATCCCCAATTGCAGTTTGTCTTGCTTTTGGCTGAGAGATCTTTAGTGTAATGATATTTTTAAAGCAACGCATTTCATACAATAGTCCTGTTAGTCCTATTCATGAGACATTTTTGTGGAAAACAACTATCAGTCCTAAAGAGAGCATAGCAAATGATTAAATGAGATATTTGTCTGTCCAAATTTGAAGCTGCACAATACCTTCCCACAAAATCCCAGCTGTATGCTGACAAAAAACAGGGCTCAAAGTTCTTCCTCAAAATGTCTAAAATACCTCTTTCATTATTACTGTGGTCCATCACCACTGTTCTTCTATAGTCCAGCATCTCATCTGATCTACATCTCTCTAGTTTCTCCTAACTACTTACCTCCAGTCACGCTGAATGCGTACCTTCTCTCTGAAATAACACCTTTGCATGGCACTTGCCCAAGCTCACAGCTCCTGGCTTGGTCATCACAGCACTTCCTTTTGCCTTGAAAATGGCAATAATGTTCTGCTCACAGGCATTCGGAGCACAGCAGCAAAGCCCTTTTCATAGATCCCAAATTTTACCATTTTATAATTCACTTCTTCCAACTGTCTCTCATATCATTTAAGCTAACTTGACTGCACTTTCAAGGCTCTTTACAACGCAGCCTCCTCAGAGCACCACTATTCAGCATCATGACGAGGATTCCCATTTTCTCTGTTTCCAAACAATGGACCTTTTTCAACTTTTCCAAAAAGCTTTAACTTTCTCTTCTTCCCAAGCAAAAGCACTTGGAAGAACTATCTGCAAATATCTGCAGCAACATCACTGTTTTTCTTCCAGCCTTTCTTTAAATTTGTAGAGACAACAAGCCAACAGTGTTTAGACTACGGGTACGCTGTCAACTGTATTAAAAAATGCTGCTTTGTATTGCCTTACATCTTCCTCTCTCAGTTTGGTCTTTTACGTCCGCAAGGTCTTCTACGAATACGGAACAGTGTCTTGAGGTACAGATAAGTTCCTATAAAATATGTAAATTGTGTCTGTATTATAAAGAAAGGAAAGAAGGCTACAATAAGATCAGGGCAAAATATAACCTAGGCTTCAGACACATCTGTGGAGGCTACTTTTTGTGCAGGGGGCTCCACACCGTTAATTCAGCATTCAGCTGTATGCTAGCAAATCTAGAACAACTGGCCACAGAGAAAGTGACATAAAATCCCCAAACTTGGTGTAAAAGCAGGTTATGCTTTCATATGTGCTAAAGAACTCTGAAACAACGAAATGCATTTACAAATGACGAATCCTTGCACATTGGCTTTTGACACTGATGGACTGCTATGTTTGTTCTTCTGAGAAGACCAGACTCTCCCCATGTACTGCACAAGCTGGAGCTGCTTCCTACTCACAAGTTAGTTATCAAGATGTATTAATAATAAACTCCTGAACTTTGGAGCTCGTTGATTCATAAGGTAATTGATACCACCTTTTCTCACCTATTTAATTTCCATTTCCCCCTGCTCTTTCTTGCCATCAGCTTAGCAAGGCTCTTTCCTCTTAAAACACGCCTGTTTACAACAAGAAGGGGAACAGAGTCTGGCATTCCTCCATGTAGACAAACAAAGACCAGATCCATAAATAGGAAATAGAACTGAATTTCTGCTGTGCTGTGCAGGAAGTGATAGATGAGGCCAACTTTTTCTTACAGTAATTTCAAATGAAGGAAAACTGGACTAAAAGGAATGGACGGATTGTCAGGAGAAAACATGAAAAATACCTCAAATAAATAGAAACAGATAATGACTGGCAACTCAAAGTTAGGAGAAATGGAATCATGCATGATTCTCTAAAGCTGGGAAATGGCTTGCCTGTTAGTCAGTATGGGACTAATTGCCAATATTCACAGTGCAGGGATTGTAAATAAGTAATTATGGCTGTACCTGTACACTAGTTAGTGAATCATGGCTGCCCGTGACATTACAGCAATTGGTGTGTTACAGGGTTACTATGAAGGAAATCACAGAAGCCCAGTACAGATGGCAGTCAAATCATAACAACTAGATTGGAAATATAAATTAATAACAGTAATTTGTTGAGACTGTACAATCAAGGGGTTGCTATCATATAAACTGTTTTTCTTACCCTTTTCTTTTCACCTTGCCTTCTCTGTTACCCTCCTGAACCACTTTTTGTTTCCCTACTTCCTCATTTCCACGCTAGCTCCTTCCTTTCAAAACACCTCAAGTCACTATCATATTTTTGGCAGTATTTCTGACACAAAATAAAGTTGTAATGCTTTACTTTGCAGCCTGTTGCATGCAAACACCAAACAGAAGGTGGCATTGGCAATCCGCAGTGGCAAAGTACCACCCAGTTCTTAACTAGGACACTTCTACAGGCTGTACTCTTGCTACTGTTTACAGCAATAGGACTTCCTCAGCATCTCTGAGGAAACAGCAGCAAACGTATAAAATAGCCATTCACTCCTGCTCCTCCCAGGCCACAGACGATGCATTCTACCTAAGGACAGAACTACAGACCAATCTGTTAAAATTCAAGAACACTACAGAGGTCGGAAGAGAAAAACAACAGGCACCACTTTTCCCTCTAACATCCAGAAGCAATCATGCATACTGTACCTATACTGTTCTTGCTATGCAGTGCTTCCTGAAGAAACCACACACTGGACCATTGGTCAGCAAGTTTACTTGTCCAAATGAATGAGCAGGCTCACATGGAAATCGCAGCAAGCCCTCCTCCAACAGCAAAACACTGCTGCTGCGATGCCTTAAAATGGAAATGAAATTGTAACAGGAAGAGCCTCAAGTCAGTGCCAAAAAGTGGCAGAATAACGTGCAACTGAGGATGAAGGGGTAATTTCCAGAACTGGGTTACGCAGAAAGATAGCAGTAAGGAGAATGAAAGAGAACTCCCCTGGCAGAGAAAAGACTGTGATTCAATTTCCTTCAACTGCCAGCTGTCATAAGAACAAGTGAGGAAAAACAGGGGCAGACATGTCTTCCACCCTACCTATATGTCATCGACGTTGTAACTTCGTGAGCATAACTTTTATAAAGAAATACTGGGTAGAAGAAGAACCAGGTATCAAGTTTTCTAGACTATCAGACTTTAGTTTGATTAGCAGCATCTGTAGCTTTGGAAAGGCAACAATATAAGTAATCTTAATTGTGCCAACATTTTACGTACACTCATGGCTTTTTGACAGTATCAACCCATGAGTGGTTTTTCCGAAGCTCGTCTGACATCATTCGTGAAACAAATATGCAGACAGGAAAACAGAGACTGATGGGTTCAGCTGGCCACAGCACTGGACAGCAAAAGTTTGCTGAGCGCAATGGCAATTAACCGGTGAAGACACGCTCTTTTACCAAATTTCTAAGAGGTCAGCAGGACAGCATAGATGACAGCGACCGCAATATGGCAGTTCAGAAACAATCTAGATTAGTTAAAAATGTTAAGAATTTGCAACCCAGATCCACAATCCACATTCATGTTTACCATCCTACTCTAATCACTAGGGTGCAACTTAAAACAAATACAGACGACAGACTCAGTTTGGGTAATGTTCTTCAGCCTCTTCTTTCCCCCCTTCTAAAAAACGAAGCACCCAGAAAGGCAGTGATCATAGTTAACTATGTACTGAAATAATTACAGAGCTAGAATTAAAATAACGAGCAAGGTTTTTACAGAATAACCAAAGTTACTAGTACAGCAATAGAAAAATACACTCTGTTCTACTAACAACCAGTCCCACTAAGATTTTCACAGTACCCCCACGGGGAAGATGGGGTTCAATATTGATTCAGCTTCAAATCAGCTTTAGGGTTAACATCACTAGAATTCGGTATTGTTGATCCTTCTAATGTCTGGTAGTAAAATGGCTTGGGGATAACATGCTTGTTGAGTAACTTATCTGTCAATCTACGAGCTCAATGGCCAAAAATCACTCCCTTTGCCTAAGGCCCAACGCTAGTTTTAGACTTTCGAAGGTGAAAGCAGAAAAGGAGTGGGTGCTCAATTTCAGTCAGTCCCAAAAAAGCAAAGAAAGTACTTTATTTGGTCCTTTATCTGTTGATTAGCCTGCTCCATTTATGAAATCTCTGCTATGAGACTCCCCGCAAAATTAAAGGGCACTTTTCCTGTGACCACAGGCACACAGGAATGTGACACACATCTTTCATTTATTCAGCAGTTATTCTGTCTTCCTCCCCTCTTTTGACAACTCATGGTAAGGGAGTCATAACTCACTAAAAAAAAGGAACAGCAGCTTCCCACTGGGTTTTATTTGCAAATTAGGTTTTTAACAGTTTCCTGAAGAGAATGTATGAAATACAGTTCATTTTACATCGTCTCCAGTAAATGTATCATTGGGATGAAAATACGAAAATTACCACTTAATCAAAAATTCTATTAGCTTTAACTTATTTAAGAAATACTAAACCAGGCAAACTCAATGGGAAGATAGAAGACATGTAAGGAACATAACTATGATTTCCAAGTCATCTTAATTTTTCCACATACATGAGCAATTTCATTTTTATGAAGGCCAGGAATTTTTTCAGTGGAAGAGCCTGATGCCCAATGTTATCACGTAAAACATGGCAATGTGACATTCTTCGTTGGTTCAATTACGAGCTCATATTTTTGCAGCGTCAGAATAACAACTAAGCAATTCAAGAAGCATCACGATCACATGGTTGCATTTCTTATCGCTCGTTGTGATTTATTTCTTCACACGTGGAATGTGCCCTCACAATAATGGCAGCGTGGTCACAGCCGCAAAAAAGGGCTGTTTAAAGCAGGGTGGCCGCAGCGACGTTCCTGTCATACCTGCCAGAGTTTTAACAACTTTTTAGAAGCATTTCCCAAGAAATTAATACTTCATTGTTATTTATGAAAAACACAAAAAAATACATCAGTAAATCATACTGCTGTATTTGAGGAACCGTCCAACGCATTCCGGCGAGCGTCATCCCGGCACAGCGAGCCCGGAGATGGCGAGTCCCCAGCTGGAAACACCAAGGCGCGCTGCGGGGGGCGGGCGGTGATCTCCAACCCCGCACACCTTCCTCGCAGCCCAATGGCCCGGGACCGCCACCGACAGAACCCCCGCGGGACACCCCGACAGCTCCGGATTTCCCAGCACCTGCTACGAACGCACAAAAAGACGTCCTCACGCACCGCGAGCTTCACCTGAAAGCGCCGAGAATCAGCGCGAAAGGAACCAAAGCGCTCCGCGGGTGAACTACGGAGTGGGGGGGGAGCCAGGCCGCCGCCGCCGCCCCGCGCCGCCGCCCGCCGCCCCTCCCGCGCCCCCCGCTCCCCGCGCACCTTCCGCCGGGCGCGGCCGCCGTCGCCGGGCGGCCTCCGAGGGGTGGCGGCGGTGACCGTGAGTCCCGAGCCGTAGCGCAGCATCCCCGCGGGCCGCCGCGCCGGCGCTGACTGCGGCTGCCCGGCCGCCGGCACCGCTCCGCCCCCGCGCACGGGTCCGCGGGCGGCCGCGGGGGCCGGGCTGTCCCGGCGGGGCGGGCCCGGGCGGGGGCAGCGCGGCGCCGCCACGGGAGCGCCCGGTGTCCCCGCGCGGGGTGGCACCGGGCAAAGTCGCTGCGGGACGCCGCCCCGGGAAATCTGTCCTTGGGACGGCGGGGTGCCAGCGCAGGTGGCGAGCCCGCTGCTCCCGGGAGCGGGGGGGGTCCCCCGGCATCCACCGGAGCGCGCTGACCGGAGGGTGCGTGTCCGCGCTGGGGCTCTGTCCCTCGCTCCTCCCCACCGCGGCAGGTCCGGAGCCACGCGGGCCCGCCCGGTGGGTAGCCGTGCCCCGAGAGCGGGTAATCAGGCCGAGCAGCAAGCGCCCGGGTCCCAGCCGGCCTTGGGCCAGAGGCACACCCCCGGTGCCGCCCGGTGCCCGAGTGCCAAAGGTCCAGCAAGGAGCGGTGTCTGGTGCGCTGGGGCTAGCTGGCCCCGAGCCAGGCCGCCGGTGCGGACTTCAGGGTCTCGGATGCTCGGCTGTTTCGGGATCTGGGCTAAGGGAACGCCGTAACTTTCCGTCACTGTACACAGGCTTGGGCGCGCACACACCATCATCTGCAGCCCTGTGCCTTCGTGAGCGGTACGTTCCTTGGCCATCAGAGGAGTTACATGTTCTTGCCCGTTACGATGTTAATGACCATGCTGCTATGGCTGTATACTGGCTCCTGATTTGGAGAACGCTGAAGAGAGGGAAGTAATTTACATTGGAAAATGGAAGCTGCACTGAACTACTAGTGCCTCACCCTCTGTGTACAATGTGTCTGTTCTCTTCTGCCTCTCAGCTCCCTGTCTCCAGGCCTGAGCTATCAACATGACGAGGATCTGAGGAAGAGAGGAAGGCGCACACATTGCGCAGGCACAGAGGAATGAATGAAGGGTCTGTTTTTAGTATTCAGCATCTTTGCTGTTGTTTTCCCAGCTACTGTTCTCTTCTCCATCCAAGGAAGGTAATATAACCCAAGGCAAATGAGATAGAACAACCACTTGTATTTGGATTTCTCTCACCGTAAGATCGGCTGCATGTTACGTGATTTCTTTTGTGCAAAGGTGTCTTGTGCCTACAAACGATTGCGCTTCCATATGAATCGTCCACTGTCTTCACTCCTGTTTGTAGTGCTGCTTTCAGAGGGGGTTTGCAGGTGGAGAGGTTTATCTTCAGCAACAGGAACACATTCCTTCACAAGTAGGTCGGCTACCTGCCAGGCTGTCCCTGAGCAGTGGTCATTACTTGTTCCTGGTCATTCTGGTGAGCAGAAATGTCTCAATTCAAATTCTGGCATGCAGCCAGCTTGTGGCCTTTGTGGTTTCAGCTGGGAAGGAGTTCATATACCTGTGAGATTCTCCTGGTTAGTGAGAAGTTGTGCCTTCTGGGCTTCATTCCTCTCTGGGAAAAGGTGTGTATGCAGGGCTGTCTCGTCATTGCAAGCCACAGACAGGAGAACTGCTTTTCTAAGAATAGGCACAGAGACTAAACTTGTGCCACACTACGGGAAAGGACCTCCTTTTCCGTATGCTAGAGCATGAGAGAGTAAGGCGCAATAACTGGACCTCTGGGAGAATTTGCAAGGTGTGCATCAACTTGGAGAATTTTGATAATTTTGATGGAAATCTTATTGGTGCAGATGACGAAAAGACTTGTCCATGGATAATACAAAGATAATACAAATACAGTTTTCTGTTTTGTCTACATTACTAGCAGGTGTCCCCATTTCTTGGAAAACAGCAGCAGGCCATGTCTACCTGATTTACCAGTATCTCTTTGAAGAGGAGCATCTTCTACTTTCGGGCACATCCTCTAATTAAAATCCTCCAAAAAAGAATTACTTGCATGCATGGTTAGTAGTTGGCTTTTTTTTTTTTTACTTTATGAATCTTCTCCTTCCCCTTCCCCCAGTCAGCAAGCTGCACAAGAGTAGTAAGGAGTCAAATTTGTTTTCTGCCTTGCTAGCTGTCTGTGTAACCCATGCACTCACCTGCAGCCTCTTCAGCCCTGTGTAGGCTGTGTGGTCCTATGTGCATAGTTAACGCTTGAAAATACCTTAGAATCTTTAAGCTCTGCCAAGGCTGAGATGAACACGTAGAAGTGAGATGCAAAAAAAAAAAAAAACCAAAACCAAAAAAAACCCCAACCAACAAACCAAAAAAAGAAATCAACAAATACCTCTCTTTTTGGAATAAATTTTTCTCCCTCCCCAAAGCTCTGGTACACTACAGGGACTATGGACCCAGCCGCTAGTACTGCGTGAACACCTGGTACCCCCAGACAGGAAAAAGGAAGCTCAAGAGAAGATGTTGCAGCAATGTGAGACGTATGCAGAAGGGCTGCAAAAAAAGCTCAAAGTTATAGAATTATTTTTGGTTGAAGACACGATGAACAGATTTGGGATCTTCAGCTTGGACAAAAGACATTGGTGGGGAATGGGCAACAGAGGCATAGATGATCATGACTGGTATGCAGAAGTGACTCGGGAATGGCTATTCATTATTTCCTACCCTTGGGAACAGCGGATTTTAAGTAAACCAGGCACCACATTTATGTGAGAAATTAAATTATGGCAGAGGATACTTTGATTATGAAAAGTATAAATGCTCTCAAAAAGCAGCTGGATAAACTCATGGAAGACAAGCTATGAGGGTTACAAGACATGAAGATACGTCTACAACTACTGACTCAGGAGGTCCTTGAACTGTGGGTTTGCTTTCTTGATAGCTCTCCTGTGATAGGACCTCTGACCACTATCTTTTCAGCTTTGACATGACAGACTCCCCACCAACAGCAGTAAAGGTGACAGGCTTATGGCATGCAATGGTTCTCCTCTGCTCTGGCAGCAGCTCTCATGCCCAGCATCTGTCCTTGCCTAGGGCAAGCTCTGCATGTGTTTCTGGCTGCAGCTCGTTATTCCACTTTTCCCATTCTCTCTCACCCCCAATGGAGACATAAGCCAGAAGTGACAATCCACAGTCACTCCCTCTTTCAGGAGGGAGTTAGACATCAGGGAGAAATGTCTGCTTGGTTTCAGCTTGTCCCTGTTTGCCAGGACCCATGACCTTACCTCCCTCACTCTGACACAGTCTGGAGTAGGTTAGCTACAGTTTGCAGCTCTTTTTCCCCTGCAAGGGTTATAGTATGCTGTTGTGAGCATTTCATGCTGTGGTTTGAATACGGCACTAGCTCACAGAAACAGGATGGGGGAATGGAAAGTAAATCACTGCTTGGGAATTAGTTTGACTAAAACAACAGTATTCCACTTATTTTTACAGCTGGACAGACTACACAGAAGGTATAGACGGTCATACAGACTGCCCATAGACAATATACAATGTGGTGACGGAACATAATCTGACCAGGATGCTGAGCTTTCTGTTCAAAACATGCCAGCGCTTTGTGAATGCAATGATCCAAAGGCACAGCAAGTTCATTACAAGATAACACTAAAGTATGAATATCTAGAGCAACAGTTTTTGTGAAACAGCTAATGTAGTTACACAGAAACTGCAAGAAATTTAAAAGTGTAGGCACCTTCTTCATTTATTCGCAGACTACCTTGTTCCCCACCACCAGCATGACTGAAATGTTTTTTCCTGTAAGGCCCAAAGATCATTATGCTGTGGGAAAAATGAAACAGGCTGTCACAGAATCAACATGCCTTTATACAAAAAGCCCTTGGTCACAAGACGGGCAACAGAGCATACAATACATGGAGCAGGCAGTAGGTCTGCCCTCACAGAGCAGCAGATCGTACAAGAATTCCTGCAGGAGTAGGTAGCCTGGTCTTGCCTTAACATATTGCCTAAATGTGGGTATGATAAAGGGCTGACTTATTTTCATCAAAATCTCCAATCCCCTCTTCATCTTCAGGCTAACTGCTGACAGAGTCCACAGGAAGAAGAAAAGTTCCGATAACACTTGATAAACTGGAATATTAATCCTATGGGACTTGGGAACAATTGCAGAGTTACAAAATGAACAAGAGCTCACACCTGTGGCCATTAAGGTTATCAATTCCCATTTGTATTGCTACAAAAATGAGGTGTTATAATTAACTTCTAATAGCCTTCACTTTCCACAGGGATTAAAATCTATTCTGCCTTTATCATCCCTAAGGCATGAAACCCATTTGTAGCAGAGATTATCAAATGGACAAATGCACGTAAAATATTTCAGAACCAGACTCAGTAAGACCTGTGGTCTTGATCACCTATTTTTCCTCAGCACTGTTTCTTTTTTCTGTTAGCATTCACCCGTGTATTCTACAGACACACACTTAGCTCAGCGTCATGTAACTCTCAAGCTCTTTTTTTCAGGCATTACAGCTAGCACTAAAATTTTAGCCTGCTAACAGTCATAAAACAGCTTGTTAGGGGACACATATCAGAAACTGAGCACCCAAATTCAGTACTCATAGGTCCCCTTATATGCAAGATATAAACCAATATATAATATTGTACAGTTTTTGTCCTGAGCAGTATTTCTCTTTCCCTGGAAAATACATCTTTGCTGCAGTTGGAGCTACCGTGGTTTATAGTTACCCTTTTGAGGCAACCTAACACATACAGCTACCTGAATGTCCATCTTGGTTTAGCCACAGGCATCACATCACTTCTCAAACCTATCAATATAACTGTTTGCTGTCACTTAACACTTCTGGTACAAGGCTAATACAGGATTACTACAGAAAATCAGAGCCTCCCCTGCTGATCTCACATATACAATTCTATGATTAGGAATTCCCACACCAGGCATTTGAAATGCAGAATATACATATTATTTTGCAAAGCTCTCAGTACCCATTTCATGTGATTATTTCAGTTATGGTTGAATTGAATAAAAAAACAAAATCCTGGAGTTACCTGCAATAACAGCTTGATTCCATCTTTACTGATAATGTAGAGTCATAGACTATAATTGCAATAAACATTTCTTTTAATGCTTTTAATTGTTGTCCTACTTCCTACTTGAAGTCCACCTTCCTGTTGAAGTTCTCAAAGTACTTTTTAACTATATATAATACAGTCACAAAATGCTAGGTAACTCCAATAACACAAGGCAATGTGCACTATCATTTCCTCTGGGAGAGACAGAAAGGCCGAAAGAGAATGGGTTAGACCCTCAAAGCCATATTTGCGCAAGAACATAGAGCAAATGAATGAAAGCCAATCAGGTAATGATAATAGTAACAGGATTCTGCCATGTGCCTTTATGCATATATATGTATGTCAGTGTATTTCACAGTTTGTGCACCTAGCAGTTAGAAAAATGAGGATTACAACTGGTAGCTATTATTTGCAGACTCAGGCTGTTAAAAAGCAATTTATAGCGAGATAAAAATCACTGCTAAGGTTTTAAAGAAGGCTGCAAAGCCCTAGAAGGGCACATTTTTCAGGAAAAAGTTATTTTTAGCTTTATTTGGAAGGGCTTTCGATTGACCATGTCCATAAATCATACTATTTACACAGCTATAGTCATGGCTTTTATTTTATGTAATAAAAAATAGAAGCTTGGGCTTTACCAAAATCAACTGAGAGAAATATAGGCCAGTTTCATTTGTCATGAGTAAATAGCACTGTCATTTTTCTAGCACAAATTTTTAGGGATTTAGATAGCATCACTCCAGATTTTGCTGAAGCATATAGGGCATCAATCCAGTTCTGATTCAGCAAAAACAGTACCACCCTTTGATTCATCTTCACCATTTCCTCTTTCATGTAGGCCTCCCATTCGGTTAACAACTGGGTCACAGCCCAAGCAATGTGGCCCAAGACACACGTGCAGTGCTAGAAGCTTGTCATTCATTCTTCAACAGTAAGTTTTGGTTTAGTCAGCCCATGCAAGCAGGACAGTTCAGCATAAATGTCACGTAAAAATAATGCAGGACAGGAGCGGCAGCATTGTTCACACAGGGGTGTGACTTGGCCAGGTCACGTAATTGAACTGGTTAAGGTAGGCAGGAGAGTAGAAAACAGGCACGCCCCACCATTAGCACCACAGTTACGCTGTTAGGTAGCTGCACTTTAAATCATATTCTGCTCTCTGGAGATAATAACAAAGGATAGATCTCTTCCAAAAGACTGATTTCAGTATTGTCATTGTGGCAGGAAATAAGCAAATTTTAGAGGCAGAAATAAATTGTGGAGTGCAAGTTCTTCTGTAAGTGTAAGGAATGGACATATTTCAGGGAGTGGGAGCATTAAGGACAGGAAATCACTACATGTATTGACTGACTTCTATTAGCTTACACAGGGGAAGATAAGACATGTTTCACCTTTATTTCTCCATAGGAAAGGAAACATAGAAGACAAAGAAGGGGAAAAACTATATTCTGCTTCAGTTCTATTTTATGATAGGCCAGAAGAGCAAGTGGTGGACTTCAGCCCTGCTTCAGGACAGAGGATAATGGAACATTTTTCGAACCAACAACGCAATCTGGCAATTGTCTAGAACATCTGCACAGATGCTACAGAAGTTCTTGGTTGTCTGGCTTCTCCCTTGTTTTAGACCTGGGCCTTCATATTCCCCATCTCAGAATGACACAAATGGGAATTTAGCAGTTCTTAATGACTCTCCCAGCCTATTGCCTGTTTGCACACATAGCTGGGACAAGGAACTTCGCATAAAAGTTGTGAAGTACAAGTGGAAGTTCTGGTTCTATTATTTATTTTCTTTCTACATACTAAAAAAAAGTTTTTTAGAAGTCATATAAAAAGAAAAGAAGGTGTGAGGGGAGGTGTTTTAACCAAAAGATATCAGGTCATACTGACTCTTGATATCAGGGGACTTTCACCAGGAAAACTTTGGTCCCTACAGCTCAAAAAAACATTCCAGCAGACCTATCTGTATCTACAGTATAAGGAAATTTTCTTATCCTGTCATCAAGAATTGTCTCATCTCCTCTGTGCATAAGTCATTGCAATAATAGAAAAAGAAGTAAAGTTATAATCAATACAGAAGATATTGTTGGGCCTAAGTGAAGTTATTAGGAGGGAGTGTAGAGAGGACTAAACAGTTAAGGGTACTTACTAATAGCCCAACCACAGTGACTAAATATTACTTAGGGAAATGCCCCTCTAACGACAGACCTAGTCCCAGGAAGGAAGCGGATTCACACACCTAACCACGTGTGTATTTGTTCACACACTGTGTCTGTGCATCTGAATGGCCACTCCCCAGATTTCCAGTGTATCATCCTTCGGGCTGTTTCAGCCCAGGAGAAGTATGTTTTTCCTTCACCTGCATATGGTGCACCATCCAGTTAACAATAATGCAGGTGAGAGAAGCACGGTTCTGGATCCTAATGACAGAGCAAGATATTTGAACTATTCCAGGAAGATACTTTCAAGAAATACTACAGACTTTGAAACAGATCAAACCAGTATCAGTGACGTGGATCAACAGAGCAAGATTTCCTGACACTCTGCCTGCTTGATAATAATGTGAAATCTAAGTAAACCTGTGGCTTTTGAGTGACAAAGGCTGGTCTACAAAAGGAAATACACCAGTTTGCAAGATGACTCATAATTCATAGAATCATTGAACAGTTTGGGTTGGAAGGGACATTAAAGATCATCCGGTTCCAACCCCCCAGTCCTGGGCAGGGACATCTTCCACTAGAGCAGACTGCTCAAAGCCCTGTCCAGCCTGGCCTTGAACACTGCCAGGGAGGGGGCATCCACAACTTCTCTGGGCAACCTGTTCCAGTGTTTCACCATCCTCATGGTGAATAATTTCTTCCTAATGTCTAATATAAATCTACCCTCTTTCAGTCTAAAGCCATTACCTCTTGTCCTGTCCCTACGTGCCCTTGTAAAAAGTCCCTCTCCAGCTTTCTTGTAGGCCTCTTCATGTTCTGGTAGGCTGCTATTAGCTCTCCCCGCAGCCTTCTCTTCTCCAGGCTGAACAGTCCCAACTCTCTCAGCCTATCCTCATAGGAGGGGTGTTCCATACCCCTGATCATTTTTGTGGCCTCCTCTGGACCCGCTCCAGCAGGTCTCCAGGTGGGGTCTCATCAGAGCAGAGAGGCATAATTCAGAAATTAAAGTTTCTACTATGAAATTAAACTGTTTCTGCAGCGGAATAATTCCCATCAGGTTTCTGCCTCCAGAGAAAACCACAATAAAGAATAGTGAGGACTTGATCAAAAGACCTTTGAAATTACTTGAAGGATCCATTCACTTCCATTGGGTTTTGATTTATTCCATAAATTTATTCCACTCAGGAGATTTGGATAGCAGAAGTCTCCATAAAATTTTTCTGCTTTCCCTGTGTTTCAGAAAGTGCCTAAAATTTACTGTGCCTAATGTAACTACTTGAATCCAAGGGAAATGCAGAAAAAAAATTCAACAGAAAGCCACGCACAGTGACTATATTATGACAAACTCTTTGCAGGCTCTGGGGAAGGCCAGTTCTCTTTCGTATCACTCTTAGCTCTGTTTTATCTTACTCTTTCAATTCAGATGCCTGGCCTGGTCTCTAGTGCTTCTGACATGCTTCTGTAAAAAGATTTCAAACGATGTCTGTTGATGAAGTCTTTAGTTGCTCAAATTAATTTCAATAATATATAATTTTGTAGATACAGATTTCTAAAAGGCATCATTAGCATTACCTTGAAAATTGAATTTCCCTGAACAATTATCTGCTATTCTTTCTCATAACTTCATCACGCTTAGGCATTTTGCTGCACTTCTGGCCTACCCAGATTACTTCTTAGAACAATTTATTTATTATAGGTTCATAGAGCACCATTCCCACCTCTGGAAATCTTTGAGAGGAGTTACCTGAAAGCTTGAAAAGCTACCGGAGTGGCTGGACTGAGTAACACATGGGATTCTATTAGGCCAACTCAGGTAGGCCTAATAGGGCACATATCTTCTAGCTTGCTTGGGCAGAATCTCACCTTCACCTGGCAGGCGGAAACAAAAATAGCGGATCATAGAATCATAGAATGCCTTGGGTTGGAAGGGACCTTTAGAGGCCATCTAACCCAACCCCCCTGCAGTGAGCAGGGACATCTTCAACTAGACCAGGTTGCTCAGAGCCCCATCCAACCTGGCCTTGAATGTTTCCAAGGACGGGGCCTCCACTACCTCTCTGGGCAACCTGTGCCAGTGTTTCACCACCCTCACAGTAAAAAATTTCAGCCTTATATCCAGTCTAAATCTACCCTCCCTTAGTTTAAAGCCATTACTCCTTGTCCTGTTGCATCAAGCCCTGCTGAAAATATTTTTCCCATGTTTCCTATAGGCCCCTTCAGGTACTGGAAGGCCGCAATAAGGCCTCCCTGCAGCCTTCTCTTCTCCAGGCTGAACAGCCCCCACTCTCTCCGCCTCTCCTCACAGGAGAGGTGCTCCAGCCCTCTGATCATCTTTGTGGCCTCGTCTAGACTCACTCCAGTAGGTCCATGTCCTTCTTGTGCTGGGGACTCCACAGCTGGACTCAGGACTCCAGGTGGGTTCTCACCAGAGCAGAGCAGAGGGGCAGAATCACCTCTCTCGACCTGCTGGCCGCACTTCTCTTGATACAGCCCAGGATACCATTGGCCTTCTCAGCTGCGAGCGCACATTGGTGGCTTATGTCCAGCTTTTTACCCACCAGTACCCCCAAGTCCTTCTCAGCAGGGCTGCTCTCAATCCTTCATCCCCCAGCCTGTATTGATACCAGGGGCTGCCCCGACCCAGATGCAGGACCTTGCACTTGGCCTTGTTGAACCTCATGAGGTTCACACAGGCCCACTTCTCGAGCTTGTCCAGGTCCCTCTGGTTGCCATCCCATCTCAAGATACGTATTTCAATTCTTCCCTGATGCAGGTTTGTTTTTTGCTTAAGCATGTCAGCATGGAAAGCGATCGCTATACGGCTGCTGCATTTATTAAAACATGTAGCTTCTGCAAGGGGCGTTCTTCTCCCATTAGCTTTGTCTAACTCACAAAGCTTTTTTTAAATGCGCACATACACAGTCACACGTATCACAATTGATTAACAATGTTTTTTAGTTAGTACATGTAATCTTGCTGATTTTAGAACAGCCCTATTCTAATGTAAGCAGAAAAAGCAGATATAAGAGGAGTACGGATAGGAATGAATGCTTAGAACAGACCTATCTGGAACACTACTTCTTCCTGTTGCAGAACAAGAACAGAAAGACACAAAAAAATCACTAAAATACAACTGCCCTACTCTGCTCTCATTTTTACTATCATTTGTCTGACAATAACTGAGATGTAAACGGAGGTGCTCTGGATATTAATGTGCGCCAATAGAATTAAAGTAATACAAAGGAAATATCTATTGCTTTTTATAATTAACCTGGAGATCCACTGCTGCTGCAGGTCGCTGAACAAAGAAGTTACTACAGCATTGAGGGAAGAGATACATACAGATACATACACAGGATCAGGTTCAGTTCAGACAAAATGGTGAGCTAGCTACCGTGAAATCAGACAGAGCTATCAATCAGGTTTACTTCATGGCTAGCAATGATCAGAGACTGACAGTAGTCCCCCGTGACACAACTGACACTAGACATGGGGGGAAGGAAAGGAGGGGATTTGCCTTCCTATGGAGCACTGGGAATTGGCCACTGTTGAAAACAGGATGTCAGACCATCACTCTGCCCCTGTCCCTGGAAATTTCTATGTTCCTACCTTTCAGAGAAATATTTACCAAATGATTAATATAGTAACATGAGCCTCAATCATCCTCCTCCCTCTAAAATCGATAGCAAAATTTCCAGTGATTTCTACAGACGTTGTGCAGAGGCTATAGTATATTAACACATCAATAACATGTACTGGATATCTTGAAAACACCTGCTGGTCGTTCATTTTCTAGCTCATTTTATTTGAGTAAACCACTTGGCGGAGCAATAAACACTTTAGAAATCTTCAATCCGCTGTCCCATGACACACAGTGTACTTTTGCTAACACATTAGAATGAAAAGTCCACCAAAACATTCTGACAAGCTAGCAAGCCTTTCAGGAGGAGTTTTGGTACATTTCCCACTTCTCATATTACTGGAGTTATGGAGTCTCTCTGAATTTTGGGGTTCTCCTGTGTTAATATACACATTTAGTATTTTGATGAATTAACAAGAGAGAAAATACTTAGACAAAAAGATCCTATAGAATTAAACATTGGATAAAAATCATTGAAGTGCCCTTCAGAATTGTATTCCTGCTGAGTATTTCTGTCACTGTCCTTAGGGAAACAACGTTAAAGCAGATTTCTCAATAGAATATTGTTTTCCTTTCCTTAGCTTATGCAAGGGACAGTGGCCAATGTGGGCATAAATTGCAATGGACAATGAGTATAACTAGAACACTTTCTGGGTCCTACCCAGTTGGCCAAATCTTCCTGTTCAACACTATGCCTTTTCTGCATAAATCTGCTGTAACCATAAACAGGATCTCACGCTCAGATCTGGAATCATTTCAGTAAAAAGGTGAATCTCTGACGGCAATGGAAGGATCTAGAAAAATAATGAGTTGAAACATATTTGGATATTTGGCTGAAGTTTTGACCCTGATGGGAACCTGACATTAACTTCCGCATCTCTATATTGGAGTTTTGCAATGCAGGACAACCACACAAACACACATGCAGATGAACAGCAGCATTAAGGATACCTGAAATAAGGTAGTGGTTTTTTGCATGCTTGCTACTGGCCCACATCCACAGATTTCTTAAGTACATACTGTCAACCATATAGCTTTAAGATTATTTGGAATGTGTTTCTGTATTGCCAAAATAGCACTGCTGGCAGAGTTCAAATGTCTTTTGTTTGTTTCCCTCATCTACAGAACCTATAAAATTTCTTCAGGTTTCAACCTTTTGTGGCTGTTGCTGTGTATTAATGTTCTATTAATACTGCAGGTGTTTGGCATGGTTTCCACAGATCCCATCAAATTCTCTGGAAAGTTTTCAGCCTGTGGTTAGACTGCTCTTTGTCTGACAGTACCAGAAATAGCTGCAGTATAGAGGTCAGATTCCTTGGCTACCTTTAAATTAGCATGTTTGGGTACCAGCAACCACTTTGCAACAGCAACACAAAGGTTATCGTTCACTGACTTACCCTACTATGTAGATGTAACTTGAATTCCACTGTTTCTGTAGCCACATATAGTCTAGACATCTATGATTGCTTTGACTGAATTTTTAGCTGCTTTTTGGTAAATATCATCTGATCATTTTAATGTAAACCCATCCAAAAAGATGAAGTTTTCCCTGTGTAGAAATTCTGAGGTTTCCCTTGGGCTAGAACAGCATGATTTTGTACACAGCTTGGTGATACAAAGTGGGGAACCTGTTCAAGTAGAAATTGTGGTCTTGTTAACCTATAAAATTTTACAGATTCGTGATGACATGGCTAGTGTAGGCCACCAGTAAATAAACCACGCACATTTCATCACAGTTCATTCTGTCCTGTGCAAATTCTGGAGAAGTGGAGGAACTCTTCAGGCCCACACTGTGAAATGGTGACTGCTCAAAACTCACTAGGCTGCAGATGTCATATTCTGCATGTCACAAACAGTATCTCTGCAACTGGGCTGGCCACTGGTGTTGATCTATATTCCAGTAAGCAAACATCAAACAGATCATGTTTTCAGTGAAAGAGAGAGATACTAGGATCTTATCAAGTCAGATAAAAAAAGGGAAACTTCTGAGAAAAATGACAAGAAGTTGTTGTCAACACTGCAGTCCCCTAATGAAAGCATGAACATGCCTGCTTATACTTTTCTTACACTGCTGACATCTTCCAAGGTCAGTGCTGAAGTCAGGTGGAATGAACCCAGGTCTAAAGAGGCACTGAAAATCATTTGCTTCAGAATATGTCAAGACGTTGAGGCAAAAGACAACTTGGTTCCCAATAAATTCTTTCTGTCAAGTTACAGTCCAGCCATAGTCACGAACTACCTCATATTGCCTCCCAGATCACAGAATCACAGAATGTTTGGGGTTTGGAAGGGAGCTCTGTGGGTCATCTAGTCCAGACCCCCTGCCAAAGCAGGGTCACCTACAGCAGGCTGCACAGGACCTTGTCCAAGCAGGTCTTGAATATCTCCAGAGAAGGAGACTCCACAACCTCCCTGGGCAGCCTGTTCCAGTGCTCCATCACCCTCAGAGGGAAGAAGTTCTTCCTCATGTTCAGCTGGAACTTCCTGTGCTTCAGTTTGTGCCCGTTGCCCCTTGTCCTGTTGCTGGGCACTACTGAAAAGAGCTTGGCCCCATCCTCCTGACACCCACCCTTGAGATATTTATAAGCATTTATTAGGTCCCCTCGCAGCCTTCTCTTCTCCAGGCTGAACAAGCCCAGCTCTCTCACCCTTTCCTCATAATAGAGATGCTCCAGTCCCCTCACCATTCTTGTAGCCCTCCACTGGACTCTCTCCAGTAGCTCCTCATCTTTCTTGAACTGGGGAGCCCAGAACTGGACAGAGTACTCCAGATGGGGCCTCACTAGGGCAGAGTAGAGGAGGTGGAGAACCTCCCTCGACCTGCTGACCACACTCCTCCTAGTGCATCCCTTAGTATTATGTAGAGCCGCACAAAAGCCCAGACTGCATCAGAGTTGCTGTCTATCTTGTCTGCCAGTGGCCAGGACTTCCTATTCCAGAAAGATATGCAAGAACTTCAGAGGAGACAGATGTCAATTATTCTCCCACTCCCTCCAAACAAATCCCTGGATTTCTAATCTTTAGACACTGGCTTACATCCTGAACTATAGGTTTAGTAACTCCTGCTGACACGTATTCATGAATAATGGGCATTCTTACCAGCTATGAACTTTTATTTCTTGCTAAGTTATCACCATCAGCACCAGCGTGTCTAATCATGCTGTATAAAAAAAAGTACCAATTTTGAACTCTCCTTGCTCAGTTCTGGTGATTGTCTCCTTGTTACAGTGTCACAAAATGGTAAAGAGTAGACATTATCTATCTGTGCTCTTTCTGTCCTTCATAAGTTAATTTCTCCAGACTCAGGACCACTTAGTTTTCTGTCCTCTTAGAGGCATGCAATAGTATCCGAGTACTTCTCACAACAGCAGCAGCGCTTTCATAGGAAAGCACCATACCCTCCTCACATTAGTCACTTCATGCACCTTAACATCTTGAATGGTGTTTTGACTGTGGTTCTATACCAAAAAGTATCTTTGTTGAGCAGCAGGTCACTTTCTGTATGGACTGCTTCTTCAATGGCAGGCTGGCTGTTCTGTATTGTATTTCATTGCTGGAGAATTGATATCCAAGAGGATTAAATAACTGATATCCAAGGAGGATTAAATAATTTCCCCCATCTTGCAAGAAACTTGTGCTCTGGCAGAAGCTCAATCTCAAGATTCCAAAGCTTCAAGATACCCTTTAGCATGTCAATCTCTCTTTTAGGTTGGTTTAGATACAAACCCTCTTTGCAGAGGGAGCACCATTCCCGCCTGGAAAAACAAGACAAAGGGTGCGCCATTAGGGCACAATTAACACAAGGCAACAGGGAGTGTGCAATACTTCAGCTGCAATGACAGCCACAGCAGGACTCCTTGGCTGCTTAGCAGTGTAGAGGGATGAATTTTCCCATGCTCACTGTATTGAAAGATGCCAGCAACAAAATAAGGCAGCAGTGCCACTGGGCAATTTATCACCCCCATGGGAAGCAGTCACCAGCTTCATGGATATAAGTGTGTGATTGTTTGCAACAAATGCCTGTATTTTGGCAAAATGCAGTCATGGTATACAGAGGGCACTGTGTCATTAAACACCATTCACGATGTATTAAAGCACACCTGCAATAAGGGATTAAGATCCCCCCTTTGCAGGGGACTTCGGAGCACAAGGCAGGGGCAGCGCGGCAGCCGCCAGCACTGCCACCTTGCTCCCACGGCTGCCCCAGCGCCTGTGCTGGCAGGAGCAGCTGCGTGCGGGGATCCAAGCCACGGCTGCAGCTCCCACGTTTAAGACTTTCAAATGCTCTCCATGGAAAAATAGTCCTTCTCTCTCCAGAAAGCTTGCACCAGCTTTCCCTTTTTGGGGCTTTTTTTTTTTTTTTTTTCATTTTTCTCAACAGCCAGAAATGTCAAGCTCTGCTAAGCACAGAAGTTTCAGAGGAGCAGCATGTATCAATCTCCCTTTTTCCCTCCATATTACTTCTAAAATTATAAAAACAACCACACTGACTAGATAAAGTGCCACTCAAAGTTAAAACATGCTGCTTTTATCTGATTCTCTGCACTCAGTTGCAGAGCATCCTCAAAGGGCCTCACAGCTGGTCTCTGGCAGCCGTGCACACGCACGTTTGTGGTCAGCAGCATGTCGCTCCATGCATGCTTTAGGAAAGTGTAATCACAGCTTGTGCAGTGGGCATCACCAGTACGCTCTCTGGCTGGTTGGTATCTTTACATTCCTGAGAAGAAAAGCTAACATGACAAGACTTCTAAAAGTTTATGGAATCAAAGCTCAGTTACCCAGTATGTGATGCTCTAGGCTTGGCAGGTATAGGAGGTACAGGTTTATTTAATCAGTGTGGAGACCTACTCTATCCAAGAGCTATTCATCCTGCACACTGGTGGTAAGCTTGACACCATACAGCACAGAAGTTGGCAGACTCCCTGCCCTACTGTGTTTCCAGGTATTCCATTGCCCCCTGCCACCTGCACTGCCCTTCAGATGCAACTGTTAACATCATTCATCTGATGACACATTGACATCTACGGATGCTGCAGCTTATACACAGACTCCTGAGGTTTGTGTCATCCCACTTTGTGTCATAATCACCTGCCTTTCCTGGAAACAGTACTGTGAAGCTTTACAGTAAAAGCCCTCCATGTGAATACAAATATATTGCAAGAAGAGGCTAGGTAAGTGGTAATTACTCGAGTAGAAAAAGCTCATTATTTTGCTCAAATAATCTGAAAGATAGGTGTTTAATGTCATGCCCACAGTGCATCATGACATTTACTGTACTACCAGTCTGGCAACGTCACCACAGTGACCTGCAGATACTGCCTTCCACTCACTTTACTTGTGGACACAGTGTAAGCTAAAAACACAAGTAAAATAAAATCCCATACGTGCAGTCAATATTTCACCCACAAGAGAGAAGACTGAACAGACACCTAGAGAACACAACCAGAAGAGGAACCTCCCCAGGCTCAGGTTTTTTTTTTCCTCTGGCCAAAACAACAAAAAAAACCCACAAATAAAAAACCCCCAAAACTCCAAACTTGCCCAAAAAATCAAAATGTCCCAACAGCTATCTACCAAACAGACCTTTCTGTTAGCACCTGGGAACCCATGTTTGCTGTGAATAAGCTAATGTTAACTCTCTGCTTTCCAAGCATCTAGTGGTCAGGACTCCTCACTGCCCTGGTGCATCTAATGGCATGCACTGGGTTTTCCATTAGAGTGCCTGCATTTGTCACCGATGAAGGAAGGACCACAGCTGGGAAGAGCAAGAGAGACCACCAGCCAGGTACTATGTCAGAAAGCACACCACAGCACAGCACAGATCAGTAGTCCTGAGATACTTCCTGCACCTTTGCAGAGCTGCTGTGTGGTAAGCAGCTGGCCCAGCAGGGATGGTGCCGGGGCTTGCTGCATGGCAGTTGTCACAGGGTGACAGGTCTGATGAAAATCCAGTTTTGCCTTTGAAAAAATACTTTAATGGGACCTACTGCAAACATATACTTGTTGACATACACGTCTTTAAATGGAACCTGTTGCATTTTAAAAAGTTGAGTTTGTGAGCTTTTTGAGTGGGTTTGTTACATATGTACAAATTTACAGCTACCCTTCTCCTGCAGATAATATGAAAGACTCTAGCTTACTGAGTAGGGGTTTCTCAATGCCACTGTAGCTCATTTTCTCAGTCAGAAGCCAGCAACAGCTAGAAGGGCAGAAGAGGAAAGCAGGTTGATTAAGTAGACTGCAGTTTTGCTCTGCCATCCCCACTCCCTATCCACAGCACCAGTGCGGTACATGCATACAGGAGGCTTATCATGCGCACATCTACAAAGATGCCTTTCCCCTCATACAGGTAGCAGCTGTAGTGGCCCTGTCTCTCACCCATTCTTCTCTGCTTATCGCAGAATGCTTCTTAAATTCAGTCCATCTGAAAAAGTTTCCCAGTCAAAGGATACCAGGCAAATTGAAGGGATGAACTCTCTTGAGCTCTACAGCAGGCTCAGACTGTGCTCAGACACCCTGACAAATATTTATCCTTACACAGTATCCCATACAACACCCCCCAGACCATGGTGACTCTTAGTAACGCTTAAGAAGTTCATAGCTAGGAAAGAGATTTTGATCTGAATTGTGAATTTGAGCTTATCTTTAAAATAGCTGGATACCACACACAATATGTACTGAAATAGCAAGGCACAGTGAGTTGTGTTTAAAAGTAAACATAGCCTGATTCAGGAAGCTTCCTTTCTTTGGTTGGCTGATGTTACAGCTTTTACATAGTTTTATTGGACTTTTATTTTTTCCTTCCCTCTTTTCACAGCCATTCTATCTGTTACACAATAAACCATTTTTTACTTGAACAAAAACAAGTTTGAAACTCACTGTAAAGCAAGGAAATCTAGATTTAAGGCTGTCGTTCTGCAGCAAAAATATTCCACAGAGCCTACTGGTTACTGCAGAGCCAGCACAAGACCTTCAATCTCAGATGTACGGCAGGTAAAACAGCTCCCTGCTTGGAAAGCACTGCAGCTTATCACAGACTGCAGGGCAAAGAGCTAAACAGAACAGCAAGCAGACATGCTGAAAAATCAGATTCACTGAAAAATCAGATCCTTGGCGTTTCTTCCTAACATTCTTATCCAGGAAGGTTCAACACAGACACAGTATCAAGTTTACAAGGTCTAGTTTTGTGCTCCATTTTCTAGGCATGTTGACAAAAGCATGAGGAGGTTGAGGATGGAAGCAGCAGCTCAAATTGATTAGAAACCAGAATCCTCCTAGCTCCCATGCTCTACTTCCAACTATTAGACCACCCTGTCTTCTCTGGATGATTCAGTTTACTTTGTTTTCCTTTTGGTAGAGTGTTTAAAAGACAAATTATGAGGCTAGTTGGGACTCTGTCAAAAAGCTCTTTCACGCAGCAGATATCCAAGAAAATACCAGAACTCAGATGAAGGTGGTGTGTACTGGGAAGGATTTGCAGTAACCAGTGTGACCGTAGCCACTGAATTTGTGTATCAATTTTAAACAGTCAGGATTATTTTTTCAGGCAGGCAACGAATCAGGTGACAGAGCACTTGCAATGATGCACACCCATCTCTCTCTGCCTTCAGAGTGTGTGTATGTGCACACATGTATTTGCTCTTGCATACTCTAGTCATAAATACCCAGAGTCCTTTCTCCTTAAACAGTATTTGCTGTACTTTAACCAGAAGACTTCAAGAGCAAAAGTTAAAAGTATACCAATCTCAATCTCATCTGTAGTACAGAAATCATCTGTTGGCAGCCTCAGCCAAGTTCCAGGTCTCAGTCCTTATCTCCCAGGAAAATAAAGCCCAGGTTGGGCTGAGAAGAGCCAGCTCTATGGGTGTGAGAGGTGAACTTTTAGTCAACAGCTCAGCTCTCCTATGCACAGTGGAACTGCTTTCTAGAAAAGTAAATTTCATTCCTGGCACAGGCTGAGTTTTTCCAGGGATGAGCCCCAGTCTCATCTCTCCTTCCGCTCCCAGGGCAGCAAAGTTTTCTCTCTCTCTCACAAAAAAACACTGAAGTAAACACAACTCTGACAAAAAGCAAAATCCAAGGGAAAACACAGAACTACACACACAATTTCTCTCTGGAACAAGGATAACATAAAAAGTGTGTCACACAAAATAGATACTTCTGATACTGGCAGGCACTTGAGCATTCAAGGTCTGAAGATGCTGAAAGCATTTCTGCAAAACAGAACTTACCTTTGCTGCACAGGGATATGCAGCTGCTCAGTCTCCATTAACAATGCATCCACAGAAACATCAGAAACATACGCTGCTCCTTTTTCAGCACGATCATTTGTCTCAGCTGGACTCTCTTGAGAAACTTTGCTGCAAATGCACACAGGAAATAGGCACTTCCTAGCGCTACTTCAGTGTGCTTCCTACCATCCTGATGAACCTTTACAGTCTTTCCCTGGAAATAAAATCTTAAATCCATCCCCGCCCAAGTCAGATATCTGTAGGTTTAAGATGGCTTAAGCAACATTCAGTGCCAGGCTCTTTAAAAGGAGTGAAGGGAAGGTCAAAATCAAATTAATGAGAACTGGATACTGCATTGATCTTTCTTACCGTCTACATTTTCTCCCTTCACATTATGCCGTTGGTAGGTTTCATCATAGCTGGACTGTATGCAACCAAAGTAAAGGGACTGCTTGAAACTAGTGAAAATAGCTTTGTAACCTAATATATAAAGTATTGTTCAGAAAGCACATTCTGCTTAAAAGTAGAAGTACACACAAAGCACAGAAAAACTCAAGTTACCTGTAATGAGTCCATTCTCTGCACTTGCATAGAAGTGTTCCTACAGTTTTCCTACTGGCAACTTGGAGAGCTTAAACTTTCATCATCCACCTGTGCTGAGAATTTAAGTTAACATTTTTTTATTGCCTGTCCTTCTGCTAATGAGATGAAGCTTCAGGATCTGAACAAAACAAGTTGTTATCAGAAGTGGAGAAAAGACCACATGTTCCCTCTTAGATAAAATACACAGCCTCTGCTGACCTCACATGAGGTTCACTGGTACTAACCCTTAACGGGTCACACTTCTACTGAGGTAGGTGAGCCCAATTCACTGCTGCACTTGACCTTGTCTGTTGACCTTTACTCCCCTTCTTATTCCTTCCTTTCTTACATGTTAAAAGAAAAAAATGTAATACAAAAAAACCCCTTTCTATTCATTTCTATACATTTTTCTCAATGGCCCAGTGCTCCTGAATAAGTTTTGAAATAACAATGAAATTTTCCCTGCTATAACATAGTAGGGTCAGAGGGTTAAATATCTGATGTAATCAGCACCTTATGCAAAAAGTCAATCTCTAAACAATGTTGCTCTTTCAGCCACGTCTTTGAACATTTTGCAATGCTACTTGATAACTGCAGTTGGTAGAAATTAAGCAGCTGAAATGCGTAGCTCTACTCATAGGAAGCCTTCAGTAAGCTAAAAGCATCAACATTTAATTACTGAAATATTCTGCGTGATCCAGAAAAGGCCTGAAAACTGAAGCTATTGCACTGTGTAGCTCACTCAGCAAATCACACAGCTGGTCTGTGAAGAATAAGGAATGTACATGGCTTCTGGAAATTTAGAAAATCCGCTATAAATCAGAACAGATTATTAAATCAGGAAAAAAGAATTAAGTTGAGAAGAATGAGGAGAAATCAGAGGAATACGCAGATTAATCAGCAAGTTATTGTCTCATCACCAAGAGGCTACATTGTAGGGGGTAAACCTGCATGGTGGTTGAACAATAAAAAGCAGCAGACAATGCTGAATTAAGAACGTATTTGCATAGTATAGGGTTTTCCTTAATTAAACTGCAGCGCAGGGAAGCAAGTACAGGGGACAGCAAGAAGACGACGACTCCTTTTTCTTTCTCCATGCACTAAAAAGACGTAAGATGTCTGAAAGACCTTAATGCTTTTATGAAAAGAGATGACTTTCAAACTCAAGGACATTAAAATCCATTACATGCGACGAATATCCTTAATTTTATTACTTGGACAGTGAGTGAGGAGTCTATGGAGGACATGAGGATTTTGTTTGCTTGTTTCTTTTACATTTATATATTTTGCATTGCATAGCAATTGCCATTGAAAGATCTTGGAGCAGTTGCCAAATGTTACTGATTTAAAACATCAAAACACTCCTGTAGAAGTTATCTTGTATTCTCCTATCTACAAAAGTAGTCTCAGGGAACCAAGAGGATCTGTTAGAGTGTAACAGATTAGTGAAAATGCTCAAAATATAACTTGCATTTGATTCTCAAAACCAGGAATTACAAATGACTGTGTAAGTCCTCTTAAGGCACAAGTTGTCAAGGAATTGAATACGGCAATATTAATCTTACACAGCTGTTTGAAGAACATGTATATTTAGGCAGAATAGAATTTTAATGGGAAGAAATATTGTTTTATAGAAAATCTCTCACCACATAAAAATGGTCAAAATCACAGTAGCATATGAAGGGCCATTAATCCCAGAGAGGACAAAAAGTTCATTGTTCATCACAGATTACTTACACAGAGAGATGAATCCACTGTATAATTCATCAGGTCAGGCTTATTTCAAAAGTGATTTAGCTTGGGTCTGTTTATGAGATACTAAGGTATCATCGAAGAAAACTGAAGGTCTCTCCAGCTCAGAATTCAAGCCATATCTCTAATACACCCGAAACGCTGATGTTTGTACACACTTCTAGGGACTAAATGTCTCACAACCATGTTTCTTCACATATTCTCTCTCTTGCTTCCTTTTACAGGTCAAGAGCTTCTTCTGAAACTCATTTAAAAACAGTTTACTTGGAAATATCAGGTAAATTTTTCCAAACTAAACCTTAAAAGTAGTTTTGATTAAAAACTGCCATGAGATGGAGTGAACAAATCAGACATCCTTAAACTATTACAGTTTTTTGTGGCAACCAAGATCTAGACCCTACCCTCACAATAGCTAGCATGTACCAAGAAACAGAGCTACTGCCTGTTTTGTGAACAAGTTGAAATACCCTTTTCAATATCTTTTCTTTGATTTTAGTCATATCCTTTGAGAACTCTAAAGAGGAGACACCATTTCCAAGTTTAAATGAGCAGACTAAAGATCAGTTCTTTTTATGAAGACATGGAGGGGAGGGAGGTGTAACAAGCAGGATCTCTCCCACCAGGAGCCTGTAACAATTTGTCTCCCTCCTTCTACCTTATTGTAAGATCAAATGAGAGAAGGAGTGTTCTAGATATTAAACATGCCACCTACTTTATAAATTACAAAAAAAGTAGCTATCCAAAAAGAAGAAAATGCAGAAATTTGTTTACAGCATCAGATAATTATCCAGATAATTATTTTCTTGTTACATTTTAAACATATCTTCCATATGAAATTCAATTGTCATATCAAGCTATGTGCACATACAAAGTAGACCTGAAAGAGCTCGCTGACTGACTGTTTTAAGTGAATTTTTCTTTTACAGTTTAGTGTAACTGGAGGTAGATGCAATATTAAGTTATTTTCTTCCAGTGGTTTGAAATAATGGTCATCTATGAACATTAGGACAGAGTACTGGAGATTGGAATCAGTTGGTTAAAGTTAAGACTACATAAACATGCAAATAAAACAACAAAAATAAATCACAGCACGTTATATGATGATTGTCAGTACAGTATAGTGCAGATCTTGGAGGAAAGGCTGTTTCTATGTTGTCAAAATATTAAAGCTAGTACTGCAAAAAAAAAATCATATGATGTATGCTACTTGAAAAGATAAGAGACATAGACACGTGCCATTCATATTATTTCCCATAGATCTCAAACCATCACAATCAAGTTGAAGGGAACTACATGGCAAAAGTGTCTGTAAACCGCTATGCATGAATATACATCTGATCCCGCAGGCAGGAGTTTCATTTCATATAATCGTATGAAAATGGATACTGCCATTGTCAGGATTCTTGACTTAACCAAGTCTATCAGCCTCACTGTCAGAGCTGCTAACTTCGTCCTTTTCAGTAGGTGCCTTTGTGGGAGTAATGGAAGCTCCCAGCAACTTCAGCTTAAAGTATTCCTTAGAACTCTAGATTTTCAAGGAGCAAAAATGGTCTGGTGTAATACAAATGGCAAAAAAACATTTTTAGAAATAAAATGGAAAATGTTTTTTAAAAAAATCTGCAATGCTTTTTTTTCTTTTAAATTTCCCGCAAATTTTGTTGAACAGATGGGTCACCCAAAATGCCAATACTTCTGTAAACTGAAATACTAATATATATCTGTGTATATGACCATACACTACAATACATCACAAATAGATGCTCAAGAACAGTTCAGAAACAAAAATCAGATTATGCGCTCTCTGTTTCATTGGTGCAGTTTCTTGCCAGATGCATAACATTTTGGGATCAATTAACAAATTTAAGCATGTACTTCATTCAAAGACCACAAGCAATTTTACTGGAATGACTGGGACTCCTTGGAGACTTTAATATAAACCTGTACTGATGCCCACAAATCAGCAGGCCTATCATGTTGTGCCTCTGGCAGTATGGAGTCATCTTCAGGGAACGAAAGATGCCAAGTAATAACTGACCTCATTCTCACCCTAAGAACAGAAAGCTTCCCAAAGGAGGTTTACAAGAAAGCTGTAGGCAAGCCTCATGCATTATGCAGACGTGATGGTCCTTTTAAAGTCAACAGGCAGGATTAACATTTGATCTCTAATACACAGAATACATACAATAAAATTTGCCCTGGTTTTAAAACGCAAATGTACTTCCTGGCTCAGGAACTGAGAGTCTGCTCTGCAATGCACAAAATGTATTCATTTTCACTTGTTTTCTTCTTAATTAAAACCCAAATATAGCATTCAATGTAAATTTAAGTATTATACATATGAAACTGATTTATATAATATTTGAAACTTTACAAAATAGTACTAAAGTAGCCAATAAAAAGATCAGGTTTAAAATATTTACATTTTATACATAATTTCTCCCTACTTACAATTATTAAATAATCTTCTGTGGTTTCCTTAATTTTAGGAAAAAGGTTTTAACAACTACAAATTAATTTTTAATTACTTTCAAATGGCTTTTTACTTAAACAGAATTTTAGCAAAATCACAGTTCCAATGTGAAACATTATCCCCATGTTTTCAGTAACAGTTATATATATATATATCTCTCTATGTTTTATAGCTGTTTCATTATGCAATCCTGTTTTCTATAATAAGCAGTGGTTATCTAAATAAGTAAAAGGCACAGTATGGATGGAAATATATTCCCAACTCTTAAATCCCATTATGTCGTTTGGCTTCTAGAATATCCAGTCTCTTGATAATTTGTTATTCTTCCAGTACTTTCAAGGAATCACAGATTCAATACTTATTTAGATTTGTTTGTCATCATGTTTTGAAAAGTTATTTCCTGAAGGTACTTCACAGAGACTATCACCGTCCGTGCTGAAATCATCGTCATCATCATCATCATCAGAATCAGCCAACACTTTACTTGGTGACTTCTTCAGTCTACTAAAACAAAATACATATGTCTTTGCTACATGCAGAACACTTATGCAAAGCTTAAAACATTGACAGGTAAGATTTACATTTTTAAAAGACCTCAAAGAAACCTGTGCTCCAATAGGGGCAGTTTATGATAGACTACATCTTACATGAAGGAAACACGCAAGAGAATGAAGATCAATCAATCATACTTTCAAGCACCTCTAACTAAAGTCACAGAGAGGGGAAACACTAAACTTCACACACAGATGTTCAACGATGGCTGAGGAAAACTAACACAGGATGATCGTACCTCTCAGTCATTAGCAGGAAATTTTTATTACTACAAATGATAAGAGTGTTGAGTTCCACCACCTTTTTCCATTTTTCATTCCCTGCCTCAATGACTTTATTCAGCAGGCAGATCTTGGAACCAAGATTTGGGCACCTAGAGCACCTGGAAAGAGTTGGAGAAAGTTTGTAGAGAAAGGAAATGCAGAAGAGTTTCACAGGTCTGTCTCTTAAATTCTGCCTGCTTACGACAAACTTCAAGTTTGTTGGAGGAAGCCTTCAGTTTATGAACTAAAGAAGCAAGAGGTCAAACTTGTGAATGGTGGTGTGATACATAATTGTAAGGTCTGACAAGTCATCCTACCTTAATTCCTTCTTTGCGGCATTTAGCTGTCCTTGCAATTGTTCATTCATGTCTAGTTGCTCTTCCAGTTCTCTCTGGAGTTTCTTTTTAGCACTTTCCAGTCTGTCTATTTCTTCTTCAGCTTCTTCAACTTGACGTTTCATTGCTTTCAAACGCAAACTCAACTGAAATATTCACATGTCAGCTCATTAGAGGACTATTTTAATAAAGGAATTTTATTCTTCCAGCATCTATGAGAGGGAGAAGACAAACTTTGCCAGCATAGTGACACTGTAATCCTGTGCTTCAGAAATATTCGAAAGTCAGCATCAGACTTTGAGAAAAGTGATGGGATACAATTTTTTAAGAAAGAAAACCAGCAACAAGCGAACATAACTTTGGTAGAGTAAGATAGTATTATGTGTTAGCAAGAGTTGGTTATCAATAAGGGAAGACTGGAGCTATAAGTGGGTATAAGTTAAGTAACTTTACCAGACAGATATTATGAAATATGTTTTAAAAACCCAGAAGGTTTTAAAGGATTGGTCCCTTAACAGGTGTCTGCAATTTGAAAGATAGTGTTTATTCTCTAGGCAGAGTATTAACCACAGGAATGGTAGAGCACATTGCTCTTAGAGTATCAACGCATGCTTAATACTTATAGGCTACATTTAACAATAAATAACTTCTTTCTTTAAAGAAAATTTTATGGTGGCGAAACAGAATTTACTATTTGTTGGTGCATGTACTTACAGGAGCATATGTTGGTGTACATATTTTTAGAATCATATACTGTCTGCTATTGGCTTTATTTCTTAAAATAATTGTAGCATTGGTTCTATAAGTGCTTCCTTTTCAGAATTTTAGAAATGAGTAACAATTTAGTACTAGACAAAAGAACATGATGACAATGGGAACTGCAAATCTCACTAAACGGGAGTTCATAAACAGAATAATCAGTATCTACCTATATTCTTCTCATATCTATCTCATATATATGATGATTTGTGCTAGTAGGATGAATATCCAACATTTGCATATTAGTCTTTCCCTTTACCTGGTCCTTTTGATCAGTCAATGAGAGATGTTCATCATCTACTTGCAACATTAACTCCTTCACTTTTCTCTCAAGTCTGCGGTTAATTAGTTGGAAGTTAGCTCTATCCCTAGAAAAAAACAAGAGATAGGTTTGTAAAAAAAGGAACTGAAATAATTCCAATCCTGCTGACATAATTCCTTAGCAATCTTCTAAGAATTAAATAAATATTAATGGCCCTTGCTTTGACTTACTGGTTCCATGAATTTCTCTGTCTCCAGAGCAACATTAAGAAAAAAACCAAAACATTTCTCAGAGATTAAATAATGAAGTGACCATGAAAATCGAAGAGTTAAACTATAGATAATATTTCTAAGCCTGGTACTCATATTAGACATTGACAAAATAATGAGGTACGGAAGCATGTTAGCACTGTGCCCAGTTTTAAATTTATACGGCAATTTCTAATGTGCTTTCAGTATAAGGGAAAATTTGCAATAGTTGTTTGAAACAGTAACCATTTCAGTTTGGTGCTTGTGAGAAAAAAAAATGAAGTTAATTGTATTAGAGACTTCATATTAGCAAGAAGCCATATTAACAAATATAAAAATGCATGTTTTGATCTTAACATAACTAGTTTCACCTCTCTTCATTTTCAAGTCGTTCTTCTAGCTCTGTGATCCTTGCTTCCATTTGAGCAACAAGGCCCTCTTTACTGGATCGGTAAGAACCCTCAAGGTGAAGGATTCGGCTCTTCAAGTCTTTGTTCTGTAGTTGAACATACTTGATTACTACATACATGCTCATATCAACAAATATCACCATAACACAAAACAAATTTATCCAGGCAAACATAAGGTGATCAGTATATATTTAATATAGTAAATATGGAAAAAGAGAGTCAGTGAGATTTTACTGTTTACTACAAACAAATCAAACAAATCTTCTATTACGGTGCTTTATTTAAAAAACAAATCAGTGCTAAGCTTGAGTTAAAATTTTAGGCCTAAATGGACCCTTGAACTTCAGATGGTTGCAAGCCCCTTCCAACAACTTTTTTAACATGCCAAAATTTTTCAGATAAATTTGATCTGTCTTATTCTCCACACAATTACTCTGCCAAATTCTGTATTCCTCCCCTGTAACTCACTGGTCTACAGCTAAAATATGTAGACAAAGAAATTACTTGCATCCAATACCATTTTATCAAAGCTGTTACTGTGGGGTTCCTCCCTCCCCCCTCCCTTCTTAACTATCCAATGCTACTCCTACTACATAGTTTGAAAAACTTCGCAAGCTGCGTTGATTTATAAAAGCAGACTTTCTGCTCAGATTTACACTTTAATTTTTATGAGGCTAGGTAATTTAGGTTTTCAATGTGAACCTAATGATAAAGTTGCCAGGAAAGAATAAAAAAAAAAAAAAAAGAGTTGCATGAGGAACAGAAAATAAAGCTCTTTGTTACAGAACTTCAAACCACGATCTCAGACCTCAAAACACTAAAAAAGGTATGATACAAAAGTTAGAACTAAAATACACGGATGTACATGGAATATACCAGTAGGTGGCATTCTTTTTTCTCAAACAAATAAAATGGGATTAATTTCACATAAAATTTAAGGCACCAAATTAGGTGTCTGGTATAAACACGTTTTCTAAATTCTCATCACAATTGTTTTATGTTCTTAAGACTGTCAATAATACTATGACTTGCTAAGATAGCGTTCCTCTGGATCTCAGCTGGGGCCTATGATAGTAATCTTGCTTTCAAAGACCACTGAGCTGCACAATAAAACGCTGCAAAAAGCTAGGAAGTATTTTTAACATGCTTTCCATCACAGATACTGAAAGATGAGTCATATTCCCTCCTAGACAACAGAGAGTAGCAGTTCTCTATCAAATCGGTATCTCTTCTTTCAGAGACACGTCATTTTTTCACTTGTGTGCTCCCACAGAAAATACTCAACCAAAATCACAATTGCTTGAAATGATGATCTGCCTTCAAAAGTGATCCTGAAGTACTGTCAAGACTTTGAAGAACAGTCCCTCCAAATGCAGTCAAAGGATTTACAGCTAAATCAGGTAACAGTGTCTTTGATATTCCATAGTCTTTTCTGTATATGTGCTTTTTAAAAATTTCTATACTGATATCTCAGTTTCATTCTAAAAACAGTGTACTGTATCAACTATCACATTTCTTATTTTTAATGTCTTCGATCCTCAAATGTATAGACAGAATTTGTGTGGTAGAGAGATGCCTGCACTCACTACAACAAAAATGTCTTATTATATAAACAGATGTATGCATAGTATGAGTGTTTAGCATACGAAATATATAAACTGTGACAAACCTCAAGCTAAAACAGGGGATACAGAAAGAAAAAAATACTAAGAGAAGACTTAATTCAAGATTGCAGTATTTTTTTTTGAGCATATGTATTAAGATACTCACGGTTTTAATCTATTCTTACTAACACATACTTCCAGCAGCACACTCTGGTGGGATAGTGCCAGCTACCAGCATTACTTAAATGCTTATTTGAGTTTCCTAATGAAGGCAAATATCCAACCTGTTATCTTGCTAGTGTGATAATATGCCAGCTGCAATTACCTGTCTTTCCAATGAAATTTTGTCACACTCCAAATCTTGCTTTACAGCTCTTTCCTGAAGTAGCTCTGTCCTCATTTGTTCAATCTATTATAGAAAGTAAAGACAGAAATTATATGAAAATATTTATCTATATGACACTGTATGTGTATATATACATACAGTACATACACCCACGCAATGAGAGAAAATTTGCTATTTCTCAGAAATCAAGACATACACATGATTTCAGATGAAGTTTACAACTACAGTCTTGAATACCATTTTCCACTTCGGGAAGCCTATATTATTTCTAGGTATTTTCCACACTGGGTATTGTTAATGTTCAATATAAATATTCTGTAGCAGGGAACTGAACTCTAAAATATTGCATGATAGACCTATAATGTGGCAGAGAACCGAGTTCTGGAACATCACATCAGTCTTCACTTTCTACAGCTGTTTTGTTCATACTTAAGTCTGAAGGTCTGAAACAGCACCTTACCTTTAAGTTGCTGACTAGTCCACTTTAAAGTTTCACTTCATTAAACACAAACTGATAACTGCAGAGAAGTGCCTAGGAACTCAGTGAGACACTCTACAATTACCGTTTTCTATGTCCATGAGAATAGTCAACAGACCGATGCATACTGGGTATGAACATTGCTCCCCTTCTCCTGCCAATTTTATGTCTGTCATACCAGGAGAACAGAGACTTCTGGATTTGGGGAGGGGGTGGTTTTTGCTTTGTTAAAACACTTTTGCTACAGTTTCAGTAAATATTTCAGTTGCATATGCAATAACCAAAAGGAAAGTATATTCTCCATATGCAAGATGTTAAAAAACTACCTGATCAATACAGAATCAAGATAAGAATACAGAATTTGTTTGGTTTATCTCACTATTGGACTTGGCTGGAAAAAAAAAATCTGAGGATCAAAAGGAAACTCTAAACTGCCTAACAGCTGCTACTTAAACTTTGGCATTAAAGGAAAAATGTGTAGTGGCCATATACTTTTCTTGCCTCTCATTCCCACTGAGACTGCCCTCAAGACTTTACAAATGCCTTTGCAGGCACAGCTAATGTCACCACAGCATTTGTGCTAATCCCTGCACAATGTTTACTATGGTGAATATCACCTGGGGAACACAGTGAACATCTATGCCAGTTACTGTACCTGCAAAAAGACTGACAAAGGTTTCAGTGGCCACAGCGTTCTTCCCTGCTTTACAGCAGTTAAATATGAACTTGTATAAACATACGAACACAGTTAAGCAGCTCTAAGTTACAGAATTATCTCACTAAAGGTCTTTCAAAAGCCATTGGGAATTTTTGCATTAAAAAAAAACCGAAAACAATGCTAAGAATGTGAAGGTTAAACAAGTACAGCACATGAAATCTTCCCTTAGGCCTTTTTTTTTTTACCACATTGTAATATTAAAAGATATATTTTTAGTTACATGTTTAAAAGAAGTAATTTACACTGTTTCTGTAGCTTTGAAATGAGTATATGAATACACACAAGGGTAGCATGCATGCAGTTGCATATGTTATGTCACAGTATGGTTTCAGAACAGTAGAAGGCATTCCTGGAAACTAAGGTCATAACAGTTACTGGACTACAAATGTTAGCATGTGGCTGTGTTCTCAACAGCTGGGTGATTTCCTGAAAGCTCTCATTGTCACAAAGCAGCCAAATAATAATAATGTTTAATATAGTATATAGTAAAATATGAATTTATACAGAAAAATTAGAATCATTTTTGTATACAATATCTGCATTTGTTCATTAAATATATATTTCAAAACCTGTAATGTGAAGGATTACAAATAATTCATTCCACTGTAATTGCCTTAGCCATGAAGATAAACACTGAAAAACTAAGGTAAAATTTATAGTAAAATGAATGACTTTTTAAAAATGCAACTGTTAACTAAAGAAAGGCTTCTTGTTTTACGTAGCAACTTGCTTCCTGAACCAAAATTCTACTACGCTCTTACCATGCTCAAAGGCTGTAACAAATTTGTGCAATCTTCCCAAGATCTCAAATTAAAGAATTATTTAGAGGACAATTATTATATTTCCAAGATGACTGCTGCTGTTGTTGGACACATCATGGTAAAAGCAACCTCGCAGAAAAACAGTGGGAGAGACAAAGAGTACTGTACCTGATTAGGACCTCCTTGCACTTTTCATTGGTAAACACACAAACATGCACAAAGTAAAAAAGCAGTTGTGTGCCAAATGTGCTCAGACTTTTCCTTTATTCACAGCAGTTAAGATCTGCTTTGGGTATGTACCATGTGGAGCTTTGTGCTTCACATTCTACCTTTCCCATATCTAACATATTCTAATTATGTTAAAAGAATAAACTATTTCTGCAGCTTAAGGCAACAGCTATCACAGCTGGATTTGAAGAATGCTAACAACAACGAATGGAAAAAAACAATAGTATCAGATTTTACAAAGCTTTATTAGACATAACAGCATTTTATGCCAGCTTTAGGATTAGAAGCAGCTGTTGAGTTCATTATTAGTGAAAGCAATTTGATTTCTAATATTTTGGATGCTATCACCATTGTTTACCATCTTGCACTAGGTTCACAGCCTATGTTTCTTGGTAATACCTAAATGGAGAAAAGTAAAATATATATATATGTGCCTATATAGAAAGAGAGACACCCACACAAACAATTCTGAAGTATGTGACCAAAAAACCTGATGTTTAACAAACAAGGTAAAGCCAAACAAACCCCTCTGATCCTTCATAACTAAAAAGCAACCTTCTTGTCCACATTTGGTTTGCTTCCCATATCCGGTGCCAGCTAAAAAGCAGATATAAGCTATCCATTGGGAACACTTTACTAAAAGCAAGTGAATGATGCAGTCATTGCAATTTTATCCTTCTGTATTTATTCTAAAATTGTCATATGAACTAATTAGTCCATTTTTCACTCTTACGGGAAACAACTCTGAAGCCAATACACTCACGTTTGCATTTTCACAGAATACAGGAATTGATGAGGGTACCTTAAGTATTTGTCAATTATGTTTGCAAAAACAAAACAGCAAGAGGTATTTCATTGCACTTGTTTGTAGGAAAAAACTAATCACGTACCAAAATGTGCCCTGTCCCTGCTCGCTTTAGACTCAAAGGGCTGCTGAGCACTCTAGCTTTCTATGTGTGCATGTCTGTTGACCATTTTGCACTTTCCAGAGTTGCTAATATGGTAAATGCTCACGGTAAATGAAATGTGAACTATCAGTCTTGCCAATGTTTATTCAAACTTTTAGTTTTATGTAAAATTGAACCAGTTGTTTCAATTTGTTTTTAACTAGGAATTTGAGTTTATAGTTCATTATCAGTATATTAAAATAACACATTTATAATAAAAAAAACACTTACAGAAATACAGATATTACCAAAACAAATCCATTATAATTTCTCATGTTATTATAAATGCTTAGCAGACCCTGAAAATACACTTCAGTAATTTGATTACTTAGTCATTCTGGCATAAAATCAAAACAAAGCAACCTTTGTAATTCATGTGTGAAATGAGAAACTTCAGACCTCAAAATAAACACGTCTTTCACCCTTTATGTAACATTTTGGTCACCCATCTGTACTTCAGGTTTCCATTCAGTTAACAAGTCAACTTATTGCAGTACCCACCAGTGCAGCTATGAGACTCTACTGCTAAAGGCTTCCTAACTTAACAATAGCATGACCCCACATTGCTATGCGTCCTTTAGACTCTATTTCACCGACTCAAAGTCTGTACAATATCAATGGAATAACAGCAAAAAGACTATATTGCAATCAAACAGAATCTCCGTAACCTGAGTCCAAAAAAGTAGTAATGGTGCCTTGGTGTTTGAAGGACATGTGAAAGAAAGCTGAGCTCCAACTCACTTTAAAACTCTCCAGCTGCCTCAGTGGAACATAAAATTTCATTGAAAAGACATAGCAGCTAAGACTTTACTTTCTGTTCTCCCTCTGAAATTAAAGCTATTCAAAAGAATGTCAGCTATTCTTTTTTTCTGGAGAATGAAAGAAATGAAAACAGAACAGACTATCATCGGTTGTATCTCAATGCAAATTGTCTCCTGGACTTCTAGGAAATTACTGATGAGATATAGCACTTAACGTAAAGCTACAGTAATAGACATACTGTAATGAGTTATGCATCAGTTCCCCATCTTTCAAAATGTAAAACTAAGGCAAAGAACATTGTCTAGGCAGTGACATTCCAAGACAGCCACATCACCATATTCCTTTCTGTGGACTACTCAAAAACTTTCGTAATCCTGACCACTCGACCATGGATGCTCTAGTTACATTTTCAGTCATCAGGCCTTATTCTCTACTTTTCTGGTTTATTATAAATCTTTGTTACAGGACCTATAATTGCATAGGTCAGTTCTTTCAGAAATCTTGAATAATACTATTACGGCCTCTTTCTTCAGAACACTCTCAGACTCAGTAATATCCAGCTTAATGGTCGCATTTCGACTGGCCCACTCCACTTCCCCCCACCCGCACGTTCACTGGCCTTACTGAAGACAGAGGCAAAATATTCATTTCTTTGAGGTGGCCTACCTGGATTACTTTTTATATTGATTGATACCACATCATACAATTTCCACAACTTCTTCTACTTCTACAGCCAAGAACCTTTTTGTTACTTGTTTCAACTACTATGATCCATCTCACTGAGAACGGCAAATCTCACTTTATCTTTACATTTTCTGCCCCATGAGACACAACCTTGTTAATAAAACCTTCTTCCGCTCTCTCTGGGCTATCTACTCATGTAACACTTCTGGAACTAACAACGGATGTTTTTACGTGGAAAACACTTTCCAACTGTCTTATCTTTGATATAGCTTAATCAGTTTTTACACTTGTAATGAAAACAAAGTTTCCTCTCTGTCGAAATTGGTCAGCATCTTCAATGCAGCTGACTTCACTAATTAATTCCACAATTTCCTAAGCTTCTGCTTCTTTGAAATCAAGGATTTATTATACTCGCCTACTTTTCGGTAAGGTTAAAAAATTGTGATCTTTCAATCTCAGATACTTTCTACAACCAGGCTTTCTGTGGTAGCTTCACCACCTAACATTAAGCCTAAAATAGCATCATCTCTGCATGCATCAATGATTACTAGATGAAGCTTAATGCATCACGAATATCAGAAGATGATACTGGTCTTCAATCTTTATATGGAATCTGTGTCAGTTTTCCAGTTAGGAAAACAGGAAAAAAATGGTCTGTGATGATGTAAAAGAGCATATTTAATCATGTTTGTGAAGTTTGGTTTTTTTGATCTACATACTCTGCTTAAGTATAGTATATAAACCCTATTGCTAGTCATTATTTTGATCATCAATATTGTTTGTGATCTTAATAGCAGTTTTCCCTCATCATTATACAACAGTTGGAAAATTTGTTCAAGTACCTGTTCTCTGCATCTACTGATCCTCTCAGACAACAAATCCGAATTGGTCTTTTCTTCATCAAGCTCAAGTTCCAGGTGAGATAACTTGTCCTAAGTGGAAGAACGAAAAGTAATTTCAGCATATTACTTTCCCATCCTCTTCAGATTGCTACTAGGGCATTCTTCCTTAAACTTGAAGGACTCAAACTGTCTGAAAGACTACGCCTGAAAAGTGAAATGCCTCTGAAAAAATCTACAGAATGTAGAAAAAAGAGATGGCAGGTAGATAAGCCTTGGAAGTGAATTTGTTTGTGTGACACAAGTAAAACAGAAGTTTCGTTTCCCTTTTTAACCACTCCCACCTATTTCAATAAAATAAGAGAAATTCTGTAATGTTTCTAGAGACTGTTTTTAGAATGTCTAAGTTATATCATACACTTGGAAGACAAATTTCTTTTCATATGAGTAAAATGGTATAGAAGTGTTTATGAAAGTCAAATGACAGCTTAGTTCAACTGAACTGTACGAAGGTAACCCTGTAACAACAGTTAAATAACGATGTTACCTAGGCTCCGGAAATGAACTGATATTAGATGCTAAATAGAACTCCCACTTCTAAAAACTTTTAAGTTCTGAGTGATGTGCCTATGAATGAAAATAAATACAATGTTGCCTGATAAACTCTACAGAAAATTAATTACAAAGAAGGTTAATTAAAATTATGAAAGAACAACTGCAATTCAGAACACGTCATGCTACAATAGATATGCTAACACATCATCTTTAGAATATACCAGAACAATTCCTGCAGTAGTACTGCATGGATTTTCAACAACATTAAGTTATTTTGTTTCTTCCCAGGCAGAATCCATGTGAAATACCAAAATTATTTTAATCTGTTCTAATAAGATACGAACCCTTAAAAATGTCTTTTACCTCCATTAGTTTGATTTGTCTTGCACGATCATCTTTTAAGTGGTTTTTGGCTTCCAGTTCGTACTCCAAGCCTTTTACAGTCTGTTCCAGCAGATGAGTTTTTGTTACTGCCTCATCCTGAGCTCTCTGGTGGTCCCTCAAGTTTTCTTCCATAAGACGCATCTGAAACAATAAAATTATGGTAGTACACTTTATACTGTACTTTCTATAAATAAGTGATGTCTGTAAAGAGGGCTGACTACAAACATGACAGATCTGGAAGCATGATACAAATTGCATCGAGTAATATGCTTTCCATAGTCATTTTTACTTTATCCACAAGATGGCACTGACAAAATAAACACGGGTTAAAGATCAGCTCTAAAGAGATTATTCACACTACAGGTTTTACAGTGACAATTATACATAGTGGGGTGTTTTTTATTTATTTCTTTTCACCCAGTTACAGCAAGCCAAGATTTTTACAATTTTCTACATGGTTATTATCTTTGGAACTTCTGCAATACTATTCCTTTCCTTTCTTCCTCTGGTTCAGTGAAGTGCTTATTTTAGTGATGAAGCTAAAATAATGTATTAGTGACTGCTTACAGATTTTGTTACCTGTTACTAAGTCCTCACAACAAAACATTGGACTTCTGCATAAACAGCTAGTTAATTGCAGAGATCTGCACATTAATAGCATTTCATATGCATTTAACGCTTCAGAATGACATTGGATTTACAGCTTTCAAGGTAGGTATCTTTTGTGTATCCACAGAGAACTTACAGGAGATACAGCAATGAAGAACTCCCATACTACCCTGCAAGACAGTTTCATAATTTCTCTGCTAGAACAAGATGATGATACTCGTGTTGCCATGATCATTACAATCCTTGGCTTTTGATGAGACTCTCAAAAAGAATGTTTTGTGCACTATGACACCTACCCAAGAGGATTCTGACAGACAACAGACTCTTTCATGTTGAATGGAAGGATTATCTATTTGTACTTCTTGTTAAACACAAAAAAGAGATAATAAAGACTTTCAATTGTCCTGAATATTTAGTCTCTCTAGAAAGTCTGCTGTTTAACCTGCCTATGCTATATTTTCAGATTTTGTTTCCTTTTTTGCAGCTAGTTGTCACACCACATTTTTAAAGCCCTAGGATTTTAAATATTGCCTCGTGGAGATGCAGAATTCCACAACCGGTAATATTTTGTCCTTTCTGTACTGTTTGGATTATTTCTTTGTCAAACAATTAAGGTTTCTTTTGTTCTGAAATTTTGTCTATGTATTTGTTTTGTAGTTGTAACAGATAACACTAGAAGTATTTTTCATAACTGTAAACACAGTGTGTATACATATTTACATACACACACATATCTTATTTAACCTGTGTATTCTCATTTATTTAACTTAAGAGCCATGTTCTCAATGTGTCAGTTTGATCTTTCACATTTCATTATGAGTCTTCATCCCTTTACAAACACTCTCCATCCCTGAATGGAATAAATACAGAAGGAAGACAGTAATATATAGCAACTATAATTTCTGCTATTGCTGTTCTTTTAAATTGAATTTAAAACAAATTTGTTAAGGGAAGAGGGCAAGATACAAGAAGTTTCGAACTGGAACAACCAAGCTATTAAAATATTCTACATAAAGAAAACATTTGTGTATTCTCATAGCTTTTCTGACTGCAGAGCAAGTATATGCAGATCTTTAAAAGACTGGATTGCCTTCATGACAAGATTTACATGCCGAGAGGCAGACACTTCAACTACACCTTTGTCATTTAAATCTGCAACTTGGCTCATATGAAGGAAGAGGAGAAAGCATGTCAACTCCTTTAGAGCCAGAATTTTTTTTCCCTTTTTTTCCTCTAAATAACTGCTGGGGCTTTTTTTCCTAATTCGATAATATTTCCACATTCTCAGTTCCTTCTGTAGAAGGTATTAGAAGAGCAGCAGATCACCAATGGAATCCTTGCTTATCACTTAAGATGCATTCATTTGTCAGACACTGCATTTATCTGTCATAAACAGGAAACCCCATTTCCCCAGCAGAAGTAACATGCTGATCATCATCACGAAGAATGAAACTCAAAAGAATGCTGATTGAGATCAGTCTCTCACGACGAAGTACACAAGAGCATCATAGCAAACATTCATTGCCTTGAAAACTATTTGAGCTGAATTCTAGGTCAAAGGTTAGAAATTGTCAGTGAACTTATGAGTCATTACCTCATCTTGCATTCGCATGGTTGTCAAGCGTGATTTTTCTACCTCAAGGTTTTTCTCTTTCAATTGTCTTTGCATATCTGCAAGTTCCCTGCGACTTTTCTCCTTGTATTCATCAAGCTGGTTGTGAAGCTCCAAAGCTGATGTTCTTGAGACCTCTACCATTTCTGACATCTGGGAAAAAAGTATACTTTTTTCTTTTCCTGAAATAGTGCTACAAAAGCTTCTATCATAAATCAAAAGGTTTTTTCCTCCAGCTTCAATATTCAGCTCAGTGTTTTCAAACTGAAAATTTATCAAACATGTTTCCAAACAAATGAGTTTCTGTGCAGAAGTGTGAAAACACAAAACTGTAAGGTTATTTTCTGATAGTATATATGGCAAGACTATTCTCTTTTCGTCTGTCAGCAGTTCTTCCAGCTGACTGATGTAATGAACTGCGCCATCACACTTCAGGATATCAATATTAAGTTGTATGGTTTACACACAGATGGCAAAAGTCTAATGCAGTAGCATTTTGAGAATCAGCTGTAAAACTCTGAAATATTGCTGTAGCATACATTTGAACTGAACTCAAATCTGGGATCTTGTCTAAACAAAACTGTTTTACAACAGTATTTTGAGATAGCGGTGTTCCAACCACTGTTCCAGCCCTGAAAGCTTTTATCAATAGCCTCTATGTTAAAGAGACTAATAGTAAAGTTTGTGTTTCACTTCCCGTTACACATTTGAAAAAAAAGAATTCTTTACAGTTTGGCAGCTCATTTGTTGCCTGTCAGATATTCAGGTTCCTGCAGCCTCTTTGGAGTGAACTCATACCTCCACCTGTAACTCTTCAACAGTCTTGTTCAGTTGCCATCGTTCATTCTCCATTTCTTTCTTTATCTGCTTTAACTGTTCCTTCTGGTGAGTTTCATCTTTTAACTGCTGAGTTAACTGTTGCCGCTCCTGCGAAATACGCCGGATGTTCTCCTGCAGTAGATTAAAAACATTCATGTAATGAATAGTAGATCCTATTTTCTAATGCCTTAAAGGAATGTTATACAACGCTCTCTGTGCAGCAGTAAAACCGCCAGCTGTGGTAACATTAAGACAAATTTAAATTAAAAAATAAAGTTTACGGCGTTACAGCTTGCTAGCCAGTATAGGACAAACATTGCTTTAGCAATGAAGTGCTTTATCTTTCCTATAATACCTGGAACATTGTTGCAACGTTTGTAGGACCAAATGCAGACCCTTTTCGTGATTCTGTTATATGTAAAGCATACATTCCTCTGCAGTTGCACACGTCAGCAAATCCTACCTCCTGTACAAGGTTCAATATCCATTTCAGGATTCATTTTTTCCTATATTTTGCTCACTTTAATGCTCCCTTAAAAGTTTTCTGAACAAGAATATTTCTTCCTAGGTAAAATAAAATAAAATACAAATTCCTCCAGTGAGTGAGAAATAATTAGTGGTGTTTTTTTTCCCCCCGTTGCTGTGCTCCTATGGCACCCATAAGCCTTAATCAAGATCATGTCTCATAGTGCCAGATGCTGTGCAAACTGAACTTTGCAGCTCCTAGCACAGAAATCCCCTTCCTGAAAGAACTTTTGCCATTAATGTTCAAACCAGACCTTCATTATCTGGATTAAATTTTGAACGAACTGCAGAGCTATGCTGCATGCTCACCTACCAGGAGACCCAAATGTGTCTGCTATCACATTCATGATGTTTAAGAACTTACCACCTTCCAACATCTAAATACTGTCCATCAGCAGAATAATTGACTGTCACTTGTTCATTCCAATACAAGAAAAGCAGGTTATCTTCCACCTGCTTGTTGGGACTCTCACCTCTTCCTTCTCCCTGCATAATAAAACAACTTAATGGCCCTACTCTAAATAAGACACTACAAGACTAGAAAAAGGGTTTGTGTTTATGAAGTCTGAGAGACACCATGAAATTTATTAAAACCAGATTATGGACAGTTTAAATTGTTCCAACAGAAAAATGTAAACCATTAAAAACACCATAAATTCTAAAAAGCATTGCAAAAAAAGTTTTACATTTTAATATTGGAAACACAGTTTTGTTGAATATCTAATACCTATGATGCCTACTTTCTTACACTTCAAAGAACTTTAAATGTGAAAGCACAGTAGTATTTCTGTGGGCAATATAGATGAGAAACTCAAAAAATAATTGTTCTATTATAAGAAAAAAGAAAGAACATTGCCAAAAGTTAGAAGTTAGATACTTCTTTAGATTTGTTGTCTCTTTTACATTCTTATGTAACCTGTCAACAAGACATCTCTAATACAAATAGGAGTTATGGTGCATGCCTCAGAAGTGTATATATAACCCTAAAACATGCTGTGGGCTAACAGATGTTGTTTTGCAAAGCCTAATTCTACACCAGAGTTAGTTTAGCTGACACCAAAGGATTTTAAGAACCTTGAAAAGGTTCAACTTTTGCACTTCAGTTCTAAAAGCTGCTGAAATCTTGGGACCCTGCTAATGTGCCATATTTGAACAGGTTATAAAAACCTCACGTACGTCCCCCTCCATCAGCCTTTCACGGACCATTTAACTTTTCTGTTTATTTATGCATCCTTGAGAAACAAACTCCGCACAAAGATCGGTGAAATACACTGTGGCAGAATAAATGTGCCAGCAGGATGCCGTTCTGCATTTCCAGTGTGCTGAAAAGGCAAGTAAACATCAGAGCAAACCTGGTCACTGTCTTTACCTGAGAGTTATCAACAACAATAAAAAACCAAAAACAACCAAACAAACAAAAAAAATCAATCACTAATATGAAAAGAAATGTCAACAACTAACTAGGGCAATTGCCAAGGTAAAAATAGCTATAATAATATTTGAACAAAATAATGAATAGGGGGTTCGATGCAAGCAGTGGATCACCTCTGTTTTCATCAGGTCATGCTAACTTTTGCCTGATTTTCAGATATGTAGCAGACTGAGACCCCTGAGATTGAAATTTAGCTTTTTCTCCTTTGAGTTATATTCTGGCATCCTGAAAAGAAAGAGCTGTACTTTTCATGTATTGCATCCCTATTTTCACCAACATATTTTCACTGTTTGTTACTAGGAAGGATGATAAAACAAATACCAAGTACATAACTAAATTAGAAAGTGTTGTGATGTTGTAATCACAACTATTTTAATGGAAAATGCAATTCCTATATAACCAACCTGCTCCAAGGAGAAATTTCAGTTTTACTGAGTTTGGTTTTAGTTAGTTCAATAATAAACTGACAATGGCAATGCTACTTCAGAGTATCACAGGAACTGAAGGTCAGGTGCTTCATGCTCTCCTTCCCCCACATCTATTAAAATCTCTCATGCCCGTGTCCCTGTTGTGATGCATCAGTGTCTGCTGAGCCATCTGACGTGTCATAAGAATCATAGGACTAAGCATCTCCTGGACCCAGTAAAGATCCTGTCATTTTTCAGCCTCCCCTTCTAGTAGATCACCTGTATGAGTGATTGGAGAAAGCAAAGGCTTCTTTGGGTACATAAAAAGTCCAAAACTGAAAAAAAAAAAAATTACAGCAGTATTGTTTCTTACCAACTCAACAAGTTTTTAACGCACAATCAGATGGCTGACATGCACAACCATTCTCTTTGGAAAAGTGTATAATAGCTGACTGCTGTCTGGGCTTGCTGAATTCTGCTTGGGTGGAAATTATGGTTTTCTTACCCCACCATTCTGCATAATTTTCTTAAAATCTGTTTAATAGATGTCTATATGATCATCTGTACTATTTAGTTAGTAACTATGCCATAGAATCATATATTCTTCAAATAGTAAAATTACCACTAAAGCATAATAATATAGTCCTTGCTGTTTTGCTGAAAAGTAGCCAGCATAAAACTCGGTAACATAGGTATAGGGTAAAAATATTCCTCGTGAAAACCGAGCATTGCAACAGAAATTATCTGTGTTTTAATAAAACTCCAGCATAAAAACAGATACTGCTTCATTCTTGTAATATTATTCAGGGGAAATAACGTCATGTAGTTTCTTACCAACAATCATTTTCCTTGGGCAACACAAATTAGGATACGGTATTTCCCTTTTCTAGATTAGCTGATAGAAGAGAAAAATACTGATAAGAATTAGTATGCCTAGCTTAATATTTATATTTAAAGTAGACTAATACATCATGCTAGAAACAACTGAACGTCCATTTATGATACTTGTCTTAAGTATTAAAAAACATGATGCAGTGGAAATGTTGCTACCAACTATCCAAATAGTGCAGCTTCCTCAGCATCTAGCCTTTCAATACACTATACTGAATTTCATATTTGAAATTTGGGATGTCCCATAGGACAGCTTCAACAGTCAACGCAAGTATAACCTCTAATTTGAATCCCTTTCACATACAAAAATCCCTGAGTACTTTTCACTGGAACTGGCTGGCCTGTCAGTTACAGTGTAACCACAAGCCAATCTGTAGTGGCAATTAATTACTTTATGCAGAAGCTTAAGTGTTATTCCAGTGCAAGTGAGGCTCACCCTACAGCAGTATTTCTCAATTTCAGATTGGTGAACAGATAGTGGTCCAGAAGAAAGGGAGCCATAAAATAACAATAGAACACACTCACATTTCCACACATCCAGAGAAGGAAAGAAAACAAAATGGAGGAAAACAAAAGTAGTAACTTGTTTTCACAGTAACCTATAAGGATACTGCGATACTTCCATATTTTTCCAAACAATATTAGTTGAACCTTCTCTTTAGCAGTAAGTAACCTTCTCTTTCAATAATTTATTTCAACTGATAACTGAAAATTACGAATGTATTTCATGTTACAGTGCTGTGCAAACACTAATTCTATGTGCCTACCATTATTTACCCCAATGAAAAGATATGTTTCGTATCTTCCACCCATGGAAAGGATCCTGTATTCTGATTGTTCAATTAAAAAAGCACAGAATACTTGGCATTGCCATTCATAATGTTGATACAATTTTTACTTTTAAATATATTGCAGTACCATACATGCTATAGTTAAGGTGCATACTAAAGTATTTACTTTCCCAAGAGATTTCTCAAGAAATCTCCAAAAGTCTTTTCAATGTTGCAAAACTGTTAACATGTATTACATTTCTTGAAACAGTGGACTACCTAGAGGAGGTTACCCTACAACAGAGGTTATAACACAGGACGAGACACTACAAAAACTACTTGGCTGCCCATCCGCAAAGAAAATATTCTCAGGTTGAATTTAGAAAAAAGCATTAAGACAAATTGTCTATAATAATTAAGTGTATTCCAGCTTTAACTTTTCCGAGTAGAAATGCGGAATGGAGGAGGTATACATTTGGCTATGTTTATAGCAACTATTACAATTCTGTTCATATTGTCATTGTCTTTCTTATGCTAGTCCACCATTAAAAGTAATTTGTGTTACGTAAAAAGCAAGATGTGCCAGTCAGGAATTAAGTTTCCTCTGTGACAAGCATTAATACTGTGCCAAAGTTTGTTGTCTAAATTGCCAAAGGCAACACAAGGCCAAATAAGCCTACTGCACAATATTCTTCATTAAAACAAGCAAAAACCTAGAGACAGAAAGGCTGAGAAAGGCTAAACACAAGCGACTGCTGATCACATCCTGAAGTCCACTAGTGCTCATATCCGGTGGACAAGAAGAGTGTAGAATGAGAAATCAGACATGAGCTGTGAATAAAATGACAAGACAGACTTCTATCTGTCACCTTCCCCAGATTTCTTTAATCTGGACAGCCAGCCTGGAGGCACCATTACTTGGCATGATGGCGTAAAGGATGCGTAAACAGAAAAGAACACGCTTTTCAAGCACCTTGACCCAAAGCTAATCAAGATGCAGGAGATGTATAGGTGCATTGACTCCTGTTGTGCAGGAAGGTCAAGCCAGACTATGACAGAAGAGAGTTCTTGGAGAACAGTGCTAAAAATGCAACTCAATGATAAGCAATGGGCCATCTATCGTGACTGTGCAGACTATCAGCAACACATAGAAGCAAATATGGAGAATCAGTGAGGTAGAACAGATAAACAGATTTAAGAAGAAAAAAAAATAACCACAACCAACCAAAAGCCTCAGATGAAACACTTACTGATGTAGTTACAAGGAACATCAGCTTAAAAACATCTTTTTGTAGAAACAAAACTTCCTTACCCATATTATTAAACCCTTATATTCTTGCAGCATGTTCCATTTTAAACAGATAGCAGTATTTTCTTCTTCTTGTTTTTTTTTTTTCTTTTTATCACAATTAACTGACCCAAGAGAACATGCTGGTTAATAAATCTACCCTTGGTTTATAAACCACCTATAGACAAGTTTCATTTTCAGATTTTCAGCACAGTAATGTAAAATTTGTGTTGAAGACAACAATGGAAAACATCTGTTCATTTTAAAAAGGGTTGCTAGGAAGGTATATGTATCTCACTTTTGAGTCTGACTTGTCTGATAGAATCACTTAAAAACTTTGCTTCTAAAAGCAAAACTAAGACAATTCTAAACTATCCGATACTGTAGCAATAGATGCTTCTTTGGTACATGCCAAAGGTGAATTACAAAGAGGAAAGATTAGGTTTGTAACTTTTTCAGATACAGAATATGATGTCAACAAGAAAAGTTTTAGGATTTATACACATTCCTCTCCTTACTAAACTGATCTGAATTTTCATTCCATCTTTACTCATACGCAATATTGCCAATATCCCTCTCCACTCTGAAGTAGATGCATTCTCCACACAATTAATTTCTGGGATAATCTGGGAGAAACCTTATCCTTTCCTGGACATTGAGCAGAGTAAGGAGCAAGGTGAAAAGAGGACTTCATACAGAATTTCAGAAGCTGCAAGCCTTAGTGATATGCATTAAATTTCCCTGGGTTTCTGATGAAATATACTAGTTCCATGCAATATTTGCAAATAAGACAAGTTCATAAAAAATAAAAAGATAAGCCAATTTCCTGATATTTTTCTACTATCAATATTTTTATTCATATCTAAGTACAGCTTTTTATTCTTTTACATGTAAATACCTACACAGAACCAGAATTGAATGATCATTCAAAATAATAAAATAGGTTTATAAAACCTTAGGAAGTTTATTTTGTGATTCATCTCCCTGAAATTTTGCTCAATCCATGGAAGTTAAAAAAAAAAAAATCTTAGCAAGAAAATAATTTTAATAATTTTAATTAGATGATGCTACACTTCCAGGAAACATTCAAAGCTTGCAGTGAGGTCTGGACTTTAAAACAAAGTGTACTTCAAAAAGAACGAGATGTTACTCTGCAGAAAGCAATGGTGACTCACATAAACAATTTAAAATTTAAATATTCCAAACTGCTCTTGTTCTTACCTGCATATCTTCTACTTGGCTTTCCAAAGACCTTTTTAACACCACCAATTCTTCTGCCTCCTTTTCAGCACATTTCAGAGCTTCTTCTAATTGTTGCTTCTCTTCCTGCAATGATAGGATTTGATACATTAGAAATAGCTGTACGGCCCTTAATCTGACAAGTAAACTGGGCTATAAAGTATGTTCACTCTGGCCCATCACTGATCTCCCCAGTTCCAAGCTGTGACTTGCTTTTACACTGGTTTTCACGGGGGAAATCTTTCCTATACATGTCAGTAAACTGCATCTTACTTGAAAACCTGCTGGTTTTGCTTAACCTTCCCAATGACATTGCCCATGCTCCTTGACAGTTTTTGTTCTACACTGTATCCTTTGCAAACAGGAAGGAGCCTACTTCAAGAGTTTGTTTTCTTAACTTACCTCATATATCTTTATTTTTTCCTTCGCTGAATTTTCTTCTCCTTTCATATTATCAATCTGTTCGTGCAACTCTTCAATTTTACTCTCTCGCTCATCAACTGTTGTCTTCAGCTGTTCGTTTTCCTCAGTCAGTTTTTTGACTTGATTTTCTACACTATTTCGCACCTCTTGTGCAGCATTTCTTTCACTGACAAGAACAGCAGCAGTCTAGGGAAAACAAATTATGTCATGTTTAAAAAAAAATGATGCTGTTTTCCAACAGAAAATGCACATGGCACCACAGTAAATATAGGTAGAATAAAACATTAAAATGTCAACAAAGAATTTAACTTTAAGTCTGTATGCACTGCACATGTATTTTTATTATTCATATTACTGTGGGAGAACACACAAGGAGTTGTTTGTTTTTTTTTTCTCAGGCATACCTACGTGCTAAAGTAACCTAACAACACCTGAACAGTCTCATGCCTCCTATCACATATTTTCACCATGACATCTTCCTCTATAGCCCTAAAATATTTTTATTATCACATCCCATTGTTAGGTAATTCCAAGTAATCAAAAAAACTTAACAGACATCAAAAGCCATATGGACCTTTAAGGAAGAACATATTGATGAAGAGCATCTGCCACAGCAATACACAATTTAGGTAGTCTCATCCCACTGCTTATTCCAAGCACTAACATATAGCACTCTACATCCACACAACTATCTGTGGGGCTGCACGGTAAATCAACCTAGGGAACAGGATCAACTGTAATATATACACACATATGTAAAGAGATCCTGACGCTAAAAAAAACAAAAGAACCAAAACCAAAAAAAGGGGGCGGGGGTGTGTGTAACTGGAAAAAAGCCCCGATCCATTTCAAAACATGGTCCCACAAAGTGCTGTGTCAGCACAGAAGAGCAGACGGTGAGCAGGCAATAGAGACTGGAAGTACCTTACAGTGGTACTGGTGCAGCTCCACCTGCATATCATGCAGCCCACACGTGGGGCTGTACTTACTCAGCAGAAGTTCTGCTTGGTTTTCAGTTCCTGCCTGAGGATGGAAGGAGTTCAGCTACTGAGTTAAACTTCTACTTAAAAAGATACACTTCGTATTTTTTCAGAAACTCAAATCAATATATGGCACAAAGACAAATTATAATAAACTACTCATCACAATTTATCATGTGATGATAGATTTTTTTTTTTTTTAGCAGGGTAACTGGCTGCAGCATGTGTAACTTTTCCGAGCTAATCATCACCTTAGTCTCACCACTTACCCTCTCTAAAACACCCTACCATTTATTGTGGAAACCATGAGCGGATGTCTCTATGTTGTTACACTATCTGTATTGTTATACTATAACAGAGACCAAATATGTACTTGTAAACATTTAATTCTGTGGAGTAAAGAGCTGGAAGGATTTAATCTTTGCTTTTCATTGACTTGTCAGTGAGAATCCCCTCCAAAAAACATAATCTGAGGTATAATTTGTTGTTCTTGCTCTTAGGCATTCAGGACCTAACACAAAGCAATACTCTGCACAAAGATCTGGCTCTCACATATAGGCCCACCGCCTTCTACACTAAGACCTTGAACAACAGTAAGAACACCAGAACAGACACACGAGTCATTCCAGACCAGTGTTCTCTCCAGTGGTGACAGCTGGTGTTTATGGGCAAAGAGGAAGAACTACCGGACGAGCCTTTCCCCATTACACACTCCGAGCTCTCACTGTTCTCCCTCCATGAATGTATCACCCATTAGTTCCTCTAACCCTTTTTGAATCCATTTATACCTTTGGCCTCTACTTTATCTGGTGACAATAGGTAATTACACACTCATTACTGAATCATAATGTTTTTGCATGTGAAATTGTGTTTATCTGGCTGAAAACAAAAGAATCCTATAGACCAGTTTGGTAATCAATATTTTGTGAAATATTTCATGAAAGCACGAAAATCACTTTTCAGTTATGCTGTTTTTGATTGTAGCTCCCAATTTTCTCCTCCCCAACCCAAAAGGAATAAGCAAAGTTATATAACAGGGTGTTTACAAAGTGCACCCTCACTAGATTGTTTTCTAGTAAGCAACAGCTTTAAAATCATGCAAATGAGCTTGATAAAGCGGTAACTCAGAAAACACTCAGACTGTCTACAAGGTCAATGAATTTATACAAAAACTGGCAGCATAAGTAGGCTGACAAGTTCTGGTCTTTTGAAAATACTGAAAAAACTTGTTCTTCTAAGTACACATCTAGTTAAAAGCTCTGAAATGAATCTCGGTTGATGCTTTAAGTTCTCACATACTGAAATTTCAACAGCATTTATATATTACTTCAATTGTTGCTTTTTGCATACAGCAAAGTTTTACTAATTAGCAAGCAGTCCACCAGTGGCTCCTTTTTGTCTCATTTCCCCTTTCTGGAGCCGAGTGAAAGCAGCTGAGGCATGCTGGGGAGTTCAGGGAAAGGAATGTTGATTTGTCTGTTCTTTTTCATCCAACCGTCTACACAGGGCTGCACTGTAAGCAAGGACTGCAGCAGACCCATACTGTACCTGAAGATTCCACAACCTCATCTACCATGGTTTTCTCGACTTTCCCAACACAGGAAGCATTATGTACTTAGAAGTACACTCACACAAAAGCAAACAACCAAATAAAACCCCCAGATCTACATACAGAAATATACACATAAATACATACATACTAACAAGTTCAAAATTAAGTTCAACCTACACTGATGCAGTCATATCTAGAGATCTGCTCCAGGCTGTGTTTTGCTGTATGTATCTTAGGATACAGTTTAATTTTAGTGTGGCTGGAACAGAACAGGTATTCTCTCCCCTTTTTCACTATGTATTTCAGTAAGTTAGCAAGATGCTAGGTGCATAAGTGTAAAAGATAGGGAAGTATAAAGGGAAAGTCACAAGCATAATCTTTATTAACCTAATTTAAAGTCTTGGAAATAAACTGGTTATATGCATAAAACCTGCCTAAAGTTCCAGCTGCCTGAGTGACCAGGACTTAACAAGCAGATCACAGCAGGTCTCTGATGACCTTGGCATCATTACAAAAGTTACACCTTCACATGAATGAACTGTTCCCACACAAATACAATTTAGATGTTCTTTGCGTAGAAAATGCACACATAGCATCAGTTCTCCAAAAGAGTCAAATTCCACAGCTGGGTTTAGCTAGATAAAAAGCCTATACTCTTTTATCCCCAGTGTAATGGGAATTGCATGCAGAGCTCTTCATTGGCATAAATGAAGCTTCTGAATTACAATAGCTTTGGCCAATACATGTCATAACCTGTAGCATATTGCCACAGAAATGTAGGGTATCAAAAAACTCTGCGCCTCTTCCCTTCTCCTATTCTCCACCGCTAGTCTTCTCTGGCACCCCATGTTACCTTCTGCCTCCCCTCCAGCTCTTATCTTGGGAAGACAGGTGAACATGATAGAAAAGAGTCCAGGTGTCATTAGAAAGGATATGCAAAGTAAACAAGCACTGAAATGTAGTTTTGATAGACCTCGTAGCAACATCATTAAGGGAGAACCCAGTGGAGAGAGATCCCTATCAATATATTGAACAGTTACACAAGGTTCAGGTCAGCAGCCATCTAATCCTACACGGACACTGCTGAAGCAGAAATAGATTGTTGTGTCCTTTGACTACGGAACCCAACCACAAAGGCAGTGCACTCAACCAGACCCAAGCAACCAGAAGGCAGTATTACTCACGTAGGGACCCTAAGTTAAATTTACCACTCTGTCACTAGAGATGGCGCACTACATTCTGCATAAAATTCCCCTAATAAACCATGCCAGTAGAAGATACGAAAACCACCACAGTGAAATTACAGAGAAATTACTCTGTATGTTGATAAATTCTGAATGCCAATTATTGCACTTCATAGGCTAAAACTGAAAGCGGCAACAGCACAGACAGTTTAAACTGTACAACAGATGCTATCTGCCAACAGCCAGTGGTAATCCTATTCTCTTTGGTTCTGTCTACATGAGCAAGAAGGCACAGCATTCATTCAAAATTCACTGACTGGCTCACACATTCAAAAAAAGGAGTTGAAAGCTGTTTGCAAAAGCAATGAATTAGAGTGGGCTAGGATGATGAAGATGAAAGCAGAAGGAAATACACTATAGGGCTAGTAAGTACAAATGAAGAAAAAAGCCACACAGGGAAAACTCATGTCCAGATTGCATTGTGGATCCATATCCTTCAGTCCACACGTGACTTATGTTTAATGGTGCTGTACATGAACAGTGTGAGCTAACAAAAGGTAAAGTGTGACGACACTACATCAGTTAATGACTCCTGTTGGTACTCATTCATAAACCCTTAACATTGCTACATTTAGTATTTGGGGATGTTGGTAAAATTTTGGCAATCATTTTAACTAAGTTTATATAAATTTAACCCATGGTAACAGAAATGGGTAAAGGTCACAAAGTAATGATTTAAGCTGAATATGAAACATTAACAAACACGCTGTTAATATAACATTGTCTTTAGTTCACAGAATGGTAGATCAGCCTCTTCAGAGGGTTGAAATGAGATTATGTACATAAACACATACAGAGCACATAACAGATAAAACCGGTTAAACAAGATTTTTGAAGGCAAAAGCTGGAATGAAACACTGTATATTCAGACATTTGTCATACAAAAACCAAAATGAAACAAACAACAAAAGACTCCAAAACCCCCCAAAAATGTGTGTGTGTGTGTAAAATCTATTCAGCATTGAAGTGGGCTCTTTGGATCTTAAAATTAACATATCTCAATTCCAAGACTGCAGTTTCTTCCCTGTGATATATAAAACATGGTTATTTCTTTTCACTCCCACTTGCTAGTTGTGGCAGTATGCTTTAGTAAACCAACTTTTTACTATATTATATTATGAAATTATATTTATGTAAGGCAAAAACCCTATAGCATTTTCCTTGTTATGTTTGTTTGCCTCCATTTGCTTTGTCTTTCCTTCCAGTCTGTCTGTCCTCACTGTCTTCTAGAGCATTCAGTGCCTTTTATTCCTTACACTTAGCCTCTTTCACGGTCATATTTCCATCTCTTCAATCTCTGAAGGAGTAACACCTTTCTCTTAATACCCACATCCTTGCAGACTTCTTAAACACACTCATACCTTCTTCTAATTTATTATTTTTGAATACATGAGATATTTTATTATGCTTTCTGAAATTTGATAATGTTTAAACTCATGATTTAAGACTGAGCAAGCCTTATCAGTAGACTTTAGGTAAAAGACGACAGAAATGGGTTGCAAATTTCTGAAAAAAAAGCTGAAAAAAGAAACCTGTCTAGAAGGAAGAAAACATAGCTGTAATGATGAGGTCCCTGTGACTATTTGAAGATAAGCTGCTGCATTCTGACACTGTCATTGTGCCACACTGCAAATGCAATAACTTTACTTCTCAGCCCAGCAGTGGACTCAAACCACCACGAATAAAACAAGTTATCAAATCCTAAAAGAAAGGTCCACTTCAGAGTATCAGTTTCTGACCACAGAAAGAGATCATACAAGGAGGAAAATAATCGATGGTGGTCAATAATCACTGAAATTTTTTAACAGTTCTCATACATTTTAATTCTGAAGCTTAAAGGATTAGTCAATCAACTTGAGAACAAGTCAAGAGTATATAGTGAAAGAGGATATTGCTGCAGAAATAAAGGAGTGCTGCAGAAATGAGTAAGGGAGTAAGAGAAGGGACAGTTTCACAGCTAAGGTACCCAAATACAGCCCCAGAGAATGTGGACTCTATTCTTGTCTCTGTCAAAGAGCTCCTGATGCAAGCCACTCAACCAAGACCTTCCAGAGGCGATCAATAAATGCATGCCCCTTAACTTCCTTGGTGCTTGACTTAAGACACTAGGGTCTGGTTTCCAAAGGCTTGAGTACACAGCTGCAACTGAAGTCAACAAAAATTGTACCCTGAACACGTCAAGGACTATATAATGGTGAACATTATGTTAACCTAGGCACCTCAATTTGAACATGCACAACTAATGGATCCTTTTGACAGTAATCTCTCCACCTCTTACCCTTCCATATTTAATATGGGAAATAACATTACTCATGAGCTTGCAGCTAAGAAATGGAATTAAAATTTGTGAAATAATCAATATAATTCTTTCTTCAGAAGAAGTTTTTAATAGTACGTACTGAGTGCAGGAACAGACCATAGCCAGAAAAACATTCATAAATGAAATATTCTAACATTGTGTTTAAGTGAGTACAAAGCTACTTTTAACTCACAACAGATGGATGAGAAGAAAGTGAGAGAATGCATCCACACATATACGTGTGTACTATTTGATTTATAAAGTACATCTGACGTACAAAGTTTTACCTAGCACAGGTCTGCTTATCTGAGCTCACATAGTCACAGCTGCTGGACTTCATACGCGTGCGGCATTTAGTTTACAGCTTTAGGCTCAAGGAAGTTACTCTCTACACGGGAACTTTAGTAGTGAAATTCATTTCCCTCACTTCTCATCCTTCCCCTTCAGGTGTTTTGCCTAACAAGAAATGAATCCAGTAAAGTTTGGGTTTCTGTCCTTGCATATAGTTGTATATGTGTCCAGAAATATTAAAATTAGTCAATACCAAGTTTAAATAAAGCAATAAATATTGTTCCAACTCCTTTGTTGCAGAAGTCTTCGTAAAGCAAATATATTGATATACTATCCTACTCTCAACTTTGGTGCAAGCAGTAAACAGATTTAAAGAACTGGAGATGAAACTCAGTTAGTACAATAGGCATCAGAATCCTTCACACCACCCATTATCATGTAAACCCAAAGAAACTGGACAGAACACATACACAAGGTCTTTGAGATGCAAATGAAATATTCTGTTTCAACTTGAATACAGCAAAAACCTCTGGGATAGGAATGCAGAAAATGTTCTGTGTCTCCACACCTCTTTTTTACAACACCCTCAACATTGGCAAACACACAAGCGTGGTTGTGTAACTGATCATTAGAAAATGGTTTTGGCTGACTTCAGTGTTTCAGCTGGTGAAATTCCGCTTTGGCAGCAACTGCACAGTACCGGACCTTTAGTCCTTTTACAAAATATAGGAAGAGCTAAAGTGAGGGAAAGCTATCTTATTCACAGCTTATTAGAACTGTTAAATTTTGGCTAGATTCAATGTTTATTAGGCACAACTCAGCCAATTTTTCTAAAAACCTTTACATTTCCTTTCAGAATCAAATTCACCTGAGTAAAACTGAATTCAAGCAATTAACTGTTCGTTCTTTAATTGTCATATTTGAGGCACAAATCTAAAGAATAAATCTCTATTCAAAATGAGCTAGACCACAAACAGATGTTTTTTTAATGGAAGTAAAAGACTTTCAAATTCTTTCACTTTCCATATTCATACTTGTGGAATCAAAGTAAATGACATGATAATCTTTCAAAACCTTCTGGAAAAAAGGGAACGTGTGTGGCTGCTCACTTCGTTTGTGGTGTGGAATGCTTAAGATACCAAGGAAGATACTGTCTGCTGAAACCAACTCTAAAGTTTCACGGGCCACCTTTCTAGGTTGATGCTGGACTAGTAGTTTAACTTCTTGAACTACATGTAAAAAGTTTCATGTGGCTTCAGGGATTCAGATCTACCCAGCTCCTTCAGATGCTCCTGAATGGGCAGCAGTGATGGACATATCAAATGCATTTCTACTGTCTTTTGCTCTCCTTTTTGTAGATAAAAAAATCGAATTTAAATAAAACAACTAGACATTGATTTCCCTAGGTAACATACAAGTAATTTCCAAAGCAAGAAAAAAATCAAAACCAACATACACCCAAAGACTGACACCCAAGGAAAAAAGACAAACATATTAAGTCTCAACACAGGGACAGCCCTTTAATTGTAATCCTTATTAGCTGTTCTGTGAAGAGAGCTTCTGAAATCAGTAATATCCAGGTATAGTCACCTAGCTTTTAAAGCTCATGAATGCATATAACAGGTCTTTACTTCTGTTTGCAGCTCTGTTTGCATTTCCGGTATTTTTCCCCACTGCGTACCTTCAGGCAATTCTTCTAACCTCAGACACTATTTCTTAAAGCAGTTGGAAGGCCTGGGATGAACAACACATTAACACTGGATAGCATGGATAATAAAATCTCATACCTCTAAAAAAGGAATGCAAAAACTCCCTAAAAGCAAAATGGAGTGTTAGGCTACCACAGCCCTCTACCCCTCCCCACTCTCCCCCCAACACACCAAACAAAAACCCCCAAGCTTCTGGGAAAGAAACTAAATGGCCTAAATGGCTTCACTGCTTTTCTACCTTACACTAATTATATTAATTCTTCCCATCATCTCAAAATGAGCCCTAGCCTACTTTAACACATGGCTGTGCCTTTGGAAGTTAATTATCATTAGTCACCTATTAATAGGGTCAGTGTGGTTTTATTTCTTAGTGAGGTACACTGCAAACAACCTGAATCCTCAGCTGATTATTCAAGTAAGCAAATGCACAAATTTACAAGTAAGTCAGACTGTCTTTCTTCCATTTCAGCTAGAACCATTCTATTAACTGATTAAAAATTATTCACGTGACAGTTCAGAGACAAGACTTGTTTTCTTGCAAGGCCATTTGCATTGATCTAAACAGTATCATATCCTCAATATTATTTCCAAAACTATTTACGTTTTCATTTACGAAGATGTAATGAAAGATTTTAATACCTACATCTTAAAATTGAGAATGCACCCCTTTCTTTTTTTACACAGAGCACATTAAACAAAATTTTCCAATACAGGCATGACCTACCATTTACACAGTTATAAAATCCAGAGCCAGGAAAGTATTAATCTCTCAAGCAGTAGCTATATCAATATCATATTATCCTCCTAGCTGTGTATCATGACATACTCAGTCTGGTTCATACTAACAGTTTTTTCAAGGTCAGAAGTTGTTGCACAGACTACAGTAAATTATTAACTAGTCCTGTGTTCACATTGTACCCTACTGAATCGACTTACACAGTCAAACACTTCACACACACACACAGACAAATATGCACTTTCACAGGACAAACCACCTGAACAAACATACACCGTCTTCTGTTGATCAGGATTAGAGATCCTCCTAATGCACAGGCTCTTGCCAACTTTCTGAAACAAAAAAAATCCACACAACCAAGCAACCTCCCTTCCCAAGGGAGATCAGCTGAAATAGTCCTGGCTGAGTAAGGTTCACTGTGGTGAAATGACCATTACAGATAAAACAGATTTTTTCTTTTGTCTCTTGTTTAGATGTGGTCCAATCCAACTGAAATAGAACTTTGCAGGACAGTTTTGCTCAGAGGCTTTCTTGACTCTACATACAGTATAAAAAAATCACTCAGTGATAGTTTCATGGTACTGTCTGCATCCAAACAAACACACATCCCCACTAAATAAATGGAGGAGTAAATTGCATGGAAATGAAAGACCAAAGGAGCTGGAACTTAGAAAGTCTGCTTTAGCACCACAGTCACCAAGTTACATCTTCAGTGTGCTTTAGAGGCATGTTTATTATTCTTGTTGACAACACAGCCAATATTCCATAATTTGTTTGGCATTTCATTTAACAGGTGCATAAAAACACACATAGCAAATAACTTCCTTTCTATGCACAGAACAGACACTTAGAGCAAAACAAATCAAATCTGTCTCCCAGATTTTCCATATACAGTTCCCAAATCCATGTTTCCAATAATGATCCCCATCTAAGGAGTGCCTCCACCCATTCTTCCATCATCATGCTTCTGTCTGTGCACCCTCCCTGTCTTTCCCCCACTCCATCTGTTTTTGTAGGACCACACTGGAAATCAATCAAAAATATACCAGGCTTTTAGAGGGCTGGTAAAGGGACGCAGAAAATGAAGGGGAGGGGTGGGGGGCAGGTCATGAAAGAGGAAACATTGACTTGGACCAGTCACTCCATTATTCTTTGACTCTGTATACAGTTTAGATCAGTTACCAAGTGGCTTCTACCATTGAAACAAACAAACAAAAAAGTGTTATTTCAACATGGCAAAGGCTGCCTCAGGCAAGCAGAAGACAGAAAAAACTCAACAGTGGCATTTGACATCCTGGTTCATTGTCTCTAGATCTCTTCCAATTGTTGTGTATCTTGATGTGAACAGACTAGGCTCAGACACAGCATTCAGGATGCACACTGAGATGAGTTATGGATGTATGTATACAATGGTATAATTATGTTCTTATGCCCAAATAATTCCTATCATATAATTTGTTTCTTTTACTGCTGTCAAGATCATGTTTCTATAGAGCTATTTATTATAACCCCGAGATTTCACCTTAGAGTGGCACAAGTTAGTTGGAATCCTATTGGTTTTTTCAATATACATTATTCTACAGCTATAGAAATTAGTCTATCACTTTATGCACCAAAGTGTCTCTGCGATGCTCCACAATCAGTTATGTCTTCACTTTATAACTTGAGTAACCATTGTTTGGTGTTTGTACAGCATTATTCCAAAACAGGTTCTCAGAGTATACTATATTTAGTTATGTTTCATTTGACATTTAAACGATATCGTGAGACCCCACCTGGAGTACTGCGTCCCGCTCTGGAGCCCCCAACATAAGAAGGACATGGATGTGTTGGAGTGGGTCCAGAGGAGGGCCACAAAGATGATCAGAGGGCTGGAACACCTCTCCTATGAGGACAGGCTAAGAGAGTTGGGGCTGTTCAGCCTGGAGAAGAGAAGACTCCAGGGTGACCTCAGAGCAGCCTGCCAGTACCTCAAGGGGCCTACAGGAAGCATGGAGAGGGACTTTTCACAAGGGTGTTGAGTGATAGGACAAGGGGGAATGGCTGTAAACTAAAAGAGGGCAGATTTAATTAGATATTAGGAAGAAATTCTTCATCATGAGGGTGGTGAAACACTGGCACAGATTGCCCAGAGAAGCTGTGGATGCCCCCTCCGTGGAAGTGTTCAAGGCCAGGCTGAATGGAGCTCTGAGCAACCTGGTCGAGTGGAAGATGCCTCTGGTCACGGCAGGGGGGTTGGAACCAGATGATCTTTAAGGTCCCTTCCGACCCTTACCATTCTATGATAAATATGCCAAGCCATTTCTACAAGAAAGGCATACACAATATGTATCAGTATAATTTACAATGCTTAAGCTAGTTTTTGTTAAGCTTCTGCTGTATGTGGGAGATTTTCAATAGCTTTGAAGAAGAAATATCATATGATCAGGTTAGGTAGAAAAAGATACAATATTCACTTTCATTTCAAAGTTCTTTACAGCTCTGTGCTGGATTCACCTAAATTCACAACACTTTCATACAGATGGAGAAAAAAGAAAAACCAACACTCAAGCTTCTTCTCATCTAAAACGCTCAAAATGTTACACTAGTTTCTTGTTTTAAAGCAGTACACTTTTAGTTCATAATATGCAGAAGGCAACCACTGTCTTTCGCTGTTCCTACCACCTGGTCTGGTAAAATCTCTTCTCCTCTTTAATCATATCCCATGTCTTAACATACGTTAACAGTTAAAGCTCACAACCACTAGCTTCACTGCATTCCTAAATGTGTTGATAAATGAATCGGCTTCTAAACTCTGAGTGTCTGTTTTATCATTTTGAGGACAAGATCAGAAGTATGATGAACCCTGAATAAATCAGTCAATGCCAGGCTTAGATAAGCCTCTTCATAATGTGATGATTACAGCTTTTTCTGAACAACATAATTTGTGCAGACTGCTTCTCAAAACAGACGTAAATTTGACAGTGCTGTGGAGTTTGCAACTCCACTCTTGAGCTGATACAATTTCAATGGAATTTGAACAGTACTGGTTGCAATTTGCTACAACCTTTTACCTACAGTATTACATTCCAAAAACTATTTCCAAGTTTTACTGAAACAGTGGCACTTCATCTAAAGTGACAGAACATTCATGGTTAAGTAGTACAATTCTGGTCTGTTGTGCTGTAGGGTCAGATTAAAGAATGTACATTTTTGCACTACACTGAAACCAGGAGATGATTCAAATTCATCTCCGCTCTAGCATTTGTGGTGATAGAAAAATCCATTTTTAATTAGAAAGATGTTAATATTTTTATTTTTTACTAAATTAAAAGTACTCAGCCCACAGAGGTATGTTATGGAAGAGTAAAACTTTCACTATTGTTAAATGGAAATAGTGTGGTCTCAGTCTTAATAAACAAGCAATGAAATTAAAAAAAAAAAAAAATCACAGCCATCTCAAGACCACCACAAGCAAAAGACAATATAAAAATGAGTTAAAAAGGTAAACTGTAGCCAAGAAAATTAATATCTTAATATCTGTGGCTTTATATAACAATATTAAAAAAAAAAACCAACCTCAAATTCCAACCTATCATCACATCAGTGAGAACGAGAACAGAATCGCACATGATAAATAACCCTGCTCTGTTCTCCTATCAGATAACCTTGAGTATGTTTCTAACGTGATTTCAAAACAGATCTATGTGGCATTCTAAGCACACAGACTAAATGCACTGTACACTACTTGCCAACCTATCTATCTGATGTCTCCAGCATCTGAAAAGTTCTGTTGACTTAACACTGGCACAAAAATTACTTCCTTTCTCTCTGCAAAAACTTCCTTTTTGGCTTAATACATATCACAAAACACCTTTATTCAGTGTACCAATTTGGATGACATAGAAGCAATGTACGAACTACCAACCTTGTACATACAAACTCCAATATAGCCTGATGTATCAAACATCAGTATTGATATTTTCTGTATGACAAACCATTGTTATAGCATTTACACATCTGTATTCCTCATTAAATACAACAGAACGGTCCTCTCCACTAATCTTTGATGTAAATTTCTTGTATCCCACCATCCAATATAAATCTTTCCAGCTTGCAATAATATATATACATATAAAAAAAAATAATTTAACAGGTCAAGCATCTTGATAATTTTCACACAGACTGTTGGGTATTCCAGATTAATTGTAAGACCAATAACTAACACCATATGTAAGATCACAGCAGATCACTCATCTAACTCCCTGCAGAGACTGGTTATACTTTCCTGATAGATGATGTACCAAACTCAACAACTAATCTCAGCCAGCAGGCATAGAAATAATGCTGGGCTTCAAAAATCATTATGGCTACTAACATTAGTGAGATTAAAAAACAAAAAAAACACCTTCCAATTAAGTGTGATAAAAGTTTTCGTTAAAATAAAATAAACAAAAATCACTTGAAGTAGAATTGGAAGAGCAGAACTGGTGATTAGAGCAACATTAATTAATTAAATTTCACTTCTGAACATCTTATTAAATTTACTATTAGATAATGTCATGCAAGTAAATAAATGCTATTTATAACTATCTCTAAGCCATAGCCACCCAGTCATAGAGCCATTTCCCAGACTGTGTTATTGTTATGCCAAACAGACTACTCTTTCATTTCTTGTCAGTTGTAATTACTATTCCATAATTGAAATACAGTAAATTACTATGCAGTAACTTTGAAAGATGGTTCACTGAGGTTAAGCTGTCACTACAATTACTGTGTAATAAAAAATGATAATTTAAATGTTCTACTTCTCTCAAAGAAAAAAATTAATGCAGTTCAAGCAGCTCAGATGAGTCAAATATCTTCATGATGATGTAAACAAAGAGAAACAACACATTTAAGCAAAGCCAAACAATCTCAAGTAGAAGTCCTACGCTGGATAAACAAATCAGTGCATATAAACTTTTCTAACCACGGCAGAAAGTTGCACATTTAAAAACAATCCTGTAAAAGATCAGAATTTATCAGAATTCAGTCATACAGTATCTATCCAGCATCTTCTATATGTGCTCCTATTTTTCTCATAAAGCATATAAAGCTTTGGAAACGTCTTTCAACTTTCTAGCTCAATTTTAACTCAGTTGTATATTATGTTTTCAGCCATGACTAGCACGATAACTGCAACTCACCTAACTCCAATGAGGTGTGGGTAAAAGATATAAATTGGCATAGCAATTTCTAAGCATAAAACTGGGCCTAGAATTTTGACTTACACTGGTCAAGCAGTTTGCCTTTAGAAATTTTCTCCAATATTTGATGGAAATAAAATGTCTCTGCAAACATAACTTCACAAAGGACATCTTTTGGAAAACACTAACAGATATGCACATCGGAAAACTGTTCCTGTTCTCCCCCTGACAAAGACTTCCTGCTGATACCAGAAGAGGCAATTCCTTCAGTTCTGTTTTCCTCCTGTTTGCTTCCAGACACCCACTCCCTGTGGTTTCCCTTGTGCTGACACTCATTTAACCACTCAGTAAACAAGACAAGCTTAATAAATTAAAAAAAAAAAAACACCACACAAAAAAACCCACAAACCCCCTAGTACTAAGTAGTTCAAGGGACAAGGTGGGACAACGTAACCAGGGAACAGGACATGACACAAGCAGCTGATGACAGAACAGCAGGCTGCAAAGAACTGCAGAAAACTGCTAGAAGCTCCAAAACTGAAATTTCAACAGCATAACTGGCAAAGCACACTGGCACTCTTCAGGGCATCCTCAAGGTTTCAGTGATTCCATTTAACCCAAGACAAGCAAATGGTACACCCATCTATTCTCTCTCAAAGTTTGCAATGAAGTAAACACAGTAAATAACAGCTTGAAGAAAGGGTCACAACTTCAGCTGTGACAAACAATCAAAAGATTATATAAGTGTATGAAATAAAACTTAGCAGCCACAGCAAAGAATCTCCTAGCCCAAATCTTTACCTATTTATTTTGCTAAGAAAATGTTAGTACTGAAAATATCTAGTATGGGACATCTGTAAGAGGTACGATTTTTCGCTGCAGAGATTAATTGTAATCACTTATTTCACCTCTGTTGCTTTCTCCAGGCTCTGCTGTAGATTGAGCAATTCTTTATTGTGCTGCTCTTTAAGTTTATCCATCTCCATGTCATGGCTAGATACTTCTTCTTTTAGTGCTCCTTTTAAAGCTGTAAGCTCTCTCTCTCTCTTTCTCAAAATCTCTTCTTGTTGATCTTTTGCTATTAATACTTCCTGCAGATCCTGCTTCATTTGCATCAGTTCCTGAAGAACAAAATTAAACACAACTGCATGACAAATAGCTCCAATGGATGTTCTGTTTGTGTTTCAGAGAAGGAAACCATCTAAGTATAAGCTCCCCAAGGCCAACCTGACTTTGTATGATGTATTTTTTTGCAGGTTTTACAGTAAGCTAAAAATTTACTAAACCCTAAGACTATTAGAAGCATAACACATAGCTGATGTTTTATATAATGGGCCAAAATATCTGATGGTGCAAAACTATGAAAATACTTTGATGGTGTATGCTATGCTGCCTGTGAATGAAGCAGGAGTCAAACTAAGGCTGCAATTTAAGAACTTCCTCACTACTACCTTCTACAGCAAAGAGGTAGATAAGAACTGAGAAAAATGTTTGTTTCCCACACTGCAAGAGAAGTGAACCCAATGACCATTCCTTGTTGTCTTTTCTGCTGGAAAGAATAAAAAAAAAATGCTTCCGAGAGTGCTGAAGACAAAACAATCTGACTGTTAAAACTGACTGAGATCATTATCTGGTAATAGTGGATAACTCAGCTTTCCCTCAACCATTATATTATTTGTTCTCCTATTCTATAAAACAATGATACTTCTACTTTGTATTCCTTTTAGGTGTTAATGTAGTTATTATAATATGCTTTCCTAAGGCCACCTAATAATGGTATATTGTTTTGAATTGATAGAATTGGAAAAGCTAAGGCACGCATTTCTTCTACCTGTATCTTGGTTCCCACTTTTTATGCAATTCTTTTTATTTTTTCATCCTCCTTCTGGCACTTTATAACTAACCTCAATCAGAATCTCTTTCTCCCCTTCATCAGTATGTTTTGCATTATCCAGTTCATCATGCATCTCAGAGAGCTGGTCTTGAAGATCTCTGATCTCAGTCTGGTGTTGCTCCTGTTCCATTTTCACTTCAAAAAGCCTCATCAGGAAAAAAAGTCAGACAGGATTTTTTAATTTGTAGAAATAACAATTTGTTCTTTCAAGTACTGAAAAGATACAAGTATCTATTCCCATGTTCCCCACAAGGCACTGGGATATAATGAGGTAGAAAAATTGAATGTCAGAGGGGTAAAAATGAGAACTCTTATAAGTAGATATTTAAGTGGAAAGTTGTACTTTATTTCAAACCTGGTACTATATTCTTGACTAAAGCACTCAAGTGATACCATATTTTAAAGACGAGGAACTCGACTGTAAATTCAGCAATCTTTCTTTTCCTTCCAGATATTCTAAAAACCTGCCATTTTCAAATGGTGGAAACATTTCCTACAACAACAAACGTCACTGTCTGATTCCATTAACATATTCTGAAGACACAGGCACTTTTAATCTAAAAGGTTTAAGAAAAGGTACAAATTCCAACAAACAACTTTTCTAGAGTTAACTCACTCCTCTAGGTTTTGCCTGAGTTCCTTCTCACTTTCTTCTAGCTGCTTTTTTAAGACTTCTTTTTCACATATACTTTCATCGAGTTGCAACTGAAGATCTTCCAGGCTTGCTCGTGTAGCATCTCTCTCTTCTTTGGCATTTTGCTGATTCTGAATTTTGTACAGCAAAAGTTAAGCAAGATAACAGACTGAGCATAAATAAATTAAAGGCTCTTATTTATTATATAAAATAAGCCACTTCAAGACTTTGATATTTTTCACTTGCAGAACTGCTTATTTATTTATGAATTTATGAACATAGCTTGGAGTATTTATTGAAAAGCAGTGCTTTGTGTGTTTTAATTCTTATTAGAAATGTGAGAAGTGAAGTCTCCTCTAACTATCTAATGAGTTTCAAGTATACTGATTCTTATCACAGACTCAAAATGGAAACCAAAAGAAGCCAAGCTGTCCTTCTCGGGTCTTCAGAGCATCGCTGTACTTAACTACTCTGAATTCAGCACTGCAAAAATAATGCTGTAATTAACAAACAGGAGCTAATGAGTAATACAGTTTGTCTCTCACTCCACATCTGTCTCACTGCAGTCACCAAATTAACATTTGCCTCTGCAGATATCTAAGAAATTTTATGTGCATGCCTCTGACATTTTTATTCACTGCTCCAAACTCCTTCTCAAATATTAATAAGGGATTGCTTAAAAAGCATATGCTATGCTATGAGCAACAATACGTAAAATAAAAAGTATTCTGTAAAAGCACAAGTGTATCTAGATTAAAAAGCATATGAAGCAAAAAAAGATTCAGCTGGTTGATAAGTTGTCACTTACTTAAAAAAGTATATTTGAAAAGTCAAATGCTTTATAACAACAAAGTCCCGTACCCTAATTTCTAGATCCAGTTTTTTCTCTAATTCTTCCACTTTCCTTTCAAGTTCTGCTTTTTGTTCCACCAATGCTTTTACTTCAGCTGAAGAATCTGAAACCTGTAATTAGAGGTGTTTATTCCCACAAAGTGAAGACGCTCTTTCACAATTCTTTTTTTTTTAAATCTAAAGTAAAGCTATAAGCAAGGCTAATAAAGTGTAGCATCAACTGCCTTGAGCTCACCAGAGACTCTTCATGTGTCAAACCAAGCTAGTATTTTCAAAGCAACCATAATTTCATTTTCATAAAACTTCTTGGTAATTACTCAAGGCATGTTGCCAATAATACAGAAAATATATAAAACTAAACAAAAATTCAAATTAGGCAACGTATGAATTAAATCACAAGTACTTGCAGCCAAATTTGACTGAGATATCACCAATTACACAAAACGGACATCAAAGGGATTCATGCTCGTATGTCAAGACAGATTTTCAAACCCTGGTTTTTGGTAATTTTTTAAGATGTGTTTTATATTTTCACTTTGACTAATTATAGCCCAGAATAATCATCAAAAGTAAGCATTTAATCCTTCTTATGCCATCACTGCAACCACTGGGCATTTCTTCACTTTGCTTCAGAACTGAAGAAACAGTGCACCACGAAGGAGAAAACAAAAACTTTTCAGTAGGCAGATTGTCAAATGCTATTACTGTAATATCACTTTTAAACAATATGCTAGATTATTGCTTTTCAAAAGTACAAATTAAAATACTCTCCTCACATATATTTACATAACTGTAATGAGAAGTTGCTTCACCATTATTTTTTTAAAGCTATGTAGTTAGCTTTTTCTTCGATTCAACAACCTTTTGATGTTCATGTGAAGTCTGCACCTCTCTCCTTCTTCAATGTAGAAGCAAAATGTAGAAGCTGTCATGGTAGACTCCTTTACATCCTTTTTTAATTGGTAACAAAAAGATTTCCCATAAGCCACCTCAGTGCATGATTAAAATTAAGCTATACTACTGGTGCTGTGAAATTTACCGGTATCACTACTGAGGGACTACAAAAATAGTCTCACCGAAGTCAGTGAAGGGATTCAAATTTTCAAACCCCTCTTTGAACACTATCACTATTACACAAGCCAAAGCAACTTAAAAAATTGTTTACCTGTGTCTTTCCAGCCGCTCTTGACTTCAAAGTCTGAATTTTCTCAAAAACTAAGTTGACTTTCCTCTTTGTCGCATCATCATTATCAGCACTTCTAAAACAGACAGTACAAGTTAGCAACAATAAGATCAAAGGTACTATTCTGTTAACATCAAAACAAATTCAGAGTGTTCAAACCATTGAAAATCACCACTACAAAAAAAAAAAAAAATCTATGAACAAGTCTGAAATTACCTTAACTATGATTTCATTAAACCTTTTAAAGAGTGAGTGTTAAAAATTTATATTTCAAATGTTTTCTAAAAAAAAAAGAAAAAAAAAAATTTAAAAAAAAAAAAAAAATCACTGAACTCTAACTGCCACTCTCTTCTACACGGCCAGCTGTAGAAAGACAAGTATTCAGCACGTATACTATTCAAACATACTGAAAATGAGAAGTAATTAGTATTAGATTTTTATGTCCTGACTACCGCACCATAAAATAACATTTCAACAGCTCCCAGAACCTGCTATATTGGGAATGCACTTAAATTTAAGTGCATCATGTATATTTTAATTAATTTCTCTTTCCTTCATCTTTCAATAAGTTATCATTAGAAAATTCAAAGTAAAAGGGTTACAGGTGGACAAAGGATTAAATGCACAAGAGAGCTTCTGTCAAACCTTGAGATGACACCTTTTTGTTGTTGTTTAAAAAATCCACAAGCTTAAACTGCCATGAGGTATGATCTGAATTCTTCATGAACCTCCGTATCACATGAAGTTTAACTCCACAAGTATTTTAAAAGATAAAACATATTCTGATTCACAAATGCCAAGAACATTTACTCAAATCCTGTATAATACCTTATGTGTCCTGATTGCCTGGGTATTCTGAGATCCTATAATGTCTTCCAGGACACAACTGAGATACAGAATTATGAAACAGACATTTCATTTAGTTATGGCTTTGATTTTACAGTTTCACATTTTAAATGTAATAGAAAGTAAACACTGAGAAAATACAATCTCCTTTCTGAAAGTTAACTATGTTGACTAACCCTTCCTTAAGGTAATTGTAAAGTATCTGTTTAGCAGTCTCTTCATTCGTTTGCTGTGCAAGATCTTGCTGCCCTTTTAAGAGATCAGGAGTTGCCTGAAAGGACAAGATAAAACGTCAAAAAATATAATGCTATGAGGGTTGTATATATAACCTGTACAATTTTAGTTGTCCATTCTATTCTATTATGAAAAAATTTATGTATTGTGGACCTAAACTTCACAAAGATCCACTGGAATTTTGGCTTAGTGCAAGAAGAAAGCATAATCCACACCAAAAGAAAAAAAACATAATTTTGCATGGAGTTACACATATTTCAGCATTTTACTTTTGTGCATTTATGCTTAAGAATCATCACAACATCATTTACAATAATCTTCTTTGGCCCCATCAGCTTCCTTCACCCATACAACAATAAGCTTTTTGACAAATGATGTTTTCTATACCTGCAACTACAGGAATAATTTTTGTATTTACATTTCTCCAGAACAACTCTGCTATCCCATCTGGAAGCACTGTGTGATGGCAGTTTGTTCTAATAAAGAGCAGAAAAATACACATTTAACAATATGACAGTTTCAGTAACGCAACTTACAGACTAAATTCAAAATTACCTGTATATTAGGGACGGATGAAAATGTTTTAACAGAAATCTTCTTGGCTCCTGACTCAGGTGGAACTGTGATTCGATTTGGCAACAACAAAGTAGAAGTTACTGTTCTAACTTCCTCTCTCTTACTCTGTCCTGGGAGTGTAGATGACCTAAACATCAAGCTCTCTGTATCACCTCCATTTTGTTTATGGTACTGCAAAGAACTGAAATTGCTGTTCTGAGTGTCTTTATCAAGCATTTGTAGTTTTCCAATACTTCGAGCAGAAATCTTCATCTCTTTGGAAGGTGACTTTTGATCTCTGGATGACTGCTTGCGAAGGCAAACTTTAGATGGTCTCAGCAAGTGCTCAGTTGACTTACCCAAGCTTTTACTGAATTCACCCAAATAATCTGAATTTACATCAAGCCCTAATGACAAGGCACTATCAACGCTTCTTGATCTTTTACGATCATCTGGATGAATTCTATTCCTTTTTCCTGATCTACCTCTTCTGTGAGGATCAACTTTCTTATCAAACTTCTCAATTAGCTGATCTACTCCTGGAAGTGAACCAGTGTCAATATCACGGCCAGTTCCAGGGAAAAATGGGATATATCTTCTGTTTTCATGCCGGTTAACATTGTCTGCATAGATGGCATACTCTTGGTCATCAAGTAAAAATCTGTATAAGGAATTTGCAGAAGTGGGAGTAGCTGATGAGGACGATGATCTTCGTGACTCAACCAATACTGGCCCAGCTGAATCTTGTCTGCGGAAGGGAAGAACATCTGGTCTAGGTTTTCTTGTCTCCTGATAAGCCATGGGACTAACACATGGGGATCCTCCTGCAGATGAAAATGATTCTGAAACACATGCTTCATTGGGGCTGACTGCGCTACTGGGACAATCCAACAGCTGCTTGTTTTGGTCTTCTACCGATCTGTTCAAATGTGTCTTTTCTGAATTTGCTTTGGTTGGCTCTGCAAGACACGTATTTGCTTTCTGTAAGGACACTACTTTAGATGAAGAAATCCAAGGCTTTGCTTCAGTTTTATCTTCATCTACAGAAGATTTAGATTTACCGCACACAGAAGACTGGTAACTATCCAAGTTCAAGTTATTTTTTTCAGGATCATAAGGCTGTAACAGTTCAGGGTGTCTTTGAAAGTTCAACAAATTGGAGGGTTTCATTGTTCCATCTTTAGAATCTGATATTCCATTTTCCTTTTCATCCAGATTGGTTATCTTTAGGCTTTTAAGCATACAGGGTTGCATGTGCTGTGTTCCAGGAAACTTTGTGTGTTCACTGTTTTTGTCCTCCAACTTAAAAGCAGTATTGGAGTCTGTGGCTGGCTTGCTTACAGTCTGAGAAATGACATGCTGTTCTTTTCCAGAAGGAGGAGGATTTTCTGACAAACATCCTTCTGTATTGTTTAGCACTATGTAAGGGTGTCCATCAATTCCTTGGACTCTAATACTGACACCATAAGACCCCATCCTAGAATTCTGTGCATTTCTAGTTTTTTGAGTCTCCTCACTTGCAAGTTCAAGAGTGACTTCATAGTCCGGCTGCATGTGTTTAAAATCAGCAAAATATGGCTCCATGATTATTACAGGATTATAGCTGCATAGAATAAAAATTACAAAAATGTCATTATTTTAAATACTTTGGATTGTTTCATTAGCTAATTTATTCCACCATTCAGCGTGACTATGAAGACTAACAGCAACACGCAGAGAAACCAATACACAAGCTATACAACGCCTGAAGTGAATGCATTGTGATGCACTGACAAATGTCTGACTGACTGATTCTGGATGAATGTAATGTTATTTTATGACTGTAAATGTTACGAAATAACAACGGTTAAGATTACCTACACAGAGTTGGTGTTAGTTACTTTGGAATCAAATTACTTCAAATATAAGCAATTCTTATACGAAGATCATTTATATCAAAAAATCTTTATATATTTAAGATCTTACATGAATGATCATTTTAGAGCCAGCAGTTAGTACCAGCCATATTAACATTTAAACTTGAGCCCAGGAAGGCAAAACACAGCCGGACAGTTGTAGGTTATGAGTTTCACGCAACTAAAGCACTGCAAGGAAGGTCAATATCCTCATGCCTTTGAGTTGCACTTTTATGTACGTGGTTGTCATTATTCATTTCTAAACACATCTGAAAATAAACTTTTTCATTTTTATCTCATTGTCATCCACAAGAATAAACTTTCCTATAGATTAATTTAACTATCGTCTAATTGTGGGCTTGTTTCAGAAAACTCCAGTTGCTATTTTAAAACAGATACTCTGCTGAGCAATCGAAATGCAAAAATACTGCTAGTATTTCCAAGGCTGATAGTACCTTTTTCAGAACCAACAGCAATGCTAACACCACCTTATATGTGCTGAAACTGTTTCAGTTTTGGAAAACAATACATTAAACCCTACCTGTGCTTTTCATGTTAAATGCCATTCTTTCTTTCTGTAAGATCTGGTTTTGTGGGTAGTTTTACTTTACTATCTGTTGCATATTATGAGCCACCTGTCTAGTGGCAGAGGCAATGAAGTGATGGTAAGAGCTGTGTCTAGAAAAGAATGGAACACAAGACTCTCAGACTGATGAAAAATCTGACGGGAATAAACTTTTGAACTTTTTTTTGGAGAGCTGAGTCATCACTGAAGCCTGACAAAACCAAGATCACTAAATGAAGGTGAATAATCATCAAGAGGAAACTGAAACAACAGATGACTCATGAAAAAACAAACCTCTGCAGCCAGCTTCACTTTCCTGTGTATCCCAGCATAAACTATCTCCCTCAGATATTCCAATCAGCAGCAGAACTATCATTTTTTTCCTGACAGTGAATTAAAAACTTTGGCTCGATATTCACAGTATGCTAGTTTCCACCCAGTTCTTCCTTCTAGCAGGACAGCTCCCCTCAAAAACCCCCTCCCCTCCCTACAAACCAACTCAAGCTCCTCCTCAACAGCAGGCTTACTTCATCTGAAGGAATCAGTATACGTATATCTAAATACAACGTCAGATATCAAGTGATTATTTTAATGAAGCAAAAAAAGCAGTCTCACTGTAAAAGTCTTGCTTAGATACTAAAAAATTTGGTGAACTAGTTAAATTCACCAAAACTAATTCAGGGGTTAAATTCACTTAGTAAAGGGAAGTGGAGGAAAAGAAGGTTCTCGGGAGTAGTCAACATGGATTCACCAAGGGGAAATCATGCTTGACCAATCTGATAGCTTTCTACGATGACATGACTGGCTGAGTAGATGAGGGGAGAGCCATGGATGTTGTTTACCTTGACTTCAGCAAGGCTTTCGACACTGTCTCCCATAACATCCTCCTAGGGATGCTCAGGAAGTGTGGGGTTGAGAACTGGCTGAATGGCTGAACTCAGAGGGTTATCATCAGCGGCACTGAGTCTAGTTGGAGGCCTGTAACTTGTGCTGTCCCACAGGGGTCAGTACTCAGCCTAGTCTTGTTGAACTTCTCCATCAATAACCTGGATGAAGAGTTAGAATGTACCCTCAGCAAGTTTTCTGATGACACAAAACTGGGAGGAGTGGTGGATACACCGGAAGGCTGTGCTGCCATTCAGCAGGACCTGGACAGGCTGGAGAGTTGGGCAGAGAGGAACCTGATGAGGTTCAACAAGGGCAAGTGCAGGGTCCTGCACCTGGGCAGGAACAACCCCATGCATCAGTACAGGCTTGGGGTGGACCTGCTTGGAGAGTAGCTCTGCGGAGAGGGACCTGGGTGTGCTGGTGGATGACAAACTGACCACAAGGCAGCAGTGTGCCCTGGTTGCCAAGAAGGCTAATGGGATCCTGGGGTGCATTAAGAAGAGTGTGGCCAGCAGGACGAGGGAGGTTCTCCTTCACCTCTGCTCTGCCCTAGTGAGGCCCCATCTGGAGTACTGCATCTAGTTCTGGGCTCCCCAGTTCAAGAAAGATGAAGAGCTACTGGAGAGAGTCCAGCAGAGGGCTACAAAGATGATGAGGGGACTGGAGCATCTGTCCTATGAGGAACAGCTGGGGCAGCTGGGCTTGTTCAGCCTGAAGAAGAGAAGGCTGACAGGGAATCTTATAAATGCTTATAAATATCTCAAGGGTGGGTGTCAGGAGGATGGGGCCAGACTCTTTTCAGTGGTGCCCAGTGACAGGACAAGGGGCAATGGGCACAAACTGAAGCAGAGGAAGTTCCACCTGAACATGAGGAAGAACTTCTTCCCTCTGAGGGTGACGGAGCACTGGAACAGGCTGCCCAGGGAGGTTGTGGAGTCTCCTTCTCTGGAGATATTCAAGACCCGCCTGGACAAGGTCCTGTGCAGCCTGCTGTAGGCGACCCTGCTTCGGCAGGGGGGTTGGACTACATGACCCACAGAGGTCCCTTCCAACCCCCACCATTCTGTGATTCTGTGATAAATAAACACCACAAATTTGATCTCCATTTAAGACCTCCTGGAGTAGGAAGAGAAACAGAACAAGGGAAAAGCAAAGATGAGCCAGAGAAGGCCAAGAGAAGTGGAAAAATGAAGGAGCAAGAACAATGGAAGGCAACAGTAAGGACCAATACTCTCCATGACCATGGGCCTCCATTCTATGTATTTCTCCATACTTTTTTACCTTCTTTTCTGAATACTCATAACATCTCACATTAATTCTACTTTTACATTGTATAAGCTGAGACAAAAATAACAAAGTAAAAATAGCAGTAGCTGATTCTAATCACTCAAGAGTCAGTGAGGAGATCTCCATTGATTTAGTGTTTTTTTTAATACAGCACTGATATCAGCTTCTGAGCTGCGTTGATGGTGGCTGAGAAAGTAAAGGAGGAAAAAGAGATAGCACTGTACAGAGTTGTAACTTAGAATATACACTGTAAAGGAACCAGACCACACTATCTAATGAATGGTTGCTGGAAGTAGGAAAGAAACCAGGCTGCCCACTCTGTTCTTTAAGCTGCTGAGTGGGTTCAGCTACATTCAATGTCTCAAAATTGTGCTTTGTTTGCTCAAGGCAACAAAAAGGAAGTATTTTTAAAAGTTCAAAAGTTGTTTTCAAATAAAGCAAGCACTTTGAAGCTTTTATGCTTTCCATTTTTATACTACTGTTATATTACACGATGTCGATCTGAAGTTACTACTATGGGTATGCAATGAAATAATAAAAATTCAAATAATTTCAAGTTTTAGCAAAATAAAAATTTTGAAATGAAGTTTCTCAGACTTCTAAATCAAATCTGCATGATTGTCTAGGAAAAAAGTATTAACGAGACATGACTTTGTAACTGAAAATCACTCACAAAGAGACTTCAAAAAGCCTGTAAAACAAGCAACAAAATTCTGTATCTTCTAAAGAGCAAGCATTTAAAGTGTCTCAATTAATGTTTTCCAAAAATATAAATGATTCAGAACTATAACTTTATAAAAATAAATCTAGTTTGCAGAATACAGTGTGCTGATACTACTTTGAGTAAGTTAAAATCACTCATGGTATATTTGCATGGGACAATGTAAGTGAAAAAACACCATGATTTATACATAGTTGGCAGCATACATCTGCAGTAGATGAATACGTGAACGACTTTAAAAAGGCTCTCTGCTGAGCAATTCTAGCAAGATTAGAAATGCCACCAGTAAATTTAGACAAATTACTTAGTCCATGAAACTGTACACTAAACATTAAAGTTGTACATAGTAGCAGACCTAGAAGAAGAGTAAAGTTCATCTGAATTTACCAATAGTGGTACCAATTAACAAACACAAGAAAAAGGAGTCAATAAAAATACACTTTAAAAAAAAAATTAAAAAAAGGGATTCAAATCAGTCAGCATAAAGAATAGATAAGCAATAAATTACTATATGTCAAATTTAGGGTGACTGCAAAAGCAGCACTTTCAAACACGTTGCGAAGTTCCTAAAGATATTAAATAATCAGAAAAAAATTAAAAATAAAAAACCACAAACCCCCACAAAACAATCACAAAACACCAAAACCCCTAGTGTATAGTGGAAACAATATTTAGGTTAATATCTACACCTTAAATTAACCATTAATATATTTAATTTGTCTTTAAAAGTATAAAGAAATAAGTGTATTTGTCTTCTTCATGAGCATTATACTAACAAAACACTGAATTTTACTACACAAAAGGATAAAACCTTTTAGAAATCATAGTGCTAAACCAAGAATTTTTTACATAAAACATTTTATCTTTCTGGAACTGCGGAAGAAAAACTGTATACAGATTTCCCCATTACATCTACAGGAAGAAAAGGCAGCTGGCACCACCATTCAATATTTGAAGACTTCCCTTAGACTGCCTAGTTTATACAATGTCAATCCACAGTGGATAGTACTCCCATGAACTACATAATATCAAAAAGTTATTTTACAATGCACAAAAACACCGGTTTTGTAATACTGTAAACATTTTTAAATTAAAAAAAGCATTGCTGGTTTTCTTCACACACAGCCTTTCTGATGAAAACCTAAAACCTCTAAAGATGTTAACTGTTTCCAGTTACAGTCATATTCCTACACGCACACTGTACAGTCAGCATCTCAGGCTTTGGCAAGCTTATAGCAATAGATTAAGATGAGAAGGCTGAAGCTGTTCCTCTCCCATCTGTCTGCCCCACTCCTCTGATGAGCGTCACCATGTCAAAAACGAAAACATCTGAACGCTCTGATGGTTGACTATACACCTCAGCCACAAAAATTTGCAGACTGGCAAACTCAGGTAAATGCAATCAGCCTTATGTTTCATACTATTACTGATTGAAATTCTGACATCAGATACAGTGGAGGAGCTGACAGCTGGGGGCAGTGACAGCTACAATTGTCCAGTTTTAATCTTTTTTAAGTCTGCTGAAGCCCTCAAATGTTATGACAGAACAGCTTGTTTACTCTTCAACTTATGAAAAGAGGTTAGATATTTTAACCACAGTTAGGAAGAGATTTTCCCTGTTTGTAGGGCTGCTTGTTGATACCTTGTAGTTACTTATAAAAAATATAAGCTTTTTTTTCTTTTAAATAGAGGGCAATATAAATTCTAATTCCGGGTTTTCTGCCAAACTAATACTTTCAATTTTAAATAATACAGTCTTGCTAGTAACTCTATTTGCTGTCTCAGAGGAGTTTAAAAATACAGTTTTCAGAAAACAGAAGCAATGATTCTGCATAAATTCATAAGTAGGTAGAAGACTTTCATAAAATCAGCTCTTATCTCCTATTTGTGAAACAAATATTATCACAACAGTATATATAAATTAATCATGACACAAGAAATAACTACTTCAATAAATTATTTTCTTTTGAAAATATTCTACTTGCTAAAACAACAGGAAATATAGTCAAGGACATACAATCATTAATATCTTTCAGAGGTTAAAAGTTCAGCTGCAGTTTAGAACAATGAATGTATATTGGCATCTTCTGTTTGGTAACTTTCGGTGTTGTTCATACCAAGCCAAACTGTATTGTGCAGCAAAGTTGCACCTGAAAACTTGCAAACAGTCCAGAAAAGAACTAGCCTGATTTTCTACCATTACATCATATGAACTTCAACAGCTGGATTTACTGATCAACAAGTTCAGCAAATCCAGTCATCGTCTAGAACAAGTCCAAAAGAACACAAAGATCCAGCACACACAGTCAGGCACAAACAGAGCAAATTCACTCCACTAGGTAAAACATCAAGTTTTATAGTATCACTGGAGTGTATTCAGTGTATGCCCCAGGTAAGTTATTTTATTTGAAATTTCAGCAAAAGAGTAATACTCAATCAAGTATCACCTTGAAAACAGTCAAGAGCTGGAAGAAACTCACTTAATGAGTTTACCATATATCCAGCCTGAGCCTGCAGGCCTAAGCCTTTGTCTCTATATAGGCCCTTCCTCGCTGTGAAACCCAGTTTCATCAGGCTACAGGATCAAGTTCTTTAAAAAGTTCTGAATGTGTTGGTTGAACTTCAATGTTGTATGTTACCAACTCACTTTAAAAATGCAGGCCATAACACACTATCCCCAAAAGCAACAGTTCTAGCACTCTTATCTCAGCTTGTACCATCCTCCCTGCTCCTTTTGTGAGTCAGCAAGCATGCAGCCACACAGCTTTACTGATCCAGCAAAAAAAAAATGAGCAGTTTTGTATTAGATCAGCAAGTAAGGTATCAGGGAATGATGAGATCACCTATTCTGGCAGCAACATGGTCTTGGATCCCTTGAGGCAATCACATTTCAAACTGAATTGGTGTTTTAACTCCATTTTCAGGGACAGAAACCTTTAGGAACTTCCACCAACAAACAAACAAAATAGGCACTCAAGCTTTTCAGCCCTTTATGATTTGGCATTCCTTTTTAAAATAAGTCTTCGCAAAGGTGTTTAAACACTCATTTTAAATACTGGTATCCAGTGGGTATGAAAGTACCATATTTTATCATTACTCAGAAGTGGTTTATTTTTTCTGAACAACTTATTTTTGCCAAAAATAGAGACAACGACACTTTTGTTTATAAAGGGAACATGTCAGCAGAGGTTCTCCTGTCTGAAAATCCAATACTCTGCATGTTCTCCTGTAGCAGTTTGTTCTTCAGTGGTGATATGATACTTCACAAAGAACTACGGGAGAGGAATACCGAAGGTTTAACAGGTCAAAACCATTTTTTTAAAAAATGCCTCCAAAACATTTCCTTTTCCAGCTACTTTAAAGCTAGCTACAGGGAGCTATTTGAGACCAGCCTTACAAAAAAATAAAACCCCTGTAATCTGGAACCCCGACTGCTCTCTCCGCCAACATGAGCAGAAAAGAGTGCCTTTGCGAAACACACTCTTGTGCCAGACACGGCTGCTCTGTTCAGCAGCTCTGCAGCCTTCCTAACATTACAGCACCACAAAGGCATGGAATTGTGTCCACTCATCCATTTCAGTTCTTCTTTAGCCAAATCTACAAGACAAATTTATTAAACAAAAAAAGCACCTTCCCCATCCTGTTAAATGCTATGCTCTGCATATGAAGCTTTTCGTGTGGCACTACTACTCTTCCCTGGCTCGCCTGATAATCGAAAAACAGGAACTCTCTCATATCCAATATCATAATCCTGAGACTTCAAAGACTCAATCAGCTGAAGATTTTTCACTAAAGGAAGATTAGAGCATACCATCATCTTCTCTTTGGAGAAGTGAGCTTTTAGAATTCTGAAAATTTCAAGCTATTAAAGGCTAAATTGTCAAATTACATTTGGTTTCAGTGTAGTTATTTCCAGATATTCTTACCACACCAGAAAAAAAAAAAAATTCACTGCACATATTATTTAATCAGTGCCTTTTTTTAAAAAGAGGGATGTAACAGTTTACGGATGTTTACTCCAGATTTTTCATACACACAGAGCAAAATGCCAGGAAGGAATTATAAGCTGTCCTCCAGCTTTACATAACATTGAACTTGCTCTCCAAGCTAAATAATGGATTCTCTGTGCAGCTGACTATTCAGAAAGTACCAGCAATATCACACAAAGACAAAATGGGTGTTAGGTCAATAATAAATGACACTGCTATGGAAAAAGGACAGGAAATAACTTTAGGAGAGAAGAGGAAGGAAAACTTGCATACTGTGTGAGGGTAAAGAAAAGGAAGCAGACAGGATAATTCATGGAAAGGTCAAAACTATGATGTTTTTACACTTGGTGGAACACAATCTCAGTAACATGCCTTGCAAGCGTGAGGGGAAACTTCATCACTGTTCAGCCTACCTACAATCTCAGGCTTCTGTAAAAGGAAAATGGGCCTGGGATGCTGTCCCTTTTAGTCTGGATGGAAGGTAACTCTGGAGTTTACTTGATTTACTACTTAGAGGCAAGAAGAAGGGAGATAAGTGAAATTTTAAAGTTCTAGATATGGGACTGTAAAATGGGACAGTGAAACTCCTTTAAGAGCAAACTGACAATATCCAGCAACAGAAAGACATCTGAAACAACAAATTTGCCATCTTTCCTGTAGAGTCCTTAACCCCATTTAAAATTTTTTTCCTACTTGAGTCAAATTTTCTTTTTTTTTGGGTGCATAATGAAGAATGAAGTCCAGCCAGGAACACTGACCCATACAGAAGCCTGGGGACAGAAGGAAGCATGCCACCACAGTATTACACTTTATTAGTGAGTATCTCAACATCCCTGAATGAATTACTTTCATCTCTATTCTGTGAAAAATATTCTCTGTTCTGATTTCAAATGGCAGCCTAGGGATGACAAGATGGAATCTCCTGCAGGATGAAAATTCCAAATAACACTTTTCTTCCATAGCTGTTAGTGGAAGCAAACAGCCATGCCTATATTTTATTATTTACATTATTTATTTATATTATTTTATCAATTCCTCTTGAAACACAGTATAGCAAAGTGGATGAGTCTTGGATTTGCTGCGAAGACTCATCCACTTTGGTATACTGTGTTTCAGGAGATGAGGAATCCAAAGATGAGGAATTCAGTTTCAGTTCTCCCTAAATATTAAACAACCTTATTCAGATGCTCAGTCAATAAAACAGAGTATTAACAGCCACCCTTTAAAGGACAGGAAGAGAACTGTATTTAATAAAGACTGTCAGTAAAAAGAACTATTAACAGCAGTCAGAGCAAAAGATACAGTTTGCTTGCTTACAGATTGGTTCATACTCCCTCTGGCTGAAAAAAATCGCGTGTAAGGAAGTCTCACGTAAAACATCTTGTTAGTCCAATGAAAATATGTGACAAATCAGCCAGATAGTTGAGCTGTGTGACAACTAGCAGGTTTTCTTGGTTTATTTTTTGGTTTTGTTTTGGTTTTTTTTTTTTCTCAAAAGAAAAATCTGCTTCAATTGCCATAAGTCAACAACAAGACATTTTGGCAGATCCTCAGGTCTCATAAATTGTCAAAGTCTGACTGCAGACAAGGACACAATATATATCCCATTTTCTTAACTGCTATGTATGAATTCATATAGCCATAATTTTACAGGACTTATCCCCGGAGGAAATAAGGCATGACCTACTAACCTTGCTTACTGAATGGAAATTAAAGCCTTAATTTTTGTTAATGATAAAAATATTAAGAAAACAAAAAACTCCTCAGGTAATATTCTTAACTATTACTACTACAATATGTATTTTGTATCATTATTAAAAAGCTCTGTTCAAGTAATTAGTTTCCACATTCTCCTGAATCATAAACAAAAGGGAATCAGAGACAAAAAGCACATGAAAAGTAGACTAAAACAGAAGTCAACCTGTATCTGAAATACAGTTCCAAGAAACTAATTAAAGTCATCTGTCTCAACTAGTCCCTCTTCCTGCATACTGTGGTACTAGTTAGGTCACTGGAAGAAGATGGAAAGTTACATTTGTTTATTAAAAGTTGTACAAGCTTTACATGGACACGAATACGTGTGTAAGTGTACTTGCACCACTACACTGTTTTGTCTTCCACACAGGCTCATATACATCCGTACAAGCTCTTTTGTGCTACTAACACAGAATCCAATCTGCTGGGGTTATCTGCTTTGCACTCTAAGTATCCTGGCACCACTGCAGTACAATTAACATTTATAAACTTCAAATACAAAAAGTAAACAAACAACAAAATCTCATAAATACTTATCTCAGAGTTAGTCATATACACACAATATGACCAACACAATTTTTCCTCATCTTTATGACAAACTTGCAAAGGAGATTATTTAAAAAAAAAAAGTTAATGTATTAAGTCCTCAGAGGAAATTTTATTTTATATACTCTCTCCTAGTTTATCAAATTCTAAATGTTCATATCTGTTGAAGTACTGACAGAAAGAACAGCCGAGTAACAAGGATACTTACAGATTCTAAAAGCAGTTTGTGATTTCAAATACAATAGTTGTTTTGTATCCAAACATCTGATATGCTTACACTCACTCCACAAGAGATTCTATGTTGCTTCAGCACATTTTCCTCCAATTGTCAGCGTTAGAAACTTTGTATTTTGTTCCAAAGGAAATTATCTTACTACATCCAAATGATACCATTATTGTTTAAATAGAAGAGAGTATCCTGTTCACATTTTTTAGAGACTGAGGCAAAAACCTCAAGTTTGTTAAAAAGTCTCTTAGCCCTTCTCAAAGAAATGGAAACAGAGCTAGGGCAACCTTTGTTAAAAAGTTTTGCCAGTGCTTCAAGATCACAAAATTATTTGTAATCTTAACTAAAATAAATAAATACATTCCCCTACTCCAAAAATTATTCCTTGGCTATAGATGCAACATATCACTGGACCTTCTTCTCAGCATTCCTACCCAAAAAAATACAATCTTGCCTACAGAAATCACAGGTACAGCAACACAACAGATGCAACCAGCGTAACCGTGATGATACAAGTATTGCTTATTACTAAATAAAATTAGGGATGAACGTGACCACAACTGCATGCAGAGACCAAGTTCTTACCTATACAAAGGCACACAGGAAAAAGGTTAATCTCTATGGAGATGCAAGTATTTAAGTACAAAAACTATGTGTAAAATCGACCACAGGAGTCACATTTACACAGCCAACAAAAGGACACAGCTTCATGTGTATTCAAGCTGGTTATGGCTCCTATTTTTCTATTGTTTAAATTTGTCTTAATTACATTGTATTCTTTAAATACTTGGCCTCGCACCCATCTAGTTTCTTTCAACTAACTCAACCACGCATTTTAAAATTCAAACACGCAGTCAGAACTGCAGGCCCTGAGCCCAGCCAACATGAGACAACAAAATGCTATCAACACACTCAGTCTGAGAGACATAAACCGAGTAGAGAAGAGAGAGGCTAGATAACTCCACAGAGGAAAGGGGCTTCATAGTGTGCGGGACTACTCCATCAGGAGATGGATCACTTAGGAAGGCTTACGAAGCCTAGGCAGTCAAAGCTGCCTGGTGTGGACCCTGCTTGTACATGGAGCACAGGTTTAACCAGCTCCTACAATCCACCACTCTTCGCAGCTTCACACTGGAATACCGTAATTACTAGAGGGAAATGAGAGAGGTAGCGTTCCTTCTTTAGTAGGCTTGAAGTGTTTGTGGAACTATAATGTATCATTACACGCCAACTGTTCTTGTAAATAAAGGCTGCTACTGCTGAACATTTGCTCCCTGCATGTAACAGCTAATGGTGTGCAAATAATATGAAGGCATACATATCCCAAGCCATTACCAGTTTCAATAAGGCCTAACAAAATATTCCGAGCCTGATTCACATCACTGAAAACATTTCCCCATCTCTACATAAAAGCTCAAATTTTACCCACCACTTCTGCATTATGCTTCATGTTGAAAAAGATCACAAATCATTACCCACTTTTGAGTGGGTTTATACACATAAAACATTATCTTCCATTCTAATAAACTTCAACAGCTCTTAGAGTTATCTCTCAATAGAATTTAAAATAGGGCTGAAACATTCCTAATGGCTGGTAATCACTTACAAGGCTTCTGCAAGTGTCTGTGAGAGTTTATGTATACACACAAAGAGAAACAAATAGGCACATATGCATATGAATGCAAGCATGGGCAGCCTAGCCAGTCAGTCTCCTTTTCATAATGTATTTATATAGTCTCCACATTGACAGTTTAGCTAAGTTAAAATGGTGCGTGTAATGTACATGTAACTAAAGAATTACGAACTTCTGCAAATGCCTGGAGTCACACTCTTGTCATGCTCAGACTGTTGAGAGTCATGCAGCTATCTGAATGGTAACGACTCCTATCACGCCTGGGGACGCCCACAGAAAGGGGCTGTTGTGGTACTGAGGCATCTTCCAGTCTTACCAATCTTCCTGATTTTTTTTTTTTTCAGTCAAAGTACTTTCTGAGATGTTTCTCCAACCACCTTTATTCCTCACTGTTCTGTGCCTTTACCAAAATAAAGTAGAATGTGAAACGGTTACTATAGAATATTTATTTTACATCTGATACTGTCAATCTGGTTAATGCATCTCAGAAACACAAAAGATGGATCAATTTAATTGAAAACAGTTCTCATTTGGCTAAAAATTTAGAGGCATACATGGAAAAACTATACTACGTACTTAAAATGTTTAGCTATGGATTTCGTCATCCACTCTATTTCACATAAAACAGAAGCTTATAAGCCTAAATTTGGACAAACTCTTTCAAGCAGGCTGCTAGCTCTGTTGGCAGAGATGGTACAAAGTCACAGCAAGTACACTCTAATCCCAAACAGTGGTGACTCCATGACTACCACTTCACTAAATCTTTAATACATGCATTCCTAACATGTTCATTTCACAGATTTAAACTTTAAACTTTCATACTTGGCTATACTGAAAGACATTACCATTTAGACTTAACTCCACTCGGAGCGTCAAGGCCAAAGCAGTTTCTGAAATGTGTTAATGTTTTCAGAAAAACATGCCTGGTATAAACACTCAGTGAACACATGAAGTACCTTCCCTCACACAATAACCTGGTAACGGACCATTCTCAGCATGAGGATTCTCCATTCTTTTGCCAAGTAAGGACAGAAATTACAAAACCAACATTTTGGGGGTTTTTGCAGATCCTACCAACACTGCATTCAAGATGTATTAACAACCCTGTACACTGCCAAACCTAAGCTGACGATGCATTAAGTCAGTATGTCCTTCCTCAGTGTGCAGTTTGTTGAGACCTAGCACCAAAACTAGAGAAATTCTAACATCTTCACCTCCTCCTGCCCATTTAAGACACAGTTGTTAATCTCTATATTGTAAAGATGTTCAGCCTGGAGAAGAGAAGGCTGTGGGGACACCTTATTACAACCTTTCAGTATCTGAAGGGGCCTATAGGAAAGATGGGGAAAATCTTTCTAGCAAGGTCTGTTGGACAGCACAAAGAGTAATGGTTTTAAACTAAGGGAGGGTAGATTTAGACTGGATACAAGGAAGAAATTTTTTACCATGAGGGTGGTGAAACACTGGCACAGGTTGTCCAGAGAGGTGGTCAATGCCCCATCCCTGGAAACATTCCAGGCCAGGTTGGACAGGGCTCTGAGCAACGTGATTGAGTGGAAGATGTCCCAGCTCACTGCAGGGGCGTTGGGCTAGATGGCCTCTAAAGGTCCCTTCCAACCCAAAGCATTCTATGATTCTATGTAGTTCTTTGTAAAGCCTGGCTCTGAATCAGTATCACTGAACTGATCAGGTTGAAGATAAAACCTCCTCCTACCCCTATAAATGAAGATGGGGAGCAGACAGAAGAAAGAAGAAACACAAATTTCTTAAGCTTGTTTTATCTGAATACATAGGCAGTAGGTAGCACCATCATTTCTGCTATTGTTCAGAGTTGCACAGAGAGGGTGCAGAAGTGGTGAAAACAGCCCATCATCTTAATGTTTATTGCCATTTCTCAGAAATCTATTAGTATCAATGATCTTAACCAGATTCTTGCTAGTTCCCCTCTATCAATATAAGTAGACACTGACATAGGCTGAACAACAAAAATATTCAAAGTAGCTATTTTTACATAATAATCTGCCTGCTATGGTCCAGGCTGAATAAACTCCTTGCAAATATGTTCATCTGTCACTGCCCCATGACAAAAGGTTTTAAAATTGAAGTCTGAGGTCACGCCATTTCACCTACACATTTCATTGTAGAACATTGCAAAGCCTAGACAAACCAGTTTCACCAATACTCCCAGAAAGATCAACTTCCTATTACACAAGGTAAACTAGAAGAAGGAACAGAATACTGTCACCTATTCTTTTTTCAGCTTCATCATCCTTTCATTGAAGTAAAATTTCTTACACAGGATACAACACTTTTGCAGTGAATTAAATCTACATCTCCCATATATATGCCCTGTCAGACAAACTGAAGTGCATTTTCAGACATTTTACCAGTGACAGTGAGATCTAATAACGCAATTAACAGAAATTAAAATAAGCTGGTTTGCTTGGAGGCAATTCAGGCAGCCTAAGCAGTCATCTCATTTATCAGATTTAAAAGTAAAACACAACTAAGTCAGATACTGATAATAAAAACAGTTGTGTGATACACCCAGGCTCTTTGGAATAACACCACAAATTCTGTAATTACCCATCCCTTTTCATTACTGTCATAACATTACTGACATTTGCTAAAGTAATCCTTTCCAGTGTGTATTAGCACTGAAGCGGGATTTAGAAACAGTGTGAGTTGCAATTCAAGGTGTACATAAACCAACTTGGAATTCTTTTCCAATGATTAATATATTTCAAAAACACCTCTAAATTGTAAATACATACATATAAAACTATCAGTCCCTTCATAAGACATTTCATTTGCAGCACTGCACTTTTTTTTGCTTCGCTCATATCAATTTTTTAATATCTGAATATTCAACTGAAAAAACTTCTACCAATAACAATTCTCTTATGTGAAAGATTATCTTAATATCCTAAGAGAATTTTTATAAAAAATATAAATATTGCTTCCCAATTTTACAGCTTTCTGTTCAAAATTTGTAAAAAACTACACAGATAGTAGTACCCTTGCTGAAGATTACACATGCAACTACAGCTGACTGTCTCAAAAAGTATAACATACAATAAAACACTGCCCTTCATAACATGACAAACTTCATGTCCTTTGTAAAACATGCTGCTTACCACTAGTGGTACATTCCACTACTACATGAAAAGTTTTCACTTCCATTTATAAACTTTTCCCAAAAGACCTGAGTTCAAACCAACACTCTAATGATTAGAAAAAAAAAAAGTACTTATGGCAACTTTGTATACTTTTATATTAACCAGCAGTAACCACGTCTGGCTTAGTACACACTGTGAACATAAGAAAATTTATTCTGGGTCCACCATGAGAAAAAAATGAGATAATACAATGCCAATGACATTTCTAGGAAATATAATCACTCGTCAAACAAGTTCTTACAAAGCATCTTGAAAAAGTAATCAGAGTTTTGGTTTTGCCATTTTAACTATATTTTTATAAAAGTTTTAGAGTTCTGTTAAAACTATTTCTATAAAGAGCTCCTTAACTATGAGACATGTGACAGTCAGCTGTCCGAATAAGCATCAGACACTGAATCTATCAAATTCATATGGGTATACCACAAATCATTAAATCCTAGGGGGTTTCTGATTCATCTATAGGATTCATCTTACATGAGCAAGAACAAGTTAAACACAGTGTAGACGTTCAGATAAATAAAACAACATTCAAGTATAGGTTTCCGCTATTTCTACTTTGGTAATTATTCAAACTACGTTGCAGTGATTTTTTTAAAAATACTTACATGTTAAAGAGAAAAACAGGAGGAAGACAAAAGCTGTAATAACTATTCTTCTGTCAACTGCATATGCTAATCCAAACTCACCGCCAAAGTTTTATCGCAGCACTGATCTCCCCATAAAGTTGTCATCGTATGGGAGAGATATAAATGATACCAGATGCAAAGTTAATTGGGAAGAAGAATAAATGGCTGAACTGCCATTCTAAGCTTTTCCCATGAAAAAAAAAAAACCACGAGTGCGACCACACCCTTTCGCAAAAACACGCTAATTCGTGGAATAAAGGGCAGATGAAGAAGCCAGAGTGCCCTCGGCGCAGGAATGCCAGGAATCCCCGGAGGAATGCGTGCGGACAGGCGGCCGCGGCGCCCCGACAGCCCCGGCGCCCCGCGGGGGTCTCCCCGCCGGCCCGCCCGGCGCCCCAGGCCCTCAGCGCCCCACGGCCCCGCCCGGCCCGAGTTCACCTGAAAGCGACGGCCGGCAGCAGCCCCTCCGGCCGAGGCCCTGCAGCCACCACCCCGGGACTGCCGCGGCCGGTAAGCGCACTCCCGCTCCTCGCAGCCGCCAGATAAAGCTAAGCAATACCCGGGTCTTACCGGAGCCTGCTTTCCCGGCAGATCCCTCTCCCCGCGGCGGCCCGGCGGCAGCGCTCCCCTCTCCGCCGTTCAGCACGCCCGCCGCGGGGGCGGCGTGGCCCCGAGGGGCGCTCGGCAGTGGGAAGGCCTGCCCCGACACGGCCGGCGCCGCGCCAGCCTCCCCGCGCCTTACCAGCCGGTCGTGCAGGGAGAGCCGCGCTGTTCTCTCCTCACGCCGGGGAGGACTCGGCGTTCTTGGCCTCCGGAACAGAGCGTGCTTAACGGAGCGAGATGGAGGAGGAAAGCCAGCGACCCGCCGCGCCTGAGCGCGGCCAGCCGCCTCCGCAGCCGCAAGCCCCGGCGGCACCACACGGCGACGTCCCCTGTGCCCACCGCGCTCCGGTCAGGTCGCGCCACAGCCCTGCGCCCGCCCGGCCGCCTCTGCAGGGAGAAGTGGGCGACAAGGTGCCCTCCCCACCCCCCCCGGCCCCCAGACCTCCCGCCGCGGCCGGCCGCCGCTCTCCTCACCCGTCCCGAGCCGCCTCGCCCTCTCGGGGGAATCCCCGCCAACTTCGCGCTGCTCCCGCCGCCGGAGCTGAGCGCGCACTGCGGGGGAGGGGCTGCCGGGGCCGCGCCCGGGCCCTGCCGGGGCGGGGCCAGGCGGGGGGCGCTCCCTCAGGTGAGCGAGGGGCCCCCTCGCGCGCGGGCGGCCGCCTCCCGCCCGTCGCCGCCCCGTCCGCGGCCGTTGGGCTTCCTGAGGGGGATCCCCGCGACAGACACCCCTAACCCGCAAACGGAGGGGAAGACCGCCCGGCTCCTCCTTCGTGCAGGCTGCGGCAAACGGTGCCAGGACCGGCTTGTTCTCGCCCGCGAGCGCGGCCCGTCGGCGTGCGGAGGCGGCTGGCGGGGAAGAGCTGAGGCAGCAGTAGGACGGGGCCGGGCGGGCGCGGTTTGCAGCGCGGGGTGGAGGTAAGGGCGAAGGAGCTGGGCCGCGGCGCGCAGTCTGGAGCGGAACAGGGCGGCGTGGCCCTGATGCTCGGAGAACAATGTCTCGGGCACCTCTGGGCACACCTCGGCTGTCTTCAGCGTTTTGGATGGCTTTCACAATGTCTTCAGCTAGGCTGGAAATACACGACAAGGTGCTCGCAGATTTCCAGGCTGTTCTACATATTCAGTGAGAACTGAAGTGCTGCCATACGGTAGCACATCTTTCTCCCCTGACCCACGTGCAAAGGAAAGCTGAGTGCTAAGCACTTTTGAGTGAAAAGTGTCATACAAAAAAAATACAGTGACTATAAGCATCTCACAGGAATTAGGCCTCACTTCATTTCTTCCACCCTCAGAAATTTGTTCTCAAGATCTAAACCACCTAAAATAAGCAGCATTGTCAGAAAAAAAAGATGTAGTGAATATACAGGGAAAAAAAAACCACAACAAAATATGATCTGTGTCTGGAACAGAGAAATGCAGGGCAGCAAACACGAGAAGGAAAAATTTGATATATAAGCCATGAAAGCCACCTCAGAGTTGTTCTACAGGAAGAATATGGATAGGCACATATCTCCGTTCAAATCCAGCTGTGCTGGAGGGCACTGCTCAAATTTCTGTCAGAACTGTTCTGCTACCTGTTACACATCTGTCAAAACAAGCCTAGTTAACAAATGCTATTGTATGGAAATGTATTGTATAGAGCTGCATAGATTTTCTGTAAAGAATGCCCTGTCTTAACTAGGATATATAAACAGAAGAGGTTCAACCAGAAAAGTAACCGGTCCCAATACAACATCAATATTGACACTTCTGGGGCACTGTATCCGGTTTTAGGTTGTGTGCTGGGAAAAAATAAGTTAAAGTTCACAAGAATCTACGCTACGTGAGAAAATGAAGTGCTTTCTGAGACGTTTAAAAAACATGTTTTTCGGTAGTATTCCAAGTCAGCATTGCATAAGGATCTATTGACAGTCACAAGTAACAGTCAAAAGCAAAACAAGGAGACAGGGAAGTAGTGACTGACAGAAATAGCTTGTGATGAAATATACTGATGATTGATCAGTAGAAAGAACTGCAAACTATGGGAACTGGACAAATTGTAAACTGTTCTAAAGAGCCAGCTTGTAAGGTGATTGCAGACATCTAACAATGTTTTGCTTTGCTGAGAAGATGGAAGTATTAGGTATGACGAGAGCTATAAAGACTTCCGTTGAGGAAAAATACACCTCTACATAGTGTGCTAAATTCATTCTCACTCAAAAGGGTTGTTGAGAGGAAAGATGTATGGATTTTTCTGCCCTTGATACTAAGTTGACTTGTCAGAAAAATAATCACGAAACAGAACAGCCTGAACTTGTGTTGCCATCTTGATCTTTTACATATTTTGCTGTTTAACATTTGCTTTTCATATAGATTTTTTCACATAACTAGATGCCGCATCTAATCTTGGAGCTGTTTTTAAGAAAAATATTTATATAGTTCGCTTAGCTCCTTTCAATGATGTTTCAGAAAGCACATGAAGTTTACCCGCCACCCCTTGTAAGTGGTAAAACTGAGAAACAAGAAATCAAAAAGAAACAAAGTACTTCAACTTTTTTTTTTCCTCAGAGTTACATGAGCTGTGTGGCAAAGTTTTCAGTTTAACTCACTGAAACACGGATGTATGACTGTATTTTATTACAATTAAAGTGTGAAGAAATATGCTGACAGTTTGTTCAGCCTCATATTGTAGTTTTGTAATGTGTGAAGGAACTGAACTTAGTAGAAAACAAAATGCCTCATTAAAGAGGTGTATACCCCTATAATTTTCAGGTTACTGTCAGAGGTTAATTAAAACAGGTATTAATCGATGTTATACAATAATAAGTCTATTGCATTTAGAAGCAAATGAGAAAAAAACATGAAAGATTCATTTCTTGCTAAAACAATCAGGCTATGATGGCTACTAGTCATTATTATAAAGCCTTTTTTTTTTTTTTTACGATATATTACCGATCAGGTAACAGCTCAGGAGACAATCCAATTGCTGTCTGGCATGCTCAGCATTAAACTGCTTAGCAAACTGTTCTCTTGTTCTGTATTGAGTTTCAGAAAAATTCTTTCATAGGATAATTTGGCCAAGGCATTTTTCTTTGTTTTATTTTGTTTTTTGTATTAAAAAAAAAAAAAAAAAAACAAACAGAGAGAAAAAGATGGGACTATCAGAACTGCTGAAAGACTTATATTGGCTGTGCGTATCCCAGGCTGAAAAGGAGAGCTTTGACTGGATTTTGACTCAAAGCTCTATCCTATACTTTGTTAGCCTTTGAGCAAAGTCTAATATGAACCTTTAAATTTTCATAAAAACTGTAGTTTATACCAAACATTTTGTCAAACAGTTTCTGGTAGATCTTTGGCATATTCTGAATAAGTTTTAGAAGTACTTGGTATAATAATGCTACAAACGTTAAGACTTTGTTCACTAAGAGCCAAAGTCCAGCTGGAATACTGCAAAAATAGAAGGTTGTCCAGTGAGGTAATTTTTTGAAGGAGTGCATACAAACACAGCAATAAGCTAAAACTGCACCTAAGACAGAGTTATGTCACACACAGAATATCATCTTGGTGCAGGCTCCCATTTCCCTTCGCACCCCTCATCCACCCACTTTTCTCTTACTCTCCTTTAAATGAAGCCTTTGGTCCTTGTTTACAAAACTGGCTCGACACTATGATTAATGTCTCTCTGTCCAGGCAGCGTATTATCAGGCAGTTGTGAAATACAATACAAAACGGAGTATGCAGCTAAAGCAAAACCAAACAGTAATGCCCTAGCAGCTTGTGCTGTAGATTAATTCCAGCTGCTAGCTACTCCAACACACTTTGGGTACTGAGTATCACTCCGTAAATTCAGCTCTCCTTGTACATTGAAAATTTGGTTTATTAGTGCTGTGCTGGCTCTTAGAAAGATGCATCTCTATCTCTTTCCACTACACGTTGCACTGAATTTTGACACTTTATTATAGTCTCCCGATTTCCTTGCAGGAAAGGATCCAATCCAATAATCACGGTAGAAAGGAAAAAAAAAAGTCTTTCTCACAGTGTATAATTACTTTGAAACACTGCTGCTGACTCATCTTTCACAATATATATTGCAAATTTTCTCAAATTATTATAAAAGACTAGATGTCTTGCTTAAGAAATAAAAAAATTATCCCTGTTATTACTGTATTCAGTAAGGTATTGATTAGACATTTTTATCTATTTCTTATTTCAAGAAACACAATCTTCAAAATTCAGGTCTTCCTTCTAGTCTCTAACATTATTTTCACTGACTTGTTATCTCAAAACATTTTATCTTAAGCAGAATGTTTACAAAGTTGATTCTAAAATTACATCTGTAAAATTGTATCTGTATCCCAACCATTTTAGCAAACTGACAAAGCACTTTTAAATGACCAGGTGAAAGTACCTTTTTATAAATATCAGACCACTTTGGCTAGCATAGAACACCAAGGAACAATTCTATTTTAAATATTAAATTTACTGTGGTGTAAATTTACTTTCAGAGGAGGATATGGGTTATTTGACAAAATTTAATTTTGCACTCTTGTTAGATGCTTTTTAGTGTATGACCTCTGTTTTTTTATTGAAACACAACTAACCAGAAAGAGAGGCCCTTTATTTTCTACCTTTGTTATTTTCCCCCCTCTTTTCCCACTGGCCTTCCTTCCTGCCTTCCTGCCTTCCTTCCTTCCTGCCTTCCTGCCTTCCTGCCTGCCTTCCTGCTTGCCTTCCTGCCTTCCTTCCTGCCTTCCTTTCTGCCTTCCTTCCTTCCTGCCTCCCTCCCTCCCTTCCTTCCTTCCTCCCTCCCTCCCTTCCTCCCTTCCTTCCTTCCTCCCTCCCTCCCTCCCTTCCTCCCTCCCTTCCTCCCGTCCTTCCTCCCTCCCTTCCTCCCTTCCTCCCTTCCTCTCTCCTTTTTCTATATGTTTTTGGGAGTAGTCCGTCTTTTATATTTGTCGTCTCTTATTCTCCCATTTCTCTATTCTCCCATGTACAGCTGTCAAACACACAGGGTACTGCTGATACAACCGAGAGCACTGGATTCCCTCTGTCTCTAACCCAAGGGCGCAATGTGGGGAGGTGTGTAACAGTATACTGAAAATGCCTGATTAATCCCAGGCTTTAGGGTAGCTATTCAAGAACGCATTTACATTGCAGAATAATAAGATGTGGTAAATAAAATGTATAAAAGGACAGATTAAATAGTAGAACGAGAGCTGGTGTCTTCAACAGGGAAAAATATATGGATTTATGTTAGCTAATCCATGGTAAGGAAAAAGTTAGGAGATGAACATTTAAACTAACTTCTACAGAATTTAATTTCGTTTTAGTTAGCTCAAGTTTAGAAATACTCTTCCTACTGTGTATAAGACTACACAATTATTAATCTTACTTATGTACATAGAAATCAAGGGTTGGATACAATATTCAAAGGTGCAAGGTGAGATGAAGATACCATTGCCTTTAAAAGCTGTTGAGGGTAAAAAGACACGCAACACAAAGTATGATCACACATGATATGATAGTTTCAGTATTGATTTAACAAATACTATATAGTCCAATAATTAAGTGAATAATTAGTACTGATATGAACTTTAGTTGAAGATTTTGGACACTGTTACATATCTAGCCACCACCAGACTTTCTGACCTCCCATTTTTCTCATTGGGGAACTTTCAGCTATATCTACATTTCTTCCTTCACCTTCATGACATGGTCTTGCTGCCACTAGCCTTATTCAAGTAATCCTAGCAACGACAAAAGAAGTTTTTCCAATGAAAGTCTGCAGAAATTCTAGGTACCCCGAAGTACATCTACATTAAAGTTCCAGAAACCATTGTAACTGTTACCTTTCCTGCTGCAGTCTGTGCAGCTGCTCTTGGCCAGGTCCAGCCTGCGAGGATGCGGCTGTGCCCACACTGCAGGACCAAACTGTTTTTCTGGCAGTAGCACAGGCTGAGTCCCTATTTTGCACAAATATGTAAAGTCAGTAATTTGTTGGCATTGTCAATGCGTTTATTGGAAGAAAGCTTAAAGGGTGCTTTGTTTCAGTCATTGCAAATGTAAACATTCATTAATTTATCACAAAAATAGTAATGCAGTAAATTAAATGGCTCCTGTGCTCTGCATGCATGTAGCTCTTAAGGACTATTGCTCTTATCTGTTTTATAACAACACACTCAGTATTAGGACACTGTACTAGGTGTAGTGGAGCTCCATGCAAATATAGGTCTTCACCAAAAAATACTTTGCAATCGAAGTAAACAGCAGATTTAATGATAAAAAAAGAATACAGAATGTGCTATGCTGAATCCAAAAACATGTATCGTGTCAAGATAATGCAGACACTTTGAGTAATTTAACAATTCTCTCTCTCATCCTGAAAAAACATGCATATGTTAAGCAAAAGTAAACTTTTTTGCTGTATTTAAGGTTTAACCTAACACATAAATATTTGCAAGATTAAGGTCTAAATTCTTAAGACTGGCATCCAAAGATTACATCCTAGAGACAGAACATATTCTGTCTCTGTCAGAAATATTTCAGATCTTGTTTTAATTTTATTTAAGTAGCTTGATTTTGTTTACAATGTATATCAAAGATTATCTTGGTTTAGGGTATGCAGGCACTGTAACACATATCTAGTGTACCAAGGAAGACAGCATGTAAGAACAAGATTAATATTTTAATGTATTAAAACGTACTGATGATTGAAAAATACAGCAGAACAACATTTTATTTATTTTATTGTATCAATTAATCCTTTTAGTCACATGAGGATTTGCAAACATTGCATCTTATATTCAATTTTCTTAAAAATGTGTGTGTATCTGATGCAAACTAAGGCCGTGTGTGTGTCTGATGCAAACTAAGGCAAATATCCAGTAAAGAACTTAGGTTCCTAATTCTCACTGAAATAAAATTATTTCAGTAAAAAGGTGGAATGTTAAATATATTCTTGGGTTTAGACCCAGGTAACTTTTGGGACAGAGTTTAAATCATCACTATCTCATGTGAAAATTCGCTTTTTTTCCTTATAGGCGTACACGGATGTCGTAATTATTGCCTTTCCCTCCCACCCCCTACTTTTGGACAAAGAAAAGGAAGCATTTCCAAGCCTACGGAAGTCTAAAGCAGTATCTGATCCAAACCGTTTCTCCTAACTTTGGTAGGCTGGCCGGTATATTTTTTATGATGTTGTGCAATACCACCACCTGCTGGCTACAATCATTTTAACCGTTCTGGCCCGTTGACAAGCATACATGTGAGTGGCTTCCAAATAAAGACCAGGAAAAAAAGGATCATCTTTAATATTCTTAATATTGTTTTTATCTCTAACCATTTTTCTTAATCAGTTGAGGGAATGTAATTTAAATAGTTTTGTGAAGCAATATTTTAGAAGATATATGAATGTTTCAGTAATGTCCCATATAAGAAACTCGAAGGATCTACTTACAAAGATATTGGTCCTTCTGCTTTAAAGGTAAAGCATCACTCCTGATTACCTGCAGTATCTTAACTACTGATCCACTGAAGACTTCAGAAAATATCGGTATTTTTGCAAATTTAGGAAAGACCCAAAAAACAGGTTAAGAAAGATAGGGTTTAGAGGATTGGAATTTCCAACATTTATGGGTTTGTTTTATCAGGACTGATGCAGAAAACTGCTTAAACATGTGCTTAACTTAAAATGCCTTCTTCAATCCTACTTATTTCAATATGATATAAACAGTTATTCAAAATTATACATGGAAAAATATTTAGGGCTGAACATACCACTTGGAGACTGAAGCAGGGAAAAGGGAGGGAAAAAGAATGAGTGATCTGGAAATCCCTTGCTTTTTCTTTTTCAAGGTGAAAAAAGGAAAAAAAGGTAGCAAACGGACAGGAAACTTTTTTTACTCATTTGGAAAAGTAGAAACCATAGCAGAATAAAGTCAACTCTCTCCTAGCTGAAAAAATATATGCAGTATATATTTAAAGAAATAAATGAGCAACTGAAGAAAGACTTTCAACCTATTAAAAAAAGAGTTACGCTGCAATAACAACAAATTATACTACCATAGTGTCAGACTCACCATGTCAGGAGCCAGTAGCAGAGGCTGCATGAAACTGAGAGGTTGCTGAAAAGAAGCAGTATGTGAAGATCTCTGAGGTGCACTACCCTGTCTCTCCTCACTTTGAAACTCCAGGAAGGAATTGTCGTGTGCTTCATGGGAACTGCTAATCAAAACAAAGCAAGACATTATGTGTTTGCACAGTAGAATGTACAACCGTATAATAAGCATTTCATGGAGAATTACATTTTTTTTAAAATTTTCAGTTCCACTTGTGAACTAAGTACTTGTTTTGCACAACTCTTACAAGAAGTGTTCTGAGAACTAAAACCAAGAGCAAATAAGCAATGGAATGAACTCGGGGAAACTAGTTCATCCTGGCCTTCACGATGGTATATTCCTTGCTTTCTTTTGAAAATATCAAACACTCTTTTGTCCTGGGTTTCTGTTTCAGATCCCACAACTATACACTATACTGAAACTAAACTGATACTCCAGTTTTCAGTTAATATTGTTTTCTTTAGGCAGAGGAACTTTTCCTGGTTAGGTAGTGTTTTGTGACTGTAGAGGGTGCTCTTAAAATACTGGTGATGGTAGTAATATATGGCAATCAGTTTCTCTTTCTGTAAAGCTTATCAATGTTAGGATGTTTATATTTAGCAAAGAAAGTTGTTGTACAGCTAGTGTGTTTTATTTTGGATATGGGCAAGAGTCACTATCCACATTTGTATCCAAATACATCCCTGGAAACTTTTCTGAATTTAGTTTATTTTTGCAAGTATGTTTCTGCCAAACAGTGATAGTATCTTCTGAGAAAATTATTGATGCTGTCTAAAACAAGTTGAAAGAAATACTAAATAGAGTGTATTTTTAGTTGCAAGGCCATTCAGAATAGAATAACAGCTTATTGTTCCAATGAAGTCATTTAAATATTCAGAAAAATTCTTTAGTTACATGAAGCTCATGCTCCCACGTTGTACTATCTGGAATACTGTTGAGAAGGATTTAACTTTGTTTTACTTGGGTTTGTTTGTAGTTTGGTTGATTGTTCCACCATATTCCCAACCTATCTGTTTTTTATACTTCTCCGAGTTATCGGAGTGGGGGGAAAGAAATCCTAGATATGTAGCAGGGCAAAGTTTGATTTAGTCTAATGTTTTTCCCTCAACCATACTATATATAAATATTTAATATAAAATTATGTGTTCCCCTCAGTACAGCCAAGAAATGATGGAGTTAATTCTGTATGCTTAAGAAATGTTACTTCTTTCCAGAGAGGGTAGAATCTATAAACCTCAGAAAGATATGAGTTTTATTTTAATAATCAGAACTACAATAAGCACGCTTTAGAGCATTGTGAGGAGAGTTAACATTTCTGAGGTCAGGACCTTTCCTGTGAGGCTGCAACTAGGCTACGGGCTTCTGTCAGCACTGCTCTGTCTGTCCTGGATGTGATGACGTGTGATCTTTGACTGGCAGGACTGTGTCAAAAAAAAGTCTATACCGTAACATACACTGACGACAGCAAAATTACACCTTTTCTTGAACAGATTGTTATGGAAGGAGATAAAATACATGGTGTAGAAGCACAGTTTTCCCAATCTAAACTTTTCCTAACAACAGTTACTCTGCTTCTTATACTGGAGCTGTATACTTGCCCTAAGAAAGTACTCTTAGGAATGGACTTAGATAATTAGACTTTTGACAGTGGTCACTTGTTTGAGATCCAGACATCATATAAAATTAACCCCATTTCAGACCAGGTCTGCAGAAGGTATTTATCATAGAATCATAGAATCATAGAAAGTTTTGGGTTGGAAGGGACCCCTAGAGGTCATCTAGTCCAACCCCCCTGCAGCGAGCAGGGACACCACTAACTAGATCAGGTTGCTCAGAGCCCTGTCCAACCTGGTCTTGAATGTTTCCAGGGATGGGGCCTCCACTACCTCTCTGGGCAACCCGTTCCAGTGTTTCACCACCCTCATTGTAAAGAATTTCTTCCTTATATCTAGCCTAAACCTACCCTGTTTTAGTTTAAAACCGTTACCCCTTGTCCTGTCACTGCTGTCTCTACTAAACAGATTGTCCCCATCTTTCCTATAGGCTCCCTTTAAGTACTGAAATGCTGCAATCAGGTCTCCCCGCAGCCTTCTCTTCTCCAGGCTGAACAAGCCCAATTCTCTCAGCCTGTCCTCATAGGAGAGGTGCTCCAGCCCTCGGATCATTTTTGTAGCCCTCCTTTGGACCCGCTCCAACAGTTCCATGTCCTTCTTGTGCTGAGGGCTCCAGAGCTGAATGCAGTACTCCAGGTGAGGTCTCACCAGAGCAGAGCAGAGGGGCAAAATCATCTCTCTCGACCTGCTCGCCACGCTTCTCCTGATGCAGCCCAGGACACGGTTGGCCCTCTGGGCTGCCAGCGCACATTGCCGGCTCATGTCCAGCCTTTCGTCTATCAGTACCCCCAAGTCCCTCTCAGCAGAGCTGCTCTCGATCCTTTCATCCCCCAGCCTGTATTGATAGCGGGGATTACCCCGACCCAGGTGTAGGACCTTGCACTTGGCCTTGTTGAACCTCATGAGGTTCACACAGGCCCACCTCTCCAGCTTGTCCAGGTCCCTCTGAATGCATCCCGTCCTTCTGGTGTCTCTACCATACCACTCAGCTTGGTGTCATCTGCAAACTTGCTGAGGGTACACTCGATGTCGCTGTCCATGTCATTGATGAATATATTGAACAGCACCGGTCCCAGTACGGACCCCTGAGGGACTCCACTCGTCACTGGTCTCCATCTGGACATTGGAGAGCGCAATGGCAGGCTGAAGACAAGGCGTTTGTCTCACAGGGCTTTCCTTCCTCAGGATTTAGTATTAAGTAGCAATTCGAACAAGAGAAGCCTAGCCCTTCCCCAACCTTGATCAGTACACTAACTATTAAGATAGTCATGCTTAGTTCTCTTTCTATCAGAAACTAGAAGCATCTCACCTAAACATCCCATATACTCAGATTCTTAAAATGGGAAGTTAGAAATGCAAATCTAATACCCTCGGTAAGAGTCAAGACTTGAACACAGACTTCCTCTGATCACTAATCCTCTAAACACCTAGCTGTTGAATAAAATAGATAGCACTTTTCCTCTCCTGTTTTGTAAGAAAAAATTGGCATAAATTTCTAACTCTAGGCAAGAGTTCAGAAATGTATTTTGGAGATTTTCACATCTGTTCAACTCACATTAAAGGACCAGAATGTCAGAAACAGACGGGATTCAAGACTCATCCCCCTCTCTTCAGTAATGGCCAGTCTGAGTACAACCTATAAGCTTTGGTCATTTCTGTGGTGGACCCTCTTTCCCAAGCGTGGAAAGAGGTGATGAACTTCATTCTGGGTTGGAGATTCCACTACACAGCAAAGCATCACAGTACCAAAGCCTCTAACCTGTAGCCACTTGCAAAAATTACCCAACACGTTCTAAATTGAATCTGCCTTTACTGGTTCAATTTTTGAAACACACTCTACAATTCTAGAAAATCATAAAAGCTCAGGAAAAAAAAATTTTCATTGTGCAGTACTTGCATATTTCAAGTAGTGAAAGCTGTAAATGATGCACATGTTGGAACGACAATAAGACAAATAGAAGCTTTCACTGGGAAAATGCAAACCAGAAGACAGATAGCTTGTTTTGCTTTAGGCAAAGCATGAATGCAAACATTTAAACTGGAGAAACTCTCCTTTCTTCTGTGGCCCCTCTGAGCCATTACATTAATTACTTGGAACTATTTACCTACTTCCCTTCGTTTAGGCCCCAGGTGCAGATACTCTGGACACTGAAAATTATTTTTGTTCTTTTCACTAGAGTGAAAAAACAATACATGGAAACACTCATCTTTTCCTTCCTGAAGTCCAGGAACATGAGGAGAGATGGCATCTTAATATATATTTTGGGCTTGTCTGTTTTTTAGCACCCCATAATGAAACATGAGAGCAGTAGGGGGGTCAGTGATATTTCTTTTTCAGAATACAATGAAAATATTTGTTTAGTTTTGTTGCAATAGCAGGGGCAGCTGGCAGTGTTTGCACTTACGTGTCTTCTAACACTTCACTGAAGAGATACCCATAATCTTTGAAGAAAGACAAATATCTCATTTTGCAAATGTGCTGAATTGTGCTTATGCAGTGGCTCTGACAGCCTTCTTTTGTGATGAGAATGTTAACCTGTCTTTGAAACATGTCCTTAAAGTATGACCAGCCAGATCCAGGCACATGCTTTTCCATATGTGAAGCTAGAGAATTAACAGAGGAATTAAATGTTTAGAAAATAAACAATCAATCACATTAGAAAAGTAAAGAAAAAAAAAATCACAGCTGAGGGTCAAACCCTACATTTCTAAACTGACAGCAAAGAGTATCAGTCTCAATAGCTATGATTCTTTTTGGCAAAATAACCATATCTCAAAGCTCTTGCTTAGAGTTTCATTTCCAACTTCTCTCTGGGAGAAAAAAAATGAATTAAACCTCTTCTTGTGCTCTTACTGAGAGGTTCTTCTGCTCTTATTTTGGAATACAAACAAAGTACTGTGGGGCACTGACTACACAGATATTTTTAAATAATGATTAATAAAATCTATGGCTGTTTGCACAAAGTGTATTCAACTTCTCCCTTCCCAATAAAGAATGTCAGTCCCAGGGTAGCGCAGGTCATCAAGCGGTGGCTACTGAGTCTGGCTCACCCTGTCACAGCTGCCTGGCAGCGGGCCCACCCTCCGGAACAGCCAGCTGGCTCTGCTCTGCATTTCAGCTTCCTCCAAGTTTGCATGCAGACTTGTGAAGCAGCTGAGTTTATTTTGCCCGATCGGCTTATTTGTTGTCACTCCAGAGAGGTTTGCCATTGCCTTGACTGCTGCTGATACAGTCAGTTTGCACTTGGAGTTTTTAGCATGGCCTCTCCACTCTGTCATTTCTGCTGGTCTGCACTGGCTCTCTAAAAGATCAGATCTGTTTCACAGATTTTGTTAATTTTCAAGTCAGTTCAGCACTTCTCTGTTCTGATCCTATTGCTTGTCCAGAGGCACAAGTTGCTTTTCTCACATTGCTAGCTTCTGGACCCTGGCAGACTCAGACTATGAGAAAGACGAATCCTTCCTCTGCTTTCCCTTATATTCCAACTGCATACCTTCAAGCTACTAGGGTGACCCTTCATTCAGAAGGTCTTGTTAGAGCATAGACACCTATGTTCATCATTAGTGACATATATATTTCTGACTAAAGTTTGATAACTCCCTCGTAGAACTGTGACCAATAACAGTGCAAACAAAACCAACTCGTTCTATGTTCATCTTCTGATGTCAAAAGAAGAGTATAAGTAGCATCTGCCATAAAAACAAAACTGAATTCTAGGGTGTAAATCCATGCATTCAAGGATTTTCAGAGGCAATCTTAGGACTAATTCACTGTTAAAAGTAGGAGAGTACACTCAGAACAAAAAGATTATTTTCCAGAACATCTGTCTTTCTTTAAATGAAAAAATATTATATATGCCCAAAACATGCAGAAATTTTCTTCCTATTCCCAACTAATAATCAAGTGTTTTTCTGGAAAAGAAAGTTATTTGGCCTAGTGAATATGAGAAGGTATTGTAATTTAACTATTCAGTCATATTTTTAATCTAACTAGATTAATACCCTGTTGCATTTAGTTACCTAGATCAGGGAAGGAGATATTTTGTAAAACCTGATTTTATTATCTGATCTTTCTTATTGTATGCTGGCTTCTTATTCAACAGGACAGCACAAAAAACTTTTGTAGTGATATTCATTGATTCACGTAACCTCATAATCTTAGTTATTTACAGTCTCAGCTCAGTAGCACAGGTTTTCACAAATCTGTCACATGCAAATCTCTCCAAATTGTTTTTAATCACTCTCAACTTCTGGATTTTTCCGTGATTGGAGTATCCTTACTGGGATATGAATTTGAATGAGATAAAAGGGTCCATTCCCAGACTTCCACATCTAGGGGAGATGAATTTAAGACCTTGTCGTTGAGTCGATGGTGACCTCTCTAAACTGGGTTACTGGTAAGTGCAAGAGAGATCATTACTCCAGTGACTTCAGCCACTCCTCTCAGATTTAAACGATGGTATTCACAGGCATAGGAACAGACATTTGGCTGTTTGAACAGCTATTTCTGTTCACTTGTAAGAGTGTCAAATCAGATGCAGTCATACCTACTGGCTAGGTGGTATAACAATCACTTATTCACACAAGCCATGGCCATCATCACATCTCCATATTGCATACTTCCTTGTAAAGGCACTAACAAATTTCATTCCAATGCTCTTCCAAACTACACTAGTTAATAGAGTCATCTCATTTAGTATGAATTATTTCGTATTCAGCTGGACTCAAATTCATCTTCTTTAATAGGGTCTTTGTGACCTTCCCAAATCTTGTTGCAGCTTGTCAGGAACTTCTTCCATGAGAGTAGTCCATGTCAGCAGTTAGCACACTGAAATTTGCTGGCAGGTAAATTTATTATGACTGAAGCCTAGTCAGGATGGCATTTGAGCTCATGCCCACCTTTGGTGAGCGGACATAGGTAACTTCCTGAAATGGGGCCTCTATCACCTCTAAGGATGAGCAGCTGCTGAGTTGAAAAAAGTGTAAAGAAATCCTCCAGTCTGGAAATGTTTTGCATTCCCTACGCAATATCTAACACTCAACTAATTCTGCCTATACTGCATTCACACATTCTGATTCAAATTCCTGTTAAACATGGTGTCTAAAAACTCAGTCAGGATTAGTATGGAAATATAAAAAGCAAATATATCTGCTGAACAATTAATTTTAAATTGCAGTGTTGTGTTGGAGACTTAGTGATTACATTAAGCATGAAATCTATGTGATTCATGCTTATTCCTGCTATTTCTGATTTTTGCTTCAAAAGGATTTGGGCTGATTGTGAAGGATGTTACTGAATTCTTCTGTGTATATAAAATGGAAGTTTGAATTTTTGAGGGATGTAGAGTGTTATCACTGTCATAGCATTCGAGGGCAGAGAGCTAAAGAGCCTGAAAGATGCTTTCCCATAAATACAATATTCTTCAGGCACAAAGACTTGGGAAGGAAACAATTCCTTCTAATTAGGAAAGTAATTTTAAGCAGAAAAAGATGTAAAAGCTTAAGGACTGTTCTTGTCAGAGATGTTTTTGAGAAGAATTAGGGCAATGGAGGATTATTGTTTTGTTAAGCCTTTGACTGAAATCTCAGACTTTCATCAGTTCTCTAGCAATGATCTAAGGCTCAAACACATCTCCAGAAAAAAGATCTTGGAGAAATAAAATAAAAATAATAAAAAAAACCCAACAGACTAGGATTTAGCTTTTGGCTATTTATAACTCCCAGTTGAGAGCCAAGAGGAAGTTTTTTCTGTCATCACTCTGTTACTTTTAAAAACAGAGGGGAAAAATTTTTTCTTTTGATTTCTCAAAAAATAGTGTTAGTTACTTGAAAAATTCCAGACCACAGCATGAAAGATCCTTTAGAGGAAAACTCCAGGGTTGTTGTTTAGACGCTGCCCTGAGTATAATCAAGATTAAAGCCTTTAATGAAGGCAAAGCTTACTTATCTGATCAGATCCTAGCATAATGTTCTAGCACGTGATATTATGCTGTATAAGTTACATAACTTTTTGTTTAAGAGCATACTTTACCTTCAGCAGCACAAACAGCATTTTTAACCTATTCAGATCTTTGAGAAATGCAAACAGATTTGAAGAAAAAAAATTAATATTTGTTAACAAAAGAAAATCATACCTTTCTGTGACTTGGTTAAGGCAAAAGCAAGACAGGAGACTAGTAAAGAGGATCAGAGAACGTGGAAATAAATGTTGACAGGCTTGTGCACTGGCAGTTTAAAATCACATACTATTAAGCATTAGCTTTCTGCTTGTTTGCCCACAAGATTGCCTTTCCCTAGTAAAGGCTAGGGATTACCCACAACTCATTTGTGTTTGCAGGTTTTCTGTGAGTATTTGTGGGTACATCCTACCATTTATCAGCCACAATGCACGGAGGTCACAAGTCCCCTGCCTCATTAGAAGACAGTGAGCCAACTGAAAAACAAGTCCCTTCTCCCTTGGCGCATCTGAACATATGGTGCAGGATTCATATGCTTAATTTTGAAACAGTCAGATCTGGGAAGAAGCTATGCAGTTAGGCAAAAGGTAGTTAATACAATTTCAGATATACAGAGTCACAGAGTTTTCCTGTTCTGACAATAGAATTGGTGGACTACAGCTTCAAGCTTTTTAGGGTTTCTCACACACTGAGAAATAAATATTAAAAGTTACAATATTAAAAGCTTTAGTGGAACAATAAAAACAGAAGCATAACCCCACTCCAATGTGGAAACATCTCTAAGCTTCACAAAATCATCAACTGAATATAGAGTGCTTGCGTACTCAGCATACCATGATGTAGGAGCATTGTGTCATCAGGGCATTTGTTACTGTCAGACAACACAATGACAGAAGAGAAGGTGGTTGCTTGACTCCTTATATGTCTCATATAAAGTGATCTAATATGTCAAATTAAACAATTGTTTAGAAGTTCCACAGTACAGGCTTGCATCATTTGCCCTTCCACAGCTTACAGACATAGTCTGAGTATGGGTGGTGCTGGTTGGTGTCACGCCATCAATTTCACCTTTTGCATTGACATGAAAATATGGTGCCAAATCATGCAGTTCAGACTGCTTTTTCCTGAGACAGATTTTTTTTTTTCAAATATTTACATACAAGAGTTGAACTTTTCACTAATCTGTTCATCCTTTTGCACAGGGAAGCTGCTACTGTGTCTTGAGTAAACTATCATTCTGTACAGCCTTTTCCAGACTAAGGAACTGCTGTACTTTCATTCAGCTTTAAAAAGAAAAGAGTCACTAAAAAACTTTATACTTGAATGCAGACCTTAAGAGTTTTGTTCAAAATGGTCCTCCAGAGAACACAGTGAAAACAGTATCTCTTGGGACAGCAATGGAGAAGCTTTCATCAGTATTGAGAAACCAAATATTCATCGCTTCTGCAGTCAAGTAAATTCTCACTATTTTGTGGCACCATATATTTGTTCAAAATAAAATTACTTCTGGTTTTCTTCATTATTTTTTTTCCCCCCCAAGATGTCACATTCCCTGATGCATATTAAATTGATTCTCGTTGACTGGAAAACAGTAAAGTTAGCCAACATGGAATGCCACTTCATTGGCAAATAAAAGGACACTCCCCTGCATCATGAGATGGTCTCATACCCATGTAAATATTGTAGTAGAATGGAGAGCAACACTTCGCTGTCTGCTTAATGCTATGAGTTCAAATTTTTGCATGAGGAAATGGCCAAAAGAGGATATTTAAACAGTACTTCTTACAACTAACTTTCTTTTCTGTGTCAGATATATAAACTGATAACTTTATTATATTCTTGACTAACAAGCTAGAATGAGGGTTTGAAAAGCTCTTCCTACCATTTTTGCACAATGAAACCATAATACTTGACAAGGAATTGTTTCTGCAGCTGGAAGAAGGGAGGGGGGAAAAAAAAGAAAAAGACAACATTGAGGTAGAATAAATGGAACAGACATTTTTCTCCCTCTTCACCAGCTGTACAGAGTGCTGGGATCAAGAGTGCCGCATTCAGTTACTTCCTTCCACAACACACCAAGAAGCAGGGTAGCCAATTTTGTTGTCCAGCTCCAGAAACAGATGCGATTTGAATTACTGTGCACATGGGCACAAATGCATATGCAGATATAGACATACATATATGTACCCTGCTTATTTCCACATGCTCATACTTGATTGAGAAGGCCTACCTGTAACTTTCTCAGTCACCCACAGGCTGTAAGCAGTTCAAGCACAGCTCCAGGGCCAGGGTTATCCTTTGTCACCAGGAGAAGGGCTGTGATAATGCACAATTAGTCCAAATCCCCAAGAAGAAGCAAGACAGCTGGGACTACTAAGCCTGGCATCACTGGATTTTAGTGATCAAGTTGTGCGCTGGAGTACAGAGACACCTGGAAGACATTTCCTGCTCATGAACTGATCTCCCTCCCCCTTCCTCTCAAAGATAAGTGTGTGTAATGTGGCTTTTGGCCACAGTGAGTTTTTCTGGATTTGTAATGTCAGGAAGGTTTGCTTTAAAGGCACAAATCCAGGTTTTTCCTTACATATAAAACTTCAAAAGACCATTTTTTTCCTTCTGATGCTCTTTTTTTTTTTTTTCAGTCTCTTCTGACTTCAGATTTTTCCAACTCTGAAAAAGTCTTTGCAATTTCATCTTGAAACTGGCAAATGAACTTTAACAGACTACAGACCGCTTAGGTACTGGCCTGAGCTTTCACACTGCCAATGCCAAAGCCACCAATTGTTGCTTTCTAGAAATACTTCACTAACATATAACAGGATAAGATTTACACACCCCCCATCCACCTTAAATACTTGAAGTTTCCTTGGCTGTGCAAAGTAAGCACATATTTTGTCCATGAAAATGCCTTTGAGCAGTATCTTTTTTGTCAGTTAGGTTTCTCTTGTGCATTATAATTCTTGCCAGGAAACATCTCCTGACTGTTGTTTTTTTTTTTGTCTCTGGAAGCATTTCATTTGGCAGAATAGTATCTCTGTTTTAGATATTGGTCAAGGTGTTGCTGCCTCTGAAATCAACAGGAGCCACCAAATTCTAAGATGCCAGAATTTCTCGCCTCCTGTCTTTAAAACCACTTAAGACTAGAAGCATGCAATGCTTTGTCAGTTTGAAAATGCTCCAGCCTTTTCTTGATATTTTCTATGGCACTGTTGGTCTTAGAAAAACAAATAGCAGTGGTGGAAAACTCTTGTATTTCTGACACGTTTAGGCACAACCTCCAAATAATTAATTTTCTTTTCACTAAAAGAAATCTCTGAAGTCTAGAAATTTTTGAAAATAAATTAAAAAAAGCCAAATGTTTGGAGGCCAATAAAAATGGTTTTGTGAAGTCTCATACAAAATGTCACTCCTACATCTTCTTCAAGATTTAGACAAAGTTACCTTTTATCTAAAGGCATTTGTTTTAATGTCAAATTAATTAGTGTTACATTATCATACTGTTGCAGTAGTTGTAAGATTTTAATAATTGATTTTCATATCTTAACCAGTGATCTATAACTGCCAGATCTGAATTCAGGCTTAGCCTCCAAGTCTTGCTGGGGAAGGTAGGACTTCATAGGAAAGTCACACTGTCACTCTTTAGAAATATAAATGGTAACATAATGTATAAGTGGTCAGAGTACAGCAAGGGCTGCCTCCTACCAAAGGAGCCAAACACAATGCTACAGCCAACATGGCAGAGGCCTCACAAGCCAGGGCCCTATCTCACAATACCAGAGCAAGAGAGCATGGAATGCTCAGGGGAGGCAGCAGGGGCTAAACAAAAGTCCAAATACCAGGCAAGTTTGCAGTGGCAAGGCAGGTCCAACATCAAGGCAGCCAGTCTGCAGGTCAGGGTCAGTCCAAGAATCATCAGGTAGGACCATCACAACAGCCAGAGCTGAGATGAAGCTGGGAAGTCAGTCCAGCTCATGATCCGATCAGCAGGGTGCACAGCCAAGCACAGGCACACCTGAAACATAACTCGGGCAGGGACTGAAGGCCCAGGGCTGAGCTTAAAGGAAGCTGAGCCCATGGCAGGGGCAGGGGTGTGGGTGGAGGCCACAGGTGAGGCTGGCCAGGGCCATTAAGTCCTATCGGTGCACTCAGGCCCCCTGACACAAGTCAGTAGAACATCCAATCTCATATTTTAATACATAAGCAAGAAGAGCAGAGAATTATGATTGTGGTTTGACCTGTGCTGCATTTTCTGACCCCTGAGTGCCTGATTTCTCAACCACGATATTACAGTAATGCTATGTCTACCCATAGTTTATATAAACACAGAGTATGTTAAACAGCTGATTTATGATGTGATACTTTTGTTTCCACTGAATTCTAGACCATCTGTGCACTAAAAAAATTCTAGACTTGGAAAGAATATCTGATCTATTCAGTTCTTTCGCTAAGTAGTTACAGATACTCCTGGAGTATTCTTCTGTATGTACTTTGACATTTATATTTCATTCATTTTTTCATTGCAACTAAGCATCTGTTGGATCTCAAGGCTTGGTTGATAATTCTGTACTTCTGAAATGTCTTCTTTGCTCATCTTAAACTTTAAAATGTTCTATTTATGTGCTGTTCAAATTGTGAAAATAATGCAGACTTTTTTCCCCAAGGCTTAGAGTTGCTATAGCAGAGTTTCAGGTCACCTGATTTCTGAGAAAGAGTTTAGTCCATGTCTATTGATAAGCAATGTTTTCTTGTTCATCTTCCGTAGCTGAGGTAATACATACTGCTACCTCGTATTCTGGGACACAGAGCAGGACATCAGCAGCATTGCAAGATACAATTAGAACAGGCATTCTGTACTTCATGGAATAACTCCTGATCAGTGTGTGATGTGTCCAGTTGGCTAACTGTATACCCCACAATATAATTAAGAAAGTGCATGATTCTTCTGTTGGCATAGAGAAGATTCAAAGCATACCAACTTCTACAAAGTCCTCACTGGGGAAGTTCGCGCAGAAAGGATCTAGTTCAGTGCCTCACATAGAGGGATTTGATCCCAACAGGTTGTTTCATTAGTTACTGCAGCACAGTCATTTGCTTCCCTAGTTCTGGCTGGCTAAGACTAGAAGCAAAAGAAAAACAACAGGTTTTTTTTCTAGGTGAAAAGAGTGAATATGGAAGAAGTTAAGAGCACCTGTGCTGGGTCAACCCAAAAGCCGATCTAGCTCAGTATCTTATTTTGAACAGTGGTCAAGAGTGGGTGCCTTGCAAGAGGCTTTTCAAGTTTTCCTTGCAAAAATTATTTTCTCCATGCCTCTTCGTCAGAGAATCACAGTGGGCAGGACAATTGCATAAAAGCTAGTAATTCATGTTTTATGCAAGATAAAAGGGATCCAGATCTTGCTGATAAAAACAAATAGCGTTGTTGGCTTCAGTGCCAGTTATCTCTGCTGAGGATATTACCCAAAAATTTTACAGAGAAAGAATTGTCTAAATTTAAACATTACTCCAGTAGCCATATCAGACTTTGTAATCTGTCTACTTTTGATGTCTCCTAGCAGGTCATAGCACTGCTCTGTTTCTAGTCTGACACTTTGTTTTGGTTTCAATAACCTAGTACCAATTAAAAGGTGCAGAGCAACATCTTTTTAGAATGAGGAAGGTTTGATGCTAATAAGCATGTTTAGCCAACACTTTGCTGAGCCATGGCTTTCTTCTCAGCCCATACAATATGATAAAAAACAATTAATCCCTTAGCTTCTGGATAAAGGGTTGTGAAAAGCCTGTATAGAATATCAACACAAAAATTAGAAGTCAATGAACTTAAGGGAGATCATTAGGAGAAGAGGAAAAATTCAATGTGGTCACTTGAATAATATCACTGTACACTGTTTTTTTAACTATAATGCTATCAACACTGGAAAAGCTGGACACAGTCTGATAACAGACTGATGCATCTAAAAGGAAGAAAACACTACAGAGGAGGATTCCTGCCCAACATAAAAAAATCAAAGAAATATGTGGGCATGGACACAAACAAACTGCAGTTCACATCTAGTAGAAAATAGAGGGCTCACTGAATGAAAGGGTTAATGAAGGGATTACAAGAATGAACTCCAGGCAGCCAGTGGATTCAATTCCCCTAGATTGTTGGGACAATGCAAAAGCTGCATATCTTTGTCTCTTATAATTGCTTTGTTCATTACCCTTCTAAATCCCCAAAAGAAACAACAAACAAGCCAAGCCCTCCTGTCACACATAGTCTTGCTATTACAAAGGTTCCACTTGTAAAAAACACTCTTGTCTATTTCTGTGCTTTTAAAGATTTTGTTCTCTTACCAAGTTGAAGGTCAACAGAACTCACAAAGAAAATATTGTAATTTGTTTTGCTAGCAAACTAGTACTTTACTGGAGACACATACTGTATCAGACTGTGATAGTGCAGGCTTCATATTTAACCCGAGTCCAATTTAGAATTCTGAAAAGACAGCTTGTTTGGACTTGATGACCTGAAGGGTCTTTTCCAACCTAAATTATTCTATGATTCTGTTATGGGTTTCTGCTACAACTGGTTCAATGTATCATTTAGTTTCTCTTCCAGCTTCTGGGGCAAAACCTGTACACTCCGAATTTCTCTCACATTATCAAATATTGCAAATCTTTTTGCATTTCTCTCCAGAAGTTCAGCAGAGCTTTTGCTTTCCGCAGGCCTGCTGTGTAACATTTTTCCCTACTCCAAAGCCAGTCATTCACCAGTCTCCATCTTCATCAAGCTGCAGTTTCAACTGAGGGAAAGACAATAGGCTGGGTATCATTTGAGGCCTGGTATACTGCCTCTCACCCCACCTTTTCCTCATTCTACTCTTTTTATGTACGGTGCCTAAAATGAGGCCACCCACCAGTACCAGCTGCCAGCCATGTCAGAGATTAGTAGTCAAGTTCCTAATTTGTTTTTCAGTTTGTTGACTTCTGCAGCCCTAAGGATCCTCCCACAGAACCATTACAGTTAGACAAGCCAAACAGACTGATGATCAGGACATGAAGTGGAGCACAAGGGAAAAACTGTGTGGGTCTTAGTTACTGACACCTCTTGCTGGAGAGTGAGTCCAGCATGGAAAGTTGTGCTGTATAGATTGGGTCCAGCAGTGCAGGTGTTTTGCGTACAGTGGCAAGACTGCAAATGGCAAGCTGTCCAACTACTACCTCAGGAGGAGTGTCCTAGGTCTTTTATGATGGAGAAATTTTCCAAAGATTAGTCAGATGTCTGTTGATTTTCATACCTCTCAGAAAACCAGCTCAATAAAGGAAGGAATAATTTAATGTCTAGGAATGGAGCAGGAAAGAGTGTTAATTATGCTTGATAAAGTATAATTCTACCACAGGAAAAAAAAATATAGGAGTGTTTTTCTTATTATCTCAAATTAACCCACACATAATATAAATTCCCTGCATCACTGAATCTTCCATCTCTCCATGGCTTCAGTACTTGAACAACATTTCATATGTCTCATTCTGAATCATCAGACTCTGCATCTTCTGATAGGAAACACCAGCAAAATAGCAGAGCTTAAAGAGAAATCCAACCCACATGACAGAATGAGAGGGATTTCTAGAAGCTGCTTATTAAATTCTATTTTTTTAAAATATCGTTGATCTTGGATATGACTTAGAGGTATAATTGCATTCATTCTCATGAAGGAAACAGAATTGCTTCAATGAACTTCCCCCAGAGTTTTCTTCTTTGGCAATAAGATGTCCTGATTTAGCTTCAGTTTGGACGAGGCTGCGTTCTGCAGAAATGTCTATCAATCTGGTAAATTCAGATACACGGCATGCATATTACATGGGTAAACCTATGTATTTGAAGTCAGTGAGCTTAAACTGTGCAACATAATTAGAGGAATGAGCCTCAAGTTGCTTTGTCAAAACATTCTTTAATTGCTGGATTTTAGGATTATTGGATTAGAAGATTAGATGGGATGCCTGGAAACCTTAATTTGGAGCATCTAGTAAAGTAAGGCTTCTCATGAATCAGAGTTACAATGTATCTATAAACCTCACAGTTTGCATAAATTGCTGTAATAATTGTTCAAAGATCTTTTAATGCTAGGACAATAGGATACTAACTATGTTTTTTCTGACCTCCCTTCTTTTCTGAGGAACTTACTAACTTCTCCATGAGACTCAATTGCCAACTTTCATGTAGCCATGGGTGCTATAGTCACTCTGAGCATGGTCTGTGAATCACTAAGCTTCCTTGCATATATGTTACTAAAGGAATCCTGATACTAACCAGACATTACATAGCATTCACCTTGCAGTGTATGTCTATTACTTAATGACATTATGGTCAGTAAGCACCGCTACATTTTTTACGGCATTCTTACATTTACAAGACATACTCTGTTGCCAAAGCATTCTACTTTGGTTAAACAGTGTCTCTGAGTCCCAAAGAACACGGTGGACTACATGCTCTCCTCTTTTTTTCTCAGTGCAATAGCAGATTCACTAGCAAGAACAGAGTCTTCACACATGGCACACATAAAGTTGTTCTGTCATTCTAGCTCATCTCAATTCTAGGGGAGACTTAGTACTTCACACCTAAATGTTTCTGTGATAAAAATTTTTCCAGCTTCTGGTGCTTTCCCTGCTTGGTCCAATATGTCGCACATGGAACTATGAAATCCACAAGAGAGGCTGTCTATATGCTGTATGTATGCATGTGTACGAGTAGAGAAGTAATGTCACAGTGACAAACAGATTACCAAATAAGGAAGGAAACTTTGGGCCCTGGTTCAAATCTCTCTTAAGAAAAATGCTATGAAGTTGGTCATGTCAATATTGAACAGAAATGTCTAGTAAATTCTGCTGGGGGTTCTGAACCGATAGGTTTAGAGTCCAGATGCTTCAAATGGGACAGTTAATGTAATGGTACTACGTGGCTCTTTCCTGAGATGGTTTTGTAAGCATTAGGAAGACGACTTTTCATTAGTATGCTAAAGAGTTTCAAAAGTTATTATTAATACTCTCTCTTCAAGTTTTGTGAATCAAACAGAAGAGGAATTCTGTTCACAAGCAATATGGAGACAGCTGTGCTAGCTCTATTCCCAAGCCATTAACAGAACAGTCGTCAGCACTTCAAAGCACCATATTCCCATATCACTTAGTATTTGCACTGCTAAAATGACAGCATCCAAAATAAAAGCCAAAACACTGAAGTAAATGTCCCAGTATGATGAAGATCATGACTGTCTGAACAGAAGGAACGATGTAGGAAGGTGTAAATCATATTCTTCTTTTCTGGGGTAAAAAACCCCACTGTTTGGTACAATTTTGGCATCTTTTAAAATCAATTGGTATTTTTGTCACTGGTTGCCACAAGGCCAGAACTGTGCTTTTTGGGTCTGACTGTCTGGTGAGGATTTAACATACCTGAATTAGCAGAATTGTATGTAGTGATAGCTTTCATATTTTCAAATTGAAATTGTACAATTAAAAAAGATTACAGTTTATCACTTCCTTCTTTGGTGACAGAGCTCTATCAAAAATAGATGTTTTCACTAAATTCCCACTATTTCAAAAATTTCTATCTGAGGTAGCACAGAACCCTCCAACTTCCTTTGAAATAGTGATCTGTGTTTCTGTTTAACCCAGGACTGATACAAAATGGTTATACTATCAGGTAGCATAAATTAAGTAAACAAATAGCTTGACAGATGTTCAGTGTGATAAATTTTGTGGGTGCCTGCTCACCACTGTTGAACCTAAAAGAAAGTACCTGCAAAAGCCCCTTGCATGCCTAAACTGAAAAGGCAGTCTGACTAAGTCTTGACTAAGAGTCAGAACCAGGGGAGTCTTTATCACCGGCAAGGAAGGGAGCTCTAATGTAGGGCAGGCCATTTGCCGGCATGGCCTCTCAACCTACTAGCAGGGATTGCAAACTTCAGGTTCTGTTTTCCCACATTTTACAGCAATGTAACTATACTGTCTTCAAAGAACATTCCCCACAATCACCAATTTAAGAGTACAGCCTTTCTTTAACCACACATCCTCCTCGAGCACTTATTTCTGTGAGACATTGAAGTAAAACTCATATACAAAAAGCCAGAACACATAGCCTGTAAACAGGGACAGAATTGGATATGAACCACCTCCCACCCCCACGCCCACCCCTTCCCCCGAAGTTTTACTATAAACTGGAGCCCATGAAATCAAGATAAGTCTCTGGCCTGTTCTGAATTGCTCTCACAGGTAATATTATCCCCAAAGAGCATGATACCAACCACACATGATTTGGGGGTCGATAGAACCACTGCTAACTTCATGTCAATCAATCCTTTTTGTGTGCCACTGGCTTTAAAAAGCCAGCTGGCTTTTTTGGCTCCTTTGCCTCTTAAAAGATATACAAGATATAGTTCTAAAGGTTTTTCTGTTCTCAGAGATTTACAGAAAGAGAGAAAACTGCAGAAGGTTGTAGTAAGTGTGTGAATCCTGCCATTTAGATTATAGAAAGATTTTCGTAATCAAAGTATCATTGCCAGAAATAGTTTCAGGTTTCTTTGGTATTTAGAAACCCTTTGCTAAACAAAGTAAAAATTAATGATAAACAAAATCAAGTTTCCTCTGAGCCTGATGTTCTTGCAGCTGCACTCCACTTTTAAGAGTAACCCATTAGCAATTAATTTAGAATGACACTGGCAAGCAGTCCCCAGACTTTAATTAATATCTTTTTGACAAGCTCATAATCTTTCTAGTTAATAAAGTCTCCCTTAAATTAGTTTAACTCTGATTTCACTTACTGTTGTAAGCAATCAGCATCAAATCTACGGTACTTTAGAGTACTTTCTCATTTAAAATGCTTTTAAAAACAGAATTTACAGTTACATTTTACAGAGTAGAAACAGCATTTAATGAAGGTCACCCTCAATCCCGTGGCAGAGTTGGAAAGAATATCTAGGTTCCTGAATGTCCTTCTGTTGTTCAACTGATTAAGCAATGGTGCTGTCTGCTGTCTCAGTATCTTGCAAGGAAAAGATTAAATTATGATTCCAAGCTACATAATTGATTCTTTTCCTTCATGTCAATATCAAGATCTTAGAAAGTTATAGTACAATATTGTAACTATAATATAGTAAATTATTGTCTGTAAAATTTACTTTAATAATAAGTATCAGTATAGGACATCTTAGGGGTCAACTTTTCATTTAGTTTTGTTTTCTTGATGTATACATTTACTTTGAAAACTTTGCCCTTAAAATACTGTATGAGTTTTACCCATATGTCTCAAATACAGAACCAATCTACATGAGGATGTTATGCAGCCACATTATTGTGTCCTGCGGAATAGGAGATAATACTGTGAAATGCAAAAGATGCTGAGATAAAATCTCCTTTGACCTCTTGGTAAGTCAACAACTTTTGTGTAAATGTTCTGAAACACGCTATACATGTGCCTGTTGCATATGTGTATTACGAGGGGAACAAAAAAGAGTCTTTACTCACCTGAACCCATTTTCTTATGTAGGTGCTGTAATGAGGCAATTTTTGATATGTAAGATCACCTCAACCTTTCTTTCTGCTTTGCCTACAAAATAAACTAAGAGGTGCACAAATTACTGTCAGGCTTTGAATCTGATAGGTGTTTTCAGAATTTAGAAAACTCCAGCTACCAGAGTGTAAAGTCTTAAACTGATTACACCTGCAAAGAAAGCAGATCTTTTTGTTTTAAAGCTAATCAATGTTTTGTATCTAAAATAATTGTAAGAAATATCTGTCTAAGCATTGGATGACTCTGCTGTTACTGCCAGGGGAGACTGAAGTAGGAGCATTTTTGAAGGTAATTTTTGCCAAGAGAAGATAGAACAGTTTTAATCTGTTAATTCACAGGGATGGCTTCTTCTAATTTTTACTTTTAATGTAAAATGAAGAATGAGGTGAAAATAGGGTATGAAAAAAACAAAATTTGCGTATTAGTCTCCTCCATCTTAAATAAATGTAAAAGCCCAATTTAAAAATCTGTCTCATTAACAAGAACTAAGATAATCAAGATGGCTGGGAAAGGTCAGTGATGCTATGCAATCTAATTCGGATCCTGAGACCAGAAGACATCTCACCATCTCTAGAAGTCATGAGCAGCCTGTCTGTGTACTCCAGAAGTATTTGTCTAGAACACATAAAACTGAAAATAACATGACCCAAACATGTTCTATAACAGTTTTAGTAGCAATAGGTATCAGTTTGTACCATGACCTTAGAATACTAACTTTGTACAAAAAGACTAATTTTAGGTTGCTGCCTTTTTTTTTTTCCTCTTCTCAAGTCAACATCAGGAAAAAAAAAAAGGACATGAGACAGATACTAGCTAGTGAGGAAAAGTGCAAAAAATGTTTTCAATCAGTAGGAGGATATTCCTTAGCTGAATTTCTACATTTTTTCCTTAAGTGCTTGCTGCCTATGTCGGAATCGACATGCTGAACTAGAGGCCTTATTGCTATGCCAGTTCCTATGTTTCTGTGGCAATGGTAATTCCATTCCAGAAGCCACAAATTAGAAAATGGTTTCTTACAATGAAACACCAAATGAAACACAACATGATCTTCCTCCTTTCTCATGCGTGTTAACTGTAAAATGTTCCTTTGTCCGGAATGTGGCTCTGATTACATTTCTTTATCCAAAAATAAACATGGTGCAAAAGAAAAGGATATAGGGAGGGGGGAAAGACTGTCGATGGGCCACCCTCAGGAAAACCTCACAAGATCTACTGTCTGTCTGTGCAAGCCATGGAAGAGCTAAGGAAGTGATTCCAGCTTGGTGGTCTTATTTTTAATTAAAACAAATGAGGCTCTTTCAGCTGCTGCAGATAAATATTTGATGAAAAGAGACAGGGACAGATGTCAAAAAAGTGTAGTAAATAAAGAATAAGACCAGAAGACCAAATGTTGCAACAGCATTTTATATACAAAAAAAAATCACTTTACAGATTTCTGTTGAACATCTAATTTTACTAAGATCATTCCAAAAGTGGGAAGACTAATTCTTCATATTCATTTTGAAAAAGTAGAATGAAAATACAAATGCATATAGATAAAGAAAAGTTTTGCGTCAGCTTGTTGCACATTATGTGCTTAAACAAAACAGTTAGTTCTTGGGCCATTGATGAGACAGACTTCAAAGTCATTTGTATACTTCCATGAGAGTTTATGTTGATTTTAGATTGACTAGTAGAGTTTTTCTCCAAAATATGTGCTAAGGATGCACAGTGAGAGAAGGTGCCTGGCAAAATATAACAGCAACATCCCTATTGCAATATTCTGTCATAACATTTGTAAGTCATGTCCTTTATGAATGGTTAATTTTAAAAGGTGACTGTGGTCCCGTTCAACCTTTTCCTGTAGTCACGGTTATATTTACCAGTACACTTGGATCTAACTTCAAACTCCACCTTGCTCTCAGAGGGGATTTACACAAGATGACCTCCAAAGGTCCCTTCCCACTTCAGTTAGTCTATGACTTGATAGCATTGGGTCCAGATTTAGTTTACCTTTTAGCAAATCCATTTACACCATTCTATGAAAAAAAAAAAGATCTAATGGAATTAAGTTAAAAATAGGCCATAAAAGAAAGCTGCATCATGAAATAGAGGAAAAATCTCCGTAGCTGGATCTTTCAAGATTAACATCTTCATTGTTAGCATTATATTGGCATTGCCTGCCAGTTTAAGGTCTGATCTTGCCATTCCTGGGTAAAATAGGTATTTCCATTGAGTCCAATGTGAATTATACATCTCAGTGTGAAAGAACTGATTTTATAAGTAGGCCTTACAAAACTGTAGAGTGAGTGCAAACCACAGGAGTTTCAATGGGAATATTTAAAGTGACACCAACATTTTAAAATAACATAGTGATTCACAGGTCACAGGAAGCTGGATAAACTGGTATAATCCAAATTCAATGCTGAAAATATAAATACTAGAGATATGAATGAATGGAGTTCTGAAATATAAACCTGACTCTGAAGATGGTTAAGAAGAAAAAGTAAAAAGTTGACTGCAGTGCGTAAGGGTCTGCATGGGGACACTATAGAGCTACAGCGTCCAACAATAGGCACAGGCGAAAGCAAAGCAACATCAGGTGACATAAAACAAAAGTTAAACAAGCTCAGATGAGAGATGAGGAACAAATTTGAAACACTGAAGAAAAGTAACCTTAGATTGCAGTGAACTTTCCATAAGTTGTGGTAATTAAATCAACCTAGAATTCTAATGACTATGTATTGGTTAAATTGAGAGATATGGACCTCTATAAAAACTACAGGAGGTACTTTGCAGCTTGCAGAAGGTCAAAATAAATTATCATAATTGTCTCTTCTGGCCATAGCACCTGCGAATTTGTAGTGTTCAGCATAACACTGTATCCCAAGCCTCTTGATGTTTTTTGAAGCTGACAAAAAACTGCTAATCCATGGGTCAAGCAAAATACCTGCCCTTTCTGATGTTGCATATTTCTGACAAAAACAAAGTGGTAGTCTCAAGTGCAAAACAATCAGACAGGTAAAGTTTAATTTGAGGATCAAACCTAAAGAACTCCAACCTTGCTTGGCACAATTTTGAGTGTGTTTTGATGGAACCAGTCTGAACCCAACAAGCTCCCAGAGATAACAGTTGGTCAGTTTCCCATTTCAGAGGCAGTGTGAGAACTGAAAACTTCCGGATATATCACATGGAAATCAAACTTGCAGCAAACAGCAAACTTTCTGATAAAGGCCTAAGCCTAATTCTACTGAAGTTAATGGCAAACCGAGGCTCAAGGTGAAGAACAACACTGAGAACAGTTATAATCAACTCAGTCCCCCATTAGGACAGAAAAAATGTGAGAGGGTGCTTTTCGACTGGTGCCTGGGTTGAGAATTCATGAAGAGTGAGTTGCAAGGATCTCTGACACTGAACTCTTTAAGGGACCCTTGCAGAAGTTGATAACATTTGGCAAGGTCAGTGTGTCCCCAGTTAGCATGGCATTACCATGCCCAGCTGAGAACTTATGTGGACCCTGACAGCAGTTACCCTATTTATTTAGCCTCAAGCTATCTATGGGCTGTCAAAGCAAGCTGCAGCGAAATGGTTGTACTGGAGTGTAAACACACAGAGTGTGGCTGATGAAGTAATAGATAAAATAGAAAATGAGTAGGCAGAGAGGGGACAACAACTTTGCCTCTGTTTTCTAATCATGTGTAAGGACTACAACACATACAATGCTAAATCTATGGCATGTCCCCCCTGCAAGACATGAGAGAGGCAGGGAATTGATATATATGCTGCCTTTGTATGTTTCTGAAGCTGGCTGCAGCTGGAATGTGATTCAGTCTCAGATCAACAAAGAGTGACTACACTGGATTCACATGCACCAGTTGCAGATAAACACTCAAAATACCCGTGCACCACTTCTGTGCTACTGGAGCTATGTCCACGCAGCACTGTCATTTACACAGGCAGAAACTGAGCAACTTTTCTAAGGAACTTTCCTACTATTTTTCAGAGTGCAAAGGAAATGGACGGGAGACATGTTTGGTGTTCCTAAGCATCAGTGATGTGTTTTATAGAGATCCACTTCTGTGCTGGGTGAAATACAAGCAAACAGGAAAACCCACATTTTCTCCAATTCCTTGTTAAAAAAGTTAAGGAGAAGGCCGCATAACAATAATTACGCCTTCCTCTCCTTGACAGATGAGGTTAAGTCAGGCAGAAATGAAAGGACTCACCAAGGTTATGCCACACAGTCAGGATTTAAACTCAGAACTTCTGAACCCAACCCTGGTGTCTGAACCACACATTCATTTTCTTCTCTGTGTTCCCTGACAGTCTTAGGCCATGTGGCTGCTATTGGTGAAATGAGAAACAGGTGCAGATCCATGAACAGATGGGGGACCAGCCCTGGCTGATCTCTGGAGGATAATGCAGGGTTGTTTTCCGGCAAAGAGGATTCCAAAGAACCACAGAGGCAGCACCCCTGCCCTAAAACTGAAGCTGCTCTGCCTCACACTGTGTTATCTCCACTAGCCCAGCAAGTGGGAGTTTTGAGGCATGGTCTGTTGTCTGTCAGCAAAGGACGCTCCCTTACTGATCTCTCAGACTTGCACTATTGACATCTCTGTTTTTCAGGCATGCCTATAAACATTGCAGAAGACTAATTGCAATTCCATTCTTTGCAGTAACTGCAGCCAATGTTTCTAAGCTGCTGAAACATGAAATTTCTTCCCTTGAGTAGACAACTTTGGAATTTCTAACCCTGAAAAAATGCCATTAGTCATATGCAAAATCTTTCTCTGGTAAAATCACTAGTGGTATGGGACAAATCAGCCAGGTAAGATGAATAATATATTTGTTCTGGATCCATAAGGACGGATCTACTTTTAATTTCCAGTTCATGGGGAGCTGATGGCTTACTCCACAGTATGTGGTTAAACTAAGAACTTGGACTGCTTTCTCAGTGAGAGAGTGACAGTAGGTAACTAACAGGGCAATTGCCTGGTTCTAAGTGCAGGACAGAGTGCTAAGGTGCAAAGTACTTCCCTGCCATTTGTGACCCAGAGTTACAGTCCCTGCATGGTACAAGATACATTTTCCCTGCATGTGTCACCTGACACATCAGCCAAAAGTATGAGAGCAGGCATAGCAATCCTCAGTTTCCACAGCTCCACAGAGCACGTATCAAACACAAGATGATAACATAAGCAAGAGGACAGAGTATGTTTCGTCTTAGATATTACTGGTTCCAGTCTTCTCATAGGTTTCTTTTGCTTCTTCCAAAAACACTCATTTAGTGCTGTGTCTGAAAGAGATTAATTGTCCTTGCTAAAGCTGCTTTTACAGCAAAAAATGCATGTCCACTGGCGCCAAGAAACTGAAATAAAGCCTGACTATTTCCTTAGGCTCTGTTTAAATTGGGGGCACAAAACCTGACTTGCAACAATAGGCCAAAACCACATTGCTAACATACATGTATTTTGCTCATGCTAAACTGTAAATCAGATTGGTTGGGAAAATCTGTCTTATCCCAGTTTTAGTCAGGTTTTGAAGGAAAGCATTCTCCACATATGACACATAAAATTTAACAGCAAAGACCACCCAGGACACTGGGAATCTCAAACTGCTTGGGCCTCAGGTTCTCTGATTTGCTCTTCTCAGCTTCATGCATGTTCCACCTGAGAGACAAAAAAGAACATTTCCTCCATTTTGAACTTGGATTTATCGTCCAGCCAAACATTCACAAAAGGAGCTGGCCCCAGAGGTGGAATGTTCCCTAACCCCAATTGAAGCCAAGTAGGTATGTTATGGAGTCAGTCGTGACAGCACTTTATAGCAGACAGACAATGAGTTCTGGATCTCATAAGTACCTTACCTCCTGCAAATAAGTTCCCTTCCCCCATTCTTTTGGAAGCATCTCAGTCTGTATTGGAAACAGAGGATGTAATTTATTTTTATCGCCTTCCCTGTCAAACTGGCCAACTGCCACAGGATTCTGCTTTCAGCTGTAGCAAGAGGCAAGAGAATCACAATGAAGAACCATTTATTTCAGTGGCTCCTCCTCTGTTTCCTTATCTTATTTTGAGGCTACCTGCTGTGCTATCTTATCACTCTTTCTAATCCTGCAGAACTTCTCTGCAACTTGACCCCTCAGCAGAAAGAGCTGACCTGCTTAGACCTCCCTGCTTCTTTACTCCTGCTCCCTTACTCGCAGAGCAAGTTGCTCCTTCCTTTGTTACTTTAGGGCTCCTCTTTCACTGCCTGCCCTACCCCCTCACTCCTCCTTTTCCTAGCTCATTACATTGCATTACATTTCCTAGCTGAATGTACATTCAGCTGTGTGGCCTCCTTGGGGTATGCTTAATTTCTCACTGTCCAGCCTGCCCTTTGATGTCTGCTGAAGAAGGATACATCTTCTTTTCCATCTCTTCACATGTGCCTATTAATTACTCTCTTCAGAGAGACTGTTTACTGACTATCACTCTGTTTACAGTTGAATACAGATAAACATTTGGTCTTCACAGTTCCCCCTCTTCTACGCCACCCACCCAGTTTCCTTCCAATTGTTGCAAAATAGATGTCTCCAAATCACTTTATAAAGTCACAGATGCAATGTACTTACGTCTCCACATGCAGCCTGCTGCTCTCAAACACTCTTTTTGCTTCACTTACAGAGAAGTAAAGAAAGCCTTTATATTGGTATTTTTGTCTCCAGTTCTCTAATAAAAAAGAAGCAGTGAGGCTTAACAATTTGACCCTTCTGTTGCATGTATTCCTGCCTTGGGTATTGTAGAAAACCCAGAAAGATCTGTAAGCATCAGACTTCTGACCTGTGAAGAAATAATATGAACTCAGTGTGAAGTATAGAAGAATGCCCACAGAAATGAGAAGGGCTATCCTGTGCATAAACTGTGCAAATGTCTGTGGGATCAAGGGCCCATAGGCAGAGGGAATTTTAGTAGGCTGGGGGGGGGGGAATAAAAATTACTCTAGCAAACGTGTAGAAGAGAAGAATGATATGGTTATAACACAGCAATTCAGATCTAAGATGAAAAGTGCTTCAGATGTCCTTCTCATTCCATATGAAGCTTAAAATATTACAAAATAATATGAAATAAATTTAAAACAAATGTGGGCTAAATTATGGTTTTTTCCAATGAACAGATTATTGTCAATCTTTTCCTTAAAACAGTATTTGGGAAAAGGAAGGAAGCAGATACCTCAAAGAGTTTAGGAATTGATTTATGACAAGGTGTATGGAGCTCACTGCATGTGACCATGAGCTGGAAAGAGTGAGAGGAGGCTGGTGGGAAGCGGGTCATGCTTTTCTGCAGTTCGGCAGTGGAACAACCTGAATATCCTCAACCATTTCACTTGTATTTTGGCATGGCAAACTTGTCTGTACAGTTAGAGGCGGTTACATGTCCCATGGGTAAGGTTGTCTGCTACTTTCCAACTTCGGCTCCTGCTTTCAGAGCCTATTGCTTTACAGATTTTAACCGTGGGATCAAGTTTTCCATCCTGAGAATCTGGGCTGCAATCTTTTAAGATTTTCAGCAAAAATAATCCAGTCTTTCCAATAATTTGACTAAGAAGAACTGTTGGGTTGTGCATATTCCTTTTTTGTTACTGTTACTGAGGAATTTGCTTCCTGAGGAATATTGCTCACGAATTAGAATGATAACAGAGTCTGATGTGCGTTTGTACGTCCTATCAGGATCATTCCTTTGCACTGAAAAATTGCCTAAAAAAGCTACTGGTCCAGTAAGCATATTTTCAGCATAGGCTTATTAGATGTGGGTTGAATGAGACTTCCCACGTATTTACTCCCTCAAGCCCTCAAGGGGAGCGTAATGCTGCATGCTGAAACAAAGGAGAAGGACTCGCTCTCTGTTCTCCTGTCCCCACTGCTCTTTTCTGCATGCTGAGGAGGAAGAGTCAGCTGCTGCTTTACCAAGACGAGGCAGCCCCAGCACTGAGCCTGGAAGGAACGGAAGGCAGCACGCAGCTGGCTGGAAGGGAGGAGAAGGGCTGTAAGCCCTAAGGGACAAATCCTCAAGGATGGCCAAGGGCCCAAGGGAAGAAGCGACATGGTAAGGGAGGCAGCAGTGTCTCTGACCCTTACCTGTGGATGCTGGAAGGGACCTAGCATTGTTCAATCTCACCATTGCTCTTCACGCTGGAGCAGTGAACCTGCACTACACTAATCATTCCATTAGTTAATTAGCAGAGGCATGTACCTGGAAATTAAATGTTTTAACTTTGCTTATAACCGATCCCATTTGGAGACTGTATTTCATGAAACAGAAACTGGGGGTGGGGCAAGGCAGGGACAAGGGAGGAAGGAGCTCCAGGCAGACCTGCGGAAGCACGTAGAGACAGCTCAGTTTACATCGCCTTCCAGCTGGAAAGTGAACACTTCCAGAAACAGTAGAATTAACCAGTGTATGGTTGTGGCTATTTTTAATCAGCTATCCTGGATATGCAAAATAGCCACATCAGAAAAATGGCCAGCAAAGCTTAACAGACACATGTCATTTTTGGGTTCATTCACACTCCTCCCTGATACTTCTGTAAATGCAGACTCTGTTTTTATATCCAAGAAAACCTTTACGCTGAGAGCTTTATTAACACATTTGTTATACTTCTATATAACAGGATAATGATGACCAGCTGGCCACAGAGAATGATAGGCACTGATCTATATTGTGTTACTACCTTCATATTCTGTAGGCTGCCACTTTTTTTTTCATTTTTAGTTTTCTTGCCCTTTTGTTGTATTTGCATTTTGTAATGCTCGCATTTACTATTCTAGCATGCTAGGAAAGGAATGAGCAGTTAAAAAGCTTTATGTTTAATTACACTTTTAGCTATTAATTAGCCACGTAAACAAATTAAATGGACATATAATTAAACATTACACTTTCAAAAGGGTAAACTGGAAGCAGAGCCCATTGACTTAAAGCTGATATTGCATGCATTTGTCTTAATTAGTCAGGTAGTGTTAGGGATTAATGTACTTTAGCTGTTATATTCATAATCAGATACATTAGCATTTATGTCTTTGTAGCATACAGAAGATCAGTGAAGATGTGGGCTCTCTTCTCCTTGGTACTGTACAAAGAGAACTTCAAGTGTATCTGCAAGACTTAGTTATTTTCTTTGTCACTTTTAAAAGAAAATATTGTGATACCCTCTTCAGCTTTTGCAGGTGTGAACCGATCATTCTGATGACAATTCACAACATGATCCAAAGATTTCCCCTACCTTATAATTTTATATTTTTATATAGATTTCTCTCCTATAGAGCAAGTTTTCAGTATTTTGGGATGGGGGTTTTTCGTTCTAGCACATTGAGGTTCTAGTCTGAGTGAATGAGGCTGATACAGTAAATATCAAGCCCACAAATGCCCCAGAGAACTCATCTGATTTTGAAATCAGTTGTTTCGGCGGTCAGAGAAAATAATTTGGGAATAGTCTGGAGCACCTGATCTGATTGTGCAGCAAAGAATTGGTGATTGCTTCTGCGATATGCTAATGCTCCTGATACTGTTCATTTATCGGTGCTGGGAAGTAAAATGCAGAGTGATACTCTGCTCCTCAGACATCTCATTCTATAGATGAGTTTATAACCTTGTGTTTGGAGAGCTTATTTTTTATAACGATTGCTATAGACTCATGCATGTTCATCAAATTTCTTCAGTTGTATTTGAATATCAAAGACTACCCTTCTACAATTCCTCCACAAGTATTTTTTTCCTTTTTGCATCCTGGACAGAGATGATGTGCATTTAGTGCAACACTGTGTGTCACAACTTCCATGAGCAGAAGGAACCACTTAATTTACTTGTATATAAATAAGTAATCTAGCAAAACAGTAAATGTCTGTTCTGGCATTTCCAAGAGCCTTCCTTAGCCATTAAAATACAGTGAAGGGGGACAGAAGAAGCCTCAGCACAAAATAAGAAAGTAGGACCAAAAATCCACATTTCCAAGTTAGCAAGACACTATTGTGTTCATTTTGTACAAGATTTTAATGTCACATCCATTTGAGTATTTTCCTCCTGGATATTTTTTTTTGAGAGCGCTGAATCGTTGAGTTTACCAAAACAAATACAACTTAGAATGTTATTCGGAGCTTTGATAGAAGGAGATAGGTCCAGCTATAGGATCTGCATAGGTTTCTCAAGCTTTTCTGAAGTCTGGGACTAGCAGGGGTCTATGTCTAACATAGATGGGATTGCGCGTTATACTGTAAATTATTTTCTCATCTGTTCATCACAGTTGGCAGCAGTTACTGTTCTGACTGATGTAGTTTATGTTTAATTCCTTTCGTCTCTATACATTTCAGTGATACTGTTAAAAATACAGAGGATCTCTGCTGAAAATGAAACAGACATGGTATTCTTATTTCTCTAGTCTACCTGAAATAACCAGAATTCCAAATACTCAGCTCAGCCACTGACTTGCTAACAGATCTGCCCTCCGGGATCAGTTATGATCAACATTTTGAGAGAGCTTTTCATCTCACTTGGTATTTGGTATATTTTATTTAAGACTTTTTTTTTTATATCAGCTTTTATTTAACAGATGTTGTTAATTGCATCAAAACATTTGAAAAGTCAGGAGTAGGAGAGAATCACAGAATCACAGAATAGTAGGGGTTGGAAGGGACCTCTGTGGGTCATCTAGTCCAACCCCCCTGCCGAAGCAGGGTCACCTACAGCAGGCTGCACAGGACCTTGTCCAGGCGGGTCTTGAATATCTCCAGAGAAGGAGACTCCACAACCTCCCTGGGCAGCCTGTTCCAGTGCTCCGTCACCCTCAGAGGGAAGAAGTTCTTCCTCATGTTCAGACGGAACTTCCTATGCCTCAGTTTGTGCCCATTGCCCCTTGTCCTGTCACTGGGCACCACTGAAAAGAGTCTGGCCCCATCCTCCTGACACCCAGCCTTGAGATATTTGTAGGCATTTATAAGGTCCCCTCGCAGCCTTCTCTTCTTCAGGCTGAACAAGCCCAGTTCCCTCAACCTCTCCTCGTAGGGGAGATGCTCCAGTCCCCTCACCATCCTCGTAGCCCTCCACTGGACTCTCTCCAGTAGCTCTTCATCTTTCTTGAACTGGGGAGCCCAGAACTGGACACAGTACTCCAGATGAGGCCTCACCAGGGCAGTGTAGAGGGGAAGGAGAACCTCCCTCGTCCTGCTGGCCACACTCTTCTTGATGCACCCCAGGACCCCAGAGAATTGAAAGGGATTCTGTTTACAGCCCAATTTGCAGTTTCAGAGCCGAAGGCCTGGTCTGTGGGGTTTATGACCGACGCAAAGAATGCCAGGTGACTGCAACCAAAGAGCTGAGCTAGCTGGAGCCGTGCTGAACGGGTGCCTGCGGTTGCTTGCGATGTCAGTTGAACAGGGTATTTGTGCCTTCACCAGGAAATCAACTCACAGTACTTTGCAATGGCTTCCAGGCTCCAGTAAAGCAAATTATGGTTAAACAGTACAACCCCCCCCCCCCCACAAATGGCACCTTGACTTATCTGCTCTGTGACAGCAGAGACCTGAAGGGAAGAGAACAAAGGCTTCTAGCAGTCTCCTGTCAGCACCATTTTCCCCCTTTCTGGGAAACTTTTCCCCCGCTGCACTGGGCAGGTGAGCTGCAGGAAGGCAGGAGACAGGGCTGTGCCTCTCCCCAGGGACATGACGGGCTGCAAACCCTCCCTCCCTGGGTTAGTGAGGCCCTGCGACTCAGGCAGCTGCAGCGTGGCTCTCAGCTCCGGCCACATCTTGTCTGCACAGAGGGAAGAAAGTGTCAGCTTGCTCATTCCTCCCTGCTGGGCCTTCTTGAACCCCACTCTTCAAATGCTGCCAGGCTTTAAAATTGGGGCAAATCATTTCTTCCTTTTACAGGGCATTTTAGTATCCACAGGTCAGGTATATCAGAAAGCACAAGGTACTAGTGGTACAAACACAAGGAGTTTACCATCCAGTATCTAGGTTCTGCCATGATTCCCAGATGCTAACAGAGAAAATGTTGATTAATTCTTGGGGAGATGTTAACTCTTCTACAGATAATCCAAATCTTCTTTTTAACAGCATCTACTCAGTGCCAGAGTAAAAAAGACCAAGTCTATTTTAAGTCTTTCCCAGTGCTTTAGGTTTACAGGAAAGCTTTCCTACAGTATTCCAAATGCTCATTGTAGCAGAACTGTATCTAATGAAGCTATCCCAACGCGCACCTCTTCCACAAAGAAAAAAGAGCAAATAGAGAAAAAAGGACAAGTAACGAAAACAAGAGGATGAAGGACTTATGACCAGAAAGTATACGCAAACAGGAGAGAAGTAGTATGGTAAAGGTAAGATGAGGGGGAAATGCCATTTTTACTCTCTCTTAAAGAAGGGACAAACTTGTAGTAGGCCTCGTTCAGAAAGGGGACAGGATGGATGCTCCAAGGCTGGCTTTAGAATTGTTCCTGGAGTAAGTCAGAACTAAGGCGGCGCACTGGGCAGGGCACCAGGGCACCTCTTCCACAGCTGCTACTGAAGACGTGTTCACATGGCAAAGTCCCAGCTCCCGTGTTTGGCCAGGTCACATTAGAGATTTGCCTGTGGTGAAGTGCAGACATATTAGAAAAACCTGTCCGTATCCGCACACGGACAAGGCTTCTCCAGTGGAAACCAGATCTCACCATCCTCATTAGACTTGCCAAGGTTCCAAAGGACAGTACCCAGAGGTGGGAACTATGCGGGACACAGCAGCCATACTGACTGACCTACACCACCTTCAGCTAAACAGCGTAACCATACAGATGTCGTATCTCCATCTGCTTTTCTCTTTCATGTGCCTTTCCCAGGGATATTTTAGAGAAGGGCTCCTACAAAGCCTGCTTGTTACTTGAGGGTTTTGGCTTAACCAGCTGCAGACTAGGAACTGCATGAAGATTTCATCATTGTCTGTGTATGCCCTGGACATTATAGCTTCCATTGTCTTTTGTTTACACTCAGAAAAAAATTGTAGAAAATGTGTAAATTTTAATTTCAAGTTGAAGCTACAGACTTTTTTCCCCCTCCCCTCTTTTTTTTCGTAAAACTTAACGTAAATGCATCAATCAATTCAGAAGTAACTCAGCACTGAATGTCAAGGCATAAACGGGGCTCAGATCTTACAAACCTATCTCAAGGACAGGCAAAGTGAAGGAACAAGTTATGGCAGGAAGCACATGCCTATGGGATCAGCTTCTGCTCCCAGTTTGCCATCTCCCTGTGCAATCCCCTCCCTGGGCAGCCGCAAACGCAGGCCAGGTACTGCCCCTCCTCAGCTTGCTGGAGATTTCTGTGCTGCCTTCCAAGGGGGCAGCAACACCTCGTGCCCGCAGCTTCTGCTGCGCACCTTGAGAACGTATGTTGGGTTTTATTCCCATAAAGGCAGAAGCCGTTTTTGCCGGTGTTTTTCAAGCAACACATTACCTACAAGGAGAGAGACATTTAAAAAACTCACTGATTTACCATGTTAAAAAAAGATGGCACATTTATTGCTACATAAATGTTATATACATAGTGTTTTCTGTTACATTGACAGAAATTTTTCTGAACTTCTTGCTGCTGGTTGGAAAGGTTTATCAGCAATACCTTGAAATTTGACACAGGGTACAAATCTGCAATAAACCAACAATGGAAACTGGAGAACAAGATGAGAAGCAATTCATCTCGGACAATCAGCTCTTACAATACTCCATAGGTACTACACGGTATGCTAGAACCCTACTATGGTCTTAACAATGCTATTGTAAATTTCTGATATTAATGAACAGGTTATGGTAAATAACCCTACATTTTTACTACCTAATATAGTAAAATAAAGTAAGAAACTTTTTACTGAAAACTTTTTCGATTCAAAAATCTAGAAAGAGTAATATTTAGAATTCAAGAAATTTTCTTACAAGATTATTGTATAAAAGACTAGCTACAGTGAAAAATAAGCCAAATGTTTTTTTCTTTCTATTTTATGAAGGAAAGCTTCTGGGCATACTGCAAAGTCTAATATAGCCAAAAAGACAACAAGCTTAGAAGGAAAAAGGCCAGGCAGTGGCACGTGATCACTTTCACACGTCATAAGCAACAAATTTGTTTAGCTGATAAACACTGAAATGAAGAACAAGGCCACAGATATACTCAGGTGTTACTTGATGGTATATGCAAATTAAAGGAACAGAAATGAGTCCACTAGTTCCACAAACTGTTTTGTTAGGAACCATCCACAACAGGAGCTTCAATTCATTCGTTTATTTTAACAATCCAGCTTTTGTTCTCTCAAATTAAATGACTTGATAAAAATTACTGGTTTGTTCTGGTCTGTGTGTGACCCAACTGCCAGTGATGAGAGGTGCACCGCGTGAACAACCGCTCGGACAACCCTGGCTTAGGCAATTCCCTCCCACGGTCATCGCAGTGGAAGACAGTTCCATGGAAGTTCAAAGGGATTTCAACCATTTCAACACACCTGTGACAAAGGAATACTTATGGACACTGTTCCGGTGGAGAAACATTGAAAGGTTTAATGCTATATGGCTTGGGAGAGGGGGCATTTCTTTGCATTTGATTCACACTGGGGTTTTTTTCTCCACTGACGAGCCATACAAAAATGACAAGATAATGAACGTATACAGTAAGGAAAAACTGGTGACCATTGCTCTTATATTCCATTATGTAAGTAAGCCCACCTTACGGGTGGTATCATCACACTACCTGCCACGGTGAATTTAGGATTTTACTATTCACCAACATTACAGCCTGAAAAAAATCTCCTTTGTATTTTAATGCATTTTGTGCTTACGTACAGCTAACACTTTACATGTACTATATGTAGTACTTACTGCTCGGAAAACAAAGCAACTCTAACAAAGTAGATTCTCCCCACCCAATTTACACTTCACGTTACAAGCTTTACTATGAAGCCTAGAAGCCTAAAAAGGTTTTGTTTATAATTAGGAAAAAAAAATGTTTGAGGAAAGTCTGAGGGAAAATAAAAACCACTTTTCAAATCCAAGAAATGTTATGGTCACAGCTTTGCTCCCGCCTGCAGCCTTCATGAGGCCTCGCACTGGCTTGAAGCAGGGAGCTCAGCATGGAAGGGTAACTATGACCATAACTGTTCAGATTACCAGAGACCAAAAATAACATAAAAAAAGCTATACCAAGGAATAGTTTCCTATTGCATGGAAAACACTAGTCATATGGCAAAAGGAGAGGAAAGGACAACCAAAGACTTCTCCCTTCCTTTTTTAAGACACTAATAGGTATGTTGGGAATGCTACGGGTCGACGTTGTCACTGCTTTGTTCTCTGAATGTGAACAGCTTTAGTAAATGCTGGCATCCAGCTGAAATGTTCTCAGCTTTTAACGTGTTAACTTTTCCCTTTATATGTAGACCTTTACAGTTCCATAACAATAAATAAAATTTGTAGTTACAATGCATTTGTCAATTCAGTTTAGGCACAAGGCAACTTCCACAATGAGTGGAGAGATCACAACAGTCTCTGATTGTGCAGAAGCGACACACTGCTTGCAACAGAACGATATGTTCAGAGGACTTCAGGGGCTGAAACTCTATCTGAAGATCTTGTATCTTCAGTCCTGATGCAGGTGTTGACCAGTAGCTTTGATCATAAGATTGCATTTGGGTTTCGTGCTTCAAGTGTTTTCTCCTGTCAGGTTTGTGTCTTCATATAATGTTAGTTGTCTGTGTCCTTGTGAAGAAAGGTCACCTTCTGTGTATCCTACCAATAATTCTGGAATTCTAGAAAGCAATCACGGAGAAGAAAGGGGCATTAGGAGAAGAATCAGTAAGAAGTGTAGTATCAACACTAGAGAACTAATTTTGACGGTATCTTATGGCTTTTTCAGTCAGTTAAGTGCAAAAGAACACTCACGCTCCCAGAGGTATCCATCTTGAATAGGTTACATGGAACAGCTTGCTCTCAGAAACATCCTATCTGGACTCTCTGGGTACAGGAGAAAGAACTAGCTGCACATCTCCAACCTTTGATTTGCGTTTGACTGTTCTCCAAAACCAGCAGGAGATAGTAGCTACTTTAATTGCTGCTGTTGAACTCACGCATTGCCTTACACCTAACGAGCCTGTACAGCCTCTTCAGGCCAATGTCACACGTTAGTCATCTGACAAAGTTATTGCTATTAAAAAAGCAAAGATACAGTAAACTTTTGAAAGCGGTTCCCTGTCTTAATACAGCAAGAACAGACTATAAAGCCTGCTGTAAATCAAGCATTATCTGACAACTCAGCAGTAGCCTACTGCTCTGGTATGAAAGAAAACAAATTACAGAAATGCACAGCACCTGGTTAGGAAAACCCATTTTGTTTATGCAGAAAGAAGCTGCCTATAAGGGATGAGGAAAAAGTACTGACTGGAGTAAGGCTTCGTTGAAATGCCTTTTTGCTGCTTTCTAAGGACCAGGGAACAATAAACTTACACGGGATACATTCTGGCAAGACGCAGGCCTCTACCTGAAGCTAAGACAGAAGCAAAGCAGCCTATACACACAACACCGAAACACCTCCCCAGACATAGCATTCAGTAAAGTCATGCACTGGCATCCAACTCAATCTCTTCCTTTTTGAAAGTGACAACCATTTGACTGTTCTAAAAGACATGGAATACCAAGAGTTTTTTGTTCTCAAAAGCAAGTTTTTCCCAATTATTTAAGAAAACCAACCAACCAACACCCCACCAGAAACCCAGAAGACTAATATTCCTGTAAGGCCTCCCCATCAGCGTGTTTTAAATGAACTACCGCATATTGGATGACGTGGGGCTTCTGGAAGCACCCATTTATCCTGCAGAGCTGGAAACGCTACTTTTTAAATCTTAACTATCTCCATTGACACAGACTGTGAATTCAGCCAGTTAGCAATCTCTGCTGGGCAAGTGACAGGAGTTAGAAAGACTGGCCTCAAGCCAGGCAGCAAATCTCTTGGAGATGAGAAGGCCCTCTCACTGTTTGCATCAGCACTAGCAAACAATACATGGATTTTTACATGAACTGATGTGATATTTAGACCATTTAAGGATGTATAATTCATCTCTATTATGCTTGGCTTATCTAGCAAGCTGTTAACTGTTCCTCTGATGTCATGCCAAGAAGGCCACCTGAGCCAAGAGATGTAGCCATTGGCAACAATGCATGGAAACGAAGAGACTTTAACAACAATTTCTCGGGGTTTTGTTTTTTTATAAAACTAAACACATCTGCCTGCTGTTGCCCATGCTCCGAGATATAAAAGCACTTTGCGGCATGCAGACGTTCGGCGGCAGTGGCAGCTCAGTAACCAGGAATAACCACACCTAGATCTCCCAGCCCTCAGCCAACACAGAGCACCGAGCGCCATTCCCTCCGAGCAGTCGTACCTGGCTGGTGCTCACATATGACCCATAGGGTTGGTAGCTTCACTCAGGCCAGGGTGGCTTCCTGGGTGTGCTGTTGGCGGCTCTGCCGATACGGCAGAAACTTTTTCTTCTTCCCTTCTCTTAAGGCAGGCTGCTTTAGGGTTTAGGTTGCGTTCTGTAACAGAAAAATGATTCTTAACATCCCATACACCGATGGCAAGGGGAATATCGATACATTACCCACTGCAGTAAGGACAGCTGTGCAGCTTCCCTCTTCGGACTGCTCACATCCCCATGCCAAAACACACGTGTCTACAGCTGCAGACAAGCACTACCGAAAATGCTACCAGCCATCTCCGAAGCTGGTATTAAAAAAACTCAACAACTTTACCAGCTGCCTGCACACACCTTCGAAGAACTTTTAAAAAGTACCGCCTTTGTCACCAGCAGTTGCTGAAGTGCAAGATGAGAACTGTCTGTCATTCACAATGTAATAAAACAGGGGTTTCTGTGCTTTGTTGGTACGTTGAAGTCACACCAACCCTACTGACATCGCCCTAGTTTTAATGATGTTACCGCTTCTTTCTTCACCTTCAGTATCAACCTGCTGTTAGAGCAGGGGAGGAAGGCTCTTCCTGCCCTCAAGCCTGTGAAATCACCTTGTGCTCATCTTGCTCAAACTGAAAGAATATGACGACAGTCACAGAGAGCCGAAGGATTATTTTTTTTTTAACCATATTTTCTCTGACATCGAAGTCAGCACTTTACAATAGCCAGCTGTGCAGCAGCTATCAAGATGTTTCCAACAGTATGTTTCCAATTCCCCAGTTAGCTTCAGCAGATGTATACTTGGATCTAGCTTTCAGATAATGACAGTTTCTAAAAGGCAACAGTTTCTGTTCTTCAAAATGGCTTTTCACGAATCAAAATATAAAAGATGTAAATTGCAACGGCCAGAAAGACACATAAAAGGTATGTAATACCTTCTACCAGCATACGTTGCATTTAGTCAACACTTTGAGGTATTTTTCTAGCCATTCTGCAGTTTAAGACTGCAGATGCAATTTTAACTGTTAGGAGACTGCCAAAACTGAGCAGCCAGCACCGGCCCTTCTCTTGCACTGCACTGGCGGCCCCTCTAGTAATTGCAGTTTGCTGACCCCCAGGCATTTTACAAGGGGTAGAATCTAGCTAATCCGTCAGCAGCCATTTTGGACGGACTTGCTAATTCTGCTTTCACCCAAGTCATTAGCAACAGCCTCCTACTGCACTTCCCGAGGATGAGCACTCTCAAAGAGTTTACAGGGCAGGGGGGGAACCCCAACATGCTAACTTTCCTTAATCACAGTTTTCTTTGTTTCAGTGTGGCTTGCCTTGATGTTTTAAATAAGATTTAATTATGTGGAAACTCTGAAAGGGATTTAATTTACTGTGATACAGGAAACAGAGATAAAAATGCTAGCCTACAGTTAGAGCTTAAAATCCAAAATATTTATTTCTGAATAGCACCAACCACAAAATGAGACGCTCTATCACCAGCAGAGAGGAAATGGCTCACACAGTTCTCTAGGGCCCTGCCAGAGGCTCCTCCGGGCGCCACACAAAGCCCTGGTCGCTCACTTTCAGAACAGGTGCAAGGAAAGACAGGCGAGCTAAAACGGGGAACGCAGCCTCTCCGAGGGCACTGTGTGCTTGGGACAGGCTTCCTCAAACGCACAGAGCGCAGCGGGTGAGGCGCTGATGCGGGGAAGGAAAGGCTCTCAATTTACACCGCCTGCAGAAAAGCTCAAATTGAACCGTAAGCGCATTTAGAAAAAGATTTCTACCGGAGATGTAAGGTTCAAAACCAACCTCCGACCGAGGCAAAAGCGATTTTACTGATTTTCACACAGAGCTTTCTGTGGATTACAGAATCTGTGAGAGCAGGAAGATGGACTTGATGGTTTTTAAACATTAAAAACATGCTTGATTAATGTTATTCTGACTTCATAATATTCAACCTTACCTTCCAGACTACAGCAAACATTTTGAGACCAAAATAATTCCCGAGATCGAAGTCTCAGAGATGCAAAAATGGAGCTTTACCATGGCACTAGTCAGTGTCTCAGCTGCGGAGTAACTAGTTGCACTATAAGCATTGGTAGAGCTCTGACTGGAGACGGCGAGTTTAAAAACTGGGTCAGTAAAACTCTGCCTGAAAACACAGCACCTCATCCTTACTACACACTACCTAAGTTTGCATCAAGTTATTCACTTTGTCACTTTGAATTAACTTTCAACAACTGCTTTGATCTCCTCTGCAAAAAGCAAGCAACAAATTAGGAAATGGAAATAAAAACAAGGTATGCAAAAATAAAACACTGACATTATTCAGGGTCATCAGCGATTCCAAGATGTAACACACTAAGCAAATGCAACCACTGACATCATCCACGTCTGAAAGATGTTTCCACCTGATGCCCTTCCATCAGCAAGGCGCCACGGCAGATGGTTCGTCCCCAGTCCAGAACAGCCGAACATGGGGACGCCCACCTGCGTGAGCGCCAGCTACATGGAGCAGAGCCGCTCGGCTGGCAGCGGCCTACAGCCATCACCCAGCCCGACCAGCCCAGGGCCGCCGACACTTACAGCAAGGTGCCTCACAACTTTAACGTGAGTTTAAAGGCAGACTCAAAGTCAGCCACAGCTTCATCAACACCTGAGAACGGAACAGCTGAAGAACTAAATGTGATTCCTAGAACTATCTTTCCTTCAGAGAGAAATGCACAAAGAATTCTTCCCTCTGCACCTACCCACAGGCCTACTGTTTCTTTCCTGGAAAAATCTAAAGGAATCAGGGAAAAAAAATACATGCAAAACCAGCCCTGATTCAATTGAAGTTGAAGCAGGTTTCCTCCCTGCTCCCCAGTGTATGTTTAATGCAAAAACCTAAGTAATGATCCTATGAAATTCACTACCTTTTAGTATTCCAGTGATGTGGGGTTCATCTTAAAACAGATCTCTTAATATTGCTAAAGCTTCTGTGCTACTAAGTAAGTGCTTGTTTCAATTTAAAGCAAGATGTGTCAGTATTTTAACTCTCAATCTACCTTAAAAACACAGATGAAGAGACAGCTAATTGCACAGGAAAAAACCCAGAAAGATCAAAGCATAAACGTAATGCCCCCCTTCTTCACCCCTCCCCTCCCCCCCTTTTTTTTTTTACAAAAAGTAATTCATTCCTTTTCCTAAACAACTTCAACATTGTTACAGAGCAGCAAACACACTTGTAGTAACCTGTGCCTCTAGCTGTGCAGGCTTCCAGAGGCTGACACTGCCCCACGAACGGGCCACTGACCTCTCACTTGCTGCTCCAGACTGAGGATGACGGCCACAGCCTGGTGAAGGATCAGCAGTTTCGTCTGGGGTTTTTCACTCTTCAGATGAAGCTGACACATACGGCCAAGTTCTTTAAATGCCTCATTAATATCTCGTACACGCAAACGTTCTCTAGCGTTATTTGCCATTCTCCTCTCCTTTTCTCTTTCTATTTTCTGCTCTGGGTTTAAATCCTCATCTTCATTAGTACTGCTGCAAGAAAGTATAGAGAGAAGTGTATTGAAGCATCGCTGGTATTTCAAACAAGTCATCCTGCTGCTGGTTCAAAACTTTCAGCTGATGAAATTAAACTTCTCCCCACTTAATCTCTTTCATACTGAAGTATATTTAGATAACTCTGAAGAAAGTGCTAGATATCAATGTTTAAGTATTCAAAGTAATTCGTGTTGTTTCTGCCTTTTCCTGAAAATAGAAGTTAAATGGTTTCTGCCTGAAGAATCTCCAGAGTGCTGCCTACAGACAGTAAGCACCCCTAGGCAGAGTAGTGGCAACGCGCTGCCCCTCGAAGCAGGCAGCGTGCCCACACTACCACTTCACCCAGTTACCGACCAGTGCTCAAATAGCTGAGAGCTCAGCGTCTTGTCAGATGAAGAGGAAATCATTTTCAACAAACAGTTTGCTAGTTTCCAATACATCAGCTTATAGAAAAAGGCATTTGAGTAACTTTCAATTCAATGGGCTTATTAAAAAGTTTTAGTTTTGTTGAAGCACTTCCTGGCCAATTTCAGAACTATTTTTTCTTCTCATACCCAGTGCAGAGCTAGAGTCCTATGTAGCATTCCCCTATCACTTCAAATGATTGTGTTAAGTCACACAGCCTTTTTTTTAACATAGGACTGTCCAGCCAAGTCTAAAACTGTCCAAAACCTCTGCTCTACTAAAATTAATACACTAAAATGCCATTAGACACTTGTGATGGTATCGACTATGCTGCCTGTGGTCGCTAAATTCTGACTGTTTAGTGTTCTTTCAAATTTCAACGCTTGCATCAAGCCTGTGAGGCAGACCCAGAAGCGTTTTACCCGTGTCAGCTCCAGGTTTTTCGTCCGCGGCTCGGGAAGGGAAGAAGTGTTTAAAAAGGGCATTTACCTACCACAATCAGCCCAGCCTCCAGGTTATCAGCCTGCCGCTCTCCATCGCTACTGGCTCACACTTCGGAGCGCAGCCCTGGCGCACAGATCCCTAACCTTCTCCCTCCCTCTCTGCTGGGCAGGGCGCTCTGCATCTTTCACTACCAATCTGGGCAGGCAGGTATTAGGCAAGGCACCAACAGAAGGGAGTGCATACTTTTCGGGTGATTTTCCCAGAAAACCCTCTACCGTGTGTTTAAATAGGCACAAATCCTGTAACCTATTTATCTATTTCAGCTCCCCATTAATATATGCACTGAGGTAATGCAAAAGCCATCAAACAAATTTATCAAGCTGAAGGACAACACGCTACAGAGCATTAACAAAGCACAAACTCTCTAGGCCATGTCAGCAACCCACCTTGTTCTGCCTCTAGATGACACCTTGATATCCTTCTGGGAGGACTCATCATCTGATTTCATGTCATCCGATGAGGGGGGTTCATGTATATTTTCATCCTTCTCCTTATGTTCAGACTTGATTTCTGTTGGACCTATAGCCACAGACTGGCTCTGTAAGCCACCTGACAACGCTGCAAGCAACCAGAGACCAGCGTGAGTACCACAGGAGTGAAAGGCTGAAGAGGATCTCAAGCAGATATTGTTCATGGGAGGCCAGAGCCCAGTGGAAGTCTGGGAAGACAATAGGAGGAACTACGCTCCGGCAACAGAAATGAGAAATCCTGGTAACACTGCTGTACTTGGACACGTGTCATGGGCCGTAAAGGGATCCTAACTCACAGAGCAGCTTGATCAGCAATAGCTTAATCTAAGACAGACACTGTTACAGACAAAATGACATTCAGCGAAGGGAATTTGCACCTTGTGTCTGGGCTGCAAGTTTAAGGGCAGAGCTGCACTGACATCGAGGCCTGGGCTTGGGCCAAATGTGCAACACACACATCCCTAAATGGTGCAAGCACGCTAGCGAGTGAGCTGGCTGCTGTTTCCTATAGCTTACTTCTTTAGGCTGAAAACTGAGGGAACTGTAAACACTTGTGTGGAACGACTTCCTGTCACTGGCGAGACCAAAGTCTGGCCTCAGCTCACTCTGCAGCCCTCCCGGGCAATTCGCAGATGGCTGCAGCACTGCAAATGGCACTACGGCTCCTTACGCTGGAAGAACGCAACTCTGTAAGGCAGTCTGCTGCTGAACCCGTGCTGGGACAAGTCTGACACAGGGATTCCCTCAAAGCTGTTGCAGAAATCCCTAACGGCGCTGGTTTATAGGATTTATAACTAATTTTTATTTCTCCGCGTTATCTATGTCCCTACCCCGTGTTGATGCAAGTTTACCAACACCTACAGCCTCACTGGCTCTGGATTATTGCAGACCTTGCTCTGCATTTAATATTGCTGGAAAGTTACCTCTGTAGCTTTCTTGTGTTTTATGATTCAGTTCTGTGCTCTGAGCAGAAACTGTACTGGGAAGAACTGAATGGTTGCTGTTGAGGCTGACACTTTCTTCCCGATGAGTCCCAACCTAAAAGCAAAGAAAAGCAGAGATTTCTATTAAAGACGTGATTCAAAAAAATACTCCAAAACCAGAAGTTTAAAAGACTTGAAGTATTTGCTGTATTAGAGACCTGAGTTAAAGTTCTAGCTCAGTAAAGGAAAGATTTAGCTGAAAGATGCCGTTACACTAAACCACTTGATGACCCCATACTGGATTAAGCTGCATTTCAAGCAGTGGCCAACACCTGTTTGCAAGAACGTAGCAACCTAGCACAATTTTTTTTTTCAACATTTTCGCACAGAATACTACAGAATTTCTTCCTTTTTCGATACCTGAGGGGTATAAGATTTGATAAACCTGCGATTGCTCTACACTAATAAAACTATCAACCCTAGCACTTACAGCATTTTAATCCTCAAAAGAAAATCATGGGGAATAACAGCCTTCACCACATGTGAAAGGTGTGTATACTGCCCTACACCCCTGTTTACACATGTATTTATGAAACATATAAATCAAATCTCCTCACTTCTTGGCTGAAACAGGACTAAACAAACTGGATCCAATACAAAAATACTCTTTTATTAATTGTAATAATTTTCTCTCATTTTCCTCCCTTCCTAGCTTAAATACCTTTAGTTTAGTTTAGTTCCATTACAGAATCTTATCATACGAACACAATCCACGCATCTAACTACTCTTACCACCTCTCTCAGTATTTTCTAATCTGCTCCTTCACAATACATCATGATTAAATTTTCTAAGCAGCAAGCATTGAGATGAAGAGTCTTTAAAAAATTCTAATTTTGCGTGAACTTGAATTAATGATACTTATGTAAGATAGCTGTAAGTGCACATACCTAGCTTGAAGAGGCAAATTTGTTAAAAAACTGCTGCTGAATGCAAGTACTGTTACCAATGCAAACCTCTATACAAAGAAAGTTCTTTTGTTTGAAAAAGAGGTGAAGATACACTGCCTGTATTTAAATAATTTGGAACACAGACCATCTAAAGCTTTTGATTCCTAAAGACACAAAAGTCCTTTAAATATTTATAATATAACCAACATAATACAATTAAACAGTTAGAAAACTGAACAAAGATGAGGGATTCTACTATTATTTGTATAGTTACAAAAATTGGCTACAGATGAAGCTTTTTATTGGAACAGTAGCAAACATGTCAACTAGAAGATTAAGCCTTTAATTAAATAGGTTTATTGCCTGGAGTTACACACGAGAACCACTGTTTTTCAATAAATCCTTCAATCCTAGTAAACTGCTGAGCTTTGAATCCCTCTTGAGTAATTAATGCAGCTTTTACCTTTCATGTCTTAGTATGGGTTTTGCCCAGAGAGAGATAAATACCCTTATGCAAGTTTACCCTTTGTTTAATATACACTCGCTCCTGTAAGCTAACGCACAGCAACAAGAAAGGAACGGGGGGAACCCCCCCAACAGCCCACAGCTAATATCAGGTCATTCCTGGCTGTTATTTGTATCTTTTGTTCTGCAGAAAATCTCCTCTTGTACACTGTGGAGTAGCTGCTGCTACCTGAAGTATATTTTATCTTCCTTTGTGTGTGTAACAGGCTTTGTCTGTGAGAAGTTCTACTACAGATAGAGCCACCTCGGCTCCTGCGAGAGACGTGAATCCAGCGGGAGTACGGAGCAGTGCCCGGGCTGTCAGCCTTTGGGACACAACTCCTCACAGTGGGAATGTGAACCTCCTTTCTGCACGCTGAACCTCCAGAAACCAGCCTTTCTCTAATTCTGCCCCACAGGTGGTGGGGCTTATTTTATTCTTCTGGTCATGCTTAGTCCTAACACATGAGGGTGCTTTTATTCCAGCTACAGACTATTAATCACTTCAGGGCCAGCCCTACTCCAAAACCTACTTCTCAAAAAAGGCAAGAATTCCTCAAAGCTGGCCAGGACGCTGGCAACTTTAAAACCCGGAGCCACTCTACAGGCAACAGATCAGCAAATCCGTTCTGATAAAGGCAGAAAACGGATCAGAAATAAAACCTGACTGCGAGTCCGCACTCCAGCCCTCTGAAACAGGCTTACAAACTCAAAGCACACAGATTCACAAGATTTCCACAGCACTCTCCAGAGCTAAAGTGTTACAAAACCGAGTTTTTATCTCTGTCCTACGCGGTACGAGAAAATGTGAAGAGGCAAAGCCAAACCCCGCGCAGGCCGCGAGCTCTGCTCCCCCCAGCACCGGCTGACAGTGGCCGCTTCCCAGCTCCGGCCGGGGCTCCGGGGCCTCGAACCCCACCACAGCGAGTCCGGCCGGCCTCCCCCCACACCCCCCCCCCTCCACACACCCCCGCCGCCCCGCAACGCTCTGCGCGGCGGGGCCCGCCTGTCGGGCCCGGGCCTCTCCCCTCCGCGCGCCCCCAACCCGGCCGCGCGCCCCGGGACGCTGCGGCGCAGTGACGTCACACAGCCCCCCCGCAGCCCCGTCCCACCCGCATTAGCGCGCAGCTGCCCGCGCCGCGGCCCCTCCGCAAAGCGACGGCCGGGAGGCGGCCCGGGGCGGGCCCGCCGCAGCGCACAAAATGGCAGACAAGGGGAAAGGCTGGGCTCGCCCCGCAGCGCCCAGCCGAAGTCCTCAGTCGCAAAGTCCTTCAGCACGGCCTGCGCAGCAATCGGCGCAGAGACCGCCTTCGGCGAGCGCGCCCGCAAATCCCGCACCGCCATGCGTGCTCTGCTCAGCGACAATCGAACGCGTCCCGGCGGTTCTCGCCCCATCACAGCAGCCACAGCTCCGTAAAACCGCAGCTGGTGAAGAGCCCGCACCTCAGACTGTGAACTGCTGGCCTTCACCGAGTGAACCACATCTGTTTGCATGGATTTCACGCAAGACTGGCACGTAGGACAATCAGCGGCCACACTCACACTCGTAAGTTTTAAAAAAAACGAGTGCAGAACTGACTTCAGTTGATTTAAGTAATAACATTTGGGATCTGAAACCAGAAAACCCATTAAGTATTTTTGGCAACTAAACAAAAACTGGACAAAACACGGCAACTGATGACACATGACTGGATGGGGGAGAGCAGAGCAGCGCACGGGGCGAGGACCGCCCGTGGCCGGTCAGCGTCGGCTCCGCGTCTCAGCTTGGTGTGATTATTCATTCTGAACTCCCAGCGACAACAGCTTGGGGGGGGAGGGGTGGAAATCAGTCTTTGTTTATATTGGCTACAGGACTATAAGCATATTTACAAATACAGGCACTTTTCAAGCCACACGAGCTGGTCAATCTGGCCATGGTCATTAACACCATCTTAACTAAGGTGAACTAAGGTGAAGACAACGAAAAGGGCTTTGGAATCGAGATTTTTACACTTCAGACAGCTCAAAGTCGTTCAGCGGGAGCGTGATCTCTGCGGAGAAACGCCAACGCTGGGAGGGCCTTGAGCGAGAGCAGAGGCTGGTGCTGGCGAGGCAGCTCCAACCGCCCTCTCGTGCTTTCACACTACGGCACACACAGGGCAGAAAGAGCAGGATCGCCAGTTTTCATAGATTTCTGTTACACCTGGAAAAAACCCTGTGACTTAAGGATTGAGTTTCATCCTTAACTGAGTTTCCAGGCCTTTTATTTATTTATTTTTAATCAATTCAGGCTGTTCTTTTTCCATTGTATTACAATGACAAATAAAAAGCAGCTTGAATAAGAACAAAAGGAGTACTACTACTTAACTTTTCAATAATACATGAAATAAAATACAAATCAACTTCAAAGGCCACTTAGAAAATATTTGACGAGTCTGAGATATTAAAAATCTATTTGAATATGTCTAATGGCCAGCCCAGCTAAAAAGAAAACAAGACCATTCAGAGTAAGCAGGAAATGAAGTCAACTGGAGTTTTAAAATAAATCTGGCTCAAAAATTAAGCAAATGTTAAAATAAAACCATGTCTGGTTACACTAATTACATAACAAGGAGTTAAATTACTCATTTCCTAGCTCCTTCTGCCAAGATCATATTCTTCAAGGGAAATTCAATTTAACTTTTTTTTTAATAGAACAAAAATGTTTTGTATAAAGATGCCCACCCACCCCCCAACACAGAAGTTTCATTTCATCCTGAACGCCAGTGAACATTTCTTGACAAAAAGAAATCCTACAAGCATGTCAAACAAAACCAGGCAAACACCCTTATCAACGTTGACACTTCTCACTATGTTAGCCAATACTTATTATTTTCTTAAAATTTACTGGATGTCCTCTAAAGTAGCATTTAATTCCTGGACAAAGTCTAGATCTTATAATTCAGGTTGTGTGTCAAATTCTCAGCTCTACTACATTTACTATTTCAAGAAAAACAAACAGTAAACAGGTACAGTTTGAAATTAATTGATTACGGAATACTGTAAGAATTACACCTCCTACTTGGGGGGCGTTGCTGAAATGCAGCCATCACTAATAAACCACTATGTCGGCACTGCAGCCAGATGTGCCAACCTCTGCTCCGTCCAAACGTCAGGACTCCATCCTGAGTCGTGCTGAGTCCCTGCAATGGCAAATGATGTCAGAGGGCACTCTCTGGGGACTGGGCAAGGCCACGCCAGGATGCCTTCTGCTGGAGCCAATTACTCTGATGTAACAAAATTAAGGTTAATGCAAGAAATTCTTTAGTTGACTCACTTGTCAAGCCAAAACTGATCTGCAAGTTTGTTTCACCCAGTGAGGATGAAATATAAAAGCAAATCTCTTTTTTCATTTTCCCAGTCTAAGTTTACTTCTAACAGACAGCAACCATCCTTCAACTGAAACTGCAGATCAATCACTAGATGATCAATCAAGTCGATACTACATTGAAGTTACACAACTACATTAAACTACAGCAGACTGAGGAACCTTTATTCATTTTGGAGTCATTTTCCACTGTCACCTATTTTAATCAAAACTGAGTTGATAAAAATATTTATCCTAGCTTAGTTTAAAAGAGAAACAGAGATTTTAAGGTACAGTCAAATGCAGAGAGTGCCGAAATGTATCTGCCTTAGCAGTACCGGAAGGTTCCACAAGTCAGACAGAGAACAGTTTTGTCACTGCAATTTCAGCCCCTCACTTGATCCCACATCATTAAGACCTAGGGGAAAAAACTCTTCTTTTGTATGACTAAACTTCAGTCTACCCCAGAACACTGTAAAACTTTCCCTTTAACAACATTATTTAAATACTAAATATGAGGCAGTATTAAAAATAAATTCTAAAATATTTATGCATCGCTTCCTTCATTACTAAAAGTAACCGTGAACTTGTATAGAAACCTGAAGCTGGATTTGAGTTTGGAAAGTACCCTCCTCCCCAAAAGCCCCCAAACACACACAGTAACCAGTTCTTTTTGATGTTTACTGCAGTGGTTCTGAAATTAATATAAATGGATGTGTGACGTGCGAATGGGAGAGCCTGGAACTAATACTGTTTTATAGAATAGAAACCCTTCAGCAATCGGGGTACCTAATTATTTTGATGATAGGTGAAATTTTGCCTTGATCACACAGTACCCAGCTGTGAATCTGTTTTATAACAGAAAATTTCACAGCATGTAACTGGTCTTTAAAATTACGCTGTAAACATGCAAACACATGGCACCACTAAAATAAGCATGTTTTAAAAAGCTCTTTTTCCTTTAAGCATTTTTGAGAAGGGAGGAATGAAAAGGAAGAAAAAGGGAAGTGAGCAACGCTACAAATAGATTTCGCTTACTGTATAATGCTTTTAACATATTCCTGATCTATGAAAAGCTCGGCTACATTTTTTCAGAACAGTTCACATTTTTAAAGGAACTAAAAGAGATGCATTGAATTATTTCACTCTTCTTGGGGATTAATCTAAAAGTTGTTTCCTCTTCATTGTTACTTACACTACAGCTGTGCTCAAACTCCTTTTCATTTAGAAAAAAAAGTTTAAATTTTGAGCCTGCGCACACTGTGGTTCCACATTCCAACAGCTTCCTCCCAGTCCTCTGCCAGCATCTGCTATTGAAGACTAGTTCCAATTTACAATAAACAGCTTTTCCAGACCAGAACACTTGAAATTCAGTCCTCCTTGACTGCTTTTCCCATTCAATCTCCCTATTCACCATTTCAAGGAGAAAACTGTTCTGCCAATTATTACACATCTGGAAAAAATGCATGTATAAGCTAAAATGCGCTCGGCAGAAAGTTTCAGCTTTCTGCATACAGTCACAGCAGGATTTTATGGGCCGCTGACCAGGCCAAAGCCCAAGTTTTCCCATCTTTCTCCTCCCCCTCACTTCTGCCCACCCCCACCCCAACACTCTAATTGGAAACCCATAGCAGGTGCAAGCTGTCTGCCATCTTTTCCTCCGCAAGAACCTCAAGTAGTTTCTTCCTGATAAATATTAATCTTGCAGTCCAGCTCGAAGTCACCAGACTCTATGACAATTTAAGTGCCTCAGCTGCAACTGCTTTGCATAAACACACACACATTTAAAAACCACCATTACCATTGATGCTTGTCTGCTGGTTGTTACAAGGCTAGATGCTCCATAATTTGAGGTCAGGCCTCCAATTGGCCCATTGTGGGATGGTCCCAGTAAACTGTGTATATCTGCATGGCCACCCGATAGGCTTGTTGAAGGCCCCACAGCGTGATTTCGCAGTACGTGAATGGCATCATCGAGTCTATCCAAGCGATCCTCCATTCGAGACTGCTGTTAGGATTTAAGAGGGACAGTGACAGTCATTACTGAACAGAGCTGCAGGCTCACTCTACTGTAACAGTTTCTACCTCGGAGGTATTCAAGATAGAAGATGAAATGCGGTATGAAAAGACTTTGAAAGCACCTACCAGCACTACAAACAAACAGGAAAAAGAAAAGTATCTGGAGATTTTGCTCAAGATAGCATTCATTCCACAAATAGGTGGCAGCTTTTAAAGTGAAGCTTATTATAAGGTTAATGTTACTCAGCTTCTATTACATGGCATGAACAAGAAAAAAGGAAGTGCTACAAAATAAGCTATCTAATACAGTACGAGAAAGAACGATCATAAAATCAGCCTCACCACGCTGGTAACAATTAAGAGAGGCAGTGGCTTTTTGAGAACCTGTATTACAACAAAACTGGACAAAACTTTATCATTTTCTAAAATGGATCTTTAAACAGATTAAGATATTTCAGAAATAAAAGTGAGTTCTGTTATGCTACTGCAGAAAAGTCTGTTGTAAAACTACTTCCCTTTAAAAGAGAGACCAAAAAAACCCCAAAGCAAACCCGATTATGATACTTCAGCTCTCTAGAACCTGAAATAGCAGAACGCTGGAGGCAAAAAGATGGGTCTTACGCTACACTAATTTAAGTTTTTAATGGGGAATCCGAAGGAAGCATTAATTGAAACACAAAAAAGGCACCATCTAAAGTGAAATAGTACCTCACAGACATCCTTTAAGAAGGACATTGCATCTTGCAAATGCTCGTGAAGTTGCTGTTCAACTCGATTTTTCTGGCAAAGTCAAGACAGAACAGGAAGCAAAGCACAGGTTAAGATTAATTCAAAAAAGAGGTGAGGAAACAGCTGATGTGCATGTCAGCAATAAATTGTTAGTCAAGTTAATGCAACAGAGATCTGATTATATTAAGATAAGAAAAGGCTAATATTTAACACTGCAGTTATATTAGGATTCTGAGATGTACGTATCAACTATATTTTATTGCAAAAATATTGAAGAAAAGAAAAACTGATTTAGCTTAAATTTATTCTTGTTAGAGAGAAAAAAAAGCAATTACATCTGTTGAAACTAGAAATAGTACCAGGTAATCAAAACCTTCCCTCAATTTTTTCCCCTTTCCTTCCCGATGCTGTACCAGAAATTTAAGAGAGAAGTCAGTAACTTAAATCCTCTGCTGAATCTTCAAAAGAAGAAAATTTACAATGCTGCAGATTACTTCCCGTGTTTTTCTGTAAAATGTTTCATTAATTAATAAATGAGCATTCCCCCATAACAAATAATAATGACAAATAAAATATATTAATACTTTAATGACAGTGTAATGAAAACCAGCCCAAAGAGACTACCATTTCAGGAAGAGAGGGGGAAGGACAAGCAAACGCGAAGGCATGAAGTCTTCATCTTTTCTCCAGACTGAACTTTAGATAAGAATTAGCTATGGATTTGTGAAAAGGTACCAGAATCTCATAACAGTGCTTTAGGACCAGCTGTCCTCAGCACAGAAGCTTGATGCCCAGGGAACAGATGGTGAAAGACACACCCTGCACGTCTTATATTGTTCAACTGAACAGGCCATTTGTTAGCAAAGAATTCATTTGTAATGCTATCCTACTGTTTCCTTTAATAATATGCAGGACTGATACAAAACCAAGCCTTCGACTCTTAAGTAAAACGTACTATGTTGCTTTCAACAATTCTTACCAAGGAGTGTAGAGAGTTTTCGTAGTTTGGAGATGAGGGGGCTTGTCCTCCACTCCTAGACCACTGACTGGCACCTGTCAAAATTGTCTAGGTTAACGCACAGATTTATGCAGCACAAGTGGGATGCAGAGACGCAAAACTCCCCAACATCATTAAACCCAACATATTCTGCATAAAGGTAAGCTAACATATGGGTATACAAAGGAGGACAAATTCCTTCATTCTGCCTTACTGAGGGGTAATTTTTATATCCTGGCATCTGTGGAGTTAGTCACATTACCGATGACAAAGCGGTGACATCTTCAAAGCGCTTCAGCATTAAAAAAGCACACTAAACACACACACCACACACACACTGTATCTGAAATACCTGCCTTCTGCCAGCATCACCATAAAAAGATTGCTGAATTCTTTCTTCTTCAGATTATGCTCAGTATATGCAGGCATATCTTTAATATTAGTGTTAAAATACACAACAAAGTATTTAAAGAAATAAATAGACACTGAATTAAGGGCAACTGGAAAAGCATTTTTATGACACCTCTCTACTACATCACAAAACTTAAAACCAGACCTAAAAGCTTTATCTTGTCTAGTTCTACACTATACCATGATTATAATGCATTCCAAGTTTAGCAGAGTAAAAATACACCTAAGTTGTTCCCATTTGTTATTTCAGATACATTTAAATTGGCAGCTAAAGAATCATTGACTGTGCAACCAATCAACAATTATATCCGTGTTACCTATACACTGCAAATTCAAATACACATCTATTCTAATCTGACATAAATATACCTAACTACCATGTAAAATTTAGAAATCATTGCAATAACTAATAAAGCAATACTTTTAAAACAAAGCCTGAAGTAGTACACCGTGTACTTTTCTCACCAATAATGCATCTTTTATAAAGATACTACATGAAATTCTATGTCCATTAGAGACAGCTTCCTTTCAGCCATACAAATGTAATAATAAAGCAATTACATTAATAAATTATGGATATACAATCCAAAGCAGCTCATTAAAGGAAGAGCCTGTGGGCTTGTTCTTTCAATAACAGCCAGAGCTGTACGTCTGGAAAACTGGGAAACGGTTTAACAACATTGCAGTTCCTTTGTTCAGAGAGCTGCAAGTAGGGTTTTATTTAACAAAAAGAGTGCAGTTTGTATAGCTATTAAAATACCTAAATATTTCCTTTCTAATTAAAAAAAACCAACAACAACAACAACAACAAAAGCACCCAATCTCCAATTTCATAAAAGCCCAGAACTGCCATAACTGTGCTGGAATTCTCTTTTAAAATATAATGACATGAGTAAGTTTATAATTACGAATTTTCACTTCGCACAGGTACTCTGGGTCTGGATCTACAGTCTCCCTTCACGTTATTGTCATTCCTGGACTTGGGAATAATGCTTGGAGTCCCACTTATTTTTGCAAAGTATTAACGAAACAACTTTAGGATATTTTGGCTCAGCATATTGTTCAAATTTTCATCTGGTCAAAACTCCATTTTTAGAGACAAGGCCATAGCCAAGGCTTTACTGAGCGCTCGCTACTAACCGGACTGAGTGTACTACTTCCTACAATAAAGCATCAGCTGAATATCAAGCAGAAAGGCAACCAGTTAAGAAAAGAAAGCAAATAAACTCAATGCCTGTGCCTCTGGTCTGAGTCTGTTTTTTTTTTTCCAGTGGAAAAAGGTACTATTTCCTCGGTGTGAGCCCAGAACAAACTCTGAGTGGGACTTCTTGCAAAGGAAACAAAGAGGGGAGGGAATACTCAACAAATCCTCTTAAACGAAGAGCCCACCGGCAACCTGGAGTTTGCAATCACACCTCCAGTCAGGCTGGAGCTCCTTCGAGTGGTGGCATGCCCCATCTCCAGGCCTGCGCAGGGGGCCAGATGGCACCGATTTCCTGCTTGCCTCATTCCACTCCCCCTCTCAGAAGTTTGTGCATGAAATCCACCAATTATGTTAAAAAGCATCCTGGCACCACAAGCCCTGCAATTAACAACTGCAGCTTTTAGTGCAGCACCAACATAGCAGCATGAAAAAATCAAATAAGCCAGGCAAGTGCTAGGATTTACAGGGGCCATGGATAGTAATCACTGTAGCATTGTTCCTACCCTCCGAGCCTCCCCAACACTAATCCCCTGGCCCCGCTTTCAAACACGCGCCTGCACCAGAGCGGGCAGAGGGCTGGTTTGGCACTCTCAGAGCCCACCAAACCCTTCGGAATACCTCTGATCCTAGGCAAAGAAATGCCAAGGCTCTCACCATTCAGATCCCTGCGTCAACTTTACATACATATACACAATCACTAAAACTACGCAAGAAGCTAAGCTCTGGGCATGTTAATGTAAAACTAGACATTAAATGAGGACAGGGAAGATGAAGCGCACACCATTGTCTCATAATACTTGGAAGATTTTCATAATACTTGGGTTTTCCTTCTCAAAGCTTTTACTTAAATTAAAATTTCATTAGTCCTTATTCAGTAACATAACTGCCAAATAGTCAAACATGAGCCTAACACAAGTGTCTTATGAAGTGACCATCTCTCAGTGTTTGAATGGCAAATAGAGCACTCCTACTGTAATTTACAATTAAAGGATAGGTAAATTATGACTTAGTCAAATCCATAATAGTAAGAACGTTAAATAACAAAGAACACTAACTGCAAAAGAGGAAAATCATGGTGAATGCTAAAATGCTCCAAAATATATTATTTTAGTCTACATAAAACATTTGTTTTATCTGCAGTAACTTTTTGGGTCAGGACAGAAAATGGCTACCAAGAGTATAAATAGCCATAAATATAGTAGTAATTACTTTACATTGTGCTTCACTGTGTTCTTAGTGACTCATCCAGGAATAAAGATAAAAGTCCAGATTCATAAATGAAGGTAATTAACTACTGGAGCAATTTACCGAAGGCTTGATAAATTCTGTATTGCTGGAATTAAAGGGGGTGGGAGGGTATACCTGTAAGGCAGATGCTAAGTTTGCGCCTGAGAAGGATTTCAATATTATTTGCTTATATCTATGACTGTTTTAGACATCAGAATCCATAATAAGGAACACAAATCAAAGTGCAGTTTTTGGAAAGTTTTACATTTGATACAGGTTCCAACACACAAAGGCGTAAACAGCAAAGAAAAAAATCCAGATTTTAGGGACCTCAAATTTGTAGTCGAAAACCAGAAACTCACTAGTGCTTTCACGCTTACAAAATTAGGTGCGGTATCTAACCAGGGAACTCCAACTGGGAAATTTAAAATACTTTGAAATGTCAGAACTTCTTTCTTCCATTCACAGAGCTCTTTTCAATATTTGCTTTGATATTAAAAAGAAAATACTAGTAATTTTCTGGTCTGATCTGCCTTTTCAGTACAACAAGGATACATGAAACACTTTTTGTCAACTGAAATCACTAAATCAAAAATCCCATTAATGCCATTGTTACTCAATTCAACGTGTTTTTTTCAGTTACAGAAACCAAACGCCCAAAGCAGCTCATCAGGTATGCCATGTCAGATATCCATCAATCCAGTAAATCCACAGAAAACCAGAGCAGTGTCCACTAAACCGTGAGTGAAGTATGAAAGTTTTCCGAGTGACAGTGCATATACAGATATGCATATTCACATATATATGTATATGACTTCCTTTTGCATGCAATAACTTTACTAATTTATTCACCCAGATTACAAAAGTGTTCAGCTAAGCTCACTCTGCACACCTTTCACTGTAACTTAGTTTTATTTTTTTTATAAAAAGCAAAACACTCTTGCGAAAGAGTGACCAATGGCCAAGAGTCCACAGGGATGTATTAAACAACAGAGAATGGGAAAACAGACTGTTGTATAAACGTTAAATAATTTTAACAAACTGCACTACAGGAAAGAACAGGGTTAAAGTTACATCATCTTGCTTGTAATTCTAGTTCTTTGTTAAACAACAAATTTAAGTCAATGGAGCTTTCACAGTCCTCTCTATACGGAGAAAGAACAGCTGTTCAACTTTTACTAGACAGCTGAGGCCACAGCGTCTGTGAAAGCTGCACTACCCACTAATAGCTGCAGGCAGCTGCCCACCGTTCATCTCCATGCTGGAATGCCTCTTCCCACATTCACACTACAAACACACAAAGCACAGGTGACAGAGGTGGCTGCAATACAGAGCATTTATTTTGAAAAATACCAGAAATTCTTATCCCATAGAATTAAAGCATTCATGAAAGATCTGGATGAAAATCTATCCTGTGTAAAAATTGGACAGTCTCATAGCCTACTGTATTTTCATTAGAGAGAACACACATCTGCTGTGTTTGTCACTGAAAGCTGCCACACAGTTTTAACACATAGCTTTAAAAAGACCCCAACCAAATCACTCTTCTTTCTCTCCAGTGGATACAGATATCTTTATGGCTGTGATAGTACATGGTCATTCAATGTTTTCAAAGATTATTTTAATAAGTTAATTTTCAAAGCCAGTTGCCAGGATTTAAGTGAATGCTCATAACAAAGCATTTGGATCTATAAATCTGGGTTTAGTACAATGGAAAAATAAACAAAATATAGAAGTAATTATGCAAGGAAGCTACTGCTGATTTCACTGTGATTCCAGACAGCATGTTTTCAAAACAACAAACGATATATTGATAAATGGCTAGTCTCTACCTGTAAGAGGCGATGGTGATCCAACTGGTGTTGATGGATTTGATGGAAAACTACTGCTGGTATGATCAGGAGAATAAATCTACCAACAGACAAAAGAGATTGTATATCAACACATGTCATAATAGTAAAAAAAAATAGCTATTAGGCTTCCTTTTCATGCTTTTAATTGTCACTCTTGATGCTGGAGTGATAAAAAAACAATGTGATCCTTCAATCACAGCTCTGCTTTATGACACTCAAGGCTCTAAAAATGTCCAGAGAACTTTCATTTTCAAGCAGCTGTCAAAATAAGCACAGCCTGTATTTAACAGTGACACAAGTATAACTGATCTTCCTTCCACTTTAACAGCAGCAGAAATTACAGCCTTTTTAATCACTGACGGGGAACGGTATATGTAAGAGTTAACAGTACATAGATAATTGAACAAAACTTCAGGAAAATGCAGAGGAATAATGACTTCCCAAACTCTAGAGAGAGGAATGATTAGGGTTTGATTATTTTTTTTTTCTCCCCTCTAACACGTCAACACGTGTTATCTTCTAAAAATTAATCCTCCAAGAAAGCATTCAGCTCTAGTTACTGCTGGCACCTACCAAATCAAAAGCATCTGAAATTTTGTTGCTCTTGCTATGTATTGCAGCACATACAATTTTTCCTCTTATTTCTGTATCAGTTGCTCCCTTAAGATACTAAAACCCCAACTTGCAACAATTCAATCCTTGTTGTTAATGCAATTAAAAGGTCTTGATAAAAATAGAAGATACAATGCTTAAAGATTTAATTAAAACTTAAAATTTCAAGGGTCTTGGAAAATTCATGTTGCGAAGGGAACTGAATAGGTTTAGAGGCTGACTATGGACTTTAGAACATATTTTTATAGGTCATCACTTCAAACCCATTTTACTCGTGCAGAGACCAGGATTCGTTAGTCGTCAGATGGCAGTTAAATCTTCACTGGCAGTGTGGCTGAAGTCTCTTCACACAGACAATCTGACATTTTGGCATTTAGCTGACAATAAGCTGGGACTCGGTTAAGTTGCATATCGTATTTTATGAACTGACATAACCATGACCTGATAGACCACACGCTCCTTCCCAGACTATCACCATTCTGCATTGGAACAGCCCATCAGTTCCATAACGGAAAAATCTCATCCTTTTTATAATACTGGAAAGGAACTATATATTTAAAAGAAAAAACTACTTCAGATCATTGTAGAAAATTCATGCATTGTACATGAGTATAAAAATAAATCTTGTGTGTCAGTATGGGAACTGTACAGAGTTCCACAAGACAGATAAAATAGTGAAAAATACAACAGTGTCAGAAGAAAGGCCATGAAGTTTCCTTTGAAACTAGTCATTTTCCACCGCTCCACCTGCCAATTTTATTTTGCTACATTTTGTAAGAAGGAAAACGCACATTATGCCAAAGCCACAACTAAAATGTGAGGTCAGAATTCGTTGTGCATGCAGTCCCTGGCCGCTGTGCTGTTAAATGACCAATGACGAACAACCCTGACACCTTCTGCCAGGCTTAAATGGTAACATGACTCATTTTACTGCAACAAATGAGACTCCTCCTCCTATCAGTCATGGTCCATTCCAATCAGCGGGGTGCCAATATGCCAGGGTCTAATGAAAAGGCTCTTAGACAAAAGCTGCACAATTGAGAGCCTGCAGAGCCAAACCTCGGAGCTGTTAGTCCAATTTTTTAAACACTACAGTGTACATTTCAGTTAGGCTTTGTTATGTTAATGTTATTGAGTCTAAAGCAACAAAGAAACTTAATTCATGAATTACTTTTAGAAGTCAACTTCCCTACATTTTCTTTTCTTTTGTGAGAGGACCAGTGGCTATTTAACTACTGAGACCATACAAAGGCCTTTACCCGAGTTCTGAGGTAGGAATCAAAACATAAGTTATCACAAAGAGGCCTGATATAATCAGCAAAGTTAAACAGTCCTCCTGTTTGATCTCCTCTAAATTAAAGACCAAGTGTTTTGATTTGGCATTAGGCAATGAAATAAACCAGATGTTTCTCCTGCCATATAACCCTCCATGGGCACAATCTTAAAGGGTTATTGTTTGGCAAATGTTCAGGGAAACACATTAGAAATGGCACGAATACCCAGATTTTCTTTTCTTTCTATCTATACTAGTTCATTATCCAAACTAATGCATAATCCACAGGGCTTTGGGAACTTTGTGTAAATACTTTCATGTACAATTCTCTTTCTTGCCTACCCTGAGATTAAGACCACAATTATCCAGGCTTAAACCTAAAATAAAAGAACCTTTGCAAATGTATTATCTGGCCTTACATGTTTAATCACATACTGTTCTGTATGGTCTTTAATACCTAAACTGAAGAACAAATGTCGTATCCTCTGATGTTTCACACATGAAAGGCCTATTGTGAGATGTACATCAACAGAATTTTAGAACTAGAAATTCCTCTCGACAGTTGCAGCAGTGGCATTTAAAATCCTAACAGAAAGGAGTCATCTTAGAAAAAAAATAAAGTCAAGACAATCGCTGTATTTAAATGAAAGTTTGTTGGAACTGAAAAACCTTCATGGTTTACCAGCCACCAAAATTGATGTGCGCCAGCTTCACCTGCAGGAGAGACGACCTCCTCCCTCGGTGAGTGGTGCTCCCTGCCGAACCCGCGCCAGCAGTGTGCTGGGTGCGCGCGGGGTGCGGGGGAAGCAGATGGATGAGGCGAGGGATTTGAAGTGTGCAGACTATGGCATGCACTGATAGAGCAGATGGAATGCATCACCATCAGCTATGACAGAAATGATTTATGGAATGACCTGGCTGCTCCTGCCAAGCAACAACACAGGATGACAGAAACAAGTTTCTATGACAACCAGAGCCCACCCACCAGTTAGATTAAACATTTCTGCCCTGACTTCCACTGGCAATATACTTAAGAGTTTTCCTCAAAACATCAGCCTGGTTTTGTCTGCTAGTGACTTGCGAAAAAAATACCTGAAAGGATAAGAAAATAATTTAAAAAAGGAGAGCAGTGGAAGATGTCACAAAGTCCCACAAGGTCTAACTGGCCAGTGCGTCACACTGAACAGAAATTTTGGGCAGGCTGCAGAACAGCAGACATCCTGATACATCTGCAGAGTAATAAACAGCCTGAAGTATGCAAACCTTGCTGTTTCTAGGAGTCAAAATGATCCCAGTTCTTTTCTGACAGGTCTCCAACAGACAAAAAGAGTGTTAACTGCCCTCTGGACTTGTGAATTGTTATCTACTAGCTGAATCCCCAAAAGCAACAGGGACAACATTTTTCTCCTCAAAGTCAGTAGGTCAGAGTTCTCCTACCCAATATGGACATTGCAGACATTATCAGATCTGGTAATCTTTTAACACATGACCCTCTGAGGGATGCAAGGGTAACAGGATCTGCATGAATACACACATTTGCACTCACTGGTATGAGGTGAGGGATGCAGAATCCAGCCCAGGAATGGTCTTTCGAGGCTGCAAAGTAGTCACTGCTATCTTTTAAAAGCAGACTTAAGTCTCCCTGTTTGCTACGTACAAGAAATACAAAGTGCCCCCCCAGCCACCACTCCTAACTCTGAAATTTCTACTATACTGTATCAATTACTGTTTTATAAAAAGTATGTCTGATTGTATTAATGCAAAAATAATTGCTGTATGCACGCATACGCAAACAGAGCTTATAGTAGACTGAAGATATTGGCAATGTTTGACATTATCCACATTATTCCAACAAGAGTTATGAGTTTAAACTTTATGCATATACAACATTTTAAAGGCTGTTCCATGAACTACAGCTATACAACACAACATTCAAAACCTCTCAAGTTTTCTAGGTCACTGAGAAAACGTTTTAAACCTTGATGCAGGATCTGCTTTAAGAGTAATGTTAAAAATATTTTACTTTAGCTAGAACACTACAGAGGGGAGAAAAAAAAAATAATCAACCCCTAAAGTTTTTATGATCATCTTTTACTTCGTCTAAACAACTTTCTAAACTATATCTGCCCTAATTTCTTCAGTCACCTGAAAAAAAAGGAAGTCAGAATGAGTCTTCTACAAATAACAGCATTTTCTGCTGGCTTTTTTATAGACGTTTGTCTAGTACATGACATTATATCATAGTACATTATTTAACTTCATGCATGAGAACTCCTGATTTGATATTATGAAATGAATGAACACATAAATAATTGATGCAATGATCAAAGTACAGCTTTCAGATCTGAATATTCTAACTTCTACTTACAGATGCCAATGCCTTTCCAAGTGCATCACCTGTCTGTGAGCTTCCAGCACCATTTCCTCTGTTGCCTGTAATGTGAAAAGCAAACCCAACACTTGTTTTTAAAGCTGAAATTTTATTTGTTTTTATTATTTTATGTATCACATACAGTTGAGCAACCACTTTTTAAACGGATATTCTGAGGAAGCCAGTGTCAACAGAATCAGTTCTCATTATACTTGAAAAATTTAATTAAAACAATTAAATCTAAATTTAGATGCTCTCCTTTTTAAAGTCAAACACAGTATCACCGCGATAACTCAAGGACCAACAAGTGAAAGCAGTTAGAAAAAAAGACTGAAATTATTTTCTAGGATCACAAGCTCATTTTAATGAAAAGTGAAAAGAAAGATCAGAAAATTATATTATTGCCGCTTTTTTCTAAACTGTTATCACTGAAGCGCTGCACGTTTCATTAATTCCTAAAGCCAAATTCACTGAATAGTTCCTTGTTTGTCTCCTTGCTCCCCCTGCTCTAATTCCCCGTGTTGTACTCTCATCTTTATTTTAGAAAATCCCTGAAAAGCTCTTATCCCCCAAGCTTTCTGTCACCCTGGCTCTTAGCTGCATGTCAGCAGCTTTGCGTGCCCTTTTGCTCCACACACCATCAAGCCAAGAGGATGTCTGAAGCCCTGCCAATTGGAAACACAGAAAGGACCAGAGTCCTCTGAAGTATCGGCTTTACTGTAGAAGACAGACCCTTTAAAAGTGAATCTCCTTTCTCCAATTATCAACTTCTAACACAAAAAGTTACTTAATGTGAATGTAAGCCATTCATATCAGAAATCAAAATCATGCAACACTTGCTGTTTGAAGTTTCTGGCAAACTTGGATTTTCCAGCCTGAATTACCCAGGCAGATTCGTTAACTGGATTCTGTTTAAAGATCTGAGTATAAAACATGTTCCCAAATCAAACCCAGTATAGTCACCCTGACTAAATTCTGCTTACCTAAAACGAAGTTACGTGCAAATCATATCAAATTGACAAGGGGCATCTGCAAGCATCTAACTTCTACAGCTCTATCTTCAGATGTGCAAATACGTGCAAGGAACAGATGATCATCCTGTATTTCATGCTTTGCAGGTAAGCACAGAAGAGACTAAACCAGCCACCACACTGTCCACTCAGTAATCTCTAAATCAGTTAAGAGAGGAATTTACAATGCAGTTTATCAAGCTCCCCAAAGAAACAAGTCTTTCTCCGGCACGGTACCTTGATGATACAGCAGCTCTGAAAACTGCAACACCACAACCATCTATATGAACGTGTAGGTAATACTAAACTACAGAAGGATAATTGCCATTAAGTTACAATTGGACACGATCTCCTGAGCATAGCCTTGGCTGTGAAAACAAAAAAACCAGTAAGTCTTAAGGTGACTGCAAAACATTTTGCCTCATCTCAGCCATACTGAGGACAGAAATGTCAAAAACGTCACAGTGGTGTGGCATTCCTGATCTACAAGCATGCCATAAATTAAATCTTGCTAATTTTCTGTATCGTGCAGCCCTAAATTTCATTTTCTTGTGAAATTAAAAAAAAAAAAGCAGGAAGAACTTTTTACCCAGAATATTATCTGATCCATTGACAGGTGGAGTGTGTGAGGCAGCTACGTAAGGTGAACTGCTGGTACTGCCACGATGGAAGCTAGACATTGGAGGAAGACTGGCATTTATATCTGTAGGTGAGACTGAATGCGGGGGATAGCTCTAGAGAGAAGAGAAACAGACACAAGACATTAAGTAGTCTTTGAATAAATATTGATATTGTAATATACAACATCCCGCTCTTTTATTAAAGACAGACTCATCCATCCTCTGAACAGACCACTATATAGCTACAGATTTGTATTTATGCAACAGACATAAATAAAAGGATATAAATCTAATACAGTAAGTTTGTGATTTCTGACAACTGGGTTTTTAAGGGACAATATGAGCAGTAAACAAGAAATTAGTTCTTTTAAGTCAAATGTCCATATACAAGTACAGATACATTAATCAATCCTGCATATCTTACCAAACGGTCATGTGTGTGCAGGCTGCCGTAACTGCCAGACTGGGACATGTGGGAAGAGGAGCCTCCCAGCATCCCACCATAGCCAGGCTGGCTCATGCCATTGGATGAACTCCAGAGGTCAGAAGAATTGTGGGTCCCATCTTTTTTTTAATAAAAAAGAAAACAACAAAAATATGTTCAATGAAGAGAGTACCGAGTTCTATTTTCCTTTACAAAATTATTTTAAAAGAACACAGAATTCAGCAACTTAGGTTAATATCAGCAGGGAAATGGTGACAAGTTTACAGTGCATCTTCTGTTTTCATGCCACCACACTGTTGCTATATTTATTAAAAAAAAAAAAACAAAAAACCAATAGAGGCTTTATAGCTGAAATACAATACAACCACAGCTGAGAAAATACCAAGTACTTCTGCTAATTACACAGACCTTCAGTAAGGCCAGATTTATATCAAGAAGGTTGATAAAAATTCCATACTGAAAGAAATAATAAAGAGGAGGTGGAGGAGAGAAAAGTTTGGCTAAGCAGAGCTCATCATAAACATACAGTGCAAAACATCTATTAATCTAAAATAAGCAATTTACAGTCTAAAATACCTTAGTACCATAAAAATATTAAAATATTCCGTAACAGCAGATTTAAGTAACTGAAATTACGACATTGCATAAGCCTTAAACCCATGTGTCAATGCAGTTTTCCTGCTGTAGCACAAACTGAAGTGCTCTGTAAATTCCCGTACTGAGAGACTATGCTTTCAGTATGCTCCAAAACCTCATCAGACTACAGCATGAGCTAATTGTATGACATGAGGCCGAGGAAATGAATTTTGCTCTCGTTTTGTTCAATGCAACCCCCCCTTTTTTTTGGCATGCTGGATATACAAGCATTTGAGAACTTAAGACTGTTAGCTGATATCGTACATTCAAATTCCAGAACAGTCAAGAAGCCCTCACCTCATTTTTCTCTATCACTCCAGCATGCTGCTCTGAAGCCCCTACAAATCAAAGGATGGGGGATTCTGTCCATCTGGCCTGGTGTATAATCCCCTTAAATTTCAGTCAGCAATTAATGTCATGAGAAAAACTTTACATCAACAGACAGCTCCCTTCATCTAACTGTTTTAAAAGTGTATAAAACTTAATCATAGGCTCTAGCACAGTGTGTCAGCTTTATGCATCCTCATTCACTCAGTACGACAGTGGCTGACTGCAGATTTCTGCCTAAACAATACGTGACACCTGTCCATGTATTTCCAGTCATTTTACCCACCTTGCATAAAGAAAGTGCTAGCAAACATACTGCTTGGTGGCTTAGGAGACGGGTAACTTGGAGATTCTCTGTTGAAATCATCAGAACTTGGCGATGGTGCATACACCTAAATATTGGAGAGCAATAAAAGCAGGTTAGTCATATTTGGGTGCCGTGCATTAAAAAAAACAGTAACTGCACACAGACACAGATAGAAAGCACAAATGAAAAAAGAACAGTGTAGCAAGCTGCAGCATTTGTTGCCCTTGTTTTATTTGCTTTTTAGCAAGTTGCCACAGTACAGAGGAACTACAGTAGACTGATCCTAACAACACACTTTCTGGTGTGCCAACTCAGCCAGGTGGCCTGATAAAAGCCTGAACGCTGATTTTGCTTTCTAAGTGCGTGACTCGCACAGACTTGTTGCTCAAGATAAAAAAGGCAAGATAAAACAACTGGGCCCCAAACAAATTTTATTTTAAAACAACTGTACGCCTGTTTGAATATTTAATTAGCTGGCATCCCAACAATCAGAAAGAAAAAGAACAACCAGTGACAAATGGAAATATTTTAATGCAACCATTGTATCATCCATTCAGAAACTTCCACGCCTTTGTACAGTCATCAAAAAATGTAAGTAATCCAAGTCCTGAGGAATAATCTTAGAATTGTAAATCACCCAAATTATTTTCACATTGGCCTAGCATTAAAGAAAACCACCATCATTCTTTTTTCAGTGCAACATCATTCTGGAATGACCATTCTCAATATGGAAACAAGGAATTTTCTTAAGTTAAAAACTGTAGAATGCCAAATAAACCTAATTATTAGAAGTCTTTCACTGCAGTGACTAAGAAGAAATATGAAGCATATTCAGGAGTAAGTCAACTCAACAAAGCCAGTATTCACAGACTCAAGGACTCTATCCATAATGTTAATTGTTTTAAGCGATGCTATTTCTTCATACCAGTATTTTGGTCAATATACTGAATATTGAAATATGACTAGTGTATGTTAAAAGAAAAATCTTAAAAAAAGCACAGCACATCACAAATATGGCAGCAAAGAATATCAAAATGTAACACTGAAACCACAGCATCTTTTTGCTACGAAGTAAAAAAAGGTGGTACTTTTGACTTCTAATAGTTCAACTTACTTGTAAATACAGGCGACTTCATAAACACGCATATTAAGAATAATTTTAAAACTTTAAGGCTTACATAACACAACTTACAAAACACACTATGCCCTAAAATTCACAAGTTAATATCGTATCCCTTCCTATGCAAATACAGGCACACGCAGGTTTCTACAACATGCGCATCTCTCCCTTGTCTTTCTGGGATGTTGTTTACCAAGCGAGAGAAGGGCCAGGAAAACCAAGCCGGCCAACCAAAACGCGTCAGTCCCCTCAAAGAGAGCCACTGTTCTCCCGCAGGGCGACTGCTCCGAGGCAGACACTCAGAAAGCGAAGTGGGCAAGTCCCGAGGCGTCTGGACCTCGATCCCTCTCCTCCCCACTGCCAACCGCTCTGCCAGCCTGTCGAGGTCAGGCCGAATGGCTGGGCGCTCGCCTGCAGACAGCACCCTTTGAAATCACAGGGACTGGTTTACAGCTCTGTCAGACTCGTTTTACACCAACAGAATTTCAGTAAAATCTATCAAACTACAGTATGATGGAACCAGGGCCAGGGCACAAGGAATGAAGCCAGGGCACGGCTGTGGATAAGAGCCATGTAACGAGAACGGCAGCACGTAAAAAGACACCTGATTAAAAAAAAAAAAAAAAAAAAGAGTCAAGTGGAAAGCTCACAACTTTTAGTTGTTTTAACACCTTTTTTTTTTTTTTTTTTAACCAAAATTGATGAAAAAAATTTAGGAAGGAAAGCCTTTCAGGGAGCTTTTGTTCAATATTTCACTTGCAAATTTTCAATTTATGGAATAAATGTAAAATAGAGATGCTTACCAAACAGAATGACAATACATTATAAGCACTGTTAACAGTACAATGTATTTACTGTATATGATGAATACATGTATATTCCATGCTTCAGACATTCACTCTGTCAAATTGCAAATACTCGGACTCATACGACTGCAAACATATTAGGCAAAACTGGGCTTAATTTACAAGTTCTCTGTTGTGCAGAATAACGCAGCATATGCTATAGCTGACGGATAATCTATCACTGTCACAGGACAGCAGCAGAAACAAAGCTTTATGACACTTAGCACTGCCACGGAGATGTACACTGATTAATGCAAAATCACCTACAATGACGAATTATACTTCTTTTAAACTGTAACGTTATCAATGAGATTTGTAAATACGAGCTTCAGACTAAAATTTAACATTTTACATAACTGGGTGATTTTTATAAAAACTGATTAAACACTATCTCAAAAGGGAAATTAAACTGAAAAAGTCCTACAAATGTATCATTTACAGATACATAGGTACAAGCCATTAGCATAATAAAAATCTTATGAATTACATTAATGTAAAAGAGGTCCTTCCAAACAGCTACATGAAAGTCCTAGCACAGACACACTACTTTATATAGTTTCTGCTTGTTTTGGTATCTTAACTATAGCTTGCAAAAACATAACTGCAATGTTATGAAGCTGCACTTGTGCCAGTCTAGATTTTTCAGATCAAAGGGTTCTTGCGGCAAAACACAACTGATGTGGTCTCAAAGACTTCATTAACTCCAGATGTGGGGAAATAGCCAGCCAATTCCACAAAAGGAGCAAGTCTCTTTTAGTTACAATCAGAACTACCCGCAAATTAAAACCAGGCCTCTGATGTCATCTGATCACCTGCAGATGAGCGCCAGGTTTTTTTCTGGTTAATGACCTAATCATAATTTTTATGTTGTGTTACTACAAACAAAATTCAAAAGCAAAGGACAAAATTTACTAAGATTAACCTGAAGTCCATGAGATGCAAAATACAAAGGTTTTAAATCAAAAAGTTGGTTTAAAGAAAGGATGAAATTTTATTTTTAAGTCAGGAAGTGATGTATCATGGCAACTAGTTTGTTCGCTCTGAAAGCCCAGCGTGCCCTAGGATCCCCATACAGCAAAAGGTAGCCTTTGCCACTGCTGGCCCGCAAGAGGTTTGCACGGCTGCGCAGCAGCTCCCAGGTCTGTGTCCTAGTTAAAGGGTCTTCTCTTCCACAACAGCTGAGTAAGGCAGTTATAAATATGACGTGGCTGCTCAAGACGGCCTCTTTTAGCTATTAAACTGATAACAGTGACATGCAGGAGGCATCAAACCACTTTTTCCTGGCTGACATTCCCACCAAGAGAAGGCATACCACTCACTCAAAGGTCAGCCCGTCTGCAGAGTCTCCCTGAAGAGGCCATCTCCAGCAGGCAGAGGAGGAGCCCACCTCCTAACCCCCTTCACAGCACTGCGCCTGAAGGCAACGGATGGGTCTCCACACTGACAAGGAAAACACTCTCCGATTATGAATGGGAAATCCCCTTCCGATAAACGCACGCCAAAACCAGTTTTTTTGCATGACTTATCAAGTGGAGGACTCGACTTTTTTGGAGCTGTGCTAGAATATACATCAATCCTAATGCCACAGTGCTTCCGAAGGGCAGACAGGCTCTGCAGAGGGAAGTAGGACAAACGAGTTGCAAAGAACATCAACTCAGAGAGCCACGTCGGTCTCTTCCACACCCTGAACTGGTTTATGTTCCTCCAGTGCGAAAGGCAGATGACAACTAAGGTATTTTTTGAGGGGTAGTGGTAGGAGCTGACTTCAGAACAGAGCAGACATTATCTGTATTACATAAAGTTCAAGCAAAACAAACGCATCACCTGCTCCTGAAATCTGCCCTGGTGATTGACATACGTTACACAGACCTAGTACATCTATAACATATCAAAGGATTACACACTGTGCTTCTATTTACTAACACCAGCACCAATAACATGACCATTCATTTGGAGATCTGGGTTGACCAAGTTTTATGCTAAGTAAAACTTCCAAGTCCCATTCTATAAATGCATTTAATAAACGTAACACTTAAGAATCCTCCTGTTGGCATACCTCCTCTCAGGCAATTTTCCCATAATCTGTTTCAAATTCTTAAATATTTATCGATGTTTAATATTAATGTTGAAAACATTAAAAAACAGCAATGGAGCAACCAAACCTTACTTCGGATGAGCTCATGCTATCCAAGACCAAGGCTCTCATCACACATACTCTTTATGGAGTTATGAATTATGTTACTCATTTAAGCCTAGTTATTCACAATTCTTGGAAGTTCAGGAAAATATTTATTGAGCTGCTGGAGACAGAGAATTTTTTGAAACCAGTAGAGATGGATAACCCATTCTGTTGCTTGCAAACTCTGCTAAGTAGCCTATCTACATTCCATCAGCATCAGTCATGTACGAAGCAAGTGCATACTGATGAATGATTTGTATATGTGGCAAAATTTTAGAATGTATTATCCGCAGGTTTTGTGGCAAAAGCTAATTCTGCTGAAAGGCAGCTCTGGGAAAAGGAAACTTGTTTTCACTTTTATTATATTTCTGACAAAATCATGTACTAAATCTTCAGGAATGTAGAATAGTAACTATAGTTTTCCACGCTCCTCTTTACAGCAAGACAGAAGCTGCCAAAAAAAACCCCAAACCAACCCACCCTAAGTTCTTGTTTAGTTGATATTTAAGCAAGATGATAAAATTAACAGTTCTAGCATACAAGATCAGTATACCACATCCTCGATCATACTTTTTGTTTCCACTACTGGGTCTAAAGGTTCATACATTTTAAAAACTCTTCTCACCACCGAGAATGAAAATAAACCACTCCTTTAAGAGAACAGAGCATCAGTCTTGTCTGCAAATCCAACCATAATTTTAAAGGATAGTATAAAATTCAAACTCCTTGAAGTAGTTAAACTGAATTCCATCTTAAATAAATGTTTATGCAGTTTAGGCATGCTATACATGCCCATTTCAGTATTTTTGAAATGCAGAATCCCACTGTGATGATACATAGCACAAATGCTTCCTAGCTTCTTCCCCGGTAAACGACAATTTCAAAGTCATGTCAAAAAGCAATAGGAAAACCTACCAAAAATCCCAAATTCAGCATATGGATACCTTTTGGTCTGGTCTTTTGATTTTATTTTGTAAATTGTAATGTGAGGCAGAGAGCGGAGAAAAAAGAAGGTAAGGCAACAAGAACACCAGAAATAAATATACATATATAGAGTTGAAATATTCTTTTTATATTTGCTAAGCAAAATCTCTTCCCCACACTCTTAAAACAACGCTGTTACTAAAGGATCCATAGACCTAAGACTTCAAAAATTCCTGATTAAATTCAGATTTTAAGGAAACAAAAAAAGGAAAAGTTGAAACTCCCCAGCCTGTTTCTTCACCTGTTCTCCATATTTCAGCAGGCTGTTCTAGCTGTGGTAGGAATCCCCATCACCAGCACTGACCACAGGAAGATGCAACAGCAGATACAAAGCTATCTTCCACATTTCTCTCTCTTCTCTGAACTCATGAGTACTCTCCATTTCTGCACCTCCGACACAGACTATTATATTCCTGCAAACAGACTCCAGCGTGTACGTGATAATGAAAGCAAAAGCACTGAGCAAACGGGGGGGGGTGTTACTCTTAGGTGCTCACATTTTGAGAAATATAGATCTGTCCAATACAGCACCTGATCCCATCCACAGCTGCTTTCATTTGCCCAAGGAAATGGACAAAACCTTCACTTTAAAGCATCAATAAAGCTTGTTGCAGACAAGACACCCTTCTGACAGGGGACCGGCTGCTCAGTAGATTGGCAGTTCAACCCACTGGAGTGGAGAGGGAAAACTCTCTTGGGCCGATGCCTTGTAACTCACTGCTTTTTACTGGGATGGGGAGGGGAAAGAGAAGGGCTAGGAACGGGGGGGGGGGGAAATCCAGCTGACCAGTGTTTACTAATTCTCTTTATTCAAAGTCCACAGCCATGTACCCCTAGAGATTTTCCAGATGATCTTATATTTGTCCTGACTTACAAATGTTAGCTTTGACCTTGTCTAAGTTGCTGTGGGCAGCATACGGTGCAGAACAGCTTTAATTGTACTTTTCTCCCTGTATACTAACTGGCCCAATACTAATAAAAGCAGAATTGAATTGTTCTTTTTGGCACCCGGTTGCTCCAGAATTTACCAACTGAAAATATTTTACGTTGATGTTAAAATAGCTAGGACATTATTTATTGCATAACAGCTACAAAAAGGCATGCTGTCATGTCATCTAAGCATCACGCAATATTATTAACATGTTCCCCTCTGCTGTAACTCTGAGAGCGATGGCTGCAAGTCAGGCATTTTCTCCACTAAAAAATACCCAAATATACAAACACATACTCACACCTGTGTGTATTTCTTCATCTGTACACAAGTGCCCCTATGTATGTACATATGTATGCACAGACACATCTATAACTAGCCTTTTACACTCTCACAATTCTCAAGAAAAAACACATTTTCTCAAAAAAATCCCAATATAAGCTAGTTCACATAAAAACCCCAAATCATAAAGCATTACATATATGCAAGATATATGTATCTCTGCTAATTATTTTTCTCCCTTTTTAACTAGGCATTGTAGAAATCTACCGCGAAAGATGCAGTAACCCCAACTTTCAAAAGCGTTCAATAAAATCTCAGCCTACACTGAGAAAACAAAATATTAATAAAAAAATATTCATACAGAGACTGGTATATCAAATTAACCCATACAATGTGCAGAATACAGTAGTAATGTGTAATACATTCACAAATTTATTCTCATATGAAATAGTAGTAATAAGTGATATAAAATAAAATATAATCAATACTGTTCCTAAAAACGGTTTATTTTGGTGATACATGACATTATCGCAATCTACATAAAAATAATTCTACAGTACATTTAGAAAATAATCAATTTATTTCTAAAGTTGTAGGTGAACTGAAAAAAGTGGAAATCTTTCATGTCTATGTTATTCTTTACGCACAAAGAAGATACAAAACTTCTTTTACTTAAATATTATTTTAGTGTTATTGCATTTTATAAAATTCAAAGATTTTCTTAATTACTAGTTTAAAAAGAATAAAATAAAAATGCTTAAAATGTATAATTTAAATCCGTGCTATTATTTCCACGTAATCATTTTTGCAGCTTTTTTTAAAAAGCTTTTTGATTTTTGGGGGTCTGTAGCATAGCTCTGAAATAAAAGAGAAGAACAGGCAGAACTTTAAAGACAGATGCCATTTTTAACAATAAATTTTTTTTTTAAAAAAAAGCTCTGTATTATAATGTTGTAAGCCTTCTATAAACTCAAAATATTTTCTGTATATCAACAGGTGAAAGATAAAAAAAGAAAAAAACAGACTAAATCTTCTAGATTAGTGCAAGTGCTTTATTTTCTTTACAAAACAGATTAAGATCTTTTTTCTTTTTAATCTCGTAAGGATTCCTGAATTTTTTTAATTTTTTTTTTTATTACGCCTATTACACACAATGGTAAAATTTTACTCCTTGGAAAGGGATTTGTATTGAACAACTACCTTTCACTTTCATGTGTCCCTCCTAAAACATACAGAAATTACAAAAACTGAATCTCTTCTAATAGTAAAACCCACTGGTTTAATTTCTAAACTTCTAATTTATGTGCTAGTGCACGCATGACCATCTACTGTGGTGCTTACATACTTTTTTTTATTAGTTCAACATTAAGGTTTCTTCTGGCTTACAAATTTAAGAAGATGAAAAGAGCAAAGCATATTTAACAATAATTTTAGATCACACTTTTTCTACATGTCATTTTCCACTTGCTTTGTGTGTAAATAAATCAGATTTTATACACAGCAGCAGCTATCAAGGAATGTCAATATCCAAAACCTAGTAAAATAATTTAAATAAAAATCTCAAACTCAAATAATGAGGTACATACTATCAACTACTAATGGATCAAACAATATAAATAAAAGCAATTAAGACATCAAAATTAGGGTTATATACTGTTCTCTCTCGTTATGGAAAGGTTCATACAAAGATCTGGCAAACACACCAAGATGTGCGCTTCAAAAACTGCAACACAAAACCCACCCCCCCCACTTCACACATCCTCCTTCTGTTATATTTAAGTTAGTAATTTAGTCCACCTTGCAGAATTCCTAGGAGAGAAAATGCTAAAAGCTAGTGAGATGTTAAAAAAAAATATTAAATAAAACCTTGGGCAACATGATATAGGATCATCATATGATTTGTCATCTATTTACTTACTCTTCAAGCTCATAAAGGTCACCTCTGACCCATAACAGGCACATGCTATCAATTTTCAAGCCATGCTCTCCTACAGTACCAGCACTTCAATCTACTATATGCCTGGAAATACTTAATAAGATCAAAGCCTTTTCTCCTGCTACAAGAACAAAGAGAAACGTTGTAATAGAGCGATCTGTGCTCTAGAAAGAATAAAATCAAAACTCCATGCAAGTTATATTCCCTTTGCTTCAGGGGTATTGTATAGTTAATTTTACTTAAGTCTTATATATATCTTCACATAAAACTTCAAACAGATTGTTTTAGCCTAGGAGCAGACATGAAAGAAAAATAATTTCATATTTGAAAGACAGCTGGCATTTCTACCAAAGGAAATGAAATAGAGACCAAGCAATTTTACTCATTCCCCTGACCTCTCCCCTCCAGTGCCTCCTCTGTTATCCAGGAAGCTGATACACAGGCTCTTTAATGACTGTGAAGATCCACAGTTTAATTATCATTGGACAAAAATCTTGGCCAGAAGTTCACTAATGAAGGCACAGCTCACACAGGCCCATGAGAAACAGCAGCAAAAAAACCCCACAAACAAACCCCCAAAAAATCAGTATCAGCATCTCCCTTTTTCCTGTTTAATGTCATTTTTATAACAGAAGAACCACATACAACATAAACAAACTAGACAAAACCACACTGTTAAATTTACCATTCTATGCCTTTTTTTTTTTTTTTTTTTACACGCAAAAATCAGAACCGTTGTTGTATTGACTTCAAAACCCTAAGTATCAACCACGAAACGGAAAGATCCCGTTCAATTTCCAGAAAGTTAAAATCTCGGGAGGAGATGTAATTTTTCTCGGAACCCGCCTCCCCCTCCCGCGGTGGCAGCGGTATTTCGGTTACTTCGGCAGCACAGCCGGCCCCGGGCACGGCAACGCTCCGGCTGCTGGCGGCGGCTGCCTGACCGGGGGCCCGACGCCCGCCCGGCGGGGCAGCGCTGGCCGGGCTGCTCTGCGGGCGCTCGGCAGCGGAGAGGGGCGAGACAGGCAGCTCCACAGGCGAAGGAGAGCCGCGGGCACGCAGAGCCCGGGCTGCGCCCCGCGACGCGGGGTCCGGAGCGGGCGGCGCGGCCCCGGCCCCGTCAGGGAGCGCCGCCTGGCTGCGGGCTGCGCACCCGCGCCCCACTGAGGAGACCGCCGTGGCCCCCCGCCGCACAAAGCGGCCCGCCAGCCCCGCGCAGTTTCTTCTGGAGACCGCTCGCCCGGCGAGCCGCGGCGCGGTAACCGGTCGCCTTCAGCAAAGCACTCCCCTCTCCCCCCCGAGCGCCGGACCCGCGGGGGGGACGGGACCCCCGCGCCGTGGACCCCCGCCTGCCCGGCCGCTGCCGAACAAAGGCGGCCGCCCTTACCGTCTTCCCGTTGTAGTAGTACATGAGGGAGCTGCCGCCCACCCCGGGCACGGGGTACGCGCAGTACATGGCGCGGCTGGCGCGCGGCGGGCCGGGCTGCAGTGCACCGCCTCTCGCCACGACATCCACCCGCCCGCGCGCCCCGCCGCGCCGCCCGCGCACATGGAGCGCCTCCACGGCGGCTTATGCAAAGCAGGACTGAACCATCTCCTGCCGCGCGCGGGGGTCGGGCCGCGCGCGGGGCCCCGCCAGCCCGCCGCTCCTCCGCCCCGGCCCGCGCCAAGCAGCGCGCGCGGGGGGGAGGGGGGAAGGAGAGGGGGGGTCGCGCACGCCTGTCCACGCGCACGGGTCCGCAGGCACCGAGCGGTCCGCACGCGCACCCGCCAGGGCCCAGCAGCGGACGCGCCCCGAGCCCGTTACCGGCGCGACGGAACCCGGCGGGGCCAGCCCGGCCAGCCCCCGGCTCTGCCCACGACTGCTCCCCGCGCCGGCCCGGGAGCAGCGGGGCCGCCTGCCCGCCGCGGCCCGACCCGTCCCGGGCGGGAACCAACAACAGCAGCAACTATTTAAAAAATCACGTAAATGCGTTCGTGTTATGGAGTCACCCAAAATCCACCGCTGGGACGCGGCACCCGGAGTCCGACAGCTCTCTGGAAACACGAGCCCAGCCGCCCTGCGCACCGCAGAACACGCTCGGGGGCGCGTGAAGAAAGCAACTCTGCGCCCATGGAAGAAGGGGGGGGCGGGGGACACGGGGACGGGACCCCCAACAACTTTGTCACGTCCCAGAAATGCGACTTCTGCACGGCCAGAGCCAAGGCGCTGCCACTGCCCGCACAGCCCCCGCCAGTGCCCGCGCACGGCCCACGCCTGGCGCGGCTCCCGGCCCTCTCCACCGCCAGCTCCTGCCTAGGGGCTTTTCCCCTCCACCCACCAACGCCGCCGGGCATCAGCTGAGCCCCTGCCAAGTCAGATGCGCATTTCAATCCGGGGAAAAAAAGGTTAAACCAAACCCACTTTTCTCCACCTCTAGCTGTGTCAGCTGCCAACGCTGCGAGAGCTCCCTGCCTCCCTCCTGACAAAAGCAGGAAAAAACTTCAGGATAAGGAAAAAAACCGGGCAAAGTTCAATTCAGCAATTTATGGAGAAAGAAAGCAAGCTGCAGAAATTTGGTTCATTCTGCCGAGCGCCTCGTGTGTCAGTGAAGCATTCTGAGCTGAAAAGACCCACACGGGTGACAAACTGACTACAGCAGAACGCTGCAGTCAGATAAAAATCTTAGCAGGTCTTCTGTACCCCGTCCTTCATCTCAGGACGCAACTACTGCAGTGCCTGTGAACACAGACGACACACACACTGACAAAAAATGTTCAGCACCTCCAGCTTCAAATGCTTTTTCGGTGAACTCCTCCAACGAACTTGGAGACTACTACTGTGCTCAGAGAATGCTGGCAAATGCATCCAGAAGTTTACATCAGCTGAAGAACACTCGCATTTGTACAGCAAGTCAGCCTACACGCCCAGAGCTATTTAACCACGCAGCACAGCTAATGATCTCTGAACTGAACTCCTCTCCAGCACAAAAGGCGTAGCAGCAGCTGCAGAAAAGCACATCAGGATACTTCAGACTATTAAACCGCCCAGCCCGCAGAGTGACTTGCTGCTTCCTCCTTCCCTTAGGGACCACAAAGACCCATCTCGATCCCCAGAGGGTCGGCCAGCAGCTCTGATTTGCAGCTAACAACGCCATTCCTTAAAGCTCCTCACTACTGCTCAGGATGAGGCACGCTAAAAGATCTTCAGATCCTTGTATATGTGCTACTTCTCATCGCACACTAGATTAAGATCATCAGCTTAGAAAAAACCCTAAACATTGCAAAAGGTGCTTTCAGCTCGCATGAGTTGACAAAGTAAGAGGACTCTTTTTTTTCTGCAATAATTCAAGCACACAAACTTTTAAATCCTTAGAAATACTTCCAGGGTAACTGGAGTTGGTTCTTTGAAGTAAAGACTATTATCACATAGTTGCAATTGCTACTGCGCCTCCATGCACACATGCTCAATTTTCAACATAGTTGTATTTGAGACGAAGAGCACGACCAAGCCCCCTCTCAAACGATAAGCATTAGCCACCCGTATCACAAGCAATTGGAAAAACATTAATACAGCAGAAAAAAATAACGTTACCACGTAGCAGTGGGAGGGGGCTTCTCTGCCTTACAACTGCCCTAGACTTGTGCAATCGTAACAAAAATTACATAGGTACTATTAACTGGTAATATTTACTAACACAATTAACATTTATCAGTACAAGGAAATCACTGAGGTTGTTCACCATCACATGGGTAAGACAGCAGCAACAAGATGATCAATAAAACTGGGGAAGGCCACTGCAAACGCTGTTTGTAGACCAACTAGTTTAAAGACTGGTACCTCCACAATGAGTCAATAAATGAATGTGCTCCTGAGTTACTTCTCCACAAATCAAAAGAATAACAATTTCATTGTACCAAAAAGGGAATTTGTTATCCTACCCTCAGTTGCATGGGTGGGAGTAAATCTTCGTGTACAACACTTGGAATTTATCACTGTATCTGCTCTACATTCACTGTACGAAAACATTCTCACAGGACACTTGCTACATCGTTTCACCTTACAGGATGAAAACATAATTCCATCAGGCGATCAAACTTGAACCCACAGAAGTTTACTTGCACCAGAACAGATGAAAAATAAACCTAAAATGGAAGAATTTGAAAGACCGCTCAAAAAATTGTCATGTTTTTACCAGTAACTCTGTATTTGCAGGAACTACTACCAGGCAACTATTCCAAAAGCTCCTGCAGTCCAAAGTAAGTTTCTGTTTTGTGGTTGCAATTTTTGTAATCCCCATCTAAGCCAAGCGACAGCTGCTCCGAAATTTGTTTTCCTAAGAGAATCATGTTACAGTGAAATGAATCATAGCCGGATCAGTGATACTGTACTGGGTACAGTTGTTTACTCCATTTTTCCGTGGTGACAAGTCAAGGGTTAATCTTATGACTCAGCCTGACAAAACAAGTCAGCTGGAGACAGGGCCAATTTTTTGAACTTGATTTCAGACAGACATGCCGTCAGCAGAGGAGCACTGAACTGACATGCACTTTGTAGCCCAAATTGTTTCCACTCATGACCCTGTACTGTGTGTCAAAAACAATAAACTGCTTGTTTCTAAAGTATGTAAAAAGATTATGAAAGCTGATGCAGAGCATAACACTGACCTACTAATAAACCAAGCTACCTGTCGGAGAGTATTTTGAAAGATCCTTTAAACACTAAGAGATTTTGTGAATGAACTACATTCTCTCCCCGAAAACAAACTTTTGCAGGAAATACATTTTTGTCCAACTTGTCAGAGCCAGAAAGCAAATACACAATAAGCAGATGTAACCCATCATTCGAATTTATAAAAAATAAACATAATTTCTTCAGATCACTGAAAATTATACTGTATGAAAGATAATTACGTAACTGTCTAAACGGACAAGAGCCATCCTCTGGGCAAACGTATTCCACAACAAGAGACTGAAATATTAAAACACTTTTTAAAAGTTATTGCTTTTTATCACAGTTTTATTATTTTAAACGGGTCTATTCAAACACAACAAGCAGCAAAAACTTTTACAACGAATTATGTGCAACTGGAAATTGAAGTTCCTTTTTCACCAACTCTGATGTGTAAATCCAAGTACCACGAGTTTCCTCGGGGAGAGTTGGCTGCAGTCCTGCTGAAAAAATGGCAACACGGTAGGAGCCCAAACGTGCATTCGATGGGGATACCTGTTCTCCTTTCTTACTAATTTCCATTTAATTTTTAGGGGCTAGGCTAACCTGCTATCTTCAGAAATAAGGCGAAGGCAACTGTCCTGGAAGTCTCTCCTTTCCTCCCCACTCTGTCCAAGGCTGGAACTTCTTATCAATTTCAACCACATTTGACCAAGCAACAGATGTTCACAAGTGATTAAGTTCTTACCAGTTCTAAGAAAACTGGAACCTGAACAAGAGAGACAGACCCCAACTGATGCCCCACTGAAATAAAGGCAAGGAATGGGGGATAGAGGATAAAAGACAAATTCATAGATAATTAGTCTGACACTGAACAACCTGTTGCTAATTAAAATATACACAGTAACTTTGAGCTGTTTCTTATGCAACAATTCAGAAAAAAACATAATCTAGGCATTTTAGGACTCCCAACGCCACTTACTATAAAACCACTCATTTATGATGATTAACTATAGCAAGGCCAGAGTCAGGATCATCGATCAAGGACGCACTGAACATCACAAATAATGTTGCTGTTAGACAATATTTCAAGCCTTAAAAACAAACCTGGCTGTTTTAAGGGGAAAACACATCGCCTATTAGACTGTCCTCTATTTATCAGTTAAGTAAATGTTAATTTAATTTAAAATCCTGGAAGCACAGCCTTCTGTTGTTAACCAACCACTAAGTATGCTGCTCAGCAGAGACAGAGTAGACTAACTGCATGGAAGACAACTTAAAATAACCTAGTGGACTAAATTTGATAGGCAAAACCCCCACAATACCCAAAGGAAGATGTTTTAAGCTAATTAATTTACTAATCTGTGCAAGAGCTAATATAGTTCAGTGGTTTTCCTGTTGAAAAGGTTTGTCTTTGACTTCACATTCAACATCCATGTTACTACAACCAGGGAAGAGGGAACAGTCCGAAGGGACAGAGAATAGGCAGCAAATGCTAATGAAATTAATATTAGTTGCTATTCACCAGTTTTACCCAGCAATATGACAAGGTTTGGGGGGGTGGGTTGGGGGATGGTTGTTGGGGTTTTTGTTGATGGTTGGGGGTGGGGTTTCGTTGTTTGCAAAAAACTCCAGTTACCTATGACAGATATGGGTAAAAAATAAAGTTAGTGTTTTTTTTTAAAAAAAATTCAAAACTACAGCTAGGAAGCTTCTCTTTCAGTAGTTTTCCAAATAAAATTGAATTTCAGATGTTTAAGTTTTTACATAAATATTTTACTAGAATAGAAAGAATGAGGAAACAAGTGCTGTATATCACATTCTTCAGAGTCAAACACAAAACAATTTGAGGATGTCTTAAAACTTGTTCCAAAATCTTTCAAATACAACTTTGATAGGATATTGCTCAAATTCAGAAAGTGTTATTATTTTGTGGAAAATATTAAGCACTTATGGTTTGAACGCCTCTATATGAAGTTCTTAATTACCCATATCTGCATTTAAAAGTAAATAAATATGTTTATTATGCTGAGGCAATAAATTATCCCATCAGAAGCCAGCTAATCATTATCCCAAAATGTGCTAAAAACCTAGCCAATCTAAAAATGTGTACAGATCTTAGAAGAAATTTAAAACTTGAAATGAATTAGCAAGGCTGTGTTACCAAAACGTGCAGGAGACTACTTGCATCACAGATCTTTTCATATCAACTCAATATGGCCAAGAAAATTTATATGAAAAATTAAAAAGCGATTACGGGGTCCCTCTGCTGGCGCAGCCTTAGTAACACCAAACTTCCACTCCATTCCCGCAGCGCAGTGCCTTGTCCCCCTCCTCCCCTGCCCAAAGCCGCTGGGGCCATCTCCCCGCAGGCAGCCCCACAGCCACAACCCCAGCCCAGCAACACCCGCACGCTTCTGAATGTACCAAATAATTCACTGTTAGAGAAGCTCTAGAATCTTGCATATCAAAATGCAAAGAGCTAATAGTGCCTCAGCACATACTCCCTGCATCTCTCCCCTTCTTCCGTACTCCAGCTTGCTGCCTGGAAAAACTGTTTTCCAAATGAAAACGTGCGAGCTATCAAAGCCAGATGAGCAATCCTTCTGTCATCCATCGTTAGGAATCTGCCTACTGCTTCCCCACAGAAAGAAAAAAACGCGAACAACTAACCCTAGCTATCGGTGCAAATGGTATGAAACCTCGTAACTAAATCTCCACGACTGTACACTACTTGCTTTCTTTTTAAGTCTTGACATCACAAGAAACTCTGTGGCACTAAAACAAGAGGTAATTCAATTCAGTTTCTTTGCTTCAGTGTGTAAATATACATCTTCATCTGAAATTTCATTTAAAGATTACACAGTGCTTTAATTTCAGTCCCATTCTTTTGAAAAAGCAATCATTCTTGTACTGCCCATTTCCGACAAGCAGCACGGTCACGGTCAAAGCAACTGGCCGAACATTTGGGCTGAGCAAGCAGCTGAAAGGGAACAGCTTGGGTCAACAGCACGTAAAGGTCCAGCAACACAACCTTGCTCACTACTTTCCCAGCTGACTTCAGGGGTTGTAAAAGCCTTCCCACCAAAACCACAGGTATTATCAAGCAAAAGATATTAATAAATCGTCTTCAAAAAAAGCTTTTATCCTTATCTATTCTTATAAAACACCATACTAATTTATGGTAAAGGACACATTAATCTTTGAGGTAAAGCAGAAGTTGCAGCAATTCCATACAACTTCTCCCTAAATTACACGAGCTGCAATTCAGTCGTTATTTTTTCAGATAACAGTTTTAGAACTATGCACAAAGTTCTTTTACGCAGATCTGCACTCTTCACTTAAAGGCATCTAATATGCTCATTTTGCTATGTTGTGAGAATTTCAAAAATAAAGTATCTCCAGTAAATCCACACACAGAGAAATAATTTGACATCATTATATAGCCCTCATATACACACATGCAGGATTTTCACAGAGAAGATCTCTCCGCTAAGCAACCTCTTAACAGTTCACCACAGTCAGATGACAGAACAGTTAGTTTGAAAAATGATCTGATTGCAATAAAAAAAAAAGCTGTTAAGAGAGGGTTACTTAAGTACCTTCATCCTAGTTCAGCAAGAACTCCACCTGAACTCTCACAGCAGGACTTTGCAATGGACTGTTTAGCTGTTTAATGACAGCTAAATGTTCTCATATGGCAAAGAGCAGCCAGGATGCTACAATCTGAGGTTACTGCTGTTGTCAGAGAGATTTCAAATAAAGGCCATGTTGAAAAAAAGCCTACAGCAATCTAAACAGAAAACCAGGTCTTTTTCTTAATGAACCTAAAATCTTAAAGACACTTTTTGCTTGGTTTGTAACGTAACTTAGGGGTTGGCTGTTTTGTATATTTGCCTTTTGTTCAAGCTCACAGATGAGCACGGTGCTTAAAGAGGAGTACAGAGGAAGTCCCTAAAAACGTTATCCCTTGAATCAGGCGACCAAAGAATGAGCATAAAGCAGATAGGAAGACGGCAGACAGAGCCACGAGGAAGAAATCATAAGTTCTGTGTTGCATTATCCGTAAGCATTTATTTGCTCAGTTTCGTTATTTTAAATTGCACAGCACAGCGCATCAGAGGCCACGGTCAGGCGAGTTACCACTGTCTCCGAGAGCGTTAGATCCTAAAGACAAGTGACAGCTGAACGCATCACTTGACTGCACAAGGCAATTCAGAACAGCTCTGACCAAACTAAATGCTGCTTTCCACATTTTGACACCATTTCTGGCCAGTGGGAACAAATACTACAAAAAAAAAATCCCACTAGAAAGTCAGTTAAACACAACACCATAGTCAGTTAAACATCACACGAATTATCTGCCCAGGATGCTCCAAAATTTTTATTCAGAGCCACAGATTTCACAAAAGTATTCCAAGGACATTGCTTTACACCAGGCAACTTTAATACACATCAAACCTGCTAATACTGAGGATACTTCTCTAAAAAAACTCCAATCAGCATGGTGAATGTTGTATTATTTTTAATACAATCTAAACATTAAAGTCTCAAAAACTGGGTTTCAGATAAACCTTCAGAGGACTGGATCCTTCCCCACTCCACCATTTCAATCATCTCCTTTTACCCTTCAGGAGGCATGGAGGAAGGAGGGAGCATAGAGGGGAGTAAGATCTACTATTTTTCTTCTGGTACCATTGGTATCTTTACGAGACATTTCTTGAAACGCATTTCTCAAGCTCAGTCTTAAAAGGCTAGCATAATAGCAAAAAGAAAAGTGCCTTAAATGTTTGGGAGGTAGTTCTATGCATGCAAACAAAGCTGTCTCTAGCTTTGCTTCATAAACAATTCTTGCAATAAATTAGCACCTATCAACTATAGGTGTACTATAGAGGGTGATATATTCGGAACCCCTATAATCAAGCTGTAAATCGTCTTAAATGTATTGAAAAGCATAATGAGTTTGAATTTAGAAAGAAATATCTGGTATTAGAAAATACTAATTTGACAATCTCTTATTAAGTAAACAGCAATCTAAAGTTTAATATTAACTGATAGTCTCAGTTACTGTGGCAAGTCCAAAATACTCAAAATAGTTATTAGAAATGGCACTACACAGAAAACAATCAGGTATTTGTGTGTCATAGCTCATTTTCTGTAACAAAAAAAAATAATCAAAAGACACGACATATTTCAGGTTTTTTCTCTAATATGAGACTAATTAAATGGAAAAATAATAGTGATAGATATTCACACTAATTTTCTTAGAATTATGACCTCATGATAGCTACTGATACGGTCCTAATCATTACTATTAGCTTGAAATATTTTCCGAGTACACATGTATGCTTCTGCTCATAGCCGGTCCATAACTAGGTGGCAATCTCCCCGTGCATTTCCAAGGGAGCCTAACTTTTCTTTCTTCTCCCTCTGCAGACTTTGCAGCTCCATGAAAACCCTGACACTCCGCCCTTCCTAACCCATCCCTGCCAATCCCTTACAACTGGTTTCAAGTCACACGGCGTTCTGAGTCTCTTGGCTTAGTTAACTCCCACAATCAGAAAAATTCTCAGAAACACAACAGTTTCATATCTCTGAGGATAATGTGACTCACTGAACAGCATTTCCCCCGTGCTATAATATAAACAGCCCATCATAATCTTCCTGTTCACTCAAGCCTGACTTGAGCTAACAGTGAGAAAAAAAATAAACCACTGATTTTTTAGCTTCTATCCTCCACACAAGGCTTTAAATTTAGTAGTTGCAGTTTAACATAAATGCTTGCATGTCAAGATTCAAAATGTTTTGGGCAATGACTCACCACTTAGCAACTTACGACAGGAAAACTTAAAAATGCATTTGCCTGGCGCATTTAGTTTTTATGGTCAAAGGACAAGTTCAGATTGAGTTGCATTCCAGAAAGTAACTAAGCAATTCATTAGCACTTCTCTGTGTAGCTATTTTTACTTTAGGCCCTGATAAGAAGACATGAAGAAAGATAAACCTCAAAGCAAGTGATTTCAGAAAATACCATACAAATCCAAGAGAAAAAGCAGCAAGCCAGGGCAAGATTTTTTCTTTAAATCATTATTTCTTGAAAGTTTGTTAGTAAGTTACAGTTATCTAGGAAATTAAGTAACTGTTGAGTATCTGTTGACACGGTAGCCCCATGCTAACACAAAAACACTGCAGAAAACAACCTTTCAGAAACTGAAAAACAAAAAAATAGATTTGTATAACAACATTAAGTATAATCTTTCTTGTGGTTTTCCATATTATAATTAAACTTCTCTGCACAACCTATTGGCTAAATCATTTTTTATCTTTCCCACAACACATTCCGACTTCTTACCAAGCTATATTTAAAATGAAGGCAGCACTTACATAATTACCTACTCAATTAAAATTTCCTATGACACTCGGTGAAATTTAGTTTTGTGTCATCTTCTAAACACATAATATCTCATATCACTTTTTTTTTGGTAATCTGCCATTTTGCTCCCAGCCTCTATTCAGCAGCGAAAGCGCTGAAATACAGAGAAACAGCACTTCATCTGCAGCACCGCAATCACTGATTATTCACAGTAACTGCACTTTATTGCGCAGATTGCCGCACTGTTCATACAAGTAACATTCATCAGCGTTTTGTTGTCTTCACTCTGCTCGCAGAAGAACAACTCAATGAAAACCATTTTAAAAATACCGCTTCTTAAAATTAAAGCCTGCTAAGAGAAATGGGAGAAATTTTTCATTCGCTATAATGATTTCTTTACCTGGATGACGCTACTAAATATTAAACATGTAATGTAAGCTTTATTGCTCGCCTAGAATTGCAGCAATAAATTACAGGAAAATCGCACTGCTATGTGTTTTAGCTTCTCTGACATTTTAAACGTATTTTTGTTAATCTAGCAGAAATCATCTGCTAGACTGCAAAGCCACCCTACATAACACGCAACTGTTAAAATGTAAATTGCCAAACTATTTTTAGCTGCTGCTGAAGGGGAAAAAAAAAGGCAGGGGGGAGGAGGACGAATAATATCCCTGGCCTGGGGAACAAGGATTGGAGGCACGGCGCTCGCGCTGTTTGCCAGGCAGCTCTTCAGCCTCCAGCGGGGCCCGACCGCTTACGCAAGCAGCAGCTCTGCCGAACGCCGGCAGCTGCGCCCCGCCGCGCAGGTAGGCCGCAGGCTGGGCCCGCAGCTCTGCCGAGCGCCGGCAGCTGCAGCCCGCCGCGCAGGTAGGCCGCAGGCTGGGCCCGCAGCTGCCCCGGGCCGCCCGCCCGCCCGCGGCTCCACCTGGCAGCGCCGTCCCGGCCGCCGAGCAGCCCACCAGCCCCGCCCCGCGGCCGGCCCTGAGGGGATAACGGCAACGCCGCTCCGCTGGGCGCTCGCCTGGCCGGGACTCGGGCGCGCGGGCTCATTGATAAACAATTTTCTTCCTGTTACGAATAAAGCCTATTTAATACCACGGAACACCCCGACACCGCTAAATTATCACGGCCACTAATGATTCCTCCACCAAAACCCTTCCAATCTTTTTCTTCAAAGCCCTTTATTCTCGAAGGACAGATTTCCAAGCAAAGAGGGACCAACAAACCAGTTGCTGGAAAGCTTTCCCGATGCCAGGCTGAAGTTAGGCAAGGCTTAATGAAGGCTTTAAAATCCACCAGGGCTTCACAATGAACATCTGACTCGGTGATTTATGCATATTAATAACCTCAGTCCTACTGAGGCAAGGCGAGCTGTACATGTCCTCCGAATCTTAATGTCTTCAGCTCCACTGGGATTATTACAAATGTAAATTTCTAAGATTCTCAGCTATTAATCTCTGTCTGTCCTCCTGTTCAGCAACATAATGACTAATTAAACATCAAAAGACCTGTACAGGAGATCTTCTTTGACAGCTCCTGGCCCAGCTCTCTTCCCAAGAGAGGAATTCAAATGACAGGGACAAGTGGGTAGAAGCGTATGAGCAAGCTGCAAATCACTGCTATGAAATCTAAAAATTCCACATCAAATGTGTATTTAGCCCTCTAGAACCACTCCCAAGTACCCAGCCGAGCTGTTCACATCCAGCGGACAGCTTTCCTTATGCTAGAGTTCAGTCATTTGTATGTGTGTCAGGTAAAGAGAGCACGATACAAGCAAAAAGCCGCAGTACTTACAGAAGAAGGCAAACCAGGGGGCACCTTTCGTACTTTCTTTGTCTGTAGAGGATCTGTACACAGAAAAACAATGCTTCATCAAGTATCCACACTACAGATGAAAAAGGATAAAAAGCTACGCTACACAGTTTTTTATTTCTGCAATGGATTTCTTATGTTCCAATTTCATGCATTTTTAATTATGCGCCAATGAAATGTCTTTCACATCAATACAAGAATGTGCTTAAATATATAACGTACCGATGTTCTCTAAAAAAAAGCTTTGCTAAATAACGACTTTCGATTCTTTCCATGAGGAAAGCAGTTATTCCTAAGTACACTGATACTGAAGGGTACGCTGATGCCCTTACACACTTGCTAAGAAACAAAGTAAGATTTTGGGATCTATAAGGAGGAAAATGGGACTAATTAGCGAGAGAAATGCTCTGCCTTTCTGCACTTCAGAGTAAAGACAGAACTATCATAAAGGAATTTATGACATGTTAAAGTATGACTTATACTCTAAAAATACTAACATGATGTAAGTTTCTGTAGCATTTAGACTATACCAAGGTTGTAAATAAACAGCAAATCTGATGATCTAATTACTTTTCTTCAGTAATAAAGGCAATACAACTCAAATTCGCATGTAAAAGTAAAGCTGGATGTATGATACCTGCTTCCTTCTACCAATAATTGTTGTAACACCACAAAGGTACCCAGCAATTTCACTATCTAAATGCAGAATCTGAACCAGTTTAGTCAGCTGCTAATAAAATTAATCTGAGCAGTATGCATGCAAATTAGAAGTTAACTGATGTTCTGAAGAGAAGTATCTGGCAAGATTACCAGTTCTGCAGTTGACTGATTGAGTCTTCAATTAAAACACAAAATTCTTATTTTTCTATTTTCATTCAGAACATTTAATCACAATTTTGTTACATGATATGGCAAGACAAAGGCAAAATAAGATGAGAGTATCTGCTGGATATCTTTACACTGATCATTCCCCATAGGGCATGTTCGAAAAGAAAATAAAATGACTTCTGGAAGAGATATTTACACTGCACTCAAAGTGTCACCTGGAAGGGAACACTGATGGGTTTCAGTGAACTTTAGCAGCAAATTTAATTTTGAGTTTGTTAAAATCCTGGTCAAGTGACTCCTTCTCGAGAATAAAACAGCCATAATTCGACTTTGCCATAATTCTCAGGCAGCAGTTTAGTAGCATTTAACTAGTCCATTTAAAAAAAAAAAAAAAAAAAAAATCAGATATACTTTGTCAAGCCATTGGAAGCAAGACTCAGGATAAAAGGGCATTTCTGGAAAAAGCTGTCCATAAATTTGAAACCACCACCTGCCATGTCCCGGGTTACAGTCGCCCAGATTCAGCCATGACAGAAACAGCAACATCACGCTGTTACCAGTTTGAACAGGTTTACACCCCTTGAGCTTCTCTTTCAAAGAAAGAATAAATAAGAGTACTACTCAGAAAACACCACGCTTCACCTTCGTTTTGTTTAATTTAATAATATCTGGAACTACCAAACTATATAGTTTGCACAAGAAACTAACTTAATTGCATATTCAAGTATAGAATAGAAACCAGACAATCTCATTTAGGACTCTCCCTCAATGACCCTTCGTAACTCTCACCATAACCCTTCTGCCTACGTCTGTATCACTCTCTGTCCAGCACCCGAAGTCATGCCCTAACAGCCCCTCTGCCACTCAAAACCATAGCAGGCTACTATTATAGTAATTGCTCACTAAAACCGATACAATGAGGGCTAGAACTTTAGTAATAATAATAATAATTAAACCCAAACCCAAAGTTGGTTTAAAACCCAACTCTTTTCTATTAAGGTTCAAACACCCTTCCAAGCACTAAACAATTTCAGTGAACTTTCCTCAGACTGTTCCTCTTCTGAAACAGATCTGAAGAACCACTGTGTTTGAGTCTCCTATTCTGAGGAACACGAACACTTGCAAAAGTACTTGTAAAGAAAGACAACCCCAGATTAAATGGCAATTGGCTTGACAACAGGTTAAAAAGTTGTACAAAAAAGGTATTTTAAAATACATACATACACATATACAAACACACACATATATGTCGCTAAAGTTCAAACACACACACATATGTAGGTGAAGTTTCAAAGTCATATTTTTATAATTAAAGATTTAAAAAACAATTTCAAGCACGTTCAGGACTATTTTAATGCCCAAGGAGTTTGCAGTTCTAGTTACACCCAAAGTTACTTCAAGAAACAATTTGCATTTGATGAAATATTTTGAGTAAAGTATGGTTTAAGTTATACAGTTCCAACAAACAAGATTTTATGATGGAATGGAAGTGCTATACAGAATGAGGAGCATTAAAAACCCAAACACATAACTAAAGTAATCCTGATGACATAACATGCTAACATTGAAATATGGTAGCTTTTAAACTAGAATATCAGGTTACCGTCTCTCCTTTTATATCAAAAAGAATTTTTTAAAACTTGCACACCCAATTATTTGTGATAGTCTTATAGCAGAAAAGATAGAACAGCCAGCTCATTTCTAATTCCCTAACTCAACAGAAAGTCGTTAGATCTATGAAATATTACCACTATGATTGGGTAGGAAAATTTGATTTATCTCTAAGTATCTCCAGAATAAAATATTGTCATAGGATTGTAACAATTTTTAAGCAAGTTCCCGCCTGCATATTTTGCAAGGTAGTTTGATTTTAGGATAAACTACGAGTCTCCAATTGCTAAGAACTTTTAAGGCATGTTGAACCAATTACAGTCAACTACATATTGCCCTGAATAAAGTTACTTTTAGCATATAGAAGGATAATTGTTTCCCCTTTGTGTCCTTCCCCTACTAAATAATGGTAATGACCTCAAGGTCAGGCATTTCCAGGAGTTAATGATGGCATGGGTTAAGGGCACTCAGCTGGTCATCAGCTCCTATCCATCTGTCATTATTGCTTTTGCAATTAAGGGTTTTATTGGAGTTTCTTTTTCGTTTTATAAGCAATACTGACCAGTGTTGAATCCAAACTAGCATCTCAAAGAAAATGTTAATAATTCTGTTTTATCTCTCACGTAGCAGTTTTCTGTAATTTCAGTTGCTCAGTAGAGAGCAACCTCCAGTAGATAAACGAACTGTCAAAGAAAATAATAATGTCTGCAGAAGTGCATCGCAAACGGAAGTTTAAAAACTATCTGTATAACTCACCAAGAGCTGGTGAGTCATGAAGTGGTCTTCGGCGTTGATTTGTGCCAGAAAACGGGTAGTAGGGTGTTCCAGGTTTTCCCGAGGACGATAGCTGACCTGGACTTCCAAGCCCCATATCTGACCGAAGCAGACTAGACTGCAAAATATACAGAGAAGAGTAAAATTAAGCTATATAATAACTCAGCTGCTAATATACCAGGCTAACAAACTATTAACCACACATACTGCTCTTCGCATTTATAGGAATTTACCAGGCTTTCAGTAAAGGTCCTAGAGTTCAAAAAAAAAAAGTTTACTTTTAAAAATTAGCCTTCAGAGAATATACTATAGCGGAATTCAGAAAAGCAGAACAAGTTTGGCTGTCAGTCTCCAAAAAAACATAACCATTTTGGTTTAAAACATCTGAAAGAATCAATTAATACTTAAATTCTAAACAAAAATCATAATGCTTTGTTTAGTTTGCAATGTAACACCTCTTCTATTACACAATATAAACATAATTGATAAAAACTGCTAAGAGTTTATAGTGTGACATTAGGTTTTAGCACATACTTAGAAACCCAGACTTATATTACATACATAAAAACATGGAATAATTGTCCAAAAAAAAAATCAAACTGGCAAAAGAGATAACAGATTAGATTAAAGCACAGAACATAAAAGATTATGACATTTTGATAACTTCAAACCAACAATGTAGTTGAACCCTACCCTTTTTGTTCCCTTTTTATGCAGCAAATACACAAATTTAACAAGTGCATTATACATTGTTTGGCCTCACACTATCTGGATTTCTTCTGTTAAACTGAAATGAAGGTTGGTGATTTATGAGAATATAGTTTTTCCATGGCTGATACCATGCTTAGCCTTGTTTTAGTCTGAAAATCCCCAGCCTGGGAGTGAAACCCACAGAACTGTTTGTACAGAAAACATAATATAATGCCACCCAGCAGTGAAAATGCATTCACCGCTGCTTCGCTCCTGGCTGTTGCATACAGCTTTCCTCAGCCAGCAGCATCCACTCTGTGTGACACGTAGCTGAAGACACTTTGCTTTTAGTATCTGCGAGATCAGACAGTGTTTTAAGGTCACCATGGAACCAGCAGCCTTCAGAAACAAGTGATTTGGTTCCTTCACGCTTGGTCATTACTTGGAGCAGTCCTCCCGTTACAAAGGGGGTAAAAGCATGGCTGTCAGGACAACGGTCACGTTTCGACTACATTTAAACTGCGCTAACATTTCAACGGTCAGAGATGACACTAAGACAGAAACTGCTGGCTGGACTAACGTTTTTACCAAAACAAGCTTGAGGTGCCACCTAGCCCAAGTTTCTCCTTCAGCCCCACCGTTCCCGAGCCAGCTTTCCTCCTCCCTTCAAACCACTCTCAGCACGAAGCGAACGCACACCGGTGGGTTCCAGAGGTTGCCAAACCAGACGCTTGCAGGCTGGGTCATGGCAGGAACCGCTCCAGTGCTGTTGCTGCCTTCTAGGGCTACAGCAGCCCACCGGAATACGCGCAGAGGCCATTGCTCCTGGCCCTCCTCACCTCTCCTTCTAAGGCTGAATACCCTCATTCATAAACAAATATATTTTTTGGATTAGATTATATCATTCAGGCTGGTTCTTTTGGTGTGATGACTTGTGAAAGGTGAGGCCAACTCACATGGCTCTCAGTAAGGTACTCAGTCCCTTCTAACTTGCAATGCACTGGGATTAGCGGAAAATCCAGAGTTAATATAAAATTACAGACTATATACAAAATAAGCAATAGCCTTAGGTGTGTTCTTCCAGATAAACAGTTTTGCATCACACCACTACTGAAATGTCTATCTTTACTTGTCTGATGACTAATTTGAGCATGAAAATCTTATATTTTAACTGAAAAGAGTGGGATGTGAAAGAGTCACCCTGTTACAAACTAAAGGAGGGCCCAGAAGTGTTAGCTATCTCTTACAAATCTATCATACAGTTTGAAGAACAAAGTTAACAATGATTACAAAAAGTTAGGACATAAAGTCTCCCCTGAACTCAATTTCTTCATTCTTATTCTTACAGTAATATAGTCTTTACATCAGAATTATTAATATAAAACTCATATTGACATGAGATACCCTTAAGGAGTGAGGTGGTCTTTAACAAAGTATACAGACAATATATGGGGGGGAGGGAAAATCTGCTTGTAGACTGTTTCAAGATTTGCTAATTTTGCCTTTGACAAACAGTTAAGAATTTCTTGTTTTGCATTATTATTATCAGAATATCCAGCAAAGATGCTATTCTAAACATTTATTCGAGTTTTAGTGGTGAAGACTGTGCAGGAAATCTGGGTCACACTTTGTGAAAAGCAGTTCCTCCAAACCAAGACTGTCCGAAAGAAGAAATGAAACCAGTTCTGCATTTAGCCCAAGAATACCCAGGACCGAAGGAAAACTTCTTTCCACCGCCCGTGGGCAAGGGAAGGAAGTGTTGTGATAGCTGTCATTTTGAAGTAGCTGAAGCAGGGTCCCCCAGTCGCAGAATCCCCACACCGCTGAGGCTGGCAGGGACCTCTGTCCGGCAGCCCCTGCTCGCTCAGAGCTGCTGTCAAACACCATTAGGAACTATGTCCCATTCACGCCCAAGGCAGCCCTCCCCGCTCCCCCCCAGCAGATCCTCCTGATCACTGGCAGCGATTCTGGAAACCTACGGGATCCATACAGATGCCTCAGACGCCTCCAACAAAGGGGTGGAAGGGTTCTTAGCCCCTCTGTTCCCCTATGCAGTAAGGGGGAAGGGAGATGACAACCCCCCCCCACCCAGTAAAGACTCGTAAACGCGTTTCTACCAAGCCACTCCAAAAGGCATGTGCCTATATCTTTTCCAGACTTAACCTCCAACCTCTACCTCATGACATTTACCACTCTTGCTTTTGTCCTAAGCATTCCAGTTCTTGACATTTTCATCGAACCCTGAATTTCAAAGCAGCATGGCTACTACAACAACATAAATAAAGTGTATAAGTAATATAATACACAGCCAGTAATCTGAAGCTATGCAACACACTCTAAAGAAGTTTCCTATCTATACCGTGTTTGTTTTTTTTTTTAAAAAAAAAGGAAAAAAAAACCCAAACCGAATCTCACAACCCTGCTCTACCATTGCCACAATCAAATGAAGCATCTGTTTAAAATCTTATAATTGTTCCTCAGTCCTCCGAAAGAAAATAAAAATAGATGTCATTAGTTCAGCTTATTGATTTTTCTGCCTGTCTGAACCAATTGAGAAGCAATATTGATTAGGACTGATCCTTTCCTAAGGGCATCTGATAAAGAAAGGAATACAAAAATACCACTGAGGATAGCAAAAAGGCTTTGTATTATCAACACCAAGCTCCTCCTGACTAAGTGCCCGAGGTCCCTGCACAGAGGCGGATCGCTTACATACATAGTTTACAGCACTCTCCGCAGAGAACATGCACGCTCACTCCAAACCTCATCTGCCAAGCACAGATCCAATTACTAAAGAATAATCAATGGCTCGTTATTCTCCTGAACGCTGCTGAGTCCTGTCTGCATTACCATTCTAAACAAACAGGCATCACTCTTAAAAAAATGCCTCTTTGGATCTTATAAGGCATATTCCCAGCTTCAAGGTAAACAAGAATTTATTTAAAATAATATTTTCCCTAAGGACCGTGTGTTCAACAACCAATCTAAAAAAAAACAAAAAAAAAAAAGGAAAGAAAAGAAAAAAGGCTTTTATTACAATCAACTAAGAACACAGCAAGTCTAATTCCAAAGACAACAGAGGAAAAGAGGTAGACGTGGCTGCTTTACTTCTCAAATTTATCACTTTCAGCAAAACCGAGAAACAGTTTTGACAGCCTGAGGGAAAATGGCATGGCCTGACCCAAAAATTAAGGGCTTTTACAAAGGCCACTATCTAGACAAATGCTTTAAAGGGGTCCTTTTCCTAAAAAGTATTCTCATAAAAATGAAAAGCAGGGGAGTCATCCATTCAAACACTGCGAGGGTGAGGTGTGGGGAAGGAATCATCTCTGCATAGGGGAGGGTGTGTGTTCAGGCACCTTCGTCACAGAAAACAAGGAACTTCACATTGCAGCTGCACTTCCGTGCACGCAAAGTTAGCTTCCATTCAAGCTAGCAAGTTAATCAGCCATATGCTTATATCAAAATGGTATGCCTGAGATAAAAAAAGCTCCTTACTCAACATATTTGTTAATGGTTTTTAAATTGGTTCTTTCACAGAATTCGAGCGTAAAAGTAAGAGTTTGACTACTCTGGAAGTTTTCTGTTTCCCTAGCCCAACTCTACGAATCTTTAGAATCCCAAAGATACAACTTGATGCCAAAATACTGCTCTGCACCGGCCAGCAGAATTCTAATACGCTGGTAAACAGTTCTTTGATTTTCCTACTCTGATATAAAAAAAGAAACATGGACAAGTAAAGGCCTACAGACATCCTCCCGTAACACCCTGCGCAGCTCTCTGGCATTTAGGCTGTAGGTAGACAGGACAGCCAAGCTATCCTGCAAAATACACGAACGTTTTTAACAAACACACTCCATACACCACAGGATCGTATATTAGGTTTTACCTTTTCAAAAATGTATTTGTTATAGGCAGTTAGCCTTGTGCTTCTTGGTCTAAATTTTGTTTACGATCCTTTTTTTTTTTTAATGCAAACATATTAGCAAACACTTTCAGATCTCAGATTTTCCTAGTGCAGCCATAGCCAAACTACGCAATAGTTTCACTTCAAATACAACTGTGTGCCTTTACATTATTCATTTTTTTCTATCAAAAGAATAATATGGTTGAGAATGAAAGCATTAGCCCATTACAGGCAACCAATTATGACCGAGTCCTTGTGCCGGCAGAAGGCAGGCTGCTTCGGTAGTGAAATGAGCGCTGCAATTTCCCAACTGCAAAACTCCACCTTGAAATCGCCCCCTCCCCCCCAGTACACTAGTCAACTAGATTTTAATTTTCCTACTTTTTTTGCATTAGCTTCCCTTTCAAAAACAGTTGAGTCCCTATCCCGGGAGGTGTTCAAAGAATGTGCAGATGTGGCACTTGAGGGTATAGTTTAGTAAGAATGGTGGTGTTGGGTGGATGGTTGGGCTCAATGATCTTAGAGGTCTTTTCCAACCTATGATTCTATGCAAAACTCTACGCTTCGAGTCCCAGTAGTCAGGTTGTCCCTATTTAAGGCACGAAAACTGTCTAAAGTTTTAAAAAAAGACTACTGTAGTGTTTAGTTAAGAACTGAGAGCTTAAATACATTATTTTGTAAAAGTAAAGTAACGCAACAGCACTCGTTTCAATCTCATCCCTCCATTATCCCACCACATAGTCGTAGACAAACTCACCTGGCATTTCTCTGTCTCTCAGAGTTACGCAGAGCAGACAGTAAGCGCATTCCCTGCCTTATTGTAAACTCGAAATGCTGCACCAGGCAGAACAAAAGTTTCATACACATTTGCTTTTCTTCAGTGAGCCATCTGGATGACTTAAAGCATGTATATATAATGTGTCTCAATATACATGTCATCTTTCACGTGTCTTGCGTTATAGATCAACCTGGAAATTTGCGTGAGCTAGTTTAAAAGAATGTAACAAAATGGAGAAGTCAAACTCTGCTAAACTTGCCAAATCCCCCAGCTAAGCTGTGTACGTTGTTACGGTGATGGCAAACGAAAGCCTAGCACAAAATTAAAACATTAACAAGTAATTGCTCTGTGAGATACTACTACAGTACAGAGGTTTGGGTGGCAAAAAGACCATTCACCCGAGTTCCACGTCATGCAGTTTAAGCCAAAAATATAACCAAGATATAAAGTGTTGAATTTCACTTTATTTAAGTCTCTAATCTTTGGAAACTGTAATGAATATGCACTCCAAAATAGGAGCTGAATTTGGAAAAACATTGATATATGATGTAAATTCATTTTAAATTTAAATTCTAGATATATGTTTGCAATTATCAGCATGTTGTTAAAGAATCTCATCCTGAGAATATCATCAAATAGTAATGTGAAATACAGTGTTACCATTTTGAGAACAAAGGGACCCTGAATGAGTAATCAATAGCAACTGGCAGAAAATGAGGGATTAATTAGGATCCTCTCTGGTGTTTTGTCTCAAACACGGTTTCATTAAATATATTGTGCTAACCTGTACATCTTCAAGCCATTACCAATAGATTTGATCAGATACTTTTTTGGTCTGTTTCAGGAGGAGGAAAATATCAGAATTAAAAAACCAAAACAACATCTAAAGTGATATAAGATAACTTGAGCATTTTTTCTTGATCAATTTAAAGGAAATCAGGGGTTGCTAATAAAACCTCTCAGGAGAGGATCCTCTAACACCACGCTGATAATTGCAAACATATTCCTCATTTTAAAGAAAATACTCTGATCTTATAATCTCAGTGTAGTCTCTTGAAAATTTAATTATCATCTCCTATACCTAAAGTATCATGCAGGTTTGAGAAGATAATGACAGTCATCCATCAACTGCATCCTGCCAGTGCAATCACGTTAATCTAGCTCACTGGAGTAAAAAACAGCTACCTAGGGTACTAAATGCTGAAGTGATGCAACAGTATAAACAAAATAACAGACATTTAGTTTTACTGTCTTGCCAATTAATGTTAACACTGAAAAACAGGAAGGTATCAACATATTCTCTTTTTACACCAAGCTTTTCCAGATCACCGTGAGGTGCTTATTGAATGTGTAGACCTAAGCAGAATCTGCTACTACGGATAATTCTGTTTATGCGTAAACATACTGAGACTGAGCACAGGGACAGAGGAGGGAGAAGGAAGAAGTTTATTCAGAATTCCATCTATGTTTTTTTAAGCAGTGGGAGGAGTAAAGATTAAGCACGAAGAGAAGGAAACATATTGTATTCTTTCTGCACCTAAATGGCTTTAAAACACCTGATAATACAAATATTTTGAATTAGTCCCTTCCTTCTCTTTTGCAATAGTGGCTTCCCTGCACTGATACCGCATATTGGCAAGGCTACAAATTCTGCCTTACGCTTCTAAAGCGGCACCCTGCTGCTGGTGGTGTCCAGTCCCCGAGGTTATGCTGGCTCAGCTTGTCTTCACACATCCCCCCGGGCAAGGTATTTTCGCATTGCTGACTGAATTCTAGGCAGGCATTACTAAGCATTGTGATTACAGGTCAGGCTCCCCTCCCTTTGCCTTTGAATCTTTTCGCTACATTATGAAAACAGTAATTTGAACAGCTTCCTTACTGTGATTATACAAAAGCAGAAGGTTTGCGGAGAACTGCAAAATGTCAGCAGAGAAGCAGCTGAGGGGTTATTCATCTACTTTTTAATTTTTTGGTACCAGCCTTCCTGCTTTTCTCTATGATTACAAGATATGAGTAGAAGTCAACATTATAATAAAAGATTTTATGCTGACTCTTATTTACAGAAGTCAGACTATAAAAGATATTATACAGCTCAAACTATCCTTGCATCTGTTTTTCCCTCTGCATCTTCAGCAAAATTATTTCAAAAGATTTCAGACCATTAGTAGAATGTTTCATCTACACAGTATGGAAGCTTTGCATTTCCTCTCCCACAAAACCAAGAGAAAAATCTGACTCGCTCTAAGCACCAAGTCAGAAAATGTGTAACATAACGAGGGTTCAAAAACTATCACTAATACAGCAACCAGTTAGTTATCAGGACGTAACATGGAGGATCCACATGTTTTCACTTGACGTGAAAGCCAAGTCCAACACTAGGGTGCTAGTAAATGGATAGACGAGCCCAGTAAGCATCTTAGGCCACAATCCCCTCACCTTAATAAATGTTATCCTTCTCTCCCTGCTCTTTAGAGATGTGTGCCACAGGGAGCACTAGCATCTCAAAAAGCACTCCACAACACAACTGAAACCAATGCGAGTTGGATGGTTTAGTTCCACAGAAGAGGAATCAAAATGGCAAATCTGTCTTGTGCTTCTTTCCATCCACAGACTGTCTGCTCGAGGTACAGCCTCTCCCAGCCCACCCCAGGCAGCCAAAGCTAAGCAGCAGGTTGCTCACACCACTCATCTCTCCCTTCCCAACTCTACTCAGGGCCTGTATTCATCTTCAGAGCAACAATCTGTGCAGATGCAAAGTCTGCACAGGGACTTTATTTCCCTGTGAAGTAAGAAAGGAAGGTAAATGGGGGCTTGACATACTAAAGTAATTATAGGCAAAAGGAATAAACACTTCAAGAAAATCCAAAGGGCAATTCAGCTCATTCAGACAGACAGGTATGGCTGGGAGCAGAGAATCCAGCTAATCTTTTCCCCATCCTCCAATAATATCATAAATTTGTAATTGAGAAGCACCCAGCTCTGAGGCAGTAAGATTAGCTGGAGACAAATAGTAATTGGCCAAAGAAATTGTACCTGCCCTCCACGGTGTCATATGCTTTTTACTTCCTAAGGCAGCAATGTGTAAGGTACTCTGTCTCTCTACATATATATAGATTTACAGGATATTAATTACCTTAAATACAATCAAACACAATCAAAAATTAAAAGGAAGCAAGAAAATTTGCCAACCCTAAATAGTGTGAGAAAGTGAAGGGCAAGTAACAGTTTTTCTGCGTAAGAGATTCAAAATGATTCCTCGCAGAACTGCTCCCCCTTCGTAAATAGCATCCCTCCCCCAACTAGAACTAATTCCTAACACCTGCTACCCACATCATTCAGGGGGGATGTCTTTCCTGATTAACTTCAGGTGGTCACCTCCAGCACTGGAAAAAGAAATCAAGCCTGTGCCCAGCACATTTTTACTTTCTGAAAAGGTTCTGCGGGCTCCTTATCTACTGAGAGACAGGAAGTATTTTCCCAATAGCACAATAAGTAATTCACTTCAAATAAGTCATAATCAAGAGAAAGTTAATACTGCTTGATTTTACTTGTGAAGTAAAATGAAGCCAAATAAACTCAAGTCTGGACATTCCATCTGCCCTTAAACTATATATCCCTCTCCCCATCCCAACCTTTTAAGATGGTATCAGCTGGCAGAATCCAGAGCCACTGCTTCAGTTAACATTGTGTCAGCCTTTCCTTCAGAAGCCGTGTTTCTTAGAGATTGATAGCTCAGCTGTAAAAATCTGCTTTGGGGAGACACCTGATATCAAAGGTGTCAGAGAAGAGGAGATTAAAAAGAGAAAATTCACAAAATAAAATCAGTTTGTCAGCTTTAAAGTTATACTGGTATTAAAAACCCCACACATGTAAAAGCCTTAGAGTTTTTTATACTTCCATAACTCAGTATTACTTGAATTTAAATAGACATTATGTTCTCTACACTATTTCTAAAACCATATGAGGAAGGAGGAAAAGCAACTGGTGCCACTGCTTGTAGTCTTTTCTAAGGCCTCGCAAATAAGAAAGGTCCAGAATACCATGTATTTTTCTGCCTCATTCACAAGATCCATCTAAAGCATTTTCAAACATATTGCCAGCAGTGAGCAGGAAGAGCTTTCATGTTGCTGTTTAATAGATACGCTAATTCAAAAAAATCCCCAAAACCCGCATACCACCAAAAAAAAACAACCTTGTGGGTCCATAACTGATACAATCTGACATTTTTTATTAGCAAAGTAAATTCAAAACTTTTTTTTAACCACAAAGACTTGATTTCAAAACCTGGGCATTTAAAAAATAAAGCCTGAAGGGATCTGAGACGCTGGCTACAGGGGTTAGCCTGACATTCTTCAGAGAATTATCCACATTCTAGCATCCCTTTTGCCACAATATTACTTCCTCTACTGTCTACCACTTAGATGTTGTCTAAATATACCTATTTGCAATCATTTCTGAGACAAGCTATTTACATTTTTCTATTAAACCCTTTCATTAGTTCCTCCTTTTTTTAAAAATCTCTTCAATAACACTACAGTATCATAGGAGCAGATGGCACATCCTCAGTGCAGAGTAACTGTCTAATTATTTCTCCCAAGGAAGCCAAGCAGGGATGGAAGTCTTAGAGACAAGCAGTAACAGAAAGTTGCAGATATGAACAGAATCATACAGGAAGAAATGGAAACTGCAGAACTCCGCCTGTGCGTGAGAGGGCTCGCATGTGCAAACCTCAGACATACCTCAGGTTACCCAAGAAGAAACTACGAAATACTCACTGGCCCTACAAAGAAACACACCTAATGTGTGCAAAGCATCCTAGGAGCAACTGCAGAGACACGCTGCCATGCTGCTATTTGGGGACTACACCTGCAGAGCAAGAAAGACTTGTTTGGAAGCCTTCATGCACATTTAAAGAACAACCACGTTTTAAAATGCGATGTGCTACAAATACCTTTTCCTTCTTGGACTCGAAAATCTTAAGTAACATCCCAGCTGTCAGATGCCACTAAAACACTACTCTATCCCACTACTCACAATCACTCATTTCTTCCACTCTTGCCACTTCCAAGTTTTTTGTTCTTACAAAACATGTATTTCAAATCACATTTTTCATACTGTTCGCTGCTTTTCCATTTTTGTCAGTAAATCTCATTTCTGCTTCCCACGTACGTTTTTATACACTCTTACCTCCTGACATTCATATTTGTCTGTATGCTTATTCTTTCAGCTGTTTAATGTCACGTGATGCCTTACTAAAAAAATAATCTTCTCTGTTTTACCATATACACATCTGATAATCACATAGTTTATGAACATATTAAAAATACTTTTAAGTTGGTGCTGTTCAGTTCTATTTATTCTTCTATGCAGCAAGCCAGTATCTACATCCTACTGTGGGTACTTGTTTTCACTCTTGCTTGCTTATTCCTCACAGCCTTACCAGTGACACAAAAAAGCTGCTATTTTTGCCTATGCACAACATGAGTGAGCCTTTATGTTCTCCCTAGACAACTCAAATTTCTGGAGTTCTACTCTTATTACACTTCTTCAACCTGCGAGACAGCTGTTGGAGAGGGTGTGCTCTGAGATAGTACTTTCCCCAGCACTGCAGGACTGCTCTTTAGATTTGCATTCCGCTCAAACTGCTTTAAAGTCTTTTTAAATTTGAGAGAGGCAAATTACTGACTATGCAAAGGCAAAGTAACATACACTTGCAAACATTTCTTCTGCCAAAGTGATCATCTGTTAAATTGCCCAAGAAATTGGTGCTACAGGCATTTTTTGGGTTTATTTCAAAAGTTCTTATAGTTTGTTTGTTAAGAAGCAACTTAAAATTTTTTTTTGCACAAAAAACCCCCCAAACTTTCTAGCCTGTGAAGGATGTAACAGCTAATAAATAGTTTTTCATGCTTGTAAATTTATTCTTTAATACATTGCTAAATTTGCAGACAACAAGATGCAAACCTTTGAAGTTCTACATTAAATTGTGAAGAAAGTTGTTCTTAAGTCAATAAACAAAGAAAGGTCACAAATTTTTGCTAAGAAGCCAACAGTATGAATTCCAGTTGCTCAATACTTATACTGTATTAAACTCTGTAATATTTTTCAGCACAAGTGAGTCAGGCATATACAAATCTAGCTTTCTGTCAGGCACCCAGATGAGAAGGATGTTTCTATGTTGAATCATAGCAAAAGTGGAAGATGGATGAGTTTGTTCCAACTTACTTTAACAACCAGTGAGAAGTCAGCTAATTTCTTCTGCAAGGCAGTATCGAGTAACAGCATATATTTAAAATAATTTATGTAACACAAAACATGCTCTGAAGATGCACAAAAGCCACTACATCTGTCTTAATATTCCAGTGAAGCATATATTGTTTTTCCTGACAAAGAAGAAACTGGTAAAATCTGAAAAGCTGTCTGAAATTATGTTTTAATATGTTTACTTGAAGTATATTCCCACAAGGAGCACTAAGTATGGTGCTAATATGCCTAAAATGTTACTGTCATACTGCAAAATTCAGGCTAATTGAATAATGCCTGATGTGCCTTACATCATGTTGCAATGATGCAATAATACGCTGCTAAATGAGTCACCTCACATTAGCTTCACAGCAATAGCCGAGCTGATGGCTATTGAAGGGAAAAACAGTGTAGCAATACTACTGGAAACATTGATGGACCAGCTTTCTGCTGGATTTTTTTCTGAAGCAGATTTATTACCAATATGCAAAAAATTTACATAATAATAGCAGCAGAGTCAAAAATCCATCTGCCATTACTAAATACAATATATATAGTATACATAGTATCACAAATTCTTCATATGCTCTTTATGTATTACTATATATTTCATACTGCACGAAATACACAGCAGCATATGTATATATCATGTACTATATAGAGTAGTATATGTATCTTAAGCAGTATTGTGTATGTTATTTTACACAGACTAAGTGAAAGGTATTTAGTAAATACAGTCCATAGCTCCTTCCAGCATTCATGTATTCTACAGATTTATCATCAACTAAATTTTTTTCTGAATGGGTTTTTGTAACATTTAAATTGTCCTGTCATCATACAGAACATATAGATCAGAGAGTTAGAAAAGTAAATTAAGATACTTCTCTCTATAGAAAGATTACGATTTAAACAAAAACTGGTGAATGCCGCTTTAATTCTTGCCTAACATCCATTACATTTAGCACTCGATTTTATCTCCTTTCCTGCACATAGGATAGTACACGGACTTGAAATTATTATGAAGGGAGGGTAAATGTGTTATCTCCCCATGTCAAAAAATCCATAATGTCTATTTTTCATGCATGATTATTTAGAATTAAAACAGAACATTAAGGGTATAGCCACAAAAAAATTAACTATCTTCTGCCTAGTGATGCCAGTGGGGAGAGACAGATTTTGTCAGGCACGCGAGAACAGGCACCGTTAGGCTGAAGGAGCACCCCCACTCTCTCCGCCAATTAGCCAGGGCACTTACAGGCTCAGGGGGATAAAGTTAGCTTCTGCAAAGGCCCACAGAAACAATTAGCAGAATTAGGCTAACAGCTACACATGTACTGCACATTTATCTCAATTTCACTTTGAAAACAGTGTAGATTCCTGGCTTTCTTAGAGCTCAGACCTGTCAAAGCAATGTGCAGTGACAGCTGGGTACCTTTTTGATGGTATTGGAAACAGAAGTCACGCATTCAATATCCAAAGTCTAATCTTGTTTCTTTTACATAAGCTACAGTTTTCAGTATTAAATTACACAAATGTAAAGAAAACCCTTCTTCTTACAAGCAGCTTTCTGAAAACTCAAGCCATATCTGATTTAAGATTTATGAAAAGATGCCCTTCCCAAATCTGCAATTACACAGCCAACAGGAACGGTGGAATCCCACAAGACGACCACCACCAACCCCCCCTTCCTCCAATTTGAAGACACAGAGACGTCATGTCCAGCCACGTAGCACTGCATTTCATTCTGATAGCAAAATACAGTTTTTACATTTCTCCCAAAAGCTGTCAATTCTTTGTCCACGTAAAAGTTTTTGACATTCATCTAAACCAGCCCTGCATAAGCCTGGATTTGTCATCGTGGCCATCCATGTAGAGTCTATACACTCTATGCAACATTGGAGAGGAAAAAAAAAAAAAGCAGTAAGAGCTGGAAAGGTGCAAAACACAGTGACAATCTGTCAAAAGGAGAAAGAGTATGCAGTAAAGTGCAAATAAAGCCAAAAAAGGAAGAGGATTCAGAACTTGATTGCAAAGCACTAGACAATCACAGGTTTTAATGTAGCATGCAAACATACACTATTAACATTATTAACACTAAACCACATAAAAAACACAGCTTAAGACAAACGCAACTACCTTATTCAACACTGTTATTTGCATGAATGGGCCCAGTGCAAAGTGCTATACTCTAGGATGCTCCTTTTTGGCTTGCTTAAAACACCTGATGGAAATAAAACATGAAAGTATGCACTTCCCGCTTGGTAAAGCATTCATAAATTAGCCATACCTACGTTCTTGTGACTAAATGTTATACCCGAATCCCATTCCTTTACCTAAGTTGCTTAGACTTTTAAGCTACATTGAAAATCAACCACACAAACTCCAACAACCCAAATCTAAAGTCTGTAGGTAGCTCATAGTCCATACAAACCACTGCTCAGATCATTTTCAATAGAGGATGAGAAGTGATAGTAAGAGTCTTAAGCATTTCAGTTTACAGCGGTCTTGAACATTTTCATTCCAGCCCTCTGTAAACTTAACAGGATGTAAAAATTAAAACTCATCACACATCCACACCAGGTTATTAATACCATTTACAACAATGACATACAGAAAGAACTTTGGTAAGAGAAGAACAGGTGAGCGAGTGTTTGGAGAAATCAGGTATTTTCAATTCATCTGTACCCAGCGGGACACTCGGAAGGACTGGCTCCTGCCATTCCTGCAATTTCAGAAGCCTTAGCCCTGTCTTCGAAAACTCAGGGTTCAGACAGAGTGCAGAGACTAAAGAAGAATGGGGTTCGTTGGTTTGTTTCAGGGAGGAACAAAAGCAGTGACTTGCAATTTCTCAACAATTTAAATTTCATTTCTTGGGAGAATACTGAAAGAAACAGACTGGAAATGCCAGAAGATAATGAAGAAGTTATATGGATTCAGCTGGAATAAACTATGTAAACCCAATCTCACTTCCTTCTCAGTTAGCACAAGAAGTGTTTTAACAAGGTTTTTACTATTTTCACTTTTTGCAAGTGAACTAAGGAACCAAGGACAACGAAAACTACTGCTGAATATAGAGTGTAGCTGCTTAAAAATCAGTAGCTAGAAGTTCATGATCAACACTGAGTGAATGTATTTACTGAGACTTTGCAGGCATCTGTTTTGGGCATCATTCCACCTCCTGATTAGCGACTTGGATGAAAAATGAAGACCACATTTACTAAATTCACAAAGCAAATAACCCAGAAGGATCTACAAATGCAGTGCAAGCCTAGAATTCAAAATCGCACTGACAAATTTAGAGAAGGTAGAAGCAATGTGTTAAAAAATAAATACATTTTTGCATATCGAACCTGTACACTGAAAAATATAGGCTGAGGAATGGCAAGCTGGCCAGCACTACCGTAAGACAGGATCAGTAAATTTTAGATCATCACCAATCAAACAAGTACCAAAGGTCAGATATTTGTTATGAAAAAGGCAAGCACCACACAGCAAAAAATTAACAGTTGTCAGAAAGATCCAGGAAATTTCTTTTTGCCATAATGGTATGGCCCTTAAATGAGGTTCTTCATCTAGCTTAAAACACTGGAATTCGTAGGGTTGTGAACCTACTGGAGAACATCTAGTGCAGAGCATAAGCTTTCCACCAATATTTCAATTTGAGGTAGACCCTGTTACATATACACTATGAAAGATACACCTGCACTCTATTCTGCACTATACACACCAATGTAAAAATAAACTCCCTTTAGGTCTTCTCTTTTCTAAGGACTCCTTATCTTAATCATCTACTGGATTTCCAGCCTCTACAGACTTAAAAGAGTACAGATTCTTCTCCACGTCCACTGTCTAGAAGACAAGAGTTAGATGCTTTAGTACAATGATATTTAGATGAGGCATCAGGGAAACTTTTCAAGAGTAAATACATTTAAGTAATGGAAAACAAAACCCAGCGTGGTCATGCAGTCTCCTCCATCTCTAGAGGTTTTTAAGAGCTGACTGTATGAGCATCTGTCAGGGACAATGCAGCCGACTCCATTCGGATTGTCAAAACGACCTCTCAGGATTGCTTTCGACCTTCTTCCCTATGACAGATTTCACACGTGGCTACAATGAGAGCTGTATTCAGCCACTGCCATGGATTTATGAAAAACAAAAAACCCAAAAAGATTCAGAAATCCCACCATATTCCAAGCTGGCAAATAATTTCAAACACTGTCAGATTTTTTTATAAGACCAAATTAAAATACAAACTGTAACTTATCAAATAAATTCAATTAAAATTGAAGGTTCACTCTATGATCATTTTCTATTCTCCTGAATATAAAACCAAAACAGGTTTACTTACAATATACTAGAAATGTTTAAGAAAGAAGAAACTGTGGGAGAGGAAATAGTAGGAAGCATATCAAAGGAATAAACAGAATTAAAAATTATGTTAATAGAAACAAATATGTATAAGATTTTGGCTTTGAAATAACTACATGTAAAAAATTAGTATTAAATGGTACTAGATATAAACAATTAGGAGATATAAAAGCATTTTCTTCAGTGAGAAGCCAAACAACAGAAATTACGCTCATTACCACATCGCAAAACAGAAACTTATGCAAAGTTAACATAAACCCATTTTCCAACACAGAACATTAACTTAATGAAAGAGTAATGTGGAAATTAATTTGTTTCCAAACTAATGTCAAGTGTAAGTTATTATATTTAAATACAGTACATATAGAGTTATTTGAACAATACTAATAACACTAACACAATGTTTTACTGTCTAGACTGGCAATTATGTGAAGCCCACAACTTGAACTTAGCGAGGTATACTGCTTTTTGTGAGAATGTTACGAAGAGCTCACCCATACAGTTACAAATGGGTCTTTTGTTTATCACACCTGTGCTGCAGAGAAGTAGTAAAGGCTCTGAGAATGATCCTTTCTTAATAGGGGAAGCGATGTCAGGGCTGCATTGCCACATGGAGCTGTCCATTCACACTTCCCAAACTATTAGTTAAAACTACCAGTTAACTACTAAACTCAAAACTAAGATGTCAAACTCGTATGCTGAGTTTTGTCCTCCAGAAGAAAGATGTTCCTGAAAATATCCGTTCAAAACAAATAGTCTTACAGTAAAATTAAACAGGATTCCTCTTTGAGAAAACAAGCATAATAAATTAATTTCTTAGCATTAAAAACATAATATATTAGTTATTTAAATCTTTGTCAACAAATACCAAGTGTAATCAAAATGCTAATTATACTTTTTAAACATTCAAACTTCCTGTACATTCAAAACAGACTTTTAAACAATGATCAAGAGAGTATTCTTAACGTGGCTCATTAGAAATAACATGGAAGAAATTTTCACTCTAAAACAAAGATTTAGAGACATAAAAAGAAAGTTTTCTTAATTAAAAAACACATCATCAAAACCACAAAATAATATGCTATTACACTGGGTAACCTAACTGTTAAAAACTGAAAGCCTAGTAACACTGTTTTCCTTAAAAAACGCACATGATCTCCACTAGGAGTAACAGTCAACTAACGAACTATATTCAGCAATTACTGGTATTTTTTGACATTATATGTGAAAAATCTGAGTACCACAGACTAATCATGATGTGCAATCAGTACCGGTCTGCAGTTCTGTTTGCAGACTTGCAGAGAGGAACACATAACTGCGAAGGGTAAAACTCATTTCATGGTGATCTGTAGGAATGATGTGATACTGAGCAACGTGCTTCAGTTGTGTGTATGCTCTGACCAGTAACAGTCTCCCTTTTACTAAAAACACAGGACTTCATGCTCACGAGCTACAGAACAAGTTCCACTTGCATACAGCAAAAGTATCTCCCGAAGTGGATGTATGTAAGTGCAAGGCAATTTGACCACACAGAACCGAGAAAGTGTGTTCTGCAAATTTACAAACACATTCTTGTTTATTAGGTCTGGTAGCCTGACACATTCAAGTAACTTAAACTAAATTTTAGTTCAGATTATTCCATTTGCTTTCAGTCATCACTGTACTTACTTGACAGCCTGGCAACCCCGTATCTCTACCATACAATGGAAATGGACCTCTATCTGAGGATTTTCCTATAAAAGAAAGACATTTGAAATTAGGTTATTTTTAAAATCTGCTAGATATCTGCATCAGTTGTCCTTATATACGCAATTCAGAAAATCTGTTAGCATCACAATAAATTTACAAAAATTGTTTTATGAATAAGAGTAGGCTTCTGTACATCTGTGTTTAACACAGTCAAGCAGCGCTACTGTAATAGATGACATACTTACCTAATTCCACTTCTTAGGTAACTGCTCAGTAAAAAAGAACGACTGCAATTTTTTATTGTTATAAAATATCCCTATCAGTATGTTTAAATAAGAAGGGCAAAGGTCCAACTTCACTTCCATTATCAATGAGCAAAGGTAGATACACTTTCAGGTATTTCTCCTTCCGATATGAACCTAACCCATAGCTGGTACCATCTTAGGTGACAAATATACTAAGCAGCAAAAAAACCCCAACAAAACCACAGGAAAAGTGAACAAAAGCTTCAATTCCTTTCATTTCATGTACATTCCAGCCGGGCACAAAACTCCAGTGATACAGCTGGTGACGAGAGCAGAACAGACCCCTCTCCCCTGCCCCCCATGCAGTATTTGCCTGGAGGTGGCCCACAGGGAACACAGCACCTGCGCGGAGCGGCTGCCCTCCGATGCTGCTACCTGAGGTCACAAGACATGAGCAATGGATTTGTCAACCCCAGAAAAACTACTTACTGCTGTGTTTGTTGGTTATGCCACCAAACTAGCATGTTTGCATACTAAATCCCAGGGTGAAAGTTCTCCAGCAGGGCTCGGATATTTATCAACTACCACCTTTTAAAAAAAATCTTGACTAGAAGTCTCTGCTGAACAACATCAAGAATCAGTCAGTCACCAAGCATGTGCGTAAGAGAACACCACGAGCATATGCCTGCCCTAATTACGACACAGAAACACCTCGTAACACCACTCAGTCTCATCCAAAGGTAAGCATTAACAAACCATGATACCTATTTGAAAAGAAATGTCATCTTACTCAACTAGGCATTCCCTTTTCTACACAACGCGTGTGTCCTCCAGGCCTCATCAGAGGAAAAGGCAGCCTCTCTCACACATCTCCATTTCACTGATTAATAGCTCCACGCTACTGCAATTGCACTGCTAGAACAGGACTGCCTTTGCTTCTTCTGATTTTTTCTCGTACTACCAAAAAATCCCTCTTCTCAGAAAAGCAAAAACTGAAGTATGCTTATTGTTAATTTAAAAAGTGCATCCTGTGCAAGCAGAGAGGAAGTTTGGAACAGCAACTCTGCAACGTTATCATCTTGATAACTACAGGTAGTCTGGTCAATAATAGTTTGCTTGAAAAATGGCAGCTCTGCCGTAACAAAGGGAGGAAAAAAGTTAACATTTTTCCGCTGAAGCAATTTGCCGCTAATAACTATTGGGCACCAAGCAAATAAAATATCTAGCATGCAAAATTATATGAAGTAGGATGAATCATGCTGTTCATATTAAACCAGACTCAGCATTTTCTTTCCAGAAAATGAGAATCTTACACCACATGATAAACAACTTCGACTGAAGTACGCAGGATTCCAGGCAGGCTTTAAAACAAATATTTGTACAAGAGTCAATTACAGAGGCTAGAAGAATTATGATTTAAATTATGGCTTGTGTAGCAAGCAAGAAATTGTTAGAGAGGAATGCATAAAATCATGGTATTCAAATGTTATCCCTTTAAAAGTTTGGCAAATTCATACTAAAGGGAAAAAGCTGACGAGAATAGACCAGTCTATACTAAATTCGGTTCTAAAAAATGGTCGAGAAAAGTCAAGGCTGACTGATGTTGCACTGCTTAAATATTTATCAAGAATTAGAGCTGGAGCAAATTACCTGTGTTCAGATGGTTTGGAAAGCAACCTAGGATCAAGTACCAGATGGTGCCTTTCGTAGAGAGAGTCTCCCAATTACACTCCCAGTGCAAGCACTTAGGTACGACTCTCAAACCCGCAGCAGTGTCACAACGCTCAAGGCGCACATTTTTTAGCAACAACAACGATCAGCAGGCACGCACTACAGCAATGCAGCTGAGCCCCCACTCAGGCCCTGCTGCTGGTTCTCCCTCATGCTGCGGAGCCACGTCCTGCTGCCCCTTTCGCAGGGCCGGAGCACTGTGCTAGCGGCACGACCTTCGCATCCGCGCAGCAGAGGGATGGGAGAGAGGAGGGGAGCGGGCCCACGCACCACCGCAGCACATCTGCTGCATTGCTCACGAGAGAAGAGGAAGGACTCCATCAACAGCCCCTGAAGCTTCACCGATACGACATCAGAAAGGTTTCCCAGCATCGTGCTGGCTGCTATTATCACAGGATGGTTTCACTATCAACACCATGGAAAAGTGAAAGCGTATTGACTGCAAATTGCCTGTTGCCATTTCAACACACTTCAGCTGCTCCAGTCTAGGCACGAAGTTATTCTCACTATTTAAAGCCTTGTAACCAAATGTCACAGACAGTGTTTACTCATCAACAGAAAGAGAAAATACTTAGCAACTACTCCACGTAGTGAGCGAGTCAAGTATGTGAAAGGTGGGTGATGTCAAATTTGAGAAGATGACACTTCCTCACTGGTTTCACAAACAGGTAGCTCCCATACACAATAATCCAACCAACGCATGGGCAGTCTCTGGCATCCAATGGTGTTCAAACACATAGCAAAATACATCAAAGCAGAATCCCTCTGGTGTTTTTTAGCTTATCAGATACCTTTCTTAATTATACAGATTCTCTACAGATTGACAGAAGAGCATAAAAACGTACAGGTTACTGTAAAAACCAAACTTACTGGAGTACTGCTGTTTATAAGCATGTAAACTTTAAAAATACAGTGGCACTGAAAGCCAAAGCAGACCCTGGGATGTCTTGCAGGTTCACCCCACAAGACTGGCTTTGCATGTGTTACACCCTCTGTCTGATCATAGCCTCTCTCAAGAGGGTCTTGTCTTGGGGTTAGCTCACTACACAGATGACAATACTATCTTTTTTATTATAGCTAGAAATTCAGAAACATTAATGCTCAGCATTAAGGGGACATCAGGAAACTCACTATGGCACCTGACATTAATTAAGGAGAGGGATATGCAAAACCACTATTAAATGACAACATCCTCATTGAACATTTTCATTTGCACAGGTTTGTGTAAACCTGGCTGTGAGTGTGTAGATACCAGCTGGGAACGTGCAGTAACGCCCAAATGAAATTTATTTCCTCTTCAGGTCCCATTTCATTTTCACCAAAGATTCATGAGAAGTAAAGCAGCTTCGGCCAGTTTTCTCAACCCCACCACCTCCCACCAGACCGGCGCAGCAGGGCTTCCTACACAAGGCTATTGCGAATCGTCAGCTCCTTGATCACACCTCGATCACCGCCCTCCTAATCCATGTTTCAAGTTATGTGCTGTCATTTTAGAAGCAAAATCTATGCCTTGCTGACAAAGTAGCATTACAGTGACCTGTTCTTCAGGTCACACATTGATGGCTGTATACCCAGAGTCTTGTCTTCCAACCAGATTTGAACTAAAGCAACAGACATCTAAAAACAGAGTTGGTAGATACAGAAATCTTAAATCTGCACAGATCAACTCACAAGGCATCTGAATCTCTTAGTAACTTGGAATGAGTTTGGTTTTTAGTTTTTGGTTTTAGTAAGTTTCACGTGTTTTCATCAACAAAAACTTCACTGACCTAATCGCTACCTAACAGGCTTGAATTCCAAGGACTATGGAGTTAAAAAAAAACCCTACGCAACCAAGAAAATCCCACTAAGCGTTTTGAACACAAGTATGTGCTTACTTCATCAACTTCAAACCTTGACACATTCTGTACCAATTCAAACATTAATAGGCATTTAGTAAATAATTTTTTTTCCTCTTGCAATCGCTTGTCTAAATGTGATAGGCTCACAACTTAATATAGCTTTTGGATACCACACAAGGAATTGTATTCCATAATAAATCTATCTGTATAACAGCTGTGCAGCCTAAAAACTCTTAACACAGAATGAACTGAAACAGCAAGATGCAAAGTGACAGTGAGCTGAACGCAGCACTGCGTTAGCTCAGCTGAGGACTACTTCAGGGGAGCTGCTATAAACGCCTGCCCGTAGTACAACTGCCTGTTCCCACTGCTTCCAGATAATGCTTGGTTTATGAGAGGATGACAGAACATAACTCTGCAAAAAATTACTTCCAATTCCCACAGAATTAACCCTTAACAGACTGAAGATCTTTCTACGCATTGCTAAGAATTTATTTGATTGGCAATATGGAAAGCACCAACATCTCTTTAACGAAGCAATGTTTCTCATCCAGTCTGAGCACCACAGTGACCACAGCTGGCAGCTGCTCCGTTTGTCAGACATGAAGCGTCTCTGCTCTGCTTGTACAGAGAATCATCTCTCGGTGACTCTTCAAGCATGTTTTTACAGTTCCTAATCATCATTTTATCATTGGTAACACTGTGAACTGGTCACAGCAGATAACCTACCCAAAAGTCAGTTTATAACAAAACATCGCTGATACCTTTAAGGATTTTGATTTTTTGTTTAAAGTTATTAAACTAGTGTTCATAGATTTGGCTAGAAATCAATTTTTACACCACTTTCTCTCCCTCCACACCCAGTAACAAAGTAGCCAGCAACAAAGTATGTGTCTTCTGTTACCCACAGAATTAATATATTCAAATAATTTTTCATCTGCAGATGCAATATAACACGGAACAAGCTGCAAAAGCTGTACTGACAGGTGCACGTGGACAATGCAGGAAAAACAAAGTAACCATTTTGCTACAACTTTTAGTATCACTTTCCAACTTATCACAAAGTAGAAAGAAAGCATGCAAAGTTTATAGAATAACATCCTTGCTGCCTCCAGTATAGGTCCATTCTTTATTTTTGTCAAACTTGATTGGTGTCAAAAATTCTTATTCATCAATTATTCTTTACGGTGAAAAAATCGTAGGTTTGATTAACACACCACACCAGCCCTGCTCCTAGGATTTGGTGCGCTGCCTTCTTCAAGACAAGGCTGACACATGCAGCCATAAAAGTTTTACTACATCTCTGGACATTTGCCACAGCACTGGAGGAATCATTTCTTCCTCTTCTACTGCCACATAGACCTACTCATTAATAGAGCCTGTCACAGTTTTAATGTCTGTCTTACACCTACAATCCTATCTCTAATATTTTTAAAGGTAATACCTTTGTGCATATATCATGATTACATATTACACACATTTTTCCTGATAATACCTGTGACCAAAACTCATGGAAATGAAACAGGGATTTGAAGCAACACAATTTGAAGGAAGTGCTTAAAAGAAGGGACCTCCTATTCTCTCCACAACAATTTGTTTAAGTATTATTGGCTAACGGGTGCCAAGTGCGCTGCTGGCTGGGCTGAGGATGTTTAACAAGCCAGTGCCAACAAGTGCAGCTGCTGGACTTGCAGCTCCCTCCTCCTGCTCATCCCAAGCCAAATTACTCGCTCGGCTACCAACAATGAAGCAGCAACACAGGAAAACGCCAAGTGCAAGCGAGATGAGTGATGAACTGCAGGATCCCTACAGAGGTCAGTGATTAGCAGGTCCCCAGTTGTAATCACTTTCCTAACCTAGCCGTTATCTCATCATACGCTCCATCTTAGCTCAGTCTTCTGACTGCAAGCAGCTCCCCAATCAATAACCCCTGAAATCTTATGTCTTGCAAACTCATCCACACCATCTTACCTTTCAATAAAGCAGCGAAACCTACATAACATGCATTGCCTGCAAACTCCGAATACAAATTCTGAACCGTTCATACATAACAAAATCACGTTACTGGAAAAATCTGTAGTAAACTAACAGAACAGCAGAAAAAATACAAACATATGTAACCAGGAATGCCATAGAATCATAGAAAGTTTTGGGTTGGAAGGGACCCCTAGAGGTCATCTAGTCCAACCCCCCCCCCCCCCCCCCCGCAGCGAGCAGGGACACCACTAACTAGATCAGGTTGCTCAGAGCCCTGTCCAACCTGGTCCTGAATGTTTCCAGGGATGGGGCCTCCACTACCTCTCTGGGCAACCCGTTCCAGTGTTTCACCACCCTCATTCTAAAGAATTTCTTCCTTATATCTAGCCTAAACCTACCCTGTTTTAGTTTAAAACCATTACCCCTCGTCCTGTCACTGCTGTCTCTGCTAAAAAGATTGTCCCCATCTTTCCTATAGGCTCCCTTTAAGTACTGAAAGGCCGCAATCAGGTCTCCCCGCAGCCTTCTCTTTTCCAGGCTGAACAAGCCCAACTCTCTCAGCCTGTCCTCATACGAGAGGTGCTCCAGCCCTCGGATCATTTTTGTAGCCCTCCTTTGCCCCCGCTCCATGTCCTTCTTGTGCTGAGGGCTCCAGAGGTGAACGCAGTACTCCACGTGAGGTCTCACCATGCCCAAGTGATCAGCAATGCAGTGTATACAGGTAATCAGAAGAACATTGGCCTGCGTGTTCTTGAAGAATGGATAAGGAAATGGCATGTACAGACTGTGACTAGTGGAAAAAATTACGTTATTTGAGGCTGAGGTTTCTCTCCTCGCCCCCCCCCCCCCCCGTGACATCATCCAAAACCAATTTTCCCAGGCAGGAGAAGAAAAGGTTTAGCAAAGTTTGGTTTTAATGGGGCAGACTTGCCCCTGCTAGGATTCTCCATGCCACAAACTCTCATTTGTAAGAGAGCATTATACTTCTGCTATCCTGTCCTACATCTTATTTGGAGCAAGAACTGTTTTTCATATCTAAATGATCCAAAATGCGGACACTCTGAAGCTGTAACTCCCTGGAATCAAATTCTGGTTGTAACTGTTGCAATTTAGGAACAATGCTTTAGACAGCAAATACTAAATTATTGCTTTTGTTAGCATTTGGACAAGATCATTTGTAAAAAACTTTTTTTTTTCATTGTGCTTTCCAAAGATTAGAAAAGTTCAGAAGTTCTTTTACACTTGCAGCTGTGTGGGCATTTGCAGATGTCTTTCACTGTACGAATTCTACTGACTGAACTGACCAGGCAATAAATCTCAGAGCACATTTATTAAGACAAAAAACACAGAAGCGAAGGCATTTCTCACAACTTCTTTAACGTAGTATTTTAAAAAGAAATAATGTCAGTGTGTGAAGTGGTATTAAAGAACCTGCTTCCCAGAGACATGCCTTTGACACTTTCATCCCATTGATTTGTAAGCACTTCTAAGAAAAGATGGAAAATTTTGTCAGTTTGCAGAGCATTGCACAGATCTTGTGCTATAAAAACAATTTATTAAGGCTTTTATGTACTTCATATACACAGGAGGTAAGGATGGACTAAATTCCAGATCATATTTGGACTGACCCTATGAACTTGTATTTTATATGTTCACATCAAACTGAGACCATTTTTATTCCATCAGCGGCTGATCCATGAAGGCTCCTTCCTCAGTACCTTTCCTGTCCCTCCACTTACCAGGCTTATACTGTGCTAAATCACAAATCAAATGTTTGCAAGGCTAACAGGGATTGAAGTCTCTGGCAGAAAAATGCACATGAGTAACTAAAGGCAAGGGGAGAAGAGGGAGTACCAACCTCTTCAATGAAGAGCAAACTTTCTACTCCTCCTCCTCCGAGCATATGTGGGCAAGTACCTGCGAACCAAATAATTCTTGAATAGCTGCTTAGTACATTTAGTTTCAATCCTCCGTTACTATGTCTACCCTAGGCTAACCTTACCAAAAATAATGTTGTTGCTTTATTAACCCATCGATGTGTGCTATGCATAGACAGAACATCCAGTGGGAGAAACACAGTAAAAACTACTACACTTAAAATATACTAAAAATGAGAGAAGAAGTCAAGGATGTACAACATCCAGAAGACAAATACCAAACTGAGTATGCATATGAATACACACGCATTCTATGCTGGTGACAAGAAAGCATTTTATCACATGCATTTACCCATCCCACCTATCCACCCCACATACTTCTAGAGCATCCAAGAGTCCTCACTTCGTCTACTAAAATGTTTCTCCCTTTGCCATCTTCCCCATCTCATACCCAAGGGATTTAGTCAAAATTCTCAAGCAACTAATGAAGCTGCTACTTACAACTAACTTGAAATGCATCCCTTGCTCTCCTGGTGTGGAAATTGTCCCAAATCTAAGGACAAAAATTACTCAGCTTTTATCAGTGACTCTGAACATGAAGTACATTCTTAAGTCTAAAGTCAAGAGGATGTTATAATTGGAACTGTATAGAGAATCCACACTTTACAACAAAATGCTGCACCTGTTTCCGATTAAAAGATTATTTTGGTGACATTACTTACTACAAATTGCTAAATTACTTCATATCTATATATTAAAATTAAAACATAGTTGCTTCTGTAGGTATCTGCAGCTCCTCTCACCATCCGCAATCTATTAATTTTCACTAAACTTGAAAAGCCAGCTTTGTCAACAAAGAAAGACTCCCCCCTTCCCCATTCTCTACATAAACACAGGTACAAACAGGGCAAGCATTTCTAACCATCTTCCGTACCACAGCTGGCAGACGCATACAATTGTACTCTGTTGTACCAAAGTTTTGACAGTTCTTATTTGGGTGGCTTGCACAACTTACTCCAGCTTCATCCTTCGCAGGCCACACAGTCATCCTAACCACACAGAGACACAAGTTTGTAAATTAGTATTCCCAAACCGTGGTCTCCAGCCTAGCAGTACCTGCTAGGCTGAAAAAAATAAAAAAAGAAACAACAAAATCCCCCAACACATCACACCACACCAAAGAAAATCAAACCCCAAATGCTCATTAGATGCTAAAACAGACTTCAGAAAAAAACACGTTAAGTGTTTTCCCAGTGTTACTGCTTCAGAAGAACAGTTTCTGCAGGCACTGTGGAGTAACCAACTTGTGTGTTAAAACAGGGGGGGAAATCCTCACAAGACGGTGCCTGAAAGGAGCTACCTCCTGTCTGGGGGCTGAAAACTATCCACATGCACGATATGCAAGCACACCGAGCCATAAGGAGGTGAAACAACAACGCCATAAAGAATAGTTAGTCTAAATTAATATAAAGTGCCTAGAAAAATGCTAAGAGCTTAAAGTAGGTGCTCTTATTTCAGTACAAACCCAGTATTTGCAGTAAGGGGCCTGGAGACTGTTCAGAAACTGAAAGCAATCCTACCAAGCCCCGAAACATTGAAGATACCTGCACAAGCAAACATCACTGTGGCAGAAAGGCAAGCTGGCATGGGAGCTACACAGAGAATGAACTTTTAACTATCTAATTAAAAAAACTCAAAAAATATAGGTGCATCTAAACAATCCCTTCATGTGCAGGCACCCCATGTCTCCACACATTCATGAAACACTGATGCCTTTACCGCCAAGGCACCTGAAGGATGAATACCGGTTTCAGTCATATCCACACACCCCCTACACCCCCCCCCCCCCAAGAAAATCTTGCAAAGGAAAACATGTGTTCACTGTTTATTGTGGGAGGTGAGACAAGTGACATTCTTGATAAAGAAAAAAAAAAAGTCTTCATAAGAGACCAAAACAGCCGTGGGAATGTGGCTGAAGAAACGTTAATAATAATATCCCAGGTCCAGCCATAGCCAAGGTGAATGTGCATCTCGGATTTAAAAACACCAAGGAACACGGCGTGCTGTTCAATGAACTAAAGAATAAAACTTCATCTATCAACAAATACTACCTCTCTGCTTGCCTACCTATGCTTTCCAGAGGTACCACCACGCTGCTTTAAATGACCTAAAGCAGATAAGGAAAACACTTTTCCTCAGCGTGCTAAGAACAAAAGGAGTACTCATGGCGATGTTGGTAATTATTTTATAGAAACGATAGCATGAATAAGAATGATGAAATATTTTCTATTTCAACAACAAGGAAGATGTAGAAGTAGTTGCCAACATTCTGCACTTTTGTATCAGCAGGTCTAGATAACCTGACTCCAAAAGGATTAAAAAAAATATTTTTATATATAATATATAAATCAAGGGGTTATCTCATCTTAACAGTGGTTTTTACTTAGTCTCAGAATACTTAGGAAGTGCAAGATCTCTGGAAGAAAGTTCATTTTGTACAATATTTAAAATAAGCAAATAGGATTACCCAACTCATTTATTCCTCTGATAGAAAATCATAAATAATGAAATTGCCAAAATGGAATTTTCTTAATGAAGGATTAGGTAGGTTAATGACAAGGCTAGTCAACCTGAATTTGTGGGAAAGGTGTCTTTTTACATCGTAAGCTGCAGAATACTCTATCAGTGTAGCTGATTTTTGTAAGTTACATGCTTTGATATGATATCTTGACAAAAAAATTGATTACTTCTTTTAAAAGAGTAATTTAAAGAAATAATCTATTTATTCTTTTAAAATAATAATGCATTAAGGGAGTAAAAGCCAGGCACCAGACAAGGTTTTATAATGCAACTGTAAACAGAGAATCATCACTGACCATTTTTCAGTGACACCAATTAGACTCAAGATTGCCCACAGATTTAGACTTTTTTTAAATTATCAACTTGACAATCTAAATGTGTTATTGGAAATTTAGAGCTTGCTGGCAGACTGAAACCACTGACGACAGGTCGCTGACCTGGAGTGCTCTGAACTGCACGGAAGGAAGCAAGCTGCCATTTTAGTTAGCCAAGCGCAGAAAGACGCCTGCAGGACGGAGACAAGGCCCTACAGCCCCCCGTTCCTTCACCAGATTCATCCAGGGGAGGTGGCTGGTGGCTATGGAAGCCTTCCGTGGCGCACCATCATCCTAACCTCTCCTGCTGCCCAGCCTCAGCAGCTCGGCAAGAGGCACACCAGGCTTTGCAAATCCCACCGGGAATCTCCCCGGGCATTGAACAGGAAAGCCCAAATGTCCACCTTCAGGTTAGGACCATGTGGCTCTGGTACCTGGAATTGTTACAAAGTGAAAAATCTTCCTTCTGAGCCTAAATGGTACTGAAGAGTGAAAGCAAACACCATGTGGGCCTTGTATCTTTTTATTTATTTCACCTGCTTGTACTCCAACTCCCTGCACTACACAATGGGAACTGTGGAGCTTGCGTACTATTATAGAAGCCTTTTACATGCAAACTAGGATTAATTTCAAAGACACTTTCCCATTTCATATTTAGCCCTTATCTCTGCTGCAAGCTCTCAAATACATATTATTCCTTGATATTAAACAGTCATAAATACTTATAAAAAAGGCTTTTCTTGATCCTGCTCTGTCTTGAGTGACTCATCTAAGTCTCAGCATCTCAAGCACCTATTCTACTCACGCAGCTGCTTTTCACCCTAAATTTATGGTTTTATCTATCACCCTGCATCTGTAATTTTGTCATTACCAACTACATACTGTACATGAAACCCGTCCTGCTTAATGTCTTATCAACAGCCTGAAGGAGAAGACAGCACACCCTAAAAAAGTCTGCAAAAGACCCCAATCTAGGAGATGCAGTTAGTAGGCTCACAGGCCAGACCACCATTCAGAGGAATGTAGACAATCTAAAGGATTGGGCCAACACAAACCTCATAAAATTGAACCATAATAAATGTAAAGTCCTGCACCTGGGACAGACCAACCCTTTGAAATGGTGAAAGTGTGGGGATCAGGTCTGCTGCGAAGGACTGGTGGTCTTGAAAGGCGAGCTGCATATGAGACAGCAGGTAGAGGGGAGGGATTATGCACCTCTACTCAGCACTCGTTCCACCACATCTAAAATATCACATCCAATTTTGGGTCCGCCAATTAAAAGCAAACAAACAAAAAAACACACCACCAAAACCCACAAACAAACAAAAACCAACCCACCAACACTAAGCTAGAGAGCAATACGGTCAACTGGAAGATTCCCACCGCTTTCACTGGACACTAAAGGAGGCCTCACAATGATGAATCCTTTCTTTTAACTGGTATCACATCCATTCCAGAATCCTGGATTCTAAAATCCTGCAGTTTCCAGTTTTCCCTCCAACTTCCTATCGCTCAGGCCAAATCACTTCTGCTCCTCCAATTTATTTTCTAAGCTTCCTTTTTTTAGACAGGGGGACAATGACTTTAGATATCTATTTCTGCATTTGTTTCTCTTTACCTCCTACACTTGGATCTCATACTTATTTTTTTCCCCAACACCAAAAATTAAGAAAAACAAATTTAAGCTTTCCAATTCAACCCAATTAACTCAATTAATTATTCTTTACAAACTGGCTCTGCAAAAATGCTCATGCATTAAAAAAGCTCCATACACTATTTATTCCATACCATCTTTCCTTCTTTGCTTGTGAGAGCACTCTCTTGGATACCTGGTCTCTGCAGCGAGTTTTACGATTTTCGCTACGCTGTACGAAACAGTAAACGATACTGAATTATGACCAAAACTACTGTGCTTTGAGCACATCATTTAAAGAAAGGTAATAAAAAGGATTAAGACTGCTACTGAAATGTCCGGATCTCTCCATTTGTAGATTAAAAATTGCACAGTAAAGTAAAACATCGAATCATTGTAGGCGTTTCATGCTACAGTTGTGTCTTAAAACTCTCACTACTTCTATGTTGATTTAATTCACATGTATATTCTAACAGAAAAACAAAGTAGTACTGAGGTGATTTAAATTGTTGCACTTTTACTTTCAGGGTTATATTCACAAAGTCTATTTTAGGAACTGCTTTGGAAGCAACTGATGTTTTATGCAGCGAACTGCTATTTTCCCAGATGAATAGAATATCCATTCTTTGGCTTGCAGTTTCCATGACACTAAAAACAAAACATTCATCAGCACCAACTCAGTGTTTGATGGTAAATGCAGCTGCAACTCACAACAGCTCGCAGTGTACCTCAGCCCGCCTCAGCCGAACAGAGCCGCTGTATTTCCCCAACACAATTTCATTGTTTTACAGACAAGCCCCTTCTTGCCAAACTCAAACATTTCAAGCCCTGTTGGTGTTCTGTCTTCAAATGAAAAGTTATTTGATTCTACAAGTAATGATACTAACGTGAAGACTTCCAAATTACTGAGAAAAGTACGTAACCAGAAACAACACTTTGACAACAGTAGCATTTGCCCCCCCAGTTACGACAAAATTTTTGTCCAAAGAGTTTCAAACTTTGCTCCCTGTTCCAATTCCAACTCGCTTGAAGTGAGTTGTTAAACAAAAATGTTATGGGGACCATTTTAAAACCAGTAACAGGAGAAAGTCACATGGCAATTCAGAGCCAAGCAACAGCAGTCAGCTTTCAGTGCTGCTTCTCTCCCCAAAAGCAGCATTAAAACGCACACCTCTCTTCAGAACAAAAGGTATCACGAGAGAGAGCCTTCTGCTTCCAGGGAAGATACAAGACTCCTGTTGTCTCCTAACTTAATCCTGCCCCATGTTAGCTGGCTTTTAACCTGTCTGAGATTCACTTTCAGTACACAGTCGATCACCTTTTCATACTGGTCAGCACACCACTGTTACGCATACCTTGACTGAACCACATCTGTCTGAATCTAAACGCCACACTGACAACAGCACATAAACAATACTCTGCATTTATTAGAAGTATTTGTAGGCACCAATTCAGTAAAACAACCAAGCACATACCTACTTACAAGTATCCAAATGAACTAAATTCAACAGGGACTGCTCACATAATTTAAACTATACACTTCGGAGAATATTGGTGAACTGCAGATGGATTACAGAAAATCTGACAATGAAGAATGCGTCATCTCAGTCTACTCTTCATGTAGTTTTTAAGAAATGTAACCAAAATTCCTAAAAATAGTGAAAATGTAACATGTCAATAAGAACCAATTTGCAACTTAAGGGAAGTGCTATTTTACGGTAGAAACTAATTTATTTAAATTATACACACTGAAATAAATTTCTGGTTTTGGCAAAGAATATAGTAGAAACACACCCTCTACAAGCAAAGAAACAAAGTCCTGGCTCACAGCATGCACGTGTTTAAGGCCAAGAAAGGAGACAAGCATCCACATTTAACTACTGAAATATTATGAAAATAACACCCTCTGCCCAGCCCAGCTGCTGCTGGGCCGAGAGCTCCCCCGCCTGTTTTCACATACGCCGATCACGCTGAAGATGGAGCTGCCCACATACATAGCACCCAAACATATCTGCGGCCTGCTAAGAAACATCTACTTCATTACAAAAATAATCAGATGGGAAATACAACGCAAAGCCATTTCCTTGTACCAAAATGGAACAAGACTCCTCTTCCAAGCAAGTTCCTTTAAAATACAGCTCAACAAAGAAAAAATACTCCAAAGACTGCAGCAATATTTATTAATAAATCATTAGCAAAACCAAACCATCCAAACCACTGGCTTCAACTTGAGATTCAGCAGACCCTTCAGGATCAAAGAGGGTTACAGGGGCTTACCGTCAGAGGCCAGTGGAATTCACTTTCAAGCATTACTCTTAATAAATTTCCACTGATGGCCTTTCTACTGACAACCCACTGGACTTTCAGAACATCCTTACACTAAGCCATTAACAAGCGCAGATCATCAGTGCGCTCCCCACAGGCCACTACAGATTACAAGATCAGAAAAGAAGTGAAGCCTGCTTTTGTAGCTTTCCCAGGAGCTGAATGAAAACCACACACGCAGACAAAGAGCAGCTTTCTTGTTGCCAGTGCAGCACTTCCACACTCACAGCAAGCTATCAACCGGAGTGTAATCAGTGTTGCAGGTAGCCATCACTGTAACTAGGAAGAACATTCACTTCTTCTGCAAATACAGTCCTGCAGAAATTTCCTTGGTGGGTCAGTAAATGCTGATGCAGGACACAAATGCTATCTTCAAAATTTCAATTTTATTAAGTGTTTGCTGAGGTTTTGACTCTTATTTTCCTTCTGAAGCCAAAGAGGAGGCAAGAAGTCAAGAAGCTGGTAGAAACAGTCAACTCCCCTTACAGTTCCTGGAAAGAATTTTCTTATCTATCGATTTAAATTCTTCAAGTCTATTGCAACACTGATGCACACTTCCCTATCCTAGCGTTTCCCAAACAGTGGCTGATAAATTAGAGATATCCACCAGCTGACTGGCATACTAGATACGATGTTGTCCTTCCTCTGCTTCAAATACGGAGCAAGTTTTATTAAAGATGTTAAAGCCATATCATGTGTTTTCCTGAGACAGTCTTTTGTAACTGCAGTGCCAGTAGCAAATACGGGACTTCATAGTAAGAATACAAGCGACAGTGTCCTTAAGTCCATAGCACATTCCCATCCGGCTGTGATTATCACACACACACACCATGGTATGCAGAGGGAAGATGAATGAACCCAGAGAAGCTTTTTAAAGTATAATTTGCAGCATGAAAACCTGAAAGAAACCCCATATCTTAAGCTAACACAGATTCTTCATAGGTGAATAGTGATCCTTCTTATTGCTCCCTTCTTAAAAGAATATTCTTTCTAGCTGTTTACTTTCTGAAACTTAGGATGATGATTAGAGATGCTAAATTGGGATGTCAACCTAGGAAGCCAGCAATGGGGGAGGGAGACTGGACAAACAGTATCTATTATAATCACAACCAGTATCCCTCTTCCTCAGCCATGAACCATGTCTTCTCCATCTGCTCAGGTACTCACCTCAAGAGCTAATTAAAACCACTAACAAATTCATATCCATGTGATAGTGGTTCAAAGGAAAAAAAAAAAAAAAGGCTGCTATTTTGGATAAGGAAGGCCAAGATTTCCAGAGTCTCAAAAACATAAGCGTTTTGAAAGAATCTCCAAAACTGGTATCTAGAAGGTGTCTGCTTTGCAGATAGAAAACCACCCAATTTTATTTGGAGTATAACTCAAACACAAGTGCACGTGAACACTGAAGTCGTCTCATATAGCTCTATTTGAAATCCTAAATACGGATTTATGGCCCTTATCCTTCAAACAGCTACATACGTGTTCAACGGGATTATGCGTGCTTAAAGTCTCTTAGATGTAAAGTATTTGCAAAATTAAGATTTACCTTGGGCACACAGATCATTCAGTAGGACGCATTAGATTTACACTGAATTTTGTTACACTCTAAGACATTTGGACACTTCCCACTATAACAGGCAACCACTGAAGTAAACAAACTATTTCAGCAATATTTTACTTCCTTGTATTACAAGAAGCTTATAAGCATCATTTTTTTCCTAAAAGTGTACCATCAGAGCATTGCCAAAGCATCATAATGCTAGTTAAATGGTCATTTTGCCTACGATTAAAAAAAGTCATCATAATTTAGTAAAAAATCAGATATTTGTTTCAAATAGCTTTGTCCACACTATCCTAGAACATTATGTATTTCTAGAACTGGAGCTATATTGAAATATTATGTAAACTGAAACCACTGGAGATATTATTTGAAAAATCTCATATGTGTATGCATGTATAAGTAACAACACTTAGCACCTATGTTTTCAGTGTATCCAAAGCCACATACATACACAGTTTCACTGAGATTTTTTCTTCCCTGAATAAGACCCATTCTTTGTTTACTACTTTTTAATTCTTTTTTCAAAAGTCTTTTTTTTCCAATTACAGGCAGGAAATAAAAAGAAATGCAACTCTTTTATGTAAAGTAAATCCATCTGGATGTTTGCTGCATCCTATATTATAAACTTGTGATCCCCAACCAGAATGAGTTATAGTGAAGCTGCAGGCAAAATTGTCTCCATATACCACAATCCATTATACCTGTCAAGTTAATGTTCCATGTTGAGCCATATGGCGTGGGTACACACTCAACAAAGGAAATTCCTTAAACTTGTTATAATCAGCACTTAACAGTCATCCAAAAAACCTGACATAAACAGCTTTATTGTGTTTTGTGCATTTCAGTTGATATCCATGACAAAAAGAGGAAGCTTCAGGAAAAAAAAAGGGGAGGGGGGCAGTAAAGTTGCAATAATCAAAAGGGAGGGGAGAGAGAGAGAGAGAGAGAGAGACTGTACATTTCATAATTACACAACATTTTCCTTAGCAAGTGATTTTCAATTACAATAAAGCTCAAGCCTCCTGACACTGATACGCTGTGCCAGATTAACAAGAAACAAACAAAAAACCCCACCAAAACCCCCTACATCAATACCTCATTTTCAATGCAAATAAGAAACCCTATAGTTTCAAAGTGCCTGACTCACGTAAAAGATTCTCAATTTAAAAAAACCCAAGAAATTCATTTTTAGTTGTCCTGACTTTGGAGAGCAGGTTTGCCTTCAGTTGTTGTATAATTACCAAGAATTTAACAGTCCTTCATTAAGAATATGGTGATTTCTGTAAAATATCTTTCTATGCATGAAGCGTGGGTCACAGCTGAATTAAGGACTCCCAGAAGCCGCTGCTACCTGGCACAACCCATCACATCAAGCCTAAGTCAAGGTACAAGTAGAGCAGAACTTCATTCCAGCCCCCGCAGTGACAACAATAAAACGCTGAGAAAACACACTATCAAATACTGAACTCAGCATCAATTTCTGTTAATTACAGCCTTGTCAGCAACGTGATTATTCAAACAGCTCATGCAAATGTTAATGAGTCCTTATTTGCATATTTATTTTTTCCTTTGTTGAAATGTCATTGATTATTACATTCTACAATGATGAATGCTGCTGATGGTGTGCTCTGATATGTAATTAGTCATTAAGTGGAATGAATAGATCAATTATGAAAAAGGAGTGAGATTAAGAAATATCAAACAAGACCGCCCAATGTAACTATAGAATTTTTTTTAAAGGAGCTAAAATAATTTCTTGGCATTTAAAGTGCAACATCAGTGGTTTTCAATAAATAAACTACTACTTTTCTGAGGTTAAATAAGATCTTCCACATGCGCTGCTACTTGGGTAATCTAATTACAATAGTGGAGCGCTTTTGTAAAAACAGTCAGCAATCCGCAGAGTAACGTGCAGGTTTGGGGGTTCGGGTGTCGTATCCCCACGAGCACACCAGAGCCCATCTGAGCTCCCAGCAGAAAGGAGCCCAGCGCTCGCTGCACTTGCAGCAGCCCCACTTTGTTACGAAGGCAGAGGCTCGCGCTGCCGTTTGCCAGCGCCCGCTCCAACCCCCCAGCCAGCGCTCGCCGCCTGCAGATGAAGGGGAAACGGGAGAGAAGAGGAAGGAAGAGGAAAAAAAAAACCAAACAAAAACAACCAACCACCAACAAAAAAAACCCCCCACATTACTGCAGACCAGATGGGAACATTCCACATGACCAAACCAATCAATCACCTCGGTGGGGCGCAGGTGCAACACAGGCGTGTAGCAACACACCATTTCACAGTCTATCGGGCACAAACACATGGTCACCAATCAATGGCACCCCCAGGACTTGGGGGGGAGGCTCTCTCGAGCCTTACTGGTCCATGCCTGATGACTTCATAATCACACATCATTTCATTCACTGGAGGATACAAACCAGCATTCTAATAACCTTCCCCCGAAACCGGTCATGTTGTGCATATTAATAGAGTGCCGGGTAGAGCTGAACGACCGGCGCCACGCTGCAATCTGAGCTGAGCTGGCAGGAGGAAAGAACCTGAAGCTACGAACTTCTGCCCGAGGAAGGACAGCCGGCTCAGACCCCGATCAATGGCAGCGTTATTCATTTGGCCAAAAAAAACCGTGCACGACGCTTGCACCTTTCACAAAGCAACCCCTGAACAATAGCAAGCAAGCAGAGATAAAGGACAAAGCAGCATGAAAAATCAATGGAAGAGCATGCTCCTGTACGCAGTGATACGTTAGACAAAACTCTGACACAAACAGGACCACCGGTAACAAAAAAACCAAAAGTTAAAACTGTAAGAATTACCTATATGCTTACCAATACTCCCAGTGAAATAATTTTATTTCTTTTAAAGCAAGTATCGCAGATTAGTTTCAAAACGGGCAGATAAAAAAATTACACAACACGGTGTGATCACACCACCCTGAGACTCGAATCGGAGCACTGGCTGCTTTTGACTACTTTGCAAAAAAAGGCCAGTTACCAATGTCAATTTATGTTTGTGTTATTGATGACTTTGGAGTACAATAAACATTACAGACATAAGGATATGGAGATATTTTGGCCAGATCTTATCACACTATACTGTTCAGTATTTGCACTGTTAAAAAGATACTCGGGAAACAAACGTGACAAGGAGTGTATCTTCTCTTGAATTTACATTACGCCTTGGGGCTAAAAGTCAAATGAGTTGCAACTGAAATGCAAAAGACTAAACAAATTCTTAATACGCACTTCTCACGTTTAGAATGCTCTAAGTGCCCAGGTAGGCAGGACTGCACCATTTGGTATCAAAGCAGAGAGCTTAGCTTTGCTTTTGTTTTTCTTAAACTGATCATATGAAGAGCAGACACCTCTGAACTACACACTTAAATCAAGCAGGCCTAACATCTGCTGAACCACCTCAGCTTTGCTTTCGGGCATAAATTGCTAAGAACTACTTGGAGAAATAAGTATAGCAGGCATGATAAGAGTATAGTCGTTAGGTTGCATCTTCTAGCACTGCGTGTTGCTTCAGGTTGCTGCAGCAATTACTCCTCTCCCATCTGGGAGGCTACACAAAGCGATACTTTAATTCATTAATACAAGAAAGGGAAAAAAAAATCACATCAGAAGTAGAAAGCACTTTTTTTTTTTTTATAGTTAGAATCCAGATAATTTGGGGATCTGTACTGCTGCAGGCCCTTTTATCTTCTGTCCTTGGCTTCCTCCCTTCCCTATCTCAAAGATCTCACAAAAATGCACAAAAGCATTTGCATTTTGCTCTCTATTCAGTGTCTTAGTATGATTCACCTTTCCACAGGGCCAAATCTGAGTCCTGTACTCCAAAAACTCCTCACGACAAAAAGGTGGCAGACATGGTGTTGTTAGACAGAGAAGCACAGAAGGGCTAAAGAACAAACGTAAGTAACATCAAAGGAATATTCACATCCTCTTGCAGCATTATGTTGACCAGCAGCAGATGAGGAAGTGTTCTCCCTCACTAGAATACAAAAATCATTAATCAATAAATCATTACATTAAGGGCCTGACGACCATTTCTGTTCTGTGCACTTACAGAATGCTAATTACTGTAGTATCTGGGGAACCTACAGTGCTGAAATGAGAGTATCTTCTTCAATAAGATCAGTTTTCTAGATTAAATTCAGCGCTTCTTTTATTCTGAAAGCTCTTGAAAAGAAATGAAAAATGTCACGTAATGAATTAAGCACTAATACTAGTCACACTTCATATGCAACACAGGGCAAGCTGATGGCCATGCTACAGACTTGACACGTCTTAAGAGGCAAAGAACTAACAGCTGTCAGCATTCACAATGGAAACGGCTGGGAGAAGTTTGACAAAGAATCTCATCCAAAATGAAAATGCCTCAGTAAAGCTTACCCTTACCTGGAAACATTCAGCAAGAGGGATAACAAGAGGACAGTCAGCACAAGTGTCCCGGCCAGTCTGAGCACCTCACACGCCTTCCCCGTGCTAAAATGCTACATGCGTGCAACCAAGGACATGCATGTCTCTGGCAGGACACCAAACCTTCTTCTGGTCCGCAGACAAAACTGAGCCCCTCTTCTGACTAAGGTGGGAAAGGAGTGGGGGTTTGCCTGCTTGCAACATACCTAAAAAGGCCAAGACATAGAAAGCGAGGGTTCAGCTCAACATACTGGAACTAGAGCACAAAAGGGTAAGACCTACCAGAGGAACTTCAGATGAAAGGGTATTCCAAGATGGCAGCAGGTGGTACTGCTTGTGAGCAAGGGGCTTTCTACAAAGACAGCATCAAAGGCACCAGAGGCAAATTTTAACGAACTTCTGAAAATAATTTTTTAAAAGTGCATGGCATAGGTATCAGGGATCCAGCTGTTACATAAATTATACAGGCTGTAAGGACATCAAGAGAACAGCAACAGATTTTAATCAGTTTGTTCAAATCCGTGAAAGAGTCATGACAACAGTAACACGAATCTTAATCCATGCACTACACAATACATACGTCCCAAGATATTTCCTACAGCAAAGGACTCCAGTGAAAATTTGCTTATACTTCTTACCCCTATAATATACAGAAGCAAAGTGATCAATAAAATATTATATATAATTCACAAGTATATATTATATAAATGAGTAAAATTTATCTTGTGAGAAGTAGCCTTGATTTATTCATTCACTAAACATTAGACAAGCATCACCATTTGGAAAGCAGGAGCTAGAAGTTAATGAACAAAACAGTTATAAAAAAAAAGGTCTTCTCAGCACAATGATAACTGGTTACAAGGTTAACCTGAAATAGAGTTCTGCAAGAAGTACTCACAGTATCACAAGCATAGCAAAATCAGTATTTACAATAAAGAGAGGTAAAAATGTGTTGGAACTTCTGACAGGTGACTGAAAGGGCTTTGTGACTTCTTGAGTAAAAATGGTTAAATGCGACACAGTCAATGCAAACGTTATCTGGACAAGCAAAAGACGGGTTTGCTCAATACTAAAAAAGCTTTACAAAATTCATTCAACAAATAAAACTGAAAACATAGCTAAAATTAGGTATATGCTTCCCTTAGTAAATGCAATTCTTGCAAGCATTCAAATCCAAAGAAGATCTGTAACACTATTAGGAATGGTTTTTAGCTACTGTACCAACATACAAACCCAGCTAACTGGAATGCTTTGAAGTTTAGATGCAAGCTACTGCTTAACTGGTTCCTTTTATCTAACCCTCTGTAGTGACATTACTCAGCTTCACCCAAGGTCAACACAAACTACTCATTTTACCTTTTTCCTAACTGGATTCCTTACGATCAGCTGTGAGCATCAAGCTGTCTGATTTCGATTCAGACTTCACAGCTGGATTCATTATAAAAAAAAGGAATATTAAACCTTGGACAGGCATAACTGGCTTTGACTTCAAAATAAGCATTTTTGTAACCAATCATGCTACACTTTCAGGTATTAAATAAAACTCTCATTCCAATACAATTTTTTCAATGCGACGCAGACTGCATATATTTAAGAATTTCCAGTAGCTGTCAAAGTCGCAAATGCAAAAAAACTAACAGACCCAAAATTTTTAATGAGACATTAAAAAAAAAAAAAAAATCAGGAAAAGGACCAAGAATATATCTTCTTTCACTAAAAGTCTCATTGCAAAGAAGAGTTGGAATTACACTGAAGCTGATGGTTTTTGTTATTATTTTTAAAACTATGAGGAATGTTTTGGGGTTTGTTAGATACTAGATACCGAGTTGGATTTTAAGGTGCTGGTATCTTTTACATTCTCAACAAAAGGAAGGATTTTTAAAATACAACAGAGAGAATGCCTACACTACTTAGAGCTATTTTATATTTAAAGGCTGTTCTTGATAATGAAAATATTTTCCGCAAGATGGATAGTTATTCTAAAGAAAGAAAAAAGAAAATCGATATCCTCAGGGGAAAAAAGAGAAGTCTCTGGAAAATTTTTTATTTAGATTTGTCTTCCAAAATAGAAAATGGATGAGCAGCTCCCTCAACAATGCTTAAAGAAAGCTCAAATAAAATGTACTTGCTGTAGTTTGTCACTTCCTATGTCATATTGTTGACTTACTACTTCTAGAAATTCACAAAAAGGGGAAAGATGCATCCTGACACAACAAAACGGTCAACACGTACCATTTTAAACCACTGAATTTGAAAATGGAACAATCTGATATGAATTTAAGTTTACCTGCTACATATTCAAACTATTTAAAAAGCATGAATTGCATTAAATCCTAAAAACACTGGGATATATTTTAAAAATGTTCTTCATAGGGTGGTCCCCCAGGCTCCCCATAGCAAATTTAGGGACCTCTGCAAGGACACAGCTGACCAGATATCTATTCAGTATCTCGAAACTTCAGGTTTTATTACCAGCTGTCACGAACCCTGTCTTACAGGCCAATACAAAGAACGTATCCAAAGAGAGACACCATCAGGAAAGCTATGAAAACTCATTACTCACATTGGTTTGTAGCAATAAAGAAAAAAAAAGAAGGAAAAAATAGGAAAACACATTTTGGACAGTATCCTGCAGTTACAGCCACTTGACGTGATTCTTGTAACAAAATACAGAAATAAATAACCTTCAAATGAAGTTCAAAGTGACACTGCCTTTTTAAAGCCTAACCAGTTCTTTTTGCGCCTTATTTCTGATTTTGGTCAGCAGTGTCCCCTGCATATGTATTCATATATGACATGACCCCTTCTGTTATTTACAAGCAGAAATAAAATGTGAGAAAGATTGGTTTTAGTACTTTCTGCACTGGTCAGAGCAGAGTAAGCTCAGATGGCTGGTCAAACAGACCATCCGCAGGGAGACAGAGCCACCCCGGAGGCTCCGCGGGCAGAAAAATCTTTCGGCAAAGTGATTCATCCTGTGTGGCAAGATGACTGTGACATCTAAAGATTCTTGCCTTGAGCAGCATGGTACACACTACAAGGGATCAAGCCTTCTGAAAAGCATCCACGCACATCTCAGAAGCTCCAGTAAAAAGGACATGTTTTAAATAACAAAATACTGGACACTAAAAACGCATATGTGAATTTGCTTTTTGCCACGGAAAACCACGAAGTTCCCCTTCAGCGTGTCTGAACGCATGCTGTTGACCTCATGTAGAAACAAGCAAATGTTTACTCATTTGCATTCAAACTCACTCTTTCGAGTCGAACCGGAGGATGCTTTAACATCTGGCTCATATTCCTCCCTCCAGTGTAACTAAACCATAGCCTTGCAGGTTTGTTTAGAAGTTGGCTGTCAATAAATGATTATGTTTCCACTTCAAAACATGTTTTCCTACAGTGGCTTTTATTATCCTCTTGCCCATTCACCACAACTTCTAGACCTCTTCTAAGAGAGGATCAGAGAATGCATTACTACACCTCCACTGCAATATGAGGACAGTTTTGATCTTCCAAACCCAGTGCATAGTAATCTGTCCCGTGACAGCGAGTGCTTCCTGCACTACACAGCAGCCCCATTCTGAACCCGCCCTTCAACACCACTGAGAAGACACTGGGCTTGAATGTACAAATGTCTCACAAACACGCAGAGACCCACGCTGGAACAGCAGCAAGATGACTCTACCATGGCACCCCACCAACAGCACTGGCCAGTAACAGGCGCACAGAGGAAGAGGCACAAAGAACCAGAGCGAACGTGAAGAACGACATGCTCTAAATTTCAACGGTCCAGTGTTATAGCCAAGGAAGTACCACACTAAGTAACAACAGAGCATAATCACATTTAAAACTTTGTTTTCTTTATATTAATGATGAAGGAATCAAGAAGAAAAGATATCTACAAAGAGCAACACATCTGCACAAAACCACAAAAAATGGCCTTTCTCAAAACAGTCAAAGAAGCCAACTGCCCAAGGAAGACAGACAAGCCAGGTAAAGACAAGAAAAATCCCAAAGTGCAGCTGAGCATGAGCCTGATGGAAGTGCTCAGGTGGAACGGCGTACTGACCCAGACGGGTGCATTCAAGGGACACACGCACAGGTTCAAACCTGCAGAGTATAATTTTACTGTAGTTTTACTATGCGGTTAAAGACAGATGATTCTGTTGACTATTTCAGTGTAAATTAAAGTTTACATTATTTTCTACCTCTGGTGTTCTGGCATCTTCTGAAAAATAAATTGGACCAATGACACATAATTGTGTTGCATTAACAAACAAGAAAGCAACATAAAAGTACCATCAAGAAAATAGAAGAGATCGGATAAAAGGGGAGCGGCAACTTTAAAAACATAGCCTTCAGTTCAACAGCGGCGCTGAAATGGATTATCCAGGGAATAACGATGCTTTAGAGCACAAGTTAAAAGAGGAAGAAAAAAAGTTACTGGAGCCTGGGTAACATTTTCTCCCGATGAATCACTGCCTTTCAATTTGGTGTTTTATTTCACATTGGTTTACTGGCATTTGCACTATGTCTCTATCATGAGACCAAGCTGTGTCTATGCTGGGGGAAGAGGGGGAGGCACACAAAACAGAAACTCAGAGGAGTACAGTCCGCAGGGAAGCTTGCCTCCTTCCTATTGCAGAATGTCAACCAAGCATGAAACAGCCAGCTAAAGTCAGCATCTTGAGTTCAAGACATTTGTGCTCCAAATGTTCTTCTACGTAGGTAAAATGAGATATCAATACAGAAAATCCTCTATAATTAAAAAATTGTTCTTTACCTTTACTCTGTTCTAAATATATTGCTGAAAGCCCACTGATAGCAAACTACCCTACATAAAATGGTTACCAACTGGAGGAACACATGGGCTTTTTCCTTCTGCCATCAAACCATATTCCTTTTCACAGTTTGCAACTGTACCACTGACCCAGCAGCATTTGTCTTCTGACCCCTCTCCCTTTGCCCCTCGCTCCAAAATCCTGAAGGAAGAGGTTTGTACTCCACTCCTTCAAAGCTTTACAAAGTTGTTGGGTTTTTTTTACCATGTACCTTTTGAACCATGTTTCTAGGAATACATATCTCTAATGTAATGTCAAAAATATAAATGAAATAAAGAATATACACATATAATGGACAAAAATACTCATTACAATTGTGCACAGGGCTTAGTGCCAGATAGCTGTCAAACAAAGGAACAAAATCATACAGTTGTTTGGCACTGAAGGCTGGAATCATTGTGAAACATGCACTGTTTATAAATTGTCACTGATGAATAAAAGCAGTGAACAAAAAAATTAAAGGCAATGCAGCCAAGCACAAGAAAGACAAGCCAATCATCGCTCCTCCTCCCACCACTCTCGGTAATCAAACAAAACAAAATAACCTCCAAGCCCCCAGTGCGCTGGGCAAGCACAACGTAGCAGGGCAAGGTATGCTGAGTATTGCCTGAACTTCAGCTTGTGCTCTCACAGCTCAACCCAAAGTACCCAGAAAAGCGATATATTCAGACACCTGAAAAAAAAAAAAAAAAAAAGGCACGTGTATTTCTCAGCTCTGTTATTTATACAGCAATATTTTGAACACTAGTAATGCTGGTGACATTTATCTTAAGGTTAAAAATATTGATCCCAGAAGATGTAAAGAAAAATTGTTTCAGTGATGGTAAAATATATTAGCAGAACACAGCGCCGCTGAAAAAAATATCACCTCGCCTATCACTGAGAAGAAAGATTTAATTCATGTCAGGTGAAAGGATGACATTTCTCTAACTATGAAGAAAGACAGAATTGTATCCTGGAAAATCAGCAAGAGCTCAGTTGCTGATCTTGCATATCTGCACCAATTCCAGTATCTTTCAAACTTAAAGCTGTGTAATAACGCAACACATCTATATGGAAGCAAAAGTGCTTCTAAAATTAAAGAAAAAAGAACTTACAAATACGCAAATAAAAATCTAATTTTTTGACCGATACGTAGAATATTAATATGTGCTAGATGTCTTCTATAGTGTAACACACACAAGAGCTTCTGCAAACTCCTCTGCAGTTCAGATGACGTGACCAGCAGGTTCTCTACAATATTTCATAAGGCAATGCAACCTTCAAGATAGGCAAGGCATATTTAAGAAATGCTGTTCTATAAGAATTGTATTTTTGTAAATCTCTACTCAAGCAGGTCAATCAGCCTGTAGTTTAAGTTGGGAAGTACCTCAAGACTCCCAAATAAACACATAAATAAATTAAATCTGAGGTGACTGCTTGCAATGGACTAACAATACGTGAAACATAAATGATGTCATTGGAAAGAAATTAAACCAGACAGAATCAGAAGTGTTATTTATCACAGCAAAATAGTAAAGCAAACTTCACTTCGCTCCTACGATAGAGAAAACGTACTTCAAACTGCATACCCTGATAAAGAGGGTACAAGTACACTCTTACCTATCTCTGCAGAACTTTTTTTAAACATGATACGAACTTATTTATGATACAGTCACACATTTAGGTATTCAGTGCAGACCCCAGGGATCAGCTTGAAGCTTACAAGACTGTTAACAAGTCACACATTACTCTCAAGATTTCTGCTTTCTACGTCCCATTGTGTAAGAGGAAGAAATTGCAAGACACCTTATTTGTCTGGCATTTGTGCCTAAAGTGCCAGGCTTATTTTAGAGGTCTCCATTACACTGGGAAGTAAACTAAAATTTCTTTAGTTGTCGTGATGACAGTACTGGTTCTGCACATGGTCTGTACAATCCCAATTTGAATTTACACATTTTACATTTACACATTACATATTTTAGTGTGCTTGGTTCCCAACTACCTTTAAGGCTCACTGCCAGACCTCATCAGTTTTAGGAAAAACTGTAAAATCAGTCTCAACTTATTTCAATAGTAATCTTTGTGTTTCTTCCCCATTCCTGTTTCAATGAACCTTTTTTATTTCACCACTGAACTTCAGGCTACTGCTTTCTTCAAAGGAATCAGTAGCAGTAATCCCAAATACTGTCAGTTTCTTTAATCCTATATATACAACACATAAAATGATGTATCAACTCTCTGTCCTATTTCATCTCCAGACGGGGGACCCCTGTGAGCATCTTCAAAAAAAAAAAAAAAAAAAAAAACCAAAAAACCAACACCCAACCAAACAGCACCCTTCCTCCACCAAATGCCATCCTGGTGAGGCTTCCACACGTCAGGGGAACAAGGTTTCTGTTTTTCCAAGTGACCCTCCAAGTGGATGCCTAAGAAATAACTCCACAGAATTATCAGCCAACTTCCCAACACACATCTGTGTTGGAGTGACAGAAGCTGAACACCCATCAGAAAGCCACAGCTCTCAGCCTTCGGAAAAGCGTAATAAGACAGCAACCAAGAAAGCCTCGCAAATAAAGCCAGACACTGCCATTGCTTAAGAGTGAGTTGCAGTTTCTCTGGTGTTCTGCACATTTCCACTACCTGAAAATCTTTCACTCACTTTTCAGAAACAAAACTTTGGTGCAATATTGGGCTGGAATGGAAGCGTCCAGACGTTATTTTCAAAATCACAGAATATCACAGAATAGTAGGGGTTGGAAGGGACCTCTGTGGGTCATCTAGTCCAACCCCCCTGCCGAAGCAGGGTCACTTACAGTAGGCTGCACAGGACCTTGTCCAGGCGGATCTTGAATATCTCCAGAGAAGGAGACTCCACAACCTCCCTGGGCAGCCTGTTCCAGGGCTCCGTCACCCTCAGAGGGAAGAAGTTCTTCCTCATGTTCAGACGGAACTTCCTGTGCTTCAGTTTGTGCCCATTGTCCCTTGTCCTGTCACTGGGCACCAGTGAAAAGAGCTTGGCCCCATCCTCCTGACACCCACCCTTCAGATATTTGTAGGCATTTATTAGGTCCCCTCGCAGCCTTCTCTTCTTCAGGCTGAACAAGCCCAGTCCCCTCAACCTCTCCTCGTAGGGCAGATGCTCCAGTCCCCTCACCATCCTTGTAGCCCTCCGCTGGACTCTGTCCAGTAGCTCTTCATCTTTCTTGAACTGCGGAGCCCAGAACTGGACACAGTACTCCAGATGAGGCCTCACCAGGGCAGCGTAGAGGGGAACGAGAACCTCCCTCGTCCTGCTGGCCACACTCTTCTTGATGCACCCCAGGATTCCATTGGCCTTCTTGGCAGCCAGGGCACACTGTTGGCTCATGGTTAACCTGTCGTCCACCAGGACACCCAGGCCCCTCTCCACAGAGCTGCTCTCCAGCAGGTCCACCCCAAGCCTGTACTGGTGCATGAGGTTGTTCCTCCCCAGGTGCAGGACCCTGCACTTGCCCTTGTTGAACCTCATCAGGTTCCTCTCTGCCCAGCTTTCCAGCCTATCCAGGTCACGCTGAATGGCAGCACAGCCTTCCGGTGTGTCTACCACACCTCCCAGTTTGGTGTCGTCAGCAAACTTGCTGATGGTACATTCCAACTCTTCATCCAGGTCGTTGATGAAGAAGTTAAACAAGACTGGGCCCAATACTGACCCCTGGGGGACACCACTTGTCACCAGCCTCCAACTAGACTCAGCGCCGCTGATGACAACCCTCTGAGTTCTGCCATTCAGCCAGTTCTCTATCCACTTCACCGACCACTCATCCAGCCCACACTTCCTCAGCTTCCCTAGGAGGGTATCATGGGAGACTGTATCGAAAGCCTTGCTGAAGTCAAGGTAGACAACCTCCACGGCTCTCCCTTCGTCTACCCAGCCAGTCATGTCATCGTAGAAAGCTATCAGATTGGTCAGGCATGATTTCCCCTTGGTGAATCCATGCTGACTACTCCTGATAACCTTCTTTTCCTCCACTTGCTTGATGATGGCCTCCAGGATAAGCTGCTCCATCACCTTTCCCGGGATGGAGGTGAGGCTGACCGGCCTGTAGTTCCCTGGGTCCTCCTTCTTGCCCTTTTTGAAGATTGGAGTGACATTGGCCTTTCTCCAGTCCTCGGGCACCTCTCCTGTCCTCCAAGACCTCTCAAAGATGATGGAGAGTGGCTCAGCAATGACATCCGCCAGCTCCCTCAGCACTCGTGGGTGCATTCCATCGGGGCCCATGGATTTGTGGACATCCAGATTGCTTAAATCATATTAAAAAATTTTGTTTTCTTTTGATGATACCTGTTCCGTGAGTCCACTACATAGCTGAAGCACTGCACACCCACAGCAGCTTACGACTCTGGGGAAAATGCAGTGGCCACTCAGGCAGCTCACATAAACAATAGTATTGGAAGCAAACACCTTCATGTACCTAAAAAATAAAATTACATCCTTTATGGGCTTGCTCATTCGATTTCATCTGTTTTACTTTCCCTCTGAGGTGCCTGCGTATCTAAACAAAGTCAGGTTTCCAGCAGCAACAAACATTTGACTCACTAAAATGCAGTCTCTAAAGAAAACTACTAACAACTTCAAATCATATTAATGCAAACAGTATAATGCTCCAAACCGCAAAAGCCACTTATTTTGGCACGAGCAGCGTGGTTACAACATTTTGGTTGATCAGTTCAGAATTTAATCGCTGGATACAGGCTGCTGCATTTACTAAAAACTGGACTGCTAGTAATTGACAGGCTACAGCTACACGCACGCAAGAATGAAAAAAAATTAATGGAATGAAATAGAGATTAAGTAAATGATTTCTATGCACCTGGCGATAAGCAAACATCTTTATTGCAAAACAAAGACAAGCCATGAAAAATTACAAAATTATCTTTTAATCACCAGTGAGCTTTCTACAGTCTCCTATTTGAACAGGATAATAGTTATTATGTAGGTCCCTAAGCAACTGCCTCGTGGGGAAGTTACATCACCAGCTCGGGAAAGCATCGCCCCCTCCTCCCTTCTCCCTGGAAAGGAGCTTGGCGCCTTCAGACAGAGTGAAATGCAAAATCCTGCAGCTTCACCCAGCTGATCCCATCCACTGGAACACATCTACAAGTGCCCAGGGATGGCAGGAACCGCAGGAGAGAAAGATGCCCTTTCAGCATTTCACGCACTGATGAGCCTCGTAACAGATAAACACACCCTGCAGCAGCTAAACTGACACGTTATAACAAAGAGGAAATGCAAGACTTAAAAATTTCATCAGATTACTATTTATTCTCCCTTTCAGAGGCAGAGTACACTCTGAATAAATCAACACTCCTATGTATCAGACCACATTAACTAAAACCCAAGCTTTTCAGAACAAATTTTATCAGAACTGGAATACTTCACAATTCAAAAGCCACCGCCTTGCAGATTTGGATTCCCACACTGGCAATTCAGAAGTACTCCATTCGACAAAAATTCCGGGTTTAGGCGTAAACGAGACCTTTCTGCAGAAGGCAGCATTTCCCCTTCCCCCAGCGTGACTCACACTGGTCCCACTTTGGTGTGTGCTGCAAGCCAGCGGCAGCGACGCCGCAGCCCAGGGCCCACGCGAGGTGCGAGCACAGCTCGCCTGCCACGCTGCCGCCGTGCAGAGGCTCCCACGACGGCACCTGAGGCGCTGGCGGTACCCAGCCAAACGGCACCAGCAGCTCGCCTACCCAATGTTAGGCCACAGAGTTCGACACGTTTTCAGGGACAGACCTCTTCACCCTCTTAACTGTCAAAAAGAAAACCTTTTTGTTTCTTCCCTGGAACCACCGCACTGCAGACCACGTCTGGAAATGACTCCAGTGGTGATGCGGGGATTGTAAAATCCTTCGGGACCCGCACAACGCTACCCGCGCGGGCTAAGGACCCCCGCCAGGCAGGAGGGAGGCAACACGAAAGGAAAATGAGGAGCACATGAGAGCCATTCTTTGGTGCGAGTGGAATTTATTTAACATATTACCGGGGGGTGGTGGTATATATAAATCTGCAACTGTACCAACAGATACAAAACATCACCGTGACTCTTGAAAGCTGCAGCCTACAGCTCAGCGGCTGCGCGCCGGTGGTGCGCAGCATGCCAGGCCCGAGGTTCTGTGGGGCCGACTGACGAGGGTCTGACCCTGCCCAACACACCACACCACAGCAGGGACACAGCCAGATGCAGAAACACCCCCAAACAAAAGCACAGGCGCACTGCTAACATTTTGAAAAATTAAAAAAAAAAAAAAAGTATCTCAATTTATTCATGGAGATTCTGCACATTCACATATGAAGCAAATTATATATGTAGTTATCTGGAACCCAGGAAGAAATCACTGAAATTTAACTTAAAACATTACTCTGGGTTCAAAATTTTCACTATAAATAACAAAATAGTACAAAATTCACATTAGGCTTTTAGCCAATCTATAATATTACATAAAAACAGCGTCAATTAACCAATTAAGCACAGCAACATGCCCCAAAAGCAAACATTCTTAGACAGAAATTTACATGTAAATTTTCCATTTGCCAGATATATTACATGCAATGATTTGGGAAACTTTTTTTTTTTTTTTTTTTAAAAACAAAACAGAAGCCTATCTGAAGCAAAAAGACACGAAGATTTACTGGGGTAAAGCAATGGCAATGCTTACTTTGGGAAAAGTAGCCATGGTGTATCATGTACAGATGAGTTGACATCTTGGTATTTTTAGCTTCGATAATCAAAAGAAAAAGTGATGTGATAAAACATAAAGATGATGCTGTGAAACTGTATGAAGCCAGTTACTGTAAAGTCAGTTTCCAGGAAATTTTCCAGCACGGGAAGTTTACAGTCTATGGCTTGTGGTGGACCTGTGCCTTAGAGCAGGAGACTTGCACCCCTAAGTACTGTAACTGTGGATGAACTTATACTTGCATCTTTTTTACTAAGAGAAGTTTTGCTTTCCTTAATAAAGAAAAGCTAAGAGTTCACTTAGGCTACAATAACATTTGACAGATAACTATGCACTATGTGAAGCTTATTAGCTATCCTTTTACAATTTTCTTTCAACTTACTGTCCTACTCCTGTAAAATGAGATGAACTGAAACACTTGTCATAATCTTTACTGTGCCCCTATTTTGTCATTTTCTTCTTTTAACGTTCTCCTCTTTCGTCCTAATGAATTCCCTGATGGATTCAAAATAGTCTATCCCCACTGTTCTCCATGTTAATACCAATGTAACTGCGTATAAATTATTTTAGATCAGTCTCACCATTACTCACGTCTCTGGAGATCCTTTCCATTGTGATGTCTATTTTATTCCATGTGTTAAATTAGTAATGACTACAGAAGGCAATTCAAGGAAATCTAACAATTATTTTGGACAAATACAAGGTCTTGTCAACTCACTACTCGCCTCTGCCCCCTCCCTTCCTAAAAGGTAATTAAAATAAGATTCTTAGAAAGAAAGAAAGAAAAAAAAAGTATCATTCTTAACATTTCCCAATTTAATAACTATTTACCCTTGCTTGCTTCCTACTGTTGCCTTCACCATCATAAAGTCCTTTGATAATAAGCTCTATCACTTCAATTCCAAAAGTCTTTTACTGAGGTGCTACTGAGGAAGAAAAATAGCAGTTAGTGCCACCTGAAGATTAGTTCAATTCTCAACTGAGAAACAATTCAGATGCATGTCTTAATTGTATTTTATAGTCCAAAAGCCTCTCCTTTTACTGAGAATAACCTTTCCCATATTAAGGTTTAAAATGCTTACATCACCTGTTCAAGAACAACATCAATACTGGAAAGCTTACAGACGCTTCAGCTATTTACCATGTTGCTTCAAAAAATGTCCCTAATGTTCATCTTTTAAAATAATTACCACTCTATCCAAGCCAAGTGGAGTGCTTAACTTACAAGTCAAACAACAGAATTTACAATAAAAATTTGACATAGTAACTTCACTAGTTTGAAAGACACACTGGCAGAAGCACAGCCAATCTTACAAGCCTACACAATCAGGCAACCGAGTCAATTAAGTGAACAATAACTAAAATTAGAAGGCATCCCAATACATATATTGATTGCTCATTTGTATGATTGATCAACAAAACGAGTCTTCAGTTTCACAGTAACTCAAAAGACTGCCTTTGAAAATTCATGGCATTTGGCCTCAACTCACAAGCACCTCTCTGCTCCTGCTGCTCTTGGCTCCACACGGCAGTTTCTACCCAGCATATACCTATTAACCACCTGCTACATGGGGTACAAGACAGTTCAACGCTAACAGAGAGTACAACAAATGGTGTGCATATATATATATATATCATTTACTTGCAAGCCCAGTTTTGTAAAGCCTGATGACAAATCACCCAAGCGATTCAAGCGCTTCAAGTACAACCAACATTAAAAGAAGCTGCACTGCAAAACACCCAAAAAGCATTACTCTGCTGCCATTAGAGAGTACCGTGTTTGGTTCACTCACCTATTTATTTCAATTAGGACAAGAATCAGGCTTAGCCTTTATATTCACAGTATAGTTACAGTATAAGAAATTGTATTTTGACTAATGGTCTGAATCATTTATAGCTCAAATTACTGTAACAAGCTTCTACTCCCTCCCTCGTAAATACTGCCTGGTGTGTGTCTTGGCTTCCCTGCGTTGTCAGGTTCTCCATGCTCTTAATGCTGGCCATAAGAAAATACCATGGCCGTACCTAGCATGGAGCAGAAGTTAGTTTGTTAGGAAGAGCAGCATAGTCACCACCTCACTAAGATGAAACAGAGACAAGTGTTACTATGAAATAAACTAGTAGCTACAACCTGGCAGCTGGTCTACTAGAGTCAATGGGTAGGTGAGGTGGGGAAGATGCAAATGAATCTGAAATCCTCCATTCCCCCCCAGAGTCTCCAATCATAACAGTTTCCAGTTATCTCAGTTGACAGGTCTTCAAACCCTGTGGCTAGTCCAGGAACACTCAGAGCTCTAAAATTTACCCAATTAAACTGTAAAGCAAGAAATGAGAAACCAAGGAAGTACACTTGAAAGAAAACTCAGAAGAATGATCTCTTTCTGCCCCCCTGGACCGATTTCAATATAGCAACCTTATATTCAACTACCACCTTTTCACTCACTATTGACCAAACTTTTTGAGGACTTTTTATCACACTCAAGCTTGTGGAACTATGTAGTACACAGATGATGAACATGGAGCATAGAAGTTTTGCCTTTATCCCTTCTACCTCTTGGGGAAAGACAGACACACAGAAGTAACGATCAAGAATTCAAGAACGATCTGCTTGCTTTCTTCCTGATAAGCAGAAGTAGTAAAGCTCAGCAGAATAAGTCCAGGGAACAGTACAACAAAATATACACTACCATGCACTTCAAGGGTCCTACCAAAAACTGACCTCTACTTGCAAGTGCAGAGTACTAAAAGGCAGAATAATTACAGAGAAGAGAATCTCATATCCTCGTGAATAGTTTTCTAGAATGTAATTAAACCAGAAAGTGTTGAATAAGCAACAAGTCTAAATGGAGCTACAATACCACCAATATATCTTAGCCTGATTTTCTACATATCTCTATGGATACTAACAGACTATGCTGGTGCCAAGAGGATTCAGTGGTTTTACTTACAATACAAGCAACGGCCCTTCTTTTTTCATACTAGCAAATCAACAGGATAATTCTGGAATTCATTAGTGAAGAACACTAACCAATCCAACATAATAGCTTTACTTCCTCTGCAAAACACTTCAAAAAATATCTAAATGAATATGGAAATGCATCTTTCTGTAGAAAATTGTTCATTATTGAATCATTATCAACTCTTGTTAGACAAAATTTCTCTCTTTTGCAATGTACAAGATCATTAAAATGTTTGAGAGCTCCATCATGAAAGACAGTGGCACTTTATAATCCGCTATCTCTTCAGGCAAATATGCTTACGGCTGAACATAATACACAAAATAACAACATCCCCTCAACACACAATCCTTCCTTTTAATGGTGCTCTTAAGTGTTGACGGCAATGGTGAAATATGTTGTTGCTTGCTCTTTTTTTTTTTTCTTTTAAACAGTTTTTAACTATTTCAGAGATGTGTTTCAGTCATGATAAAATGTTGGGAAAGAATGTGTTTCCTATATCTTCAGTGTAGAACCCCAGACAACCCATCACTCCTTTAGCCTAGTGAGATACTTCCTATAAGGTCACCAAGTTCACGTTCTTAGCCTCCATTTCCTTTTAACCTCTGAAGATCACAGAATAACCAATCAATGTATTAAATACCATCTACAGCATCTAGTAAAATGGATGTTTTCATTCTGTTTATGGGAACATGTCCATAATTCGATACTAACAAACTGTGTAACATTTTTTTTGTCTACAAAACTTAAGAAGAAATCTTATTTTTCTTTTCAATACAGTAATAGACAAAAAACACACAAATACAGACAGTGGTACTACGCAGAAAACTACTCCTCAACGTTTTTACACAGCTTTTGTCATTCTTCTCTCCAAGACTTCAGCATCAACTTCAGACATGCTGCAAAAATTAATGATGTGAAAGTATGATATACAAAGCTGCATCCTATACTGTAACAAAAGTACAATGAATATAATGTTTTGTTATAACAAGCCAAAAACCACAGGTGGAATACTTCTAAAAGCACACTTTTACGGTTTTGAGGTGTACGTTTCTTAGAGATATATACTGAAAGCTTTCTATAATTCTTTGCTGCATATAGAAGCAAATGAAGTACTATTGCTCCAACAAAATCAAATCTGTAAGAACTGCTAGCCATAAAGCATTACAAAACTATTTCAGTTCACAGCTGCTTTGGGCAAGTGACTGACACACACACAAACATCTTGCAATTTATTAATTCCCTCGTCAAAACAACCGCAATGGAGGCGTCTTCTCAAATCTGTATTAATGATGTAATTCTATTATGTCTAATGGAATCACCTAGGCATCTCTCCAATAAAACTGAACAACTAAGCCAATATAGTTGCACCATTTATTTTCTTCATATATTTAATGGCATATATTGTTTAGAAGTTGGATGGCTCGAAATAAAAGCATGACCAAATAGTTTGCCTTTGATAATACAAATTTTAAAAAAATTAAAGTAAAACTTTTCTATGTGTTTTTTTTAAATAAAATTAGTATTGGCTACAAAACCTAGAGCCATTCCATACATGCTACTGATCAAAATATTGGAGAAGCAATTGAAGTAAGTTGTCTTTTTAGTTTGCTGTATTTAAAAGACAACATATTTGAAACAGTATTGGGGGGGAAGCTCTACTCTACTTTACCAAAATAACTAAGGGAAACCACATTTCAGCTTTACTGCCTTCAGATGTAAGTATTACCGACCAAATGACATGCACCCTCTCTAAACAAAGACTCCAGAGACAGTCATATCTTAAAATTACGTATTTGCAGGTTCATATATGAAGGTTTATATGAAATTCTGGTTTCAGCAATAGCTGTGCTTTGTCTGCCTCCTTTCCAGAGAAAATTAAAGTAGTAAACAAAGACTGAGCAAAGTAGAAAGATTTCCAAAAGAAATTGCAGACCACCAGGATTTGGATTTAGGTAATCCACTTAGATTACCATGGCTATGTCTTAAAAGGACAATACTGAGATCACAAAATAGGTCATGTCTACAAGACGCAGAATATATAAGCAAAACAACGTCAAATTTACAAATTCAGAACAAACATTCCAAGTCCTTCCTAAATTTAAGACACAAGAAAAAAAAAAAAAAAAACACAACTGTCCCAAAACCATGTATTACCAAAGAATAAGTATTTTGAAATCAACATTTTTATGCTCCAAACTGGAATAGGGAGAAGAAGAAGAGTTTCAAACAATGCCATTAATACATTAACGTGTTTCAGGTAACACAAAAGTGCAGGCAATGAAGAAAAAGCTTTCAGTACCTAAGCCCTCAATATAATACACATTTTGTTTGCTTGTTTTTCCAGTTTCAAAAGCAGAAAATGTTGGGACACCCACAGGCCTGGAAGCAGTAACAACATCTGCCTAGCAAAATAGGAGTTTGCATCTATTTCTTTGAAGTGACAATGCTTCCAATACAAAAAATATAAAAGAAATTAAATTAAAAATAAGAGGCAAGCCCTCAAATGATTAAACAGAAGAAAAACCTGAAGTAAACTGGTAGGTAGTTCAGGAATCAATAGTGTTAGAAAGTTATATTTTTTAAAATGCACAAATTAAAAAGTGCTATAGTTGTCTTCTCAGCAAAAGTTAAGGGAAGTTTAGCTTTAAAATTATTTAGAATTTACAAGAAAAATGTAAAAATAAAATTGAAATACATCGGCTTTCTAGATCAACCTGAGAAAATCTAGGCGGTTCCTTCTTCTACGAAGTCCTGGACAATGGCCTTTATGAGGAATTTGCCCAATATAAAAAGATTTCAATAGGAAAATCAGTGTTGCTATGAGAAACAGAGCAGCTTCCAGATGCTTGACGTGTCAGGTCTAGACAAGGGAATGAAAAATGTCTCTTTCTGACCAAAGAGGCTTTGAGGGGATACTCGTAAAGAATTACCTACTTACCCATCAGATTTGAGTTCATGAAAGGTGTCGGGGACAATCCTTCATGGGGCCCTAATCGACTGTCATTCAAGTGATCACTGTAATGAGGACTGTCTGCAAAACCCTAGAGAAAAAAAAAAAGACCAGAGTATTAAACAGATTATTTGGCAGCCCTGCTAATTGAGTGTAATGACACTTTCCTAATTAAATGTGCAAAGTCACAACTAGTCATTAATCACAAAAGTTGGCTTTCGGGTCTATCTCTCAGAAATTACTCCCTGCCCACATTTTACTCTCTGTCCCTCCTTTCTTTCTACCCCATCAGACGGAACCACATATTTCTTACTAAGCTGTATTTTCGTGGACAATATTTCTAAAAATTGAACAACACTGAGATATTTTGAATAACACTGAGATATTTTGATATTTGAATCCTCTTGGTGTTAAGCCACTAAACAGTGAAAAAATAGTGTGAAGCAGTCACAACTGATTTTTTTTCCCTAAAGTTTCCGTTGGCACTAATAAAACAACACAGTAAAAAAGGTCAAGAAGAGTCACTGACATTAGGAAAAAAATGTTAGTGCAAAGGAGAAGAAGAAATTCTATTTTCCCTTGCACCCTGCTATAATAATGTTACAGATTAATAAGCATTTTGACACTAACACATTACTAAACAATACAGCTCACTGACAAAAGGTTTACTTCCAAATAATGATTAAATAAACAACTTTGTCACTTGATTTGCAAACAAGCACTCAATAATGTTTTGCACTTTTCTAGCATTAACATCACCAACTTAGCAGGCTTGGAGTGACCCTTACGCAGATGGGAAACACTGGCTTATTGAAAGCTTGCACCAAAGGTATAGAGACAGAAAACACAGAAGTCTTAGGATGCACATATTATTTAACCCAATTACTTAAAATTCTCTTTTGTACATTTCAAAATGCTTTCAAATTTTGCTATATAAAGGTATGAATATGGTATTTGTCATTCAGACTGATCAGATGTGCACTGAATCACCTGTTCTCTACCAAAATATGACAGAGCTGGCACTCCAAATTGCAACTCCTTTGTAGCCTAAATTTCGGAAAAACGGCGTAAACCTTGTCTTACAATTCCCACTTACTTCTCTAAGCCTGCTAGAGAGAAACCTAAAGCTCAGGCCTAATTAAAGGAGGAGGGAAAATTGTTCACAGCTACGAGAAACCATTCCCAGTGCCCTGGGACTACAAAATCATCAATCACTGAACACTTATCATTTTTTCAGACCGCAGGCTCACACTGAAGACAACATTAATGGGGCTGAAACAGGCCTCACTATCTTTGCAGGCACGCTGTCAGTTCTACCAGAGGGCTAGTAACCGAGGGCTAAATAACTGTCAAATCACTACCGCTGCTTATGGATGCATGTCGCAGCTCTTGCTCCTATTCGGCTTTAAAAGCAATCCTCTGGGAGTCCCAACTCCCAAATGAATCTTTGGCTGACTTTATCTACTTCAGAATCAGGGATACACATGTGACAGGCATTCAGAAACAATCTTAGTGACATTTACAACTTGGTTATGGCCACAAGGGTGTCCTCTGGTAACCAGGACCTAGCCCCGTCTGTCAGACAAGCAGCGTGCAGCAGCAGCTGCCAAGGAAACGGAGTGGCTCCTAGCTAAGGTCACCACATGTGGTTTATTTCTGTGCTGAAATGAAACAAAAAAGAAATTAAGTCTGCTGAATAAAGAAACAAAGACTTGCAAATAGAGGACCAAAAAAAATAAAGCTCCTAAGTAGGTAGCTTCCTATTTGGCTGTCCGCTTCTATTTGTAGTTGTGGATTTTTTCTAAAACCTTTTTCCCTAATACTTCAGCTATATTTTATTTTTAAAAGAAAGAAACTAGGAAGGACACTATCAGTGGTCAAATACAATCCGTATCTCAGACATTCAGAACGTGGTGTCTAGATGAGCCCCAGAAACTGACATCTTCAAGAGATCTTTATTTACAAAGTAAATAATGAAACTACTGAAAATGTAACAGGAGTAAGACTCATTTCATACACAGTTACACACCATGCAACACAATCTACCCAATGCACAGGATTAATAATGCTCCTCCCCAAGGCAGTATTGCATATTCCCCCCCCCCCAGAAACAGAGGATTTGGAGAACTGGGTGCACAGTTTACACAGGTAGGAATGTTCTCCCTTCTATCGTTAGAATTCCTTCAAGCGATCCGTCACACCATGTTCTTTCCATACACCCTCTCAGTTTCCCAGAATGCACTTGCACCTAATTACTACAGCATCAAAATTGTATTTCTATACCACTAGACAAATCAACAACTTCATCCAAGTGAAGAATGCTCCAAGAAGTCCTTCACAACACTAAAGCCCCAGAAAACAGAACAGGGGGGCGAAATGTGCTAAGGCATATGCAAGCACTTCAAATAGACTTGTTTTTTCTGTACTTGATTTCAATTTCTAACTAAAATTAAGTGTGTCAGGCATTTCATTCTTTGTCATGCATTACAGAATTTACACTCGTGCGAAGTGCCACCTCTCTCATCCTTCATCTACAGTGGACCTATGTAAAGAGGTCTTAACTTGGCCACCATCCTTGACACCAGTTATTCAGAGTCTTACTAACGAGTTATGCATTATCAGCTCAAGCAGTAGAGTTCTGTTTGGGATTAGAAACCCTGGGCTGATTCCCACATATAACTCACCCACACTAAATGAATACAAAATAACCACAAATACATGCAGTTTTGATTTAGCAAACTTCTTTTGCACTTCACAAAAGCAAATTAAGCAAAATCAGAAGAGCTCCAAGGACAATGATTTAAATTACACAGAATTATTACAGAGCATTCTTCACATTCAAGCTGTACTTCAAATAAAATTGCATTCCTGATACCATTCCTTGCTTTTACATCTGTATTGTTAACTTACATAATAAACAGCATAAGGTTCTACTGGAAAGAGCTTTAATCAACCACAGGTGAAAATTTTAGAAGCTTCCAATAGCTTCTGAAAAGCTACTAGAAGCTTCCAGTTGTACGATCAAGGCTTCAAAAATGTATTTAACAAATATGATACTCTCTGAAAGGGGACTCACTTGACTGCATCTAGACTGGTACAGGCTCCAGGCAGAAACAGGAGCGAACTAGCCATGCCAAAAGCTGTTCTCCCTTTTGGGAAGAACTACTTGACGAGACATACTCTGACCTGACTCTACTGGAACAGGCTGGTGATGCCATTCTTTGGACCACAGGTGGGCTTCCAAAGCTCTTTGGAGGACTTCTACCTATGGTTACCCGCAAGGCAAGTTTGACACAGAAAGGAGACACTCCACGCCAAGTACATGGCCCCACTGCTGCCATCTTTGCTCCCCAGCAAATGTACCCATGGATTAGCAGGCACCAGAGTGCACAGCTTGAGTATTCAGCAAATAACTGGCAAAAAGTCCACAAAACAGAACAGAAGATAAATTTGTCCAGTAACTCCTGAGCACCCTATTCCGAAGGGACCGCAGACAGCCCAAGGCATTTTTCTGTTTACATAAAGAAAACCGGTTTTGATGTGATTAGACGCTGTAGCTGTAAGCTCAAAACCATCGTTTGTTCCAATCTCTTGCACAGCTGCTACAAAAGCAAGCTTTAACCTTCCCAAAGGAAGACAAAACTTTCCTTTCTGTATAGTTACAGCCCCAGTAAGGTCTAATGGGAGCTAGCTCCCCTTGCATCATTTTGTAATGCTGTCACCATTCATTTTGCAACAGGCCTCTCCCCGGATTTCAGTCTCACTGCGTGTTTGTGATCTGAAAGACAGATACATCTATAAATAAAAGCAACAAGTATTGTCTACTAATCACAGCTGCCATGAAATGCAGCTGAAAGACTACTACTAATTAGCACTATGATTTAAGTGAGTAGCGGAGGCACTCTCAACATTGAATGCTCCAACATTTTATTCATTTTTCAGGTATTTCATTGGATTAGAGTCATGTACTTTAATCATTCCAATAAATGAAGTCCATCAATTAAAACAATCAACAGTTGCAACAGTTTTCATTGCCATCTCTTCTGGGAAGGTGCTCCTAACGTCCCAGTGATTTAGGCTTTATCTGTAGCAGGATGATTTTCCATGCACAGGTATGCTAACAGCCAAACCAATTAAAAATCTGAGACTATGAACAAAATCATAAATAGCAGTATACAGGACACTTGAAAGTTATCTTACAGAACGTATTATTCAGGAAGATCCAGAAGAGGGAATGCAAAAAAACAGAAAACACACTCCTTACTAGGCACATTGATCCCAGAAGGGAAGGCCTAACAATGAGTCTAAGCCCCATCTTACAAAATAAAACTGTCATTCACCTCCTAAAACTCAAAGTCTTTCACTGACGATTGAAGTTGTGACATTTTGGCTTAAGTCAATCCCAGAACTCACCTAAGAACAAGCCAAAAAGAGCCTCCTTGGCTCCCTGTCCCCCCTCCTTTTCATTCACTGGTTCCAGGGCCCCTGCAGGACTCACCTCTCCCTTCTGCTTCCACTTCAAAAACATAAAACTGTTGTCCCTTACAATTATTTTCTGAAGTCACACCTGGATTTGTTCATGTATAAGCAAAACTGTACTCCTGACCCTAACTCAAGCTGCGGGTTTTCTGGTTTTGTTTTTAATGAAGCACACCATCTTACTTCCACTTCAGGGTACAAATTGAAAAAACGGCATGCAGTTTTCCCATGCATTTATTAACTTTGTGGAACAACTTCTTCCTGCACAGTTAACTACTCCACAGCGTTTTATTTGCTCAAGTCCACTAAACTAGAGAAAACAAGCATTTTTTTAATTTGCTCCTCCGCCCTTGCCCCCAAGCCTTCTCCTACACAAGTCTCTGAGAACAGACCAAAATCAGACCCAGTTGCAGCTCTTAACCAAGCTGCCAGATCAATAAGTGGGTATTTATATTTTAGCAACTTGCAATATAGGTAAATTATCTCCTTTAAACTTTAGAAAAAACTTGTCTTTTTCCTCTCCTTTTTTCCTTAAAAATCTTTTTTTTTTTTTTAAGAAATTAAAATTCCACTAAAATGAACGGCTGACTTCAGTTTGACGTGGCTACAGACCAAAACATTAAATTCAATGAATGCTGCTTCTGATGCCTTGAGTTTTATAGTTTGGCTGACCTTTACCAACAAATATTAATTGTTTAAAACTCAGGAATACTGAATCCCTTTCCAAGCTAAATTTGGCTATGATCCTATGAATCAGGCAACAGTCATCTAAATGACTAATGCGTAAATGAACAACAGTGAATGTACTGCTGAAATCCACTTTATTTTGGATTATCTGCCTCTCCAAACTAATCTGAGAGTTCTAAAGACAAGAGAGAAAAAAAAAAAACACAAAAGGAGGGGGAAACGGGGAGAGAAGTGGAGACACAGAGACAGTGACAGACGGACAGTCCCAGAGAGACTGACTACACCCAGGAACGCTGCGGTGAGTCATTGACTGCAGATTAGGCGAGAGGCTCTGGGCAATAGCCACACCAAGCTGTCCTAGCTAATTTAAAAGATTATGGATTATGTGATCAAGTATGTTTCCAGAAATAAACCACCATTTTGTTTTGGAAAGAGTATTTTCAGTCACTGAATCTACGTGTTTGTCAATGGCTCCTAGATGAAAGGCTACAAGAGCCAAAATCTGGCTGGGTCCATTGACCACACCGATCAAGGAGAACCTTGCAGAAATGAAGGTAAGCTAAGAATAAATCCCAAGCACAGTCCCCTTCCTTCTTGCCTTGACGATCACCTGCACTACATTAATTTCTCCTCACTGAACACCAAGAAACATCACATTGGAATAGGTCACGGTACAATTCCATTTTGGCCATTAACAGTCTTGCAGCAAACTATTAGTTGGGAACAATGTTGTTTCCAAATGGTGATCAAAATCATTTTACAAAGTATTCACCCAAGGAGAACAGGGAAAGACACAAGAAGACAGCAAAATGTATACGTGCCCAAGTATACTTCTCACAAAAAAAGTACTACAGAAGCATAAAGATCCACATGGCTGTATTTTAAGAATTCAGGCAATCATTTTTAAATAAAGTCGTTCATATAATTTGAATAATATTAAGTCTGAAAATACAGAACTTACAAGCAACTCTACAAGAACAAAAAAAGTTAAGTCTGAAAACTTTCTTTCAAGTTACTTATACATAGACTATTAGCTCGGATGTTGCAATCTCCACTATGCTTGACTACATTTTCTAATTCTATGGACCAGAGAGATATCTACAGAAATTTTTCTGTGAGGGAACGGGGAATTATGGAATAAGTTAGTCTGTGGCTGAACGTAACTAATCCTATGCAACCAAAAAAACCAACAACCAACCGGCACTATGATAAAAAACTAAAATGAAAATCAGCTTCTTCAATAACTAAATCTTTTCTAACACAACCAATAATAAGTGCACCCAGCAACCTGCTTTTCTCTGGTGTAACAGTACCAACGTCCTCCATAAGGACAACATGCAGGTCTGTCACAGGTCAAACAGAAGATTACCTTAACTTTCTCAACAAGGAAAAATGCTGGGGAGACACACATGGACAGAGCAGGCAGACGATGATGGGAGACTCCCCACACTCCTTAAACCATTTTGTCCATATTAGTATCAGCTAGAGAATCACAGAATGGTGGGGGCTGGAAGGGACCTCTGGGGATCATCTAGTCCAACCCTCCTGCCAAAGCAGGGTCACCTACAGCAGGCTGCACAGGACCTTGTCCAAGCAGGTCTTGAATATCTCCAGAGAAGGAGACTCCACAACCTCCCCGGACAACCTGTTCCAGTGCTCCGTCACCCTCAGAGTGAAGAAGTTCTTCCTCATGTTCAGACGGAACTTCCTATGCTTCACTTTGTGCCTGTTGCCCCTTGTCCTGTCACTGGGCACCAGTGAAAAGAGCTTGGCCCCATCCTCTTGACACCCACCTTTCAGATATTTATAGGAATTTATAAGGTCCTCTCTCAGCCGTCTCTTCTTCAGGCTAAACAAGCCCAGCTCCCTCAGTCTTTCCTCATAGGACAGATGCTCCAGTCCCCTCACCATCCTCGTAGCCCTTCTCTGGACTCTCTCCAGTAGCTCCTCATCTTTCTTGAACTGGAGAGCCCAGAACTGGACAGAGTACTCCAGATGGGGCCTCACTAGGGCAGAGTAGAGGGGAAGAAAAACCTCCCTCGACCTGCTGGCCACACTCTTCTTAATGCACCCCAGGATCCCATTAGCTTTCTTGGCAGCCAGGGTACAATGCTGACTCACGGTCAACCTGTCATCCACCAGCACACCCAGGTCCCTCTCTGCAGAGCTGCTCTCCAGCAGGTCCACCCCAAGCCTGTACTGGTGCATGGGGTTGTTCCTCCCCAGCTGCAGGACACTGCACTTGCCCTTGTTGAGCTTCATCAGGTTCCTCTGTGTCCAACCTTCCAGCCTGTCCAGGTCTCGCTGAATGGCAGCACAGCCTTCTGGTGTATCAGGCACTCCTCCCAGTTTTGTGTCATCAAACTTGCTGAGGGCACACTCTGTCCCTTCATCCACGTCATTGATGAATAAGCTGAACATGACCGGGCACGGTATTGACCCCTGGGGGACACCACTAGCTACAGGCCTCCTACTAGACTCAGCGCCGCCAATTACAACCATCTCAGCTCTCACTTCCTGAGCTTCCCTATGAGGATGTTATGGGAGACAGTGTCAAAAGCCTTGCTGAAGTCGAGGTAGACAACATCCACTGCTCTCCCCTCATCTACCCAGCCAGTCATGCCATCATGGAAGTCTATCAGACTGGTCAAGCATGATTTCCCTTTGGTGAATCCATGTTGACTACTCCTGATAATCTTCTTTTCCTCCACTTGCTTAGAGATGGCATCCAGAATGATGTAGTTGCCAGCTACAGCCCAAAAGCTAAGAGACCAAGCTGAAGACCTGTCTGACGTGCCAGGAAACAAACACCTCTCCTCTCTGCAGGCTCCACGCGTGCCATCTCCCAGCATGCTAAGAACAGGCAGTTCTTCAACTCAGACTCACTTTATTGTGTACGAAACTTGTATAATACTTACTAAACAGAGGAATGAATGCAGTTAGCTGATGGAGTTCACCCAACCACACCAGAAACAAGAAGCTGCACAATTTCCAGTTTTAATTCTGATTGCCTTTCACTATCAGCAAGTTACAACCTTCCACTACAATATCCTGAACACAGAAATGTAGCTTTGTATGTTACTTGGTCATCTGCTACATGGCGGGGGGGGACACACACACGACACAGCGGGTGTCACTACTCCAGATTTCAGGTATTATTTGGAAAAGTCAAGAGAGCTTTCACAAGTACCCTCCAAGTGTCACCATCAGTTACGCGCTTTGTAATAGAGCTCTAAAAATATTCATTAGCTTATTTCCACACAGCAAGTTGAAACAGGTGAAAACTAGGCGTGCAGGAACAGAATATGAGAACAATTGAAATTATATTTTGTTTGTTTATTTTTAACGTGGTGGAGCTTTGGAAGGGGAAGTGGGACATACCGCACTGAACAAGGAATCTATTTTAAAATAATCACCATTTCCTCCCGTTCTAAATCCATTTCCCGGATGTTAACTTAGTGAATGATGAATCTGATTTTAAACAGCTAATCCCAATGGCCAATTACACCTCTCAACTCCTGTGAGACAAATACCAATATGATATGTAATGGGACAACTCCCTGGCCACATGGAAAACTAATTTGTGAACAGACTCCAATGCTTATTTCAATATGATAGCTAATTGCAATAAAAACAAAAAATACCCCAGAAAAACACTTCTCCAATATAGTTCATATGACTTAAAACAGATTTTTCCAGTTCTTATCTAAGCTATAAACCAGGAAATAAAATAATACAAGTACAGCCAACATACTAACAAGAAATGCTTAAAGACAATACTTAAAAACCTAACTAAAGCATTCAGAACTTAAATATCAGAACTTGCATTGATAAGTGCTGCCCATAAATCAAATTACAAAGTAAGCTGCATTTGAGGAAGTGTCCTGTGCACTGAATATGGGACATTCAATTTAGGGTTTGATTTCACACCGCATGATCTGCTTACTTATAGTATACATCAGGAAAAGCAAATAACCAGCAGAACCACCAAACAACCTCCCTCCCCCGCAAAAAAAAACAACACCAGAGGACAAAAAGGACACAAATACAACAGACTTGATAACACTTACTGTATTTCTGTGTCCCTCTTGTCTTGTTTTGCTATTTAACAGCTTCCTTTCTTGTTATGTACCTGAGATTAAGAGGTATAAAATACTATTTCAAAACCTGCTATCTTACTGCTATTTTTTGACTTCTCTGCAAATTAAAAGTACTACTGGCGGTGGGGCAGGGGTGAAATAGTTTGGGCATATAGTATTTCAGGTTCCAATTCATGTCTGAGCATTTGACATGCAACAGAGGGCATAACCTGTTGGTCGCCTGTTGACTGATGCTACAAAACCATCTAAATCCAGAAGTGGTATCTTACCATTTCAACTCTGCTTCAAGTAGATACGTAGCAGAGTTATGTAAATGAAAAGGAGGATAAACTGCATACTCTGTGCTGAAGCTAGATGCTATGTTAAATCAGGTCAAAATGTACACTCACAGCTTTTCGTGCAATATACATGCCACAAGACACTCACCCACAGTTCAGATTTTGGAAGAAAAATACCTCAGTTAATTTATGTTAAATTTTAACAGTTAAAATTATTATGTGTGTATATATAAAAAGGCTATCCAGCAAAGAAATGTCTTATGAAAAATATCTGTAAATTTGCCTGATTTGGAGACAGCAATCTAAACAGATGAAAACCTAACTTGCTCCTTCTATTGCAAAAAATCAAAACAATGAAAGAAAACCTCACAGAGCATTATTCTTCATTAAATAAAAGCAGCCATTAGCCACATCACAACAAAAACTATGGTAGAAAAACAATTAATTAAAAGATAATGTTTATCCCAAAAAAGTGATTATACCAATTTGTGGCTAGATTATGAGTACAAATTACAACTCCCAAATAAAGAGGGAAAGCTAAAAAGTTCAGCAGCATCTCACAACAGGAAGAAAAAACTTTCAGGTGCTATCATTGTGCAGCAAACATGCTACTTGGTTCAAGTAACTCAGAATGTGCTTCAAAGAGCTCAGGAGAGCAAGGCTTTCAAGCAGCAGCTTTACAGCCCTCTGCACCATACCCGAAGAGCCAGCTGCTCTTCCAATGCAAGAGATTCTGAACACTTGCACAAACACCTCTAGCTCTCTATCACTCAGACAAGGGAGGGACACACATACATTAACCAGGAGATATTCACTGAAAAAACCACCGCTGTTGCACATATAGAAGTAAAAGCAAGACAGGAGAGTTCGAAGAAAAACCAGAACCACAACAGACAGAAAATTCTGACACAGCATTGTATATGGACTTCAGGATAATCACTCAAGAATAAGGGAGACCATCAGCACTTCGTAGAATTCCGCTGACTTTCTAATTACCATTCCTGAATTATTCCTCTAAAAAATAAGGCCTTCCAGCTATTTTTACATAGCCCCCCCAATATATTACCGAATTATTTCTTTTTTCTAACAAAACATTTGGCCTACACAAGAGATTTTTCACACAGAAGTCACTAATGTCTCAATTTGTACCTTTTCACAAACTTCAGACTGTCACAGCCAATTCTAATACACATATTGCTCTTCCAGTGTTAGAACACTGTATAACATTATTAGGTAATGAAGAACCAAGGCTCTTATATACGGTTTTCTCAAGCCTGCAGTGATTCTCAGTCTTCAACGTTAGTTCAAAACACTACTGTAATGAGAATATTTTATTTTTTAATAAGGTATTACCAGACACTCTTAAAATCAATTGCTATGGGACACAAGAGAAGGGTCTTTTGTGAATTAATTATTGATCAAAAGATTAAAATACATAAACACCCTACCCCAAGCACAAGAATATATGTCCAGTTTTCACAGTGAAAAGAAGTTACCACTGTCTTTTCCCCACTTCCCCAAAAAACTGTACTCTGACCAATGTTCTTCAACAATTCCATGAATAAATCAACAGGAGCGGGTGAACAAAGACATCATAAAGGTTGCTGTTAACAAAAAACATTTTAAAATCATCCTAAGTGTTAGTGCAGAGTTACAAAGGAAGTTCTCCATGAAACTGTCAATAAAACCGCAGATAAAATCTGGTGTAAATAAATACAAAAGAAACACGTTAGAAAAATAACACAATGTTGCAACAATGTGGTAACTACTGTACAACATACGTAATAATGTCTTAATATTTTTCTACACAGTTTTTGAGATAACATCACTTCAGAGTTCAGTGACAGTCAAAAAATGCAAGACTTAGTAATGAGTAAGAAAGAAACAGAGAATGAAAGTATCATTGTGTCTTGCAGACCTTGACGGTACACCCTCATCTCGATCAGCGCACGCAGCCATAACCGCTCTAACTCTTCAGTTACACAGAAGCAGCAGAAAGATTTGGACAACGCACCAAGAAGTAAATGCAGGTTAGCAGAAGTTACTTTACATGCAGAGACCAATAGATGACGATTCTTTAACTTGTTGAGAAGAGGAAAGACATCCAATGGGCACATAAAATAAAGATATTTGAAGGAAAAAAAAAAAAAAAAAGAAAAAATTATGAAGTACATCAGTAACAACCAATCATTACTACTCAGGACACATGAACATGGTGGAATCTGTTAAATCACTGATGAGCACACTTCAGACAGAAACATCAGTATTTTTGCCACAAACCACTTGTACTTATTCCCAAAACCGTGATCAAAGTCAGAAAAATTCACAACTTGTAGAGAATGAGTCCACCAATAAGAACAATGTCCAAAAGGTCGGCTCTGTCCACAGTATCTCCTAAGCCCCTGAGCACTAGGCTTTGCTGGGAGACTACAACAATACAGATGACAAAATATTTGCACTATGCTTACACTCTTTCCTTAAGCATCATTCCTGGACACAATCAGACCATCTGTGCTGACCTGAACAGACCTTCGGCAGGAGCTGGGAAGGGACAGGAAAGGAAGGTCTTCTTTAGCCAGTCTTACACCATCTTCTTTACTCAGCCTTTAACAGCTATGTACTTTACTATCACCAAATTCCAATTACACTTAATTGAAAATTGCTTATCTTTATGTGCTTTTGGAAATTCCAGCCAGCACTGGGCCAACGATTTAAATTCTTAAACAATTTGGTCGCTGTATTGTGATCTTTAACAGAAAACTCCAATAGTAGGTTGCATGCAGATTTAAAAAAAAAAAAAAAAAAAAAAAAAAAAATATCACACAGAAGGTAAGAGTAAGTGGTACCTCTTGAGGTTTCAACTTTTCTATGTCCGTGGAGAGGTCTGAGCTTTTTCCATGAAGACTGCCATTTTCCTGTAAACAGACAAGTAGTAAGAACAATTAGGACAAGAATAACATTCTATATTGAAATTATGGGAAAAAGCACTGGATTTTGAAGTTTAAGTTAAACATGTAAAACAACTATAACTTATTCAAACTCTCGCTGTTAATCACCACAAGGAATAACCTGTGAATGTAAAAGTCTAAGCGTATTATTTGCCCTGCATCCTGAGAAACTCCTATTCATACTCTTACAATACAGACCCACACACTCACTTTAGCTCTTCCTCAGCCATCTGACCTGGCAGCATATGAAGTTGTACTCAGAACTTACCTTTATTCAGAGTTCTGAACCAGTAGTGCAGTGTGTCTCATTAGTTGAAAGAAAACCAAAAAATAAAGACCAGACATCTCACCCAAAATGTACGCATGCAAACTCGATTTAGACTGTTAAACAAAGTCCAGTGCTTTTTCAGCAATTTCAATGTGGAAGAGAACTTCCTTTGTTCTGCTTTTTTGCAGCACATTGTGGCCGTGTGATGAATTAATTTGTGCGTCTTAGCCATTACCAATTCTATATACAGACAGTATGTATTTCTAGTGTTCATCACTTTTTTGAGGGAAAACACAGGAATGGAGTAAAAGCAATTCAGTTTTCTTTAACAGAAATGACATCCCAGACAACCATTCTTTATTGCTTCATGCAGGGCCTCTACAGAAATTTGGGGGGTTTTCCCCTTCCGCTATGAAATTTGTCAGTGTACTGAAGGCCTGGGCAAAGACCTGTATTCATCAGCCAAACCCTCCGAATTCCTTTGGATAGCCACTCCCCATCAGTTCTGCACAGCAACTATCCCAACCCTGTGGGACCGGTGTTCCTTACCGCTCAGCACATGAAGACGATACACTACGTAAAGCCAGGGAGATGCACGTGTTTTGCAACTTTCCTAAGCCTAGCACAAGAGGCTGATACCTCCTACAACAACCCAGCCACACCAGGCTCTCGTGAAAATCTAAACCTACCAGCACCCACCACCCGGTCAGCGATCCCACTGGGAACTGCTGCCATTCCAATGCTTCGGGCCAGCGGAGCCAACAGCTCATGGCTAAGCTGACCCCATGGAGAAATTTCACGGACAGTCTAACGTCACGTTCTGTGCTGACACGAGGCTTGCTCTTAAATTTGTATCATTTAGCAGGTTTTCCAGAAAGAAAGTTAGTGAAGGAAGACATTTTAAAAATATTCAACTTACAATAATCTTTCACTAGCATTTAGGACTATTGGGGGTTTTTCCCCCCCTCCATATGATTTCTGCTGCCTTCAGACAAAAAAAAAAAAAATCCTTTATCAAAGTGAAGAAAACTTGACCACCTCAACACTACAGGAACTAACGAGTTTTTTAAAAAAAAAGGCAAAATATGCAAAACATTGTTTTGGGAAACAGAGGGAAGGGCTGAATCTGATTATTTCATTTTTAGTTTATAAATCAAGAAAGTTTGTATACAAGTTTCAGGCTTCTCCTGTTCTAAGTTTATACTGATGCACACAAAGCCATACTATAAAATCATTAAACTCAGCCACAAATATGAGTAGGGAAATAATTCTATATGTCAGTATTTTCAAAATATTTAACTTTCCGGAAAGGATCAGACAGCATTAGCTGTCAATTCTCTCAAATTAAACATACTTTATAATGTACGTAGCTTGAATTAAGACAGACCAATTAAAACAGTATGCTCCATTTTAAACAAAAATGAGTATATTTTCTTTAAAAAGCCCAAACAAACACCACCAAAAAAACCCATCACAGGCTGTAGATAATCGGTGCTTCAGAATGAACTCTCAGTATCATCCCAAATTACTACCATGCAAGAGAAAAATCCTCTGCACTTAGCCAGCAGAGCAAGAAATACTTCAGTAACATTCCAGGGAAAGATTCCATCAGCTCTTCGCGATATATTCAACTTGGCCAGAGTCCAACTGGCTTTAGCTGAAACTGTCCTAACATAAATTATGATTCAGCAAGAATTATTTGCTGCAAGGATAAATCTATTTTTTTCTGTCTGTCTGATAATGATACACCCAAATAGCACCAACCTCCTCCTATGATTCGAACTTCTGGTATACCTCTGTTAGAGCACTAACATCTACCTTTACTACCAACTTTAGGGTATAATGGTATAATTTCTGGAGGGTTTGATTCTTGACTGGTGTTTAAATCTCCTTGTCATGATCTTCAGTTATAGTAAAAAAAAAAAAAAAGAAAAAAAAAAAAAACACCAAACCACAAACCACACAAACAACAAAACCAACCAACCAACCAACGACCAACACACGAGGCACCCTGACTTCACATTATTGGAATGTTAGCTGGATGACCCTTAACATAAAAAAAAGGTGATTAATACAGCCACACAGCCAATGAATCACAAGCTCAAACTCCCATTAGGTCAGCTTAACTCATGATTGATTAAAATTGATCAGCAACATCATATACAAGTGTCAAAACACCAAACACTTACAGTAAAAATACAAGTTACTTAAAGTTGCTTACTAAGCTTCCATTCCCAATGTAGAAACGGCATCTTTTCACACCTCAAATTATGCAGGATGTTTTAAAGAATGTCTATTTTCTACGTTGCACAGAGACACTTCCGCAACCCATCAAGTTGTTCTACCTTTCTGTTATATTTTATTTGCCGAAGACCAATGGAAAAATTAGGACTTCATGATAAATCTTTCTAACGCTCTCTTCCAAAGTTAGACAGAGGTTTTAACCATGTCCAGTGAGCTGGACAACCCCCCACAGCCTACCACTTCATTCCACAGCAAGAGAAAACTGCAAAGGTGCAAGAGCTAACACAGCTCTCTGGCTCAAGGGTACTGAAATCAGAACTGATTATTTAGACCAGGCCCATCAGTTATGCTGTGTATTTCTAGTAATTAATTCATTAGGTACTTAGCTCATTGGCTTTTTAAGGAGTAGATATTCATAAAAAGAAAATTGGGTACATGAAACGGAATGCAATTTACTAAGGGAAAGCTTTCTTTTGACCACTGAGTTGGGTTTTAAAAAGGCAATGTTATGTTAGGATATTAGATACTATCAAAAACCTTTAGGTCAACAAGCAGGATGGATGAAGCTGCAACGGGAACAGGAGTCAGGTATTCAAAAAGAAAAGTCTCTCTTAACATCATGACACAGCACATACTGTAGCTCGCTAATGTTAATGGGGAGGTAAGTGTTCCCTACACTTTGCCAATAAATCTGCTCCTGAATAAGTAATGTGACTTCTATTTTCATTTTGTGACCGTAAGGTAAGCAAAATGCATGCTCATCTTCCAAGTCTACAGTCATGTATGGTTTATTTTCATAAATTCTTAACCTATATATTTTTTGGCCTTAGAAATCTGAGTCGCTATTGCAGCATATCAAAGTCATTAAAATCTCTAAAAGATGCTAATCTGTGTATTTCAAGGAGCTTACCACCCTTCAGAAACATTGCCAGATCATCTGCTGATTTTCATTGCACATTCGCATAAACCTTTGCTATGAATTATTATGTGGGAACCTTACCCTTGAAGATTCGTATGAGGGACTTGGCTGACCGCTTGTTCCCCAGGATGTGGCACCTGTTCGCTCATCCATACCTAGCAAGAAAACGAAAAATACAGACCTCTAAGAAAAGATAGCAAAAGCGTGATGTTCTCTGACACAACCTGAAAGCAAATTCATCTGCTTCCGTACACTTAAAGCAGTATTTCTAAAACCAAAACTTAAGATGAACAGTTTCCTTGTTAATAAAACTGGCTACAAATCAACCTACTCATTTGGACACATACAGCTGCTGAAAACAGGAGCATAAAAAGTCAAGAAGATTGCCAATCTGCAGTGTCTGCCCTACCCCATCCGTAAGAAATTAGCATGAGTAACAAAACCAGCACGACGATGTTAGCCTGGCTTTTTGCACAGCCTGATTTATCCTGCATCTTAAGCGCTGAATATTGCAGCACATACTGTGAAATGTACACTTGTTATCTACTCTTTGCTCTCATGTCTTGCTAAAGTATTGTAAAATGCACGAAATTATTTCCCCTACTTGGTCTTTACATGACATGCAAGATATTTTAGCGCAAGGGGGGAAAAGAAGGCAAGACAGACTGGTTATATTTTAATGGCTTAAAAAACCCCCCAGAGACTCATGGTGTCTGCCCCACTAAAACAGGAATCTTTTTTAACTCTGTTAACGGTTCTTTCAGAATCGGTTCCCTTTATGCAAATCCAGGTTACAGCTGAAAAGAGAAAGGGGAAGGAAAAAAATAGGGAGATCTTCAAACTCAGCATCAGGATACATATCCCATGTATTACCTAGCCAACAATTAGAAATACCATTGCCAACACTTTCTCCAATTACTTTCTATTCAAAGTTAATTGGTCAAATCATCTTTAAACCACATTCCAAAACAGCTAATTGCAAAAGTACCTGAATTCCTATTGTCAATCCATTCATATTGGATAAGGTTACTATTCTAGCAATTAGGTTCCTCATTATCTGTATCACAAGATTACTTTTTTTTAACGAGGGGAACACTTCCATCCTAAATTGCAGACTTCCACGTACTTCAGCCTACGAAACACAACTCGTTGGTTCCCTATCACCCAAACTTCTCTCAGAGAGTTCTGACACAGAGCATAAATTCTTGATGCGATGTATAGTATAAACTATTTATGAAGCTTTATAATGTCATAGTTTCTAAATAAGAACCAGTGTCACAATTTATAAGTAAGAGCTGAGTACAAGTTACTCCATACAATCCTCCCTAAACCCCAACTTCGTATTTCAGCTGCACAGTTTTCACGCATGTATCTCACACAAGCCACACTACAAAATAAAAATGTAAGGAAATACTGCAAATTACCTGTGGAGTAATACTATTCTAATCATTGTTTCCTTAAGAAATGTGTTTTATGAAGCTATGAAATACTGTTTTGACAAAGATAGCCTGCAGAAAGCACATCAAACAAAGTACAGTACAATCACCCAGCCAAAAACGATCGACACGTTTCATGTACTGCAGGGAAGACCCTCCAGGCTGGAGAACACTCTTTGAAAACGCAGAACCACCGCTATATCGAGCCAGCAGCTTGTGGAAGTTTGCTGCGTTCCGCAGCAGACAGCATTGTTGTTGTTTCATTGTAACTGGTCCAGAAGCTGAGTAAAAAGTCGTGGCTGGCACTGACAAAGCCAAAAGTAATCTTTTGGCACGACTGACTCTTTTCGGCCAGAAACAACAGCGCTAGTAATCCAGTGATTATCCCAACAAGTCTTCCATTGCTTTAGTTTCAAAAGAGACATATGGGGGGGATGGGGGCAGGGAAAAGAAAAATATCTTACTGCAAGACAAAGTCTTTGGGGAAGCCTAAGACACTGTACATTATAGCAACCCATTTGGGAAATATGTCAGTAGATAATGGTTATGCACAGAGTGTTTAGACGCATGACCCCTAACCAGTAAAACATGTTACTCTTAAAAATTTGAGTCAGTGGGACATAAGCACTTATGTTAAGGTTCCGCTAAATCAGCACATCTATAGCTAAAAATTCTCATATTTTAATTCTACCATCTGATTTATGCAAATAAATTATTTAAAGTAACCACTCTAAAAGAAAAATGTAACAGTTTGAGATGGGGAGGAAAACTCATTTCTAAATAGTTCCAGAATTCTTTCATCTAAGGAAGCCCAGTATGGTTAGCTAGAGTAGTCAGGAGTATCAACACGCTTCCTTTTTTCTGCCAGGTGTCTTTGTCTTCCTTTTCATGCAGCATTTTCTTCTTTTCTTACAAGCCCCAAACAGGCTTGCATCTAGACCTACCCTTTAATCAGAATTTTCACACGAGGCACATGCATTCACACTTAAGAACCTCCATGCAGACTAACATGAAGAATTTCGCACACTGTATACTGAACACTGGCACTCTGACTTACAGCTGCTTGGCATCTGGATTTGACTTGGAACAACAGCCCTGCTGCCCTCGGTCCCTACCAACACAGCACACGCCAAAGGAGCACAGACCCAGCCAGCCAGCAACGCTCAACCAGCAAATCAGTTATGTGTCTGCGATGGTGCTCATGGAATCTGCTCTGGTTTGCACACTAATGTCCTTTTCACCAATGACAGATGAAAAAAAAGCAAATGCTGCAAGAGACAAAGATCCAGACAAACTCTCGCAGGCTGGGCACAAGCAAACAACGCATACTTTAATACAGCCAAAGGTAGCTCTAGGTCAATGAGCCACAAGCATAAGATACACCTTCCAGGTGGGAGGAGAGCCTCAAGTGAGGAACACACAGTATGAAACATCACAAGATGTCATCTACAGTAATAAATTCCATGAAGTCTCGAAGCAGAAGTGTCATGGAAAGGGTTTAAGCATTTTCCTGGGAAACGCAAAACAGAATGGAGGAACTCGTGGGATCATCACCTTTGTATAACCCCTTCCACAAGGAAATGCTGTGTCCAATTCCAGTATCCACTAATTCATCATGGATGGATGTTACAGGGCACAGGAAACCTGTGACAGTTAGCAGAGCCCTGAAAAACACGCTTCACAGGGAAAGGCTGCAGTATCTCAATCTCTTTAGGCAGTTAAGAAAAGGGGGAAATTCAACAACTGTGTGTTACAAAGGTCTAACAACACAGATACCAGCAGTCAGGCAGACAGAAGTATAACGAGGTTCTACCCCCGCTTCCTTTTTTTAGTACGCACTGAGGATGGAAAGTAATTCAAATGATTCGCCAGTTGTTTTCATAGTTCTCAATCAAAAGTGGCTACTCCTACAGCAGGTACACCGTAGCTTAACCAGGGAGTAATTGAGTAAGTTCACCCTGGCAGCCTGCGGCTGTTCTGGTTCACCCCATGGCATCCTCACTCACTCACCGCTGCTGTCCCGGGGCCGGCCATCGCCCCTGCCCTCGGCCAGCCGCGCAGGCACAGCACTGCCCGAACCCCAAACCCCAGCCAGGCCGCAGGAAAGGCTTGGTGCTCCTCGCTCACCTCGGGAAGATCAGGTCGAGCAGTCATGAGGATCCTTGCTGGCTTTACGCACCAAATTCTAAAAAAGCTTTTCTTAACATCACTTTTAAGATGGCGCTGTGAGCATTTCAAGCTTGTCTAGAAGAAAAGCTAAAGAAACCTGTGCATCACTTCAACATATGTATTCATTCTGAAGAAACAGGTCTACTCAACTCATCTAATAAAAAAATCGGATCTTACATCCAAACTGAAATGAAAGTTGTTGTTCTTGCTAGTATAAGGCAAAGACGACTATGTTTAAAACTTATTTCAAGAGACACAGGCTCTAATGTTTGTGTAAATGAGATCACATACTTTATAGGGTTACCATCTGCTATGGCGTTCAAATCAATGATCTGACAAAATAAAAAAATCACATTGTAGTTTGTTATACTAGGTAAGCAAGGTATGAGTTTCTATCTTTTATAGCTTCTTTATCCAATTTTCTTTCAGAGTAATGATATTCCTTCAGATTCAACAACTGAAATCAATCGCAAAAAAACCTAGAGCACAAACCATAACAGCACTGATTGTATTTTGCATCTTAGGCATCCAAACAAATCAATCTACCACTAGACCCTATATTGCAAATGTCTATTATGAAGTATGATACAAACTGTTACCTAAAATTATATTTCAGGTCTAGACTTATAGTAAGGGGATGCAAAGAGAAATATTCTTTGATGGAGATACTATGTCAATTTAAAATTTTAAATTTCAGTAAGTTAAGACTAGTTCTCAGACTCTTCTTGTCGATTCCAAATAGAAAATATTTGTCATTTTGTAATAGAATTAATATTTTTAATAACATAATAAAATAATTTATATTCTAATGAAGTACCTCAAATTTGCAAGTCAGATAAACAAGTAAAGACAAGATACAGTTCCATACATTTATTACCGGGGGGAACACTAAAAACCAAAAGCAGCTTTGACAATAGATGTCATGTGGTGGGCTTAAAATATACAAAGCTATGGGCATTAATCAAATTGAGAAGAGAAATGAAACCCAGGCGACCTATCAACAGTCTAACCACTTAAGTGCCACTGGGATAAATTCAGATACCGACTGTAATTCGGTAAAAGACAAACCACTTTCATTTAAACTATATAAACAAAGGGCTTTCTCTCCACTCACCCGCACAACCCTCTCCCCATAGGAAAGGCATGGGGAAGTACTTCAAGGGGGGTGAGGGGAAGAAATCATGAGAAATTTCAAATCTCAGTCTGCACCGTTTCTTGGAGAATGTACCGACCGCCCCACCGCATATGGATATGAAGTTCCCCCCACCCCTCCGGGTCAAGAGGGAAAGCTCCCCCCCAGTAACAGAATCGCTTATTAGAGGCACCAGTGGGAGGAGAGGAGCAGTATCCCTTTTCATACCTGTTGCTCCAGAGAAGAAAAGCGCTACGTTTACGTCACAGAAACATTATCTTGAGTCAGAGTTGTCTGGTACAAACTCTGGACTCCACAATTCCTTCAGAAAACCTCCCGATACAATTTTACTAAACTGCATGATGTTACTCGCTCCCCTCCCTGTACTGAGCCACAGAGTCACAGACTGAACACTTAACCCATTGTGAGGTCTAACAGTGAGATTTCTCCTGAGCTGAACTGTTAAGTTTCAATGTCCTTCCACCCCCCGCCCCGTCAGTTCATAGCCATGAGAGTCGAGGTTGTTAACTAACAACCTCTAACAGCAGATGTCTAAGAGCGCAACGAAGAGATGCAGGGATTGCAGCCACCCTGGAGTGGCACTGGTTATCTCAATTATTACCCATAAAACACTAGCTTCCATCTGAACATTTTTCTTTGCAAAGATCAGTTTGTAAGATCTGTTTGAAACAGCAAAAGTGATGATTTATAGTAGCAAATAAATTAATTTTCATTTTTGAAACACTGCTTATCCTGGAGAACCCCAGAGCACGATTAACTGACATAGTAGACTATAAACACCCAGTATGCCAGTTATTGTGGAAATTATTTTAAGAATAAGCAATAACCTATGCTATACAAATTTAATTTCCGTGCCCAGAATAAGCAATCACAACTAAAACTTCAGTAGAACAAAATTATTCAAATGGGAGGAATGTACAGCAAGTACACAACTTGCTTGGGCAACAACCAAAACTCAGACCAAAATTAGTATTGACAGATGTTAAAAATTAGTGGTAACCTAAAATGTATCAGCAAATTGAATTCTCTCTTTATGGAAAACTGTTTAAAACCTATACTTTCGCACAGAAAATTATTTGCAAGAACAGTATTTTCTCAAGTCAGAATACAACTTCGGGATGCACACTTGAATTTTTTCTAATACAACAAAATACTTATACAATGTAAATCAGAAGAAAATGGAAAAAATAATCATGCTGGTTCAGGAAAACTGATGAAAAGTGTTAATTTATTTTAACAGTGTCTATTAACATCAAAAGCCAGTGTTGGTAATACAGTTCCTGTATAACTATCAAGTATGCTTTAGATTTGTTTCCACTCATTACCTAAATACAATTTGCTATTAAAAAAAGGAAATTACTACTTTTAAGTTAATTTCACAAACAATCCTATTCATTTCTTGTAATAAGGCCCATGTATTCCCTAAGCAGAAGAACACTACATTATTAATTCCTGCAATGGCCGCACTTACAGAAATGTCAGAAGTTACCTGCTTCTCTTTCCTCATATTCTCTGCTTCCCAGACTCTAAATCACGTCACCGAACACATCAAGTGACCTGAACACTTTAAATACAATACAACCTGCTCAAAATAAAATTGGAACTAGCATTTCCCACCCAAACTGTACTAAACCAGAAAACTGCACATTGCTACACCCATCTTGCCAGGAAAAAGTACATCAGGTACAGTTCAAAGAGGAGAGCATATTTACAATACCATAAGTAATATGGTGTATGCAATACATTTGTTATTTGTGTATGTTTATTCATACAGTTCAACCATAAGCTAATGATGAAAACTATAAAAATCAGCATTTAAACTAGTTGTTTTTTTAAAAAAAACACAAAAGGAACTTCCTTACAAATTCACAGAGTTGCTCAGAGCACTATACAGTAAAACTATTCTTTGCCCTTGAAAGAAAATACTTCCCTTTATTAATACAAGCTTTAACATTATTCTTCCATCCAATACAAGGTTGAAATTCTAGAAGAAAAATTAAAATGTTAATCTTCATGGAGTATACGCTATATATAAATAATATTTACGTGTGTGTGCACACAGAGTATATTTGGAAACCTCCCTAGTTACAAATGCAAATAAAGCAAACCAGCTTAGAGATCAAGCCTTTAGCAGGGATACTACCCAGAGCTTTTATTCACATGCAAACACACACACACACACAGTTAAACTGCTATTAACTTGCATCATGCTGCTTATTCTCCTCTCTGTATTGGACCATGAAGCATCGGATTGAACCGCTCTAACAAGCAAGTCTCAGCCCTACAATATTAGCTATCATAATAATCCATTCCACTGGCAAATTTTCCTGTGGTTACTTCAGTTATGACTCAACAGCTTTATATAACCACACACTTTAAAATATATATATTTATATATACACCAAATCAAGGCCAGTGTCACAAGACTGCACATACCAGGCCAAAAATATTCAAATATAGCCTCACAGTCAACAGCTACTGTTACCAGCTGTATTACAACAGCACAGAAAACTGCCATTTGGGCACCAGAACACAATACAAGCTGAGTTACGTGGTGTGTAACTGAGGCACCAGCTCTCGCGAGCAAAGAAAACACTGCCAGTGTGACAGCTTTTCTACCACTGTGGCTAAAAATGTTAAGAAAAAGCGCTTTCAGTTATTTACTGTATCACAAGGTGTGCCACAAACTTTGCACCTCTTGAAAACGAACTCCAAGATCAACCTGAGGTCAGTATCCTTTCGTAGTGTTGATGATTGTCATACATCTTTACACACATACAATTAAAATTATCCAATTGCAACAAATTAACAGTACTTTGCTGATATTTAGAAGATCAATAATGCATGAATTAACACTCAAACCTTTTAAGGAAAAAGAGACCTTCTGACACAACAAGCAGTTTAAGAGCAGAGCAGGGGGAAGAACAAAAAAAAAGAGCTGAATAAATACATTTGTGAGAAACATCATGCATTTGGAATTTCCAAATTCACCTAGGCGAACTAGAGGAGAAAAAGTATGAGACTAAAACCTCACATCTTACTGAGCCAGGATTTTGAGCTTTAAGTAAAATGGCATATATAGTATACAGTAAAGCCAAGGAAATGCCAATGCAATTCCACATTTGCACTCCTATGACCAGAAATAAAGACGTTTACAGATATGCAGTCAAGATCACAGAAGTTTGGGTCTGACCTTCAGCAGATCTAGACCAAGCCATTTCCTGAGAGCATGTGGAAGAAAACCTATACTTTGCTAAGACACAAAGTACCTCTGTATCAGATTTTTGGCTACCCTACACTAGTGAAATGTAGTCTACCCAGGAACAGCAGCAAGGCACCTCACATTCAAACAATACATTAACAACTCACTTTTTTCATAAAACAAAGCACGTAGACAGGCGTATCTTTAAAAAGAAGATTTCCAACAACTACTTGTTCCGAAGAGCACAGCTAACAGACTTGCCAGAACTCTCGTTACTGAACAAAGCAGAAGTTACAGATCAGGGGCTGCGTGAACAAAGTTCTTCATAAGGGAATTCCGGCTCTTTCAATTCAGCTGGGGAAAAGTGTCTATTATATGAACATGTCAGCATTAAACATCATCTTTTAACTCTAAAAAACAAAGTTTATCTGTTCAGTATTTAAATGAGGAAGAACACTTTATGGATAAATGCAAGCACAGCACATCTGTTCATCTAAGTCAGAGATGTGGTAGGCTAGCTCGAAGTTATGTGTGAAAAAACAATTGAATAAATATAGCAAATGTTGACTTAGGTAATTATTACAACCCAGTCCACTTATCTCTCTCCTCTTTTGCCAAAAATCAAGAAGAAACCCTCCATACTACTTCTTTTTCATCCATGAAATAAGCTTCTGCAAGGTTAGGGCTTTGCCATTTGCCCTGCAGCACAACGAAGTGCCCTGCTGGCTTATCCAAGGGAAAGACAGCACCTATTCCCTCAGTAAAAAAGCTGCCTAGAGCAAAATGTGTTTTCTTCTATTATTTTAGGTATGGGGAAAAAAAGGTTTGAAGTAAACTATTAAAAACTTTCAAGCAGCGTCTCTACCTGCATTTATACAGTCGAGAAATTGAGCTGATGGAAGCCAGCGCTCGCCTGCAGTATCAAGGATTACTCTTCCCAGGCTGCATTTTGTACTAACTAGTGCTTCCCCCTCCATCACCTAGCTGGAATGTAGTAAAGCTCTTGCCAGATGTTCTCCTTTTGTGGAGGCCCAAAACCAACAGTTCTCAATAATTCCATTACTTCCCAAAGTCATAGCCAGAATCCAGTCTGAACACACGATGGAGATCTGGTACAGCCTGTGCCACCAGCAGGGCCCTCAGACGCTTTAAAAAAAAAAAACCCAGAAACCTTTCTTTCCTCAACACTGCGACATTTCTTCCAGCCACTTCTTTGACAGAGATTTTATTGGTGGTTTTGAGCCTCGTTCTCCAAGTAAGAAAACATTACACTCTCTGTCAAAGGAGAGAATTGTGTCTTTAAATTTCACAGATATCACTGTATCTGCCCAAATATTTGCTGAATCTAGCTCCTTGCTGGCTGGGCTGTTAGCTGCCTGCTGAGTCAGGCGGGCAGGCTTTGTGTTGACAGCTCCCTCTGCGTGAGTGGCAGTAAATGATGGTGTGCCTGCAATGCTGGAAAGCCGATACGATACAGTTTAGTCTCCTGCATCGACAAACAAGGCGGAAGGAAGACTGCTGCCTGATGTTAACAGGCCTTGCACTAATACGCAGCAGTACTGCAGCAACCGAGATGTCTGAGGGAGTCTAGTTTACCTTCAAGCCCCAAAAACACTCGTTTCTGTCCATTAGATGTTCCATCTCTTTCCCTTTCTTTAAGGGAAAAGGTGTTCCCCTCATCGAGCCAAGATGTCTCACCACAGCTCACTGAAGCCCCAAGTTGCCCGACGTCTGTATTCACTAGTTTCTTCCTTCACAAGCAAAAGGTATTAGCTAACCTACGAATTTCTGTTGCATTTCAGGATCACCCGCGTTTTCAACATTCTGCTAGCACATCCATGTTGTTACAGCCTATGAGTCTGGAAAGGTTGCCTTCTAACAGCAAAGCTACACCTTTAGAGGATCAGTAACATGGAAGTAACAACTCTCAAGTAGTCAAGACTCTCTGTTCAGCGCTACGGTATTTAAATGCTGAAGAATAATTACAACACTTTAACACTGCTCATCTATCAGAAACATCCAACTATTCTGAAAAGAATTTATACTATCACACTAACTGAAAAAATAACTTATTTTTATATTCCAGAAAATAACTACTAAATCTGGCAGGATCTGGTTCTGGTGGAAATGAGTCCAGAAATACCTACATTTGCTAGCGATGATGTCAAGATCTCTCCAACTTTGCTTCCTAACCAAAAGAAAGACCTTTTTTTTCCTGTCTGAAGGCTTCACTGCTCTTCCTTGTATTTCTTCTTCTAGCTTTTCGTTTAATACTCCATAGTCTGGTTGGCCTGCATAACATTTCTCCTTGGCTTAAATCCTAAATATCACACTTTTTATAGAAATCTGAGTTTTCAATGCTTTTCTTATAACAAGTGTTACATGAGCTAAAACACTCTTTAATAAAATGCACTTAGAAATCATACACACTTCAGAAGCAGAACTTTGATGGAAAAGTTGGAACTGAAATTTATATTCAAGTGACCCCATTTTCAATCGCCTGACTTACCTGTTGCTGTTAACAAAGTGCACTCATGTCTTTTTTTTTTTCTTTTTATATGAGGACAAGTTGCACTTTGAATAAACAAAAAAATTTGCTGCTGCTTCTCAAAGTATGCTGTTACAGCAGTTGTGTAGGTTATAGCTAGAAAATGCTGAAAGCCAATAAAATGCAGTAGACGGTCTTTCTGTGGTGAAAAGCACCTTTACCTGGTTAATTATCCTTCCTACAATAATAACACAATATTAAACACTTCCAGACATTCATTTGAATAGTCTATTGTCAAAAAGCAAGTTATTATTAATAATTATTTTTTTTAAATTCCTCCTCCTAGGATGTTTTAAAAGTCTCTCCTTCTACAAAAGCATCAAATAGTCTACAACTTCATTACTATAAAACTTACATCTTAAAATTAAGAGCAGATTTATGGGCTATTTACAGATAGGGCTATTCAATTAGAACACAGAAGCTAACGATTTCATATTAAAATTAGGACAAATACTTTAATATTACAGGTGAGTAAGACTAAGCAGGATACTCCAAGCCTTCACTTCCCTAGCACTGCAGAGAGCCGGCCACCACCAGCCCAGCCAGCACGGCTTCCAGCAGCCCCGTCTGCCAGCGCGCAAGCTCCAGCAGTACCAGACCGTGCAAAGTAAGCCTGCAGATAGGCAACACTTGCCTACTCCTCATGAGGGACTCCGATGCAGGAACCCAGGAACCATTGCCAGACAACAGCTTATGAGTCAAGCGCTACGGATGCAAAGACAAGCCTACCTTTCCGAGGTCTGGCGGCCACCCCAAGGAGGCCATCCTGCTCCCCTTACATCGCCCTGTCTCCCCTGCCCACAGCCCGGTTTTTACACCCTCCTCCCTCACGCTAGCACCAGTGTTTCGTAGGGTCCTGCAGTAAACCAGCTCAGGAAGAAACTAGCAGAAAACGGAAATATAAAAAAATCCCTCACTGGTTTCTGGCCAGATCACAGAATCACAGAAGTATTTCCCTGCCGGGCCAGAACACCAGTGTTGGCAGAACAGAACGGCAGAGCACAGGAACCAGACAAGGCCAAAGGCAGGGTTGTGTGAAGGGCCAGGGAAACCAGCCCGTCCCTTTTCAGGCATTTGCTAGCACTGAGACCAGCTTTACTTTAAAAACGTAGTGATTTCTTCAGGGAAAAAGAAAGGAAAAAAAAAAAAAAAAAAAGACAAGACATCACTGTGGTGATGCATAAAATCCTGCAGTCTACTGTGGGACTACTGGCTTTACTGCATCATTGATACTATGCCAGCGTGTGAGAAAAATAACTGAATAAATGCATGTTTGAATTACATCAAACACCCATAAGCTTCACAAAATCTTAAAAATCTCGAATCCGCCCAGTGTTAGGGTAGAAACAGGTTACTAGGAAGTTCAGCACTGCCAGAACACTCTCACACACACACGCTTCATTGTTCACTTGCCAGAAATTTAGCCAAACTTTGTAAGAAGAGTAAATGAGTTTGAAGTAAATTGAGACAAACCCCATGATTTTTCCTTCTTTCTGTTTCTTCTGCAATTCAAAAGACAAAAAGTAAGAATTCTTATTTAAAAAAAAAATTAAGTACACTTTGAATTTTAGCCAAAACAAGTCTTGGGTTCCATGTGCCAAATAAGTTGCTTCTCTAAAATACTATAGCCCATTTTCTCTTCAGTATTTTAGAATCTCAAGCATTGCCAAAACAAGCCAATTTAAACACACTGCCTCTCTGGGTGGTGACTTTTAAGTTAAAATTTTGTTGGCCTTAAATCCTGCTTTTGCTTCTTTTCATGTTACTGCTTTTAGCTCTGGCAACAGTTTTCAGACTTTGCTTCCATTTGTATTTTACTTTTTCATACTCCAACACTCCAATACTATGAAATTTGTGCAAGTGCCCAGCTTTGCTCAGTCACTAAAAATAAAATACCGTTTATAAGTATTATCAAATGATTTTAACAGAAGACAGACTCTTTGCATTCTGTTAAATATGTAAAGTAACAAAACAAAAAAAACCAGTTTCTGCCTTTTTGAAAGGGACACCCACAACTCAGTAATTGGGAAAGAATTTCTTATACACCAATCACAAAGAACATCATTACCCTTCAACATACTATCACTTAAGTGTGCTGCAGATCACACTTCGTGAAAAGAGTAATAAGGCATCAAGTGTCTCTTCACACCCCAATTTAGACGGGAAGGCTTACTGACACAGGTTCCGAAAACCATCGACCTTCCCTCCCAGATGTCAGAGAGCAATTCAGAACAAACACAACATACAGCTCCACAACACAGGTTCACGTGGACTACAAATGCAGAGCATATTCCCTTAGAAAAGGCTGGCCCACATACTTCTAAGAAAATTAAGAAATACTTGTAAACTGAAGTGAACTCATAACTAAACAATCTTCACGTGAATTCAGACAAATGGGAGATGCTCACATAACTGAAGGGCTATATTAAATGATGTTTGTGTCCTTTTGAGCCCATTCCACAGACGTGTGGGATTTCCCTGACAGCCAAACCAACACAAGTACTTTATTGAATTTTCACAAATTATATGAAAGCCCAGTGAATTAAACAAATACACATTAAGGATGTATGGCAGGATGCATGTGAAACAAATGTAAAAACTGAAGTACAAAGAGCTCCAGTAGCAATTCTGTCCTACGTCATTGCACTTAAGATATCTTGTGATGTAAGGCTTATACTTAAAAGGTCACACTAAGGAAATAAACTTGCACATCACTCAGGTGTATATATATGCAATTTGGACTTTAAAAACAATTCGGTGTACATCATCGATTACAGTATCAACTTTACATTAGAGAATATGGATTGTTGTTAGGAATTTATTCCTTCCTCGGCTTTTCTTTTAAAACAGCAAGAAATAAATCTTAAGCCACTTCTTTTTACATTTTCAAGTTCACTGTTAAATTTTTAAACATCAGGGGCATAACTTGCCTTGAGTAAGTTAAATCTTCTTAACCAATTATCAAGAAACCGTAACATTGCATACACTTTAGCCCCTAAGATCTCCTTAGCCTAGTTTCCATCTTCCTAAAGGACTCCGAGCGTATCATTATCTTAATGCCGAACCTACAATGCCAGAAACAAGAGAAAACTAAAAAAAAATACTACGAAATACTACACTAAAAAGATGACAATAACAGACAAAAAAGGGCACAGATTTTATTAAAAGAGGTTCAAAGCGAACAAAAACCTCACACATGGTGGGGCCTCTCAAGATCTGTGAAGGCCCTAAGTTATCTGCAGACTAATTAGGTTCTTCAGATCCCTTAAAAATCTAATACACCCAATTCGTACAGCATTTCAATTGAATATAGGTTCTTAACTCTTTCATCATAAAACCAGAGTTTAGCAGTCTATAAAAGACTGTAAAAATACAGATGAAGCTAAGCAAATTCATCTTATTTGCCATCAAGAATGAAGTACATTTGAAGCCAAAATTCTACACTCATTGCACTTGATGAAATCCAGAGTAATGCTACCTACAATGCTAGTTACAGACAAGTAGTAGATGCCAATCCAATGTGGCGCCTGTATTGATCTCCTGTTGTACTTCACAATTTTTCTATTGAGAGTCAGTTACATCTCCTTCACACCCACATTCCTCGTTCTAACACATGGTTTACAAGATCTCATTAAATCATAACAATAAATTTTTTGCTGAACAGAAAATAAAAAAATTATGGAAGGGAACATCTGTATTTCAAACAGGTCTACCAGACTCCACATTTTGCCTAAGAAAAACAGCGACTACAATTACAACAGCGTCATTATTATGTGCATGCCATCTTTTACAGAAGAAAATCCACTGAGAGCCATTTTTAAAAGAGCTCCAACAGTAGAAGTCTGTAACTGCAGCAGTCTTAAGGCTGTTAAACTTCCAGACCACAGCCACAGCAGGCCTGATTAGCTCAATCATGGCACCTTGTTGACAGCAGTTGAGAGCTCCAAACTGAATCTAAATCATATCAAGCAACTCAAAGCACAAGCAGAAGTACTCAAAAGCATCACGGATATTGAAATAAAAAAAGGATGGATAACCTACAGAAGGTGGTGAGTGACAGCACATATTTCAACAACAAAAAAAAGTAGTCAGAACAAGTCTAGAAGTCAACTTCACAAACGCTCTTAAATTGCGCAATATTTTAAGTTTAATGTTCTGTTTGAACTTAGTGATTGCAAATATGGTTATACCGCAAAAAAAGTTACGGGGGGTGGAAGGCAATATGCTATTGATGAGAGGTAGAGTGAAATAAGAGCTAAATGCTCTAGCTAAGTTTCTGCTAGCTTTTTCTTTGTCCCTCGACGTTGCCAGCCTCATTTGCAAGGAAAAATATCTCTGCAGGATTTAGTTTGTTTACTTTTCAAATGCAGCAGAAGTAATTCAAGGCCACCAGCAGTCTGAAGAGGAAGAATGAACCACCTGTAGAGGTCAGCATTCTAAAAGCGTATCAGTAAAAATGAAGCTAAATGTGTCAAATTTTCTATTTAGGAGAAACATTATACTATGCCTGTTGTGTAATCTAATTCAATGTACACATGCATGTATTCTTCTCCATCCTTTTGACAAATACCACAGGAATAATTTCGCTCTGATTAATACAACGCAGAGGCAGATGAAAACAAACAACATTCCTGAAGTGGTTCATCACAGGAGTAATACTTGAATAAGACCAGTTTCCTGCAGCGGAAAAGAGCCACCACTGTGGCTGTTTAATTAATTTAGTGTCAGTAATTTCTATAGAGAATTGCTTAGGAAAACAAATACATAGATGGCACAGTCTACTTCCAAATTTACATACAATGTTTCTATATTAAATCAAATGATAAAATTACTTCCCAGACCACAGAGTTTTGCTCAACTCGTATCACAAAATGTACAAGCTATAGTAAAGGTCTTTCTGGAAGACTGAAAAATACATGTTCAAATACAATTCAAAAATTTTAAAATGCATACTGTACAACAATTAAAATCTCTTTTTACAAGATCATGAAAATGAGTTAGAAAAGAATACATGTATTATTAATATGCTATAAGGTGAAAAGGATTACAAGAATTCCAATCATTACATCTTATCTCTGAAAGTGTATGAGACACATCAAGCAAGGTATCAGGTTTAATCAAAACTTTCTATTGATTTCAGCAGGAAACTAGTACATAAAATCTCCAATTTGTTTCTTTTGGTTACATGTAATTCTTTGTTGACCCAGGTATTTCAGATGCATTTGCTCCTTGCATGAAGAAGAGAGAAGCAACTGGATTTTAAGTTACAAAACTGAAAAGGAAAAGATGACAGTTATTATACTCTTTTCCACAAAAAAGTTAGTTAAAAAAAAAGTAATGAGCTTCCAGCAATAACATTAATACCTAATTCATCTACAAAACTTTGGTTTGGAATTCAAACGAGTTTCCAGAAAAATAGTCAACTAGGCATCAACACTATGAGGCAGCAGAAAGTTACTATATCTGCTTAGCAAGTAGGACACAGAAACCGTATTTGTGCTCTGAAGTGGGTCAGTATGAACAGCATAAATTTAAACAAAATTATGTTTCACCCTGGAGCATTAACTCACTGTTTTTTTTAAATACTTTACCCTCATTCCCTTATGTTTGTTTATCATTGTATTTGGTCTTTAGGACATGCTACAAAAGATTATTTCTGATTTCCAATCCTTCCCTTTGGGAAATAGCTTTTCTTCAAGGCTACAGAATCACAGAATCACCAAGGTTGGAAAGATCTCTAAGATCCTCAAGTCCAACCATCCACCCAACACCACCAGGCCTGCTTAAACCATGTCCCGAAGTGCCACATCTACACTTTTTTTGAACACCTTCAGCAATGGGGTCTCCCCCGCTGTGCTGGGCAGCCTGTTCCAATGCCTGACCACTCTCTCAGTAAAGAAATTTTTCCTAATACCCAATCTAAACCTTCCCTGATGCAACTTGAGACCATTGCCTCTTGTCCTATCACCAGTCACTTGGGAGGAGAGACCAACACCCACCTCACTACAGCCGCCTTTCAGGTAATTGTAGAGAGCGATAAGGTCTCCCCCCTCAGCCTCCTCTCCTCCAGACTAAACAGCCCCAGCTCCCTCAGCTGCTCCTTGTAAGACTTGTGCTCTAGACCCTTCTCCAAGTTTCCATCATCTTCATTACACACCCAGTTACTGTATTTGGATCCGGCCGTTGATTACACAAACCAGCCAATCTCCAGACAATCACTTCTGCGACAGAGACTAGCAGCAATGGTCAACGGGTTGACCTGACGAAGCATTTGTTTAGGAACCTGCTTCTCCCAAGTCACAGTCTTGGCTGTTTGAAATTTTTTGCATTAAAAACAAGGAATCCATCTAGTAATCCAGAACACTCATGTTATCCAACTACACAGACAAAGCAAGCAAGAAGTTCTTTGAATAACACAACCTTTGAGAAATCCTATCAGCAGAACTCCCTGCGTCAAGGAGCTCTGCACTCTTCAGCCTATTTAAGCAGCCAGAGTGTGAAGGAATTACCTGGGTGCATGATCAGAATATTTAATATCTCGCACTGTCCAGATTCACAGTGAAGCTATCAAATAACAGAGCAACTACTTCAAAGCAAACTTTTTTGCTGACTACCACCGTCAGCAGTACCAATAACAGCAGCAACGCTCAGTTTGGTGCCAGGTTACACACTGCACTGAATTGTCTATCACAGTTTGGAAAAAAACACTGTTATAGATGGCAAACACGATCTTTCACTATCACTGCCAGAACCGCTGTATGCGGTGACAGAGACTGTCTCCCTACAGCTTCACCATCACCTAATTTTAGGAAGCACTGAAGTACTCGGCCATTTCTGAGAGCCTTAAGTGGATTAGCATTTATTAAAAAACTTACTTGAAATCCTGTCTCACAAAGCATGTCTTCTGTAAGTCTTCAACCAAAAAATACTTGCAGTCACTGTGCTAGAAACACTTCAGACAGAAGGTGCCATTTCCTTGTCAACAGATTTCCACTGCATACCCACATCTGTAATATGTGGTAGCAAAAGTAGACAAGAATAAACATTGAAAGAAAATATAAAAGTCTGAAATGGTTACACAGTCCAGAAAATAAATACATATGTGTGTGTATAAACAAAAAATATAAAAAGTATCATCCAAATAAATCACTACATCCTTTAGCCACCAAGTTCAAGAAACCAGGTTAAACCAGACTGAAAAAAAAGAAATCCCCGAAACTCACAAATCATTTTCAAACTGCAGAAGGTATTTTTATACAGCAATTACACATCAAAAATACAAAAAAATATATGTCAAACAGGGAGAGTTTCAGCAAATTTGATGTCCCTGGTGACAAACTTGCAGCATTAACCACAGAGATTCATCCTCGTCTGAAGTCACTGATTTCTCTGAGAAGACTGTGGACTCCAACACAGCGCCGACAGGAAGCTTCCAATGCCACGTCTGTCTTAGCACTTCGAAAGAGTGAACCTGGCCAAGCAGCCTCTTTACAGAAGTTAAGCAGCTATCTATTGATACAAAGAGGTACAGTTTGCAGAAACCTCTCTGAATTGACGGTGTACCCTTTTCTAGAAAAGCCTGTAGAAAAGTTTGCTCTCTTCCCAGTAAAATTCTCTGTTAGGTTGTTTTCTCTTAAGTTTCCAAATGTACATGATGAATTCAGCAAAAGCTTTTCTGACTCAGTTGTAAACAAAAACCATCTGAAACAAATTAAGAGTAAAAACAGTCTGATCTAGAGCTGCATAAAGTTCACTACTCCTAAAGACCCAGAATCTTTGAAATGGTTTCAAATGCTTGAGCTATCACACAGAAGTATCCTTCCTCTTTCTCACAAGACTGCATCTCACCATTCAAGTAAAGTTTCTTAAGATGCAGGGCAAAGCTGAACCTGAAAAAAAATTAAAACAAACAAATAAAAAATACCCACACTTCAAAGTAGCTGTAGAATTTTTTTATTCAGACATTATCATCTGGCCCACTGCCAAAAACCTCCCTAGAGAAATCAATAGCTGCATCACTGCAAACAGCGTTTCTTCTGACCTCTTCGTACACAGACAGTTACAGGAGAAGCAATTGAACCACAGCAGAGGCCAGAAACTAGCTCTGTCACCAAAATTTAGAAGAGTTCGGCAGACTTTCTAAAAGAAGGGAGACATCTCCACAAAATAAACAGAAAAAAAAAAGAACCTAGCAACAGGACTGCTCTTCTCTAACGAGTGACTGGAGAATGCAAGACGCAGAAATTCCAGGAAAGTGCAATATCGCTCTAGAATTCGTCTCTCCACATGTTAGCGTATGGGCAACAGAACAAGCAAAATAAATGTTCATAAAATGATTGCCCAGATAAACAAACCTACCTGTAATTTAGGAATACAAAACTGAATTGTAAATTTTCATGATCTGCTACAGCAGCATATTAGTGTTTAATTGAGCACAATACTGCAAATGTTCTACTGAACTATTTATTATAATATACTTACACAAAATACTATGGTAGAATGTTGAAGAGGTGTGAGGATAAGGGAGATAATACAGCCGAGAGGTATTCATCCAACATTAGACACCGGACACCAACATTCAAATTTTTAAAAGGAGCCACAGGGAAAGTACAACTTTGTTTTTACTTCAAGTTTGCCCTATCTGTGTCTATGTCCTCATACATAAGGAACTTGAGGTTTATTCCAGAAATTGTTTAATTTAAAACAATTGTACCACTTAAGATTCAGCCGAAGATACAAACTCATTAATTCTCCATGCTGAACACTACACTTACTTCATTATCACAGGCAAGTGCCTACAGTTACAGTTGTTCCACAAGCCTAAACATTTTTTCGAGCACTGTATTTGATATTCTCTACTGCCTGTATCTGAAAGGAAATTTAAAAAAAATAATAATACATCCAATAGGTATGAGGACAGCCACTCTGTCTGGAAGTGGTCTCTTGGAAGGCATTCACTGCCATTATTCATGATGAGGCTTGGGGTTCCACCCACCCCCCCCCACAAGCTTACTGATGCACCCAGCCCTGGGCTGGGTCAACCCACTGTTTGACTGCCATTAATCTCTTCTCCCTGATCAACAGTATAAACTACTACACATCCGGCAACCACAGTGAAATTCAAGTTTAGCCAGGTAGGTATCTATCCTGAGTTCAGTTTAGCTATCCGACATGTATATTTAAGGTTCTCGGAACAAAATTCTGGCCAGAATTTCAATAAAGATTTCAGGAAGAATCATTAGATATCAGAAAGGTTTTTAATTTTTTTTAATTAAGCACATGGAGTTCAACTGCTTTTCTATGCTATAGCCTGACATCACACCATCTGATTTCATTCTTTTATCTGGTAAACTTACTACATGACCTGCAGTTTCATTCATGTGTCCTGAGCCATCACTACCCTATCTACTCAGACTGAAAGTGAATTTTAATGGAGATTCCTACCTTCATTTAAAAGTTACAAACTCCAAAACCATAACTGTTTTTAATACGTAGGCTACCACTATTCTAAATTATCTATTCCACTTTATCTCATACAGGACTAATTACTTTCAGTTTCACAGAATCACAGAATCTTAGGGGTTGGAAGGGACCTCTGGGGATCATCTAGTCCAACCCTCCTGCCAAAGCAGGGTCACCTACAGCAGGCTGCACAGGACCTTGTCCAGGTGGGTCCTGAATACCTCCAGAGAAGGAGACTCCACCACCTCCCTGGGCAGCCTGTTCCAGGGCTCCATCACCCTCAGAGGGAAGGTCGTCCTCGTGTTCAGACAGAACTTCCTATGCTTCACTTTGTGCCTGTTGCCCCTTGTCCTGTCGCTGGGTACCACTGAAAAGAGCTTGGCCCCATCCTCTTGACACCCACCCTTCAGATATTTATAGGAATTTATAAGGTCCTCTCTCAGCCGTCTCTTCTTCAGGCTAAACAAGCCCAGCTCCCTCAGTCTTTCCTCATAGGACAGATGCTCCAGTCCCCTCACCATCCTCGTAGCCCTCCGCTGGACTCTCTCCAGTAGCTCCTCATCTTTCTTGAACTGCGGAGCCCAGAACTGGACAGAGTACTCCAAATGAGGCCTCACCAGGGCAGAGTAGAGGGGAAGAAAAACCTCCCTCGACCTGCTGGCCACACTCCTCCTAATGCACCCCAGGATCCCACTGGCCTTCTTGGCAGCCAGGGCACACTGCTGGCTCATGGTCAACCTGTTGTCCACCAGCACACCCAGGTCCCTCTCCACAGACCTGCTCTCCAGCAGGTCCACCCCAAGCCTGTACAGGTGCATGGGGTTGTTCCTCCCCAGGTGCAGGACTCTGCACTTGCCCTTGTTGAACTTCATCAGGTTCCTCTACGCCCAAATCTCCAGCCTGTCCAGGTCTCACTGAATGGCAGCACAGCCTTCTGGTGTATTCACCACTTCCCCCAATTTTGTGTCATCAGCAAACTGGCTGAGGGTACTCTCTAACTCTTCATCCAGGTCATTGATGAAGAAGTTCAACAAGACTGGGCTGAGTACTGACCCCTGGGGGACACCACTAGCTACAGGCCTCCTACTAAACTCTGCGCCACTGATGACAACCCTCTGAGTTGTGTCATTCAGCCGGTTCTCAATCCATCTCACTGACCAAAAGGAAGGCTAGGGACAATGTGGGGCCGCTGCTGAACGAGGCGGGTGTCCTGGTGACAGAGGATGCAGAGAAGGCAGAGCTACTGAATGCCTTCTTTGCTTCAGTCTTCAGTGCTAAGACTGGCCCTCAGGAATCCCAGGCCCTGGAGGTAAGAGAAGAAGCCTACAGAGACGATGACTTTCCCTTGGTCGAGGAGGACTGTGTGCGGGATCGCTTAAACGATCTGGATGTCCACAAATCCATAGACCCCAATGGAATGCACCCACGAGTGCTGAGAGAGCTGGCGGATGTCATTGCTGAGCCACTCTCCACCATCTTTGAGAGGTCCTGGAGGACAGGAGAGGTGCCCGAGGACTGGAGAAAGGCCAGTGTCACTCCAATCTTCAAAAAGGGCAAGAAGGAGGACCCAGGGAACTACAGGCCGGTCAGCCTCACCACCATTCTGGGAAAGGTGATGGAGCAGCTTATCCTGGAGGCCATCATGAAGCAAGTGGAAGAAAAGAAGGTTATCAGGAGTAGTCAGCATGGATTCACCAAGGGGAAATCATGCTTGACCAATCTGATAGCTTTCTACGATGACATGACTGGCTGGGTAGATGAAGGGAGAGCCGTGGATATTGTCTACCTCGACTTCAGCAAGGCTTTCAACACAGTCTCCCATGATATACTCCTAGGGAAACTCAGGAAGTGTGGGCTGGATGAGTGGTCGGTGAAGTGGATTGAGAACTGGCTGAATGGCAGAGCTCACAGGGTTGTCATCAGCGGTGCTGAGTCTAGTTGGAGGCTGGTAACTAGTGGTGTCCCTCAGGGGTCAGTACTGGGCCCAGTCTTGTTTAACTACTTCATCAACAACCTGGATGAAGAGTTAGAATGTACCCTCAGCAAGTCTGCTGATGACACCAAACTGGGAGGAGTGGTAGACACACCGGAAGGCTGTGCTGCCATTCAGCAGGACCTGGATAGGCTGGAAAGCTGGGCAGAGAGGAACCTGATGAGGTTCAACAAAGGCAAATGCAGGGTCCTGCACCTGGGGAGGAACAACCCCATGCACCTGTACAGGCTTGGGGTGGACCTGCTGGAGAGCAGCTCTGTGGAGAGGGGCCTGGGTGTGCTGGTGGACAACAGGTTAACCATGAGCCAGCAGTATGCCCTGGCTGCCAAGAAAGCTAATGGGATCCTGGGGTGCATTAGGAGGAGTGTGGCCAGCAGGACGAGGGAGGTTCTCCTTCCCCTCTACACTGCCCTGGTGAGGCCTCATCTGGAGTACTCTGTCCAGTTCTGGGCTCCGCAGTTCAAGAAAGATGAGGAGCTACTGGAGAGAGTCCAGCGGACGGCTACAAGGATGGTGAGGGGTCTGGAACATCTCCCCTACAAGGAGAGGCTGAGGGAGCTGGGCTTGTTCAGCCTGAAGAAGAGAAGGCTGCGAGGGGACCTAATAAATGCTTACAAGTATCTGAAGGGTGGGTGTCAAGAGGATGGGGCCAAGCTCTTTTCAGTGGTGCCCAGTGACAGGACAAGGGGCAATGGGCACAAACTGAGGCACAGGAAGTTCCGTCTGAACATGAGGAAGAACTTCTTCCCTCTGAGGGTGACGGAGCCCTGGAACAGGCTGCCCAGAGAGGTGGTGGAGTCTGCTTCTCTGGAGATATTCAAAACCCGCGTGGACAAGGTCCTGTGCAGCCTGCTGTAGGTGACCCTGCTTTGGCAGGAGGGTTGGACTAGATGACCCACAGAGGTCCATTCCAACCCCTACCATTCTGTGATTCTATGACCATTCATCCAGCCCACACTTCCTGAGCTTCCCTAGGAGGATGTTATGGGAGACTTTGTCAAACGCCTTGCTGAAGTTAAGACAGACAACACGCACTGGCCTCCCCTTATCTACCCAGCCACTCATGCCATCGTAGAAAGCTATCAGATTGGTCAGGCATGATTTCCCCTTAGTGAATCCATGTTGACGACTCCTGATAACCTTCTTTTCCTCCACTTGCTTGATGGTAACCTCCATAACAAGTTGCTCTGTCATGTTTCCCAGGATGGAGATAAAGCTGACCGGCCTGTAGTTCCCTGGGTCCTCCTTCTTGCCCTTTTTGAAGATTGGAGTGACAGTGGCTTTTCTCCAGTCCTCAGGCACCTCTCCTGTCCTCCAGGACCTTTCAAAGATGGTTGAGAGTGGCTCAGCAATGACATCTGCCAGCTCCCTCAGCACTCGTGGGTGCATTCCATCGGGGCCCATGGATTTGTGGGAGTCCAGATTGCTAAAGCGATCTCTCACACAGTCCTCCTCGACCAAGGGAGGGTCATCCTTTCTGCAGGCTTCCTCTCTTACCTCCAGGGCCTGGGATTCCTGAGGGCCGGCTTTAGCACTGAACAGTGAAGCAAAGAAGGCATTTAGTAGCTCTGCCTTCTCTGCATCCTCCGTCACCAGGACACCCGCCTCGTTCAGCAGCGGCCCCACATTATCCATAGTCTTCCGTTTGCTGTTGAAGTACTTGAAGAAGCTCTTCCTGTTGTCGTTGACATCCCTTGCCAGATTCAATTCCAGATGAGCCTTAGCCTTCCCTCATTGCATCCCTGCATGCTTTGACAACATTCCTGTACTCTTCCCAAGTGCCCTGTCCCTCTTTCCACATTCCATAGACCCTTCTCTTCCATCTGAGCTCCGCTAGAAGCTCCTTGCTCATCCATGCAGGTCTCCTGTCTCCTTTGCTAGATTTCTTTCTCAGGGGGATGCACCGCTCCTGAGCATGGAGGAAGTGAAGTTTAAACTGCAACCAGCTCTCTTGGCCCCCCCTGCCTTCTAGAGCCCTGTCCCATGGGATTCCTCCAAGTAGCTCCTTGAAGAGGCCATAGTTAGCTCTCTTGAAGTCCAAGGTTTTGATCCTGCTTATCACCCTGCTTCCTCCACACAGGATCCTGAACTCCACCATTTCATGGTCACTGCAGCCGAGTCTACCTCCGACCTTCACATCCTCAACCAGTCCCTCTTTGTTAGTACAAGGTCCAGTAGAGCTCCTCTCCTTGTTGGTTCCTCCACCACTTGCATCAGAAAGTTATCACTGATGCTCTGCAGGAACCTCCAGGACTGCATGTGCCTGGCTGTATGATCTTCCCAGCTGAAGTCAGGGTGGTTGAAGTCCCCCATGAGAACCAGGGCCTGTGACTGTGAGGCTGCTTTCAGCTGCCTGTAGAAGGCCTCATTAACTTCCTCTTCCTGGTCAGGTGGCCTGTAGTACACACCCACAATAACATCACCCGTATGAGGCTGTCCCTTAATGCTAACCCATAAGCTCTCGACTCATTCTTCATGCGCCCCCTGGCAGAGCTCAATACATTCCAGCTGCTCCCTCACATACAGAGCAACTCCACCACCTCTCCTTGTTGGCCTGTCTTTCCTACAGAGTGTGTAGCCACCCATGACAGCATGCCAGTCATGCGAGCTGAATGGCAGCACAGCCTTCCGGTGTATCCACCACTCCTCCCAGTTTTGTGTCATCAGCAAACTGGCTGAGGGTACACTCTAACTCTTCATTCAGGTCATTGATGAAGAAGTTCAACAAGACTGGGCCAAGTACTGACCCCTGAGGGACACCAGTAGTTACAGGCCTCCAACTAGACTCAGCGCCGCTGATGACAACCCTCTTTCCACTCATGCTTTTTTTTTTTGATGCCTCTGCTCTCTTCACTTTGCAATTTTCGATGGCACTAGCACACAAAGCAGCAGTTGCCAAAATGGTAACACTACCAGCAGTAGCTTGACTTTTACTCTCCCTTTTCCTATGCGACAATTCAGGGAGTCTAAACATTCAACTTTTAATAATTACAAAAAATTTTCAGATCAGTATAATCTCTTCTAGTAGTCCTAGTAAAATGTAGTTCTTCTTACTTTAACACTCCAAAGCAGCCTTCAGGGGCAGAAGTAAGTCAGCAAAACACTGTCAGTTCCACAGCCCATTTGAAAACAATCTGAAATCTAGGAGAGTGATTGACAGCTTTCAGCGGCCACCAAGACGACTAGGCAGCACCACAGAAGTCTACAGCCAAATCTCCATGCCCCAAACCACTACACACTGTGCACTCCAAAAGGTAAAGAAGCTGCGATTTGCTGCACAAGTGTACATTCCAGCCACGAAGCCCAGACTTTGCTTCTGAGAGGCAATCATTTCACTCCACTGCCCGAAAAACCCAAACGGCAAGCACTACTTAATAGCAAATAATAATTACAGTCTTCCACACAACAAAACCTACAACAGCGAAGAGAAACAGCCCCTACGGTTCCTTTATGAAGGTGGGTACCTCTCTACACCAGCAAATGACAGCCAGCCTGAGCCATGAACACTCCTAACCAGTTACAGTCTGAAAAAGACATTTAAGAGCTGCACCCTTTGACTGAGACAGACATGGTAGCAGATCTCCACACAGAGCTTCTTTTTTTTTTTAAAGGACTAAGCGATTACATGCCTGTATAGAGAATTTTTGCATGGACTTGTTATTGTGAACGGATGTGTACACTGATGGATGTTATAATAATTGCTTTTTATATGATATTCACTGTAGCATATGTATTGGAAAAGACATACTTGATAAAATAAGTAAAACCACGGTAAGTAAAGATCATTCTTTATTACACCGATGGATATACGTTTACCTGCAAACTAGGAACTACCTGTGCCATATCTGTATCTTTGTAGCACAACCTTAAATACTACACCCAGTCTATGCACAGAAAACATTTTCAATCAATATATTAAGATTATAGTTTTCTTCTCCATCTGCTACATGCGCATTTTGGAAGCAAAAATGGGAAAAAGCAAGAATTCTTTCACAAGATGTTTTTCCACATTAAAAAAGGTCCCAACTAGATTCAAACAGAAAACATCAGTTTTTACAGATGACTGCTGGAACAAAAAATTAGAATAAAAGGGGGCAGAAAAAAGAGCGATGGCTGCAAAACAATCATGAGGAGTTCTAGGGACTCAGAGAGCGAGACGGGTTGGGAAGGAGAGTAAACAAGTAAAGGACGAGGAAAAATAAGTGACAGACACGAAGTGAAAATCTTTGAAAGGCACCAAAGAAAATATTTTCTAACATCAGCATATGTGCGCACACATGCACATGCAGCTCCCTGCCCTCTCCTCCTGCCCATTTCAGCAAGCTCTCAGACGAACACTTCTGCCTTCAAGCGCGCAGGCGTGTGGCCCACAGCAGCTCCCAGCAGGCAGGGCTCCCTGCGGACCCCCGGGCCCTCTGGCCATGCCGCCAGGTGAGAGCTGCTGCACCAGCACTGGGCTTCCTCCCGGCTGGAGCACGGGCAACTCTGCCTCTGCTTGTTCTTACCTAAGCCAGACTCCACTTTTTTGGATGGCAAACGGGGGAGGTAGTCTATACTACTACCTTGAATAGATTTGGCTTTCAAAATCAAAAAAAAAAAAAGCAAAAACAAAACCCCCCACACGACCTCTGTCTACATTTTAATAAAGAGCAGAGAGAAAGTAAAATTAGAGCAGACATTACTTCGACAGATTTAAATGAAAAGGACAATTCTTCTCAATAGCAGGCTCCATTCTACCATCCAGGTGCCACAACAATACCCATTTTCCAGCTTAAAAGGAGCTGATCATGTCACAAAAGATCAGATAACAGTAACAAGCAACATCAGACTATTAATGCCACAACCTCACAGAACAGAGAGAAGTATTTAAACATGATATTGACTTTGTAAGATTCAAGATACAAACATACAAGCAACAGCCCATCCTTTAAGACATGAACATATTGATATCAAATGGCTGGATCCACGGATTATAAAGCAGTGATACCATAAATTAATTCTGATACATCTCAGCAGAGTTGCTGAAAAAGAAAAGAGAAAGAAAAAAAAAAACAAACGAAGAAAGAAGAGATCAGCATTCTAGAACTATCCTCAGGGGAAAGCAGCAGCCGATCATGGTACACATTACCTCTGCCCCTTGTTCATCCATCTGCTGTACCCTGAGGAATGCCACAGGGGAAGCAAACATGTGGAGCACAGCTAATAACAGCAATTCTGTCCATATTAGAAACTAATTATCACCCTTTCCTATCAGGATCAGTGCTTCCAGAATTATAAGCAATTTACCCTACCAAATGCAGTCTAGAATTTAACACTCAATAACTCAGTAGCTTATTTTTAAAAATGCCGATTTGGACCTGTACATAATACGAAATGTATTTCCTGTCCTTTTTATACAACCTACTCTCCTGCATCTGAAGATTTTTATTATTTTTAGGGAAGGGATGAGGAGAAAGGAACTCTGCTTAAACGAAATCCTGTACATTTTAACTTTTGGCTCAAAACTGCACAATAGCTGTGATTAAGTCTATGTAAATCTAACAAAAAAGACAAACATTGCTTTTGTATTGTATTAGCAATCTTCTGGAAATAACAGCATGAAATCTCATTGCTCCCTACAAAATATACTACTTTTCATTAGATAAACAGACCATAAAACTACAAAATTAGACAAAAAGCTGTGAACAGCACTTTATATACTGACCTCACAAACAGAAATCCTGTTTTTCCTTGGTCTATTTTCGTTCTACCACACTAAAAATTAATAACTTAGAGAACTGTTGAGATCCCTCCACATTAGGCTGCTTTATAAGAAAGTAATTATTTACTTCAAAATAATCAAGTTAACGCTTGTTTGTTTTAATTAATGTCACCTATTTGAGACACTACTTCTGCACACAAGCGGTCCAAATGCTCTGCAGCACATTCCAAAGAAACACCAAGGAAAATCACATTATGAGTGCCAAGACCTGAGCACTTAGCACCACGTATGGATTAAAACAGTGCTTCTCTCCCAAGGATCTTCATTTCTGTTTGTTTTCTATCCATCCACTCCTTGAGCCAAGGACTTCTTTAGCCCTCACAACCACACGTTTCGTATCACAGCCTACGGAGACCGAAACACCCTCTTCCAAACTCCCTCAAAGCCTCTCCTGGCCAGCCAGCAGGTGCCACTTCTTTAAGACAGACAAGGTCAACGTTCCCCTAAGGAGCTGAGCAAAATGCCTCCTCCAGCGAGCAGTCTGGGATTCAAACATGGGCCTGCTCGCTTGAGACTGCACACGCTGGCTCAACGCCTTGAGGTAGCAATGTCAAGAACTGTTAAAGAAGGATTTACAGAAAAGTCTCAAGGATATCAGTGAAAAGCATTCTAATGAAAATCAAACTACTTTGTTCGTACCTCTGAAGAACAGACATGGATCTTACCGTACAAAACATTTTTAGATGGAAATGAAACATTCCCCCAAATAATTAATTTGAAAGTAAATAGAACTTAGAGTCAGATGCTGAAGAACTGTAAATACACAGCAGAGCACTACTTTCGGTACACAGCCAAATGTAATACCAGTGCACATCTGAAGTACTTACAAAGCTATCTTTTTTTATTAAAAATGAAGACTAATCAAGATTATATTTATGATCAACTATATCCCTCAGCACGAAGGGATACACTAACACAAAACACCAGCAACTTGGCTTAATGAGATTACAGTACATTAAAAGGTGCTCATAAGCATTTTCTATAAATGAAATGTAAAGCCTGATGACTGCATACGATCCGGAAGACCAACCTAAGCTCATAATGAAGGTGTTGTGACAAAGCTTAGCACCTAAAACATCAACAGAATGGTGTACTTTCGATGTAGCTGCAAGTTTTACACCAAGTATAAACCAGCCATGTTCAAGTGACTAGTTTTAGGGCAGTAATGATCCAGTTTCTACGCTCCATGTAACAGTTATAAGGCAGATAATACCAAGTTAATCTAGTAAATAACATTATTCCTTCCTGCAAATGTCACTTCTCAAAATGACAGCATTTTTACAGTATAATAGCATATGGCTGAAAAATTTAAGCCACATGTCACGTATCCTTAAAAAAAAAGTCAGTAATAACAACATGCATATTTAACACAGCACAAAACAGCTTATTTTTCTCAAATGCAATGAAAAAGGGATATTATGATCTCCTATGGGAAAAGTAAACCGGCAGGCTAAGTAAGTATCAAGAACTGCATCCATTAAGTAATGGCAGTAAAAAGAGGGGGCAAACACCAAAACCCAACACCTCTGCGCTCCAACCACACATGCCCTCAGCCCACACACAGCAGTAAATTCTACAGTGAATCAGTAAGCATCAGGAAACTTTGGTTTTGTTTCCTCACCTTTGCAATTTTGAGCATGTTTAACCTCACGCCCACCACATACAAACACAGCTATTCTTATATCATCATTTGCCTCCCTCCAGAAAAGAAAACAATCCTGCAGAAGTTCATCTAGACTAGTAATGACACCAATTTTCCAAAACAGATTTGTCAGCAGCAACAAAAAACCAGCATAGACTGTTCTACCGACACCCTACTTATTTACCTTCTTGCTCTTACCTAGATTCAGCCGCTAAATTTACATTAACTGTACCACTGTACTTCAGCATACAATAAATACTGCATACCTTAATATCTCAGTATGAATCACCCTCAGGCTTAGGCAAAAAAATATTTAGGATGCATAACACATAAGAGCCAACATTTGACTTCACATTTGGTCATCTGTCCAATCAAAACCTCAATTAAGTCAACACCAGTTGAGGTCCTTCTCTAACTGACATCCCAAACCACACAGATAAATTCCATTTTATTCATAAGAGTTACCAGGAAGTCATTGTGTATGCACAATGCATACAGCATGCTGAGGAGGAAGAACTAAAATAAGTATACTCGTACACAAGCTAGTCACCCATTCTTGCCGCCATCTACTAAAAAGAAAAATTAAAAAAAAAACACTCCCTTCTACAAACTGAAGTACCTAAAAGGCTTTTTCTCTTTGTTCAATTAAAAGAAAAACTCAATTCTGCAAAAAATGTTAATTCTTTAAATCTGAATTCAAAAAGACACACAAGCCTTTCAGTAGATTATAAGCCTACAGCCACACGTCCATTTCTTCAAATTCTCACAATAAAAGCAGGCCACAACATATAAAACCAAAGCGCAAACTTCTTAATCAACCTGTCACTCCTAAAAAGCACAGATCTAACTACAGACTTCCAGATACCCACAGCTGAATCACAACCTGCTTAGGGAAAAAGGTTTTGTGGTGGTTGTTTTTCACCGATATGCAGCAGCTCACTACATGCCAGTACCTTCACAGTCAACACTGGCACCATGGCAGGGAAGTCACATTCACAGAAACGTAGGCACGTTCAGCAAGCTTCTGCTTCGCAAAATTGACACTTACCAAGACACTTCGCCCACTGTAGTCCACCCTGTGTTACCATGACATGTAAATTTTTCCATTCCCAGCTCTAGCCTCGTTTTACAGAAAACATTTCTTATAGACATGCAATATTACACGATTTTCTTTGAAACAAATGATCACAAAAGACTTCCTAGGAGTACTTTCACTAACTCTAATGCTAAGGAGCACTAGAGGGAAGTGCTAAGAAAGTCATCAAAATGCCCAAACAGAAAGTCAAAATACAAAGGCCAAAGACACAAAGGCCAACATGTGTTACATCGAGCACAAGAACACTTGAACAGTCATATTAAAACAAAGCTCCAACTTGAAGAAGGACTTTCGAGGCATCTTGAGAAGAGCGAACTTTAAAGCAGGGCACCAGCTCTCTCCTCGCACACTACCACAGGCACCTGCACGGCACTTCCACCATCAGGCCACATGCATGTCCGAAAAGCAACAGAGAAAAATTTACAGGCGATGAAAGCACACCTCTCTTGGACTTCTACTTCCCTGCAAATCATGTTGTAGAAGTGTGAATGACTACCAGACAACACGAAAGGTCAGAAGCAACAATCTGCAAACAACTGGCATTGCCCCAAGCCATCAGAACGGAGTTCTGGATAGGCAGATGACAAAGTTTCTGAACCTAAATTTCCACACCTCAAAAAAACCTTAGCAGCCTGGTTGAACTCCTTCCCTTTTAACAGCCTCTTGCTGCTTTCAAAACCAGGCTGGCAGTGAGAGCAGACAGCAAACCACAACCAAGCCCCACCACACGCGCAGAGCTAGGTGGACAAGCAACCGGCTGTTGGCCAGCCTGATGACTCCTGTCCATCGCTGGCGGGAGCAAAACCACACAGAACACTCCAGCAACGGCTCTTTCGCTGGGGGACAGCAACAGAAGGTTTCTTTGCACAACTGGAGCCACTACGCCAGTAACTTCTGTTCACTGACACCCTTTACAGAAATCCACACGGTTACTTTCCCTCTAAGGAAAAAGTTGCAGCACAGAGATAATTAGAATACACAGCAATAGTCCCAGAATGGTTGAGACCATGTGAATTTAGATAAAAGTGTGTAAAGAGAAGAGTAAAAACTGTCAGAATGCAAGTCGCTTCAAAACAGACTGTTAATCCAGCATCTAAACCAAATTCCAACAGTAATATCTTGTACTTATAGGTAAAGTCACTACTAAGTGTACAACATTAGGTATAAAATCCTTAGTTGTGTAGGAACTTTACAATATCAGTACTTCTTTTGTAGTTTATGTATGATTAAAACGAAACCCCGCCCAACTAAGCCAGGTATATCAATGCATGATTTTTATCCATACAAATATCACTGACACGTTCACTGGTCTAAAGTTACATCTCTTATTGAACTGAGATAAAAGCAAATTAATCTAAAGTCTGGGAAAACAAAGGAAATACTAACTGGGCATACTCTATCAATTCTTTTTTTTTTGGGGGGGGGGGGGGGGGGGGGGGGGAATCATGAACAAAGGATTCAAAAAGTCCTTAAGAATAATGTCGAAGACTACCAAAGTAAAAGCAACCAGCGAGAAATAAGCGAACTTCTAAAATAATTAAGAAGGATAAGGTATTCTAGGAAACTGTGATAAATTGCAACATATTTACGTAGAAACAGAAATACTAACACTAGATTACCTGGCAGAACTTACAAGGTAAAAGCTCCCATAACCATGTAAGTGGAAAGTGACAGTTGACAAAAAGTAACAAATTTCACTGAATTAGCAAATGGTTACTGAAACTCCACATGTGTTTAGAGATAACAATCAAAACACAAAGACTAAAAATGTTTTGGATAAAGGAAAAGGAGAGATTCCTTTCCCTGAGAAATGTGACTGTACCTTAACTAAGGATTCAGGCGCGCACACCGCAGCCTCAGCCCCTGTGGGTACCATGGGAAGGGCAGGATCCCGGAGGAAAGGTGGTCAGTATTTCAGCACAGACAGAAGTGGGACACCAGACACCTCCAGTGCTTTTTCACTTCTCATTTGTTCATCACTATTACTGTTACAGAAAACAACACAGTACTTCACAAGTGTAAGCATGCCTCACGTTTTCAGCTTTTCTTTTTTTTAACAAAAAAAAAAAAAAAAGGAAAACCAAGCAAACTGAAATGGCACAAGTCCTCACACAACAGATACAGGCACCAAATTTGCATTTCACCATAAAGGCGCCCAGGATTTTCAAAGAAAAGGTATCAGACTTCTGTGAAATTAAGTCATTTCCTATCTTGTTAAATTTTATCTGAATAAGTTCAAACTTCCTAAGAAGAAATAATAGTATCATTCTCAATAGTATAATTCCAGATGCACGTCAATTAGTTCTATATATTGTGTGTGTATTTCAAAGATCATTTCCAAAAGGGCTAGAAACAGACAAATATCTTTTTTTTCTTTTAATCTGTCTACATTTGAAGTCAATCAGTCATGAGGTTTCAGAGGAAAAAGCAGGTTAAAAACGTATTTAAAAGCCTATTCCTAGCCCCATGAGAGTGCAAAGTCTCAAAACACTAAATCTGTCACTGGTTCAGGGGTGACTGCAGACACTGCTGTGCCTCCCAGTTACATTTTCAGTTGTACATTTCCAGAAACATACATGTGAGAAGAAACTTTAAGACAAATAATTTTTAAAAGGAGAAAGATCTGAAATTGCTCAAAGCTGATCAAGACAATCTTTATTTGAGGCATTCTGGAAGAATACGCATACAGTAAAAGTGAATCAACACATACTTCACAACACAGTCACTATTCTTAATATTTATGTCCATGCCACTATGTGCCACGTATTCTTTTCCTGTACACACATACACAAAAAACACCACTTCTGCAATACAATACTGTATCAAATAAATCACAGCACCAGGAACAGCAATGAAAGAGAAAGTTACTGAATTGTCCCTGGGCATTTTATTTTGTCTATCAAGACATGTTAGAAAGACTAACCAAAGGTGAAAAACACAACAGAGAATACAGCGTCCAGAACTCGGCATGCCTTTGCTTCATGTTATACCAATGCCTTGAGGAATCACATGTTCCGAGGAGCTGGTAACTACATTAACAACACGGATGAAAGCAAGTCTAGGACAATGCAAATGATCAAATAAAATAAAAAAATTTTTAAACATCGGCTGAACATCCAGACAAATTCAAATCTACCCTGTGTGAAAGAAATTCCCTGCTTTTCCTGCTACCCACTGGCAATTACATTAAGAAAGTTTTAATTATGACATTAATACTTACTATATTAGAAGCAGCACCACTAACAAAGCATTACAAAAAACTATTATTCTTTAACAGCTCATCTTTGTTCTTCCCTGGAATCCAGAACTAAGTTCATATTAAAAAGAATTAATTCCAAAATCGAGAAGTACTCCACATCCAGGCCAGTACAAAGACATCCCCAACTACCAAAACCAGTAACAGAAACCCGGTAGGGGACCACAGTCAGCACGTGGGAATGGATGTGGCCATCCGCATGAAGAACGCCAGGGGCGGAGTAGGACAGTTCTTCATTTCCCAGCTTCAAAGTTGAACACCACTCTTTAAAATGTTGATGCTCTTAAGCTTTGTTCTGAGTTTTTGGGTAACACGCTCCTGTCAAAATAAGTATGAAAGCTGCTTTCATATTCTGTGTCTTTACCACTTAATTCAGACAAATATTCTTCAACAACAAGTTGGAGAAGACACCTATCTATAACAACAAAACAGTGAAGGATCAAACGCCTGCCTTGCACATTAACAACAAATGAAGTGGTAAGAGTCCCTAAAGTTTCTTGCACATCAGGCACATAGAAAAGCAAATAACCTTCCCACACGAACAGTTTCAACCGGATCAGCCCCCTGGGCTCCCCTAGAAGACACTTCTACCTCCCCATCTCCCCAGCTTTCTGGGCCTCCCCAGATACTAGCTTCAGTGCAAACATCCTACTTCTCATAAAAGCTGCTGTGAAGTTTAAAAATATGTACCTCAAATCACTTCAACCACAAAAAGATGAGAAAGTAGACATGATTAAAAAAAAAAAAAAAAGCCTCACAACAAGTATCACATTCAGAAAACATAACCTATAAATTGGGGTGAACGGTTAATTCACCTTCCTAAAGGAATGTTTAATTCCTTGAATTGGCTCACACTCTCTCACCCTTCAGTATTCTCTAAAACATTGTTCCTGCTACCTGTATCAGAAATTCTATTTAAAACAAGAGAAAACCAAATCACAATTTTTGGAACCGTTGTTGTTTTTGTCCTAACATGGTTGATTTTACTGAGGTTTATAGAATGTAAAGCCGCTTTCCACAAAAGCTAGAGCCAAATACAAAACACAACAGTCACGACACGTTAGTTTGGCAAAAGACAGCGTTTAATTTCACGTTACAAAGGATTGTGTGAGGGCCAAGGCACTGTTTTTCTTTTAAAGGACATTTACCTACAAGGTAGGTTCTGCTAACCAAATGTAACTGACCAAAGCACACTCTTAGCATGTAACAACGTATTTGTTTTCAAAATATCTGTAGTGCTTGAAGTCTTCCCCTTTGTCAAGTATTTACTCATCAGTACTTCTTAAACTTCCCCTCGCACACCAAAATTATGATTTAAGAACCATGTATTTCACAGAAGGCTCTATTTAACAGTGTACAACTATTTTTATGACAGAAGAAACAAGTTAAAAAGCACTTCAGGGGAAGGAGAAATTAATGTTTTGAAACAAAGTTCTTCATGATCATTAGGTTAGATCAAATTTGTTTCATAACTTTAAAACACATGCTGTCGTAGCACAACTAGCTTTTCCATCTCTGTTAAAGCATAGGTTCTGCTTACGACATCCCAAAGGGTATTTATTAAGTATTCAGAATACAGGCACAGCAGCAAATGCAGTCACATTCAACACAGCCTCATTTCTTGTTTCAGTCAGAGTAGGTTTTGTCAAAAAACCCACTTGATTACTGAATCTTTTCAGACGACTTGTTACCATATCCATGATTATTAGATCACGGTCATAGGCTAGACACTGGTACGTATATGCAGCTGTCAAAGTGAATTTAATCCATTAAATACAAAGGATAGCTATGGACAGGCCTGTTTTCTGTTTATGTATCAGGAAACCTTTTCAGACTAGTAATTTGCTTCCTTGAAGAAATTTAGACAAATGTATTTAACCGCACTTTCTTATTTGGATTAGATTCAAATCAAATTTACAGAAATGAGAAGCATATGTAATCTGTGAAGGTGTGCTGAAACAGCTTCTAGAACATTGCTATGAATCCTAGACTGAACTTTGCATTACCACATTTTTAAATAACAGAACGTTAAAAAGCTGTAGATACAGTAAGAACTGAATTGAAAAAGAAAAACCCAAGAACTTTATCAGTTTAAGTACTAAATTAAACAAAAGAGAGACACAGAAATTATGTACAAAAGGAGGGAGTGGATATTAACACTGAAAATGTGTGCAAGCTAATTTAACTCTGCTTAGGTCACACGAAGTAATTCCTATTAACCTATTCCATGTCCACCACTTCCCTGAACTGAGGAATTTAAAAAACACTTACTGTATCTTCTACAGTGTCAACACTAGCCCTCATTCCACAGCTGAGGAAACCAGAAAATAGAAAATAAAAAAAAGCAGTTCCTCAAAGGGACATAGAAACTATGCAGCAAAATACGAACTGAAATTTTGCCTCTTAGCTATGTCCTTTAAAACTCAAGATTATCCTGTCTTCATTACACAATGTCATCTTGGCAAAAGGTTTTGATGAAGATATTAATGCCCGCTTTAGCTTTTTTAAATTACAAAAATAACAGCATTAAGTATCGAGTAATAACACATCCTAGGAATCTGCTACTCCTAGTGAATTTCTAGATATGCATGTCCATGAAAAAAGCAATTATGACCAAAAATTTCACATTTTGAAGACTTCATATTTTATTCATAATTAAGTATTCCATATGCCTATAATTTAACAGATCTTATAAAACAGCAGCATTGATGAAAACAAAACCAGAGAATATTGAACAGTATTGAGTATCTCAAGACAGAAGCTCGTTACACAAACTATACGAGCTGCTCATTTCATTTTAGAATCAGTCATCCAAGCATAAAACTCAGAATTAGAATTTCAAACGATGAATACCTAACTTCTCACACTATACTCATTTTAAACATTATCTTTGCTAAGCCTGATGAAATCAGGCCAGTATTAATACATACTTACATATTCAGAACACAATGAGCTTATCTCTATTTCAGTGGAACTATTGCCGCAATCCCAAAACCAGTGCCTACTCAACCAGTATTAATTGATTCAAAGGCTAAAATGACACATAAATAGAACTTTTGTTGGAGCTGTGAAAGACCTTTTTTCCCCAAACACGACTTGAGACCAACTGGCAAAACAGTTAGAGGAAACTTGGGTTATTAATGTTGTGTTCACTTCCAAGGATAGCTAGAGAGCTTCAGTACAGATGTCTGCTGATGCAGCACTAAATTTGCTTAAAAAGGGAAAACAACAACAAGGAGACACCTTGCAGAGTCTAATTCCCTTGGTTCACACTCTCCGTCTAATCAATGCTGACCTCTCCTTGGTGCATGATCTGGTCACCATATGTCAAGGTCACCTACACCACAACTTGTCTGTCCAGGTTAGCCCAACACACGCAGACACTGAACAAGTCCTGTCTTCACTGCTCAGAGCAGCAGCTCAGGAACGCTCCCCAAGGCCTCGCCAACCTGAAACTGTGCCTCCTTCCTACTTCCAGAAAGGGGCAAGACGGGGCTGGGACTAAATAACAAAACCCGAGCTGAAGACCGCTAGTACGACAGGTGCAGACGTCTGCTAGAGCAGGCTGAAAGTGACTTTCAAGTACAAATAAAGTATTAATTATTTCAGTCTTCCTTAACTTCACTTTGAAAGAGAAGAAAGAAGAATGAACTTTTTGTTTAATTCTCATCTGTATCTACTATTTCAGTGAAAGCGATAAAGCTGAAGACTATGTTACACAAAAAGCTGCAAAGGATGGAGCAAGCTACATAGGTAACTTCAGAATTCTTCTCTTCTAGAGGCTCTTTTAGTAATAAAGGAACTCTTAAATATGGAAATCCCAGTCCACATGAAAAAACACGCTGTACAATGTTAATCACATTAATTGTTTCCTGGTCACTTAGAAAAGTTTTCACTTTTTCTTTATATTCCTTGGTCTAAAAATAGTTTGATCTTTTAAATAAGGAAAAAAAAAAATCTCCATTCTCACAGCACATGCAGAAATGGATGTTACTGCTGTCTAGAGCAGTAAAAAAAAAATATAAACCTGATGGGACCCAAGAAATTCACAGCCTTTTCTTAATTTGTAAACAAAAAAATACTTCTACATAAAGATCCATTTGTGTTTGCTGAAAAAGGGAACCGACCTCAGGTATATTTTTCCAAATAAATACAGAACTATACAGCTTGGCAAGTGATTCTCCCCCATTAGTGCGACATTTCGGGTTCTGTAACACAAATAATATGGGAGCAAGGCAACCATTTCACTTAGAAAAAAGGAAAACATCAAGTTGAAAAGCATTACGAGTAAAGCAGCATATTTTCACCACTGTTTTGTGGTAACCAAAATCATGGAGGAAACTCTCTAAAAATATTTTTCTGAAGTACTAAAAGGGACGGACAAGTACTGTAGGAAACAATGAAGTCATACAGTCTTACTTTAGCAATAAACTCTAGTTAGCTGTTACAACAGCTCAATCTATACTATAAATATAAAGTATTTTCTAATTAATATATTATTTAAATATTAAATTGTCCACAGCACAAGATTTTTTAAAAGCTGTAGCTTTACGAACAGGGTCTTCAGCCAACAACGAGCTGTGAAGAAAAGCAAATCATGTATTTTGAAGAAATCTATACTTCCCGCTCTTTTCACTACAGCTATGTGCTCATACTGACAAGGTACTTTCAGATCAATGCACCAAGCACTTCAGGAGATGCAACAGCTCTGCCAATAATCCTGCCTTCAAAAGGACTTCCATTGCTATGGCAACAGCATGTTCTCCAGTATCCAATTCGGGGACAACCTATGACACATACATGAGAGATGGCCAAACTCCGACTGATTCTCACTGCAGCACAAGTCACATGGTCATACACATACCAGTTTTCACTTGCAGAAACACAAGAAGGAAAATCATTTTTTTTAATGATCGTTCACAAGGCACTTAGGTTACCTACAAAAACACTGCATCTTGGAGTAAAAAATGCCATTCACTTTATAGAACAAATACAGACTATTCAAAGGCCAAAAGGAATATAGCCATTAGCAGAGAATATGAACCGCATTACACAGCATCTCCCATATGCAGGCAGTTACCTCTCCTCTGATCCCAACTTCCTCTAACAGAACAGGGGAAAAGGAAAAAAGAAGTGTTAGTACATAGTGAATAAGCAGATGATTGAAGCTGTTATTCAGTACTCAACAAGTATCTTGAAAATATAGTGTATTTAATGACTAAAAAGACACGCATAAATATAAACTCTGGTTTTACTGCATCACTCAAAAGAATGCAATCACTTGTAATGCTCCACCTTCTACCCAGAAATGTATTCACATATGCACAGCCTTGACATGTCTTAACATTTATTCACCTAGCACGCAGAGTTTTAAGCATCCATGCCACATGTATCACTCTTACACTTGCAAGAGTCCGTACACTACTACGTAAGGACCAGCCAGTAATTCAAGCCATTAAAGAGGATAAAAAGGAAATCCAAGTTACATATCCATTTCTGCACTTTAATTACACGACAGTTTTCAAAAAGTAGTGAAAAACCAGCCTGTTATTGCTCCCCTAAGTTCATTCACCCCAGATAGTCAGCTGTGTCTTTCCTGTAACACAAAGAGAAATGTAACAATGTGGCTGCATTCTTTACGCTCCTGGCAACCCTAAAATAGCTTAGCAACCTTTAAAACTACTTCTGGTTGTACAGTACAACGCTCATATGCTGAAGACTAACATACAAGTAGAAACTCTGTGTAAAGACTCACAACCTTCTTTAAAATTTCAGCGGAAGAAAAAAAGTTTAAATTCACTTTTAACGCAGTTGACTACTTCCCACTGTCAAGGGGTTGGCTTATGAAGAGAGAAAAATAACCGGTCCTTTTGCCGATTCAGGAAGGCCTGGAAGACTACTGAGAGAGTATGTTCTGGAGAGGATATGGTCTCACACCCTTTAAAGCCTCTCTCTGCTTCCTGCTGAAGTATCAGGCACTATCCAGCTTGCTTTGCAAGTTGTAATATTACAGATTATTTAAAAAAAAATATTCCAAATAAACTAACAAAATGAACAACTGAGAAAAACAATGAGGGTTTTGGTTTGTTTGGGTTTTTACTCAGTTTTGGGTTTTTGGGAGGTTTTTTGGGTTTTTGTTTGGGTTTTTTTGGTGGGCTGTGGTTTGGGTCTTTGAGTTGAGGAGTTTTTTAAATTCAGCGTTTTACAAGTACTTGCAAGAAAAATACCCAATTCAGATGTTCCTGTCATAAGTAATATTGACGAAGTTCATGCTCCGTGTTTTTGTGTGCTTATTACTGTTCTCTGGCAAGGGAATACGATATCAGAGATATTCTCAAGGTCACCAAAATAAAAGCATTACACAGAGCAGAGAACACATGTCAGACATTACATGCATTTATATGCATAAAGCAGCAGAGATGTGCATTTCTTTTATAAAATCTAAGGGAGACATTTCCGATTTACCATTCAACCCCCTTGCAGCTAAGCGTCGCAAGCACTAATCTTGCACAGACATACTACAAAATACAGCCATTTGAACTCTGCAGTAGTAAGCACCACGCATCACTTTCAGAAATATACAAAAGCTTTTCATTACTCCAAAACTCGGTCATCTTCATTAAATCACCATCTCTTCATAAAAGCTTTGGCTTCGTTTAGCATTCAAGAAGATGAAAGACCAGCTACCCTCCTTATGGATTACTTCTTTATTACAAGAGAATGTTTTGCACGTCAAAAGCAAACATTAAAGGATTAAATGATATTGTCATTTCTGCTCTTGTTTATTTGCAGTGGCCAGTCAATAGAACTGCAAAGAAACAATCAGTGATTATTTTAAGCTGTGTTCTTTTGCAAGGATTATGACTCACAAAGTTGCTGCATAAAGAAACTGGAATGGGACAGGTGTCACATTGAAAATCATCGAAACGTCACAATATAAAAAATGTCTGTCCTACAAGCAAAGCTGTCTGGTTTAATCATTTCGGACAGTAGCCACAATAGCTCGTGGGATAACACCAAGACAACAGTATCTTGCATTCAAATAAACAAAAAATAAAAACACAAACAGCGAATTCCATTCTCCTACACGAGACTAAAAACACTTTAGGATTTTCTGAAGTACATTTAACTCCACAGCATCCTACTAACAGTAAGGCAACACAGTAGAAAATTCAAGAGAGATTTGGTTGCAAGACATCCCTGCAGCATGCAAAATGCAAAATTCAGTGATTTTATCATGCATTCATCCACATCTTTTACGCTTTAAACATGTTTTCCAACAGAACTGAAGAAACCAAGTTTGCAAAGCAATGTTATTTTAAATTAAACTCTCTACATTTTCCTCACACATCATATGCTAATAGGTATGAATCAGACACAGTAAGCTTTATGTTTCACTACATCTTCTAGCTGGTTCCCTTCTTGTTGCCTCTTTCAAGTTAAAAAAAAAATATTTTGGACTTTCAGATAGCTGTGGAACATGCAGAGAGTACATACAAAAACCATCAATGTGCATTCAGTTTTTATTTTAGGTAAGACTTGGAACTGTTCAATAGACTGAAGATTTTGTCTGTAAAGCCTGAACATGGAAGAAGGGAGGAGGACTATAAAACAATTCACTCTCCAAAGACAAAGACACATTAAAATCAGCGATACATTTTGGTCACACTCTAAACAGAATAAGTACAGACACCAGGTAATGCTACAGACCAAGTTCTTGTCCATACTGAATTAAGGGTAAGCTTTGCTTTAAACGCTGTATCATACAACACACAGAACATGCACATTCATGGTCTGACATTCATTGGTATTCCACCCATAAAATGTACACAACTAGAAATGACCAGATTTGGATTTTGTTTTACTAGGTATGTTTTTCTAACAATTAGTTCTGCCTATTCATCTCTGTATTTTAAAAAGGGAAAAAATACACCATCTAAAAAGTCATTTCCACAAATCAAGGCTCAAAATACACTTCCATACAAAACTCCAACCCAGACTAACTTGAGTTTCTCCATGTTACCACTGCTTCATCCTCCTCAGCAGCAGAAAGCTCTGTCAGAGACAAGGCACAAAGTATTTCCTGTAGTTCTGTTCATGCAAAGAAAAGCAGAACAGTGAAAGCAAGTGGTTCAACTTCTTACTAGATCTTTACATAACTAATAACCTGATCAAGACACGGAGATACCACCATTTCTGCAGCTACAACTGGCACAGAAAAAATGAGTCCACAATGTCAAAAAAGTAGACTTGAAAAGCGTAACGTAAATGTCTCACATGCTTACAAAAATCAATAGGGGCAACATCTGTAGAACTTCAGGAGCAAAAAATTGGGTCCACTATAAAGTAAACAAGATTTACTTCAGGAAAAAAATCACTAATGCAAAACTGTCAGCTACATGTAAAAAATATCTAACTATTTTCCACTTATCAATAAAGAGATATTGCATGTAATACCAGAACCGTACACTTTTTACGTTCTTTTTTAAATGCAATTCTATAATGTGAGCAGTTTTTGACGTTTTCCATAGCGCTAATATGGAAGTGCACAACCTCCCTCTCCAAGAGAAACCTTTCTTAGTTTTATGCTGAGGTTTTACTCACATTCCTAGAGAGCATTACGCTACTAACAGGGCTGTAAACCCTTTTTATCAAGTGTCTTTCCTTTTCCAAGTACTTCCTTAAAATACCAGCAACAATTATTCTGCTGCAATCAAGGAAGATTTTTCTGCATTATACTGGGAAGAACACGAAGTTTATTTCACTTGAAGCCATTTCAGTTCCTTCTTTAAAAAAAAAAAAAAAAAAAAAAAAAAAGAAAAATCACATCCCTGGAACACAAGAAGAATCTAACAAAGTCCTAAAGATTGATTTGGTACATTTTAGCCTGATTATCCTTGAAGACAGTGAGATATTATTAAATATAACAAAAGCTGCTCTTTCTGATCATTCTTGGTATTCAGTTAACATCTTCACCAAAAAAGTATGTCCTTTATGTTTTTGAATGTTGTGTTTACAAACACAGCTTTGTTTTACAAATGAAAAAAACAAGGCATTCATTCAAGACGTTAAAAAAATATCATTATCTCATCTTAGACTCATAGCAGAAAAATAAAACTTGCCCCTTCAACCACTAGTAAATAACGTATCGTAGTATTTTAAAGAGTCCACAAGTACTTCCAAATCATCAGGTTGAGGCATACAATACAAGTGGGGACTTCTAGACTTCCATATTAATAAAAACCCAACAAATTGAAGGAGTGGCCATCACTACTTAAGACAGAAAAAAAACCCCATAGACTAAAAAAACATTTGCTGTCCTTAGAATGCTAATTATGCACTGAAATCATACTTTTCCACCTTTTCTTACAATGCCTAATAACCAAAAAAGTGATTAAGGTGTATACACAATTTAAAACTAGTTAGGAGTGTCTGATAACAATCTCCATCAATAATTCACATGCAGAAGAAAATCGTGTCTCTTCTTATTTCTTTATTATTTAAATTTAGTGACTTCCTCATAGAACATACAAAACATACAAAACTAAACAACACTAATCAAATTTTGTTATACACTCCTGAAGAAGTGCCAACACATTAGACAATGACTCTGAAAAGAAAAAAACTTTTTAGAGAACATACTTTATTCAGTGAAGTCATTTATTGAAACTGAATTTTCAGATATGATGAACTAGTATTTACACTGAAGGAAATTTAAGATAGAAGACTAGAAGATTTATTTATTACACCACATTTAATAAATTTTATAAAGCTTCTAAAAATGCTCATTGCTATTCCCCAAAACCATAATCCTTCAACATTACAGTAATAAAAAAAAAAAAAGAACTGCATGTCCAGTCAAGAAAAGTCAGCTCGAGGTCTAGTAAACTACTCAAGTTTCTCCACTTCTTTCAATTTAAAATATAGTCTCCACAAACTCCAATCTTACTAAGTGGTATAGTATTATATTAGTGTCTTCAACATCCTTCCGTTCATAAATAAATACACACAATTTTCAACCATGAAAAATTACACAACACCTTTAGCAACTTACAGAAAATACAGTTTACTGAGTTTATAGTATGGTATATAGTAGATTAACAGAAACCATATAACAGTATCTATAGGCACAACTATGGATAAAGTTGAATTATCCGAGACAAACAGCCGTCATACCAACTTGATAGCAAAATGACTAAGGGGTTAAGTCCCTTTTGTGTGACAGCTGGAAAGAAGTGGGGGGAAGGGGAACTTTGGCATGCATGTATGAATGACAAGCTTTTAACATAAAATTCCCTTGCCAAAGAAAAAGACCACAAACAAGTAAAACAATAAAAAAAAAAAAAATCAAACCTCAGCAAAAGCTACAGACATAATAAAATTTCTATAGTAATTAAGGGACCGAGTACAAGTTCAGCTGCCATTAAAGGACACACAACTACATAAGAATCTCATTTATCCTTCTCTTTAAGGAAGAGGAACTCCTCCGATGACACGCAATTTGTCCTCAGCCTCTTTTCAGGATTCCTCCTCCGCTTCACTCAAACTCTTGGATCTCGTGTTTACATTGATATCAACACTGCTCTCTGGGTAAACCCAAAAATACAGTGACCAGCAATTTCAAATCATGTTCTTTCCCACGTGCCATTAAGACCACCCTCCAAAGCATCTGGATACTCTTCACCACTTACAGTAGGTCAGAAAAATTTGGCCGACCAAAGAGCTACTGGCCGGGGTGGAGGCCAATGGCGGAGGTGCCCCATCCACACCGGGGAAGGACAAGGCACTACTGTGACCCCAGACCTTCTGAAGCCACCTTGCAAAGACCCCCCTCACCTCACGAGACGGCAACGTTTGCATAGGGACTGGAGGTTGGATGCTGTGCTTGTAAACACAGCGACCACATCGCTGCTCTCACCCAGGGAACACTAATTGCTGGAAACAGGAGATCAACTTTTCGAAGGAATGCTTCCCACCTGCCAATACAGCAAAAGTTACACTTGACACTGTTAATAAGGGAAACTGTATCTCTAAACAGAAGACAGGCCAAACGCTACTAAAAATTCTAAAATTAGCTATTTGGAAGACAGCAAGGAACTTCTGACCAACTGACATGAGGTTCAAACCATCCCTTTAAGGGATAACAGCCATTTCAAAGCCATAGCCAATGGCAATAAGAGATGGACAAACACCTACTTATCTGCTTACCAAGCTACATTCAGAACACCTTACTGTTCCACCAGCTTTCCCTTTTCTTTTTAAAAATCACAAAAAACCTTAGTATCTCACGCGACCGCAAACACCTTGCGAGAGACTGTCTGCTTTCAAGCTGGGTTCTCAGTTCCCTCCACCTGTCCAACATTTTTTTTTCTCTCCTCCTGTTTCTTAAATGGGAGCATGGAAGCAGTTACTTAGCCCTTTCATATGCTGTACTTTTCAAGACTTCACAGAGTAAGTGTCTGATAATTTATCTTTCCAAAGGCAAGGGGTGGAGGAAGAGACAGCAATAGTGAGACAGAGGCTGCCAACAGCCAAGCTACAGAGTCACATACTTACGGCTGCATCACTCTGCCAGGTTTCTAAATGCAACAGGTGAGGGACCCAGACCAACATCTCCATCTCACTTGCATTTGGCCCATTTGAAGGGTAATCCATGGGTCTCCTCTACCAACAACTTGAGGGGAAAGCAGCTACGGACACCTTTCTGCCTTCAGGCACAAGGCTTCTGTCACTCTTCCCAGGCTCTTCGGAAGAGTTGACAGAATTTAGCACACCTCAGATCCAAGATGAAATACCAGGTTACAAGGTCTGATGGTTCCCTTTTAATGGAGTTAGGGGGCAAACTACATATTAAACATAAAAACAATTAAAAAGCTACATAGCTGCATGACCTCATGTTTATTTTAACAGGCCACCCTAGATTCCTGGCATTTAACACACAATAAGCTTATCTTCATTTGAACAACAAACAAAACTACACAGGATCATAATGTATTTTAGATTATAAAACCACAAATATGTATCAAATTCCTGAAATCTAGGCCTTTTTTTTTTTTTATTCAAAAGAGTCTGTCATAACCTACCACATTGTAAACCACAATGATGTGACTACACGAGACCTCTCCTCAACTCCTTAATTCAGGGATTAGGAGCAGGCCCCGGGCATTTCCTACACCTCAACAGGAGACAGCACCAGAAACACACAGAGAATGGTATCAGAGGACTGATTCTTCTTAGGAATCACAGTTCCAACAGAAAGACAGACAAATAATGTGTTTGGAAAGGTTAGGAGCACTAATTTGCATACATAAAAAGTCTCATCTTTCTGCAGTTTTCTCCAAGGCTGTGATTTGGCTGTCAGAGTTAACAGTGCCTTTTCTCTTCAACATTTGCTGTAGATTAATGAACACAGCATTCAAAACATCCAAACACTGTCCATCCAGGTAACTCTCCCAAGTTGTTTTTTTTTGTTGGGGGTTTTTTGTTTGTTTGTTTTACAAGGAACTGCTGGTGCAAAACTATAAAGGAAATAAGAGTTTATGGAACTGACAAATAGTAATCAAGTCAAGTTTTGCTGATTTTGGAAACAGTTTGGTAACTTAACGGACTGCTAAAGAATTGCCATTGTGTCCAGTCTCAAGACACGTGGTCCTAATTTAGGGACACTCAGGTTAATGGCAGGCTATCATTTTAAATGGTCTTTGCATCAAGCCACTAATTAGTGGCCTATCCCAATCCACTCCTTGCAAACTCAGTGCATTAGCAGAGAGAAGTGGAAAGCGCAGTCTCTTGCATGTGCACAAAAGGGGACCAAGTCAACAGGAACAGGTATCTCAACAGACCCATTCAGAAGCTTTTTTGCACATAGGTCTAGTATGAGGAATGTCTGGGTATACACAGGATTTGTGCCCAAAATTGGCCACACACAAATGTGTATACTCATTTTTCACAAACTTCAGAAGAATCTCACAGGCAAGAGAAGTGTCATATTTGGACAACTTAGCTCTTGAACCATACCTCTTTAAACTGTCACCACTTTGTTTTCTGTTAGACATCCACATGATCTCACTTCAGCTTCTTGACTGATACCTCGCATATGCACATGGCGCAGCCACATGCAAAAACAACGCCATTGGTACAACAGGGATACAAAAACTGAAGATAGTAGGCCCACATAGGAAAATATTGTCTCAGATATCTTCTTCTATAACACCTAAGAAGTTCTTTGCAACAGGAAAAAAAAAGGGTGAGGGTATTTTAGGGTAATTATACCCGAGATTAAAAAATTTCAATCAAACGAAGAATTGAAATTGAGATCAAACTAACTGGGACCCACGGGAAAATTGCACTATTATCGCCTGTGGCAGGCATCTGAATATTGTGACTGGATTTTAATGGAGTTACTGTAATAAATAGAGGGCACTGGGCAAAACAGGTAACCGTCCAGGTTTGTACTGGCTTACTTCTTGTTGTTTTGACAAAAGCAAAACAAAGCATTGTAAATCATAAACACTGCTATTAAACCATAGTAGCAACAGAGAAAATTTAACTTTCAATAAATTTGAAAAAAAAGCCTGATTAAAAAGCCCGATAGAGCATATCTCTGACCCTTGCCTTCTTATTCTACGATTTCTAAGACAGAAATGGCTTTATTCTCACAAGTCGGGTTTGGAGGAGTTAAGAATGGGGAGTTCTGTTTTAAACAAGAGGCAATTACAACAGGTATGACAAGGAATATTTTGTGGCTTAACTCACTGCCTTACGTATCAGGTTACTTTTACAATATGTTTATTTTCACCAGTAGTCTGACCAAGTTATTTGACTTTATTGGCAGCTTACACGACTTACTGTCATAAGATACTATGATATACCAGATTAGTTCACTTATTTCATCTGCAGCTTTCATTCGTAACTGATTGACCTGTAGAAAGCAAGTCTGCCCCAACACCAGACTTCAACCATCTTTTAATCAGACACAACGTTCATATGTTAATCCATGACAGTATTTTCTTACAAATCACAGATAGCAGTCATATTAGCTGTTTCATTTATGCAACTCAGTTATACATATTTTTACAGCATAATCAACAAAAATATTGCAGAATTATACCAGACTGAGTTTGTTACATCAGAATTAATAACATACACCCTAGTACTTCCAACAGTTCACAAAGCTACATCCGAAAAACAAACAGAACTTAACCATCCTTGAACAGCAACTAATTTGTCCTTTCAAACTGGGGGCCTGGGGGGTGGCAAGGAAAATGCATCATGAGTATTCCTTCCTTCTAAATCTAATTTTTCTAGAAATATACAGTCTTCAGAGCCAGGCAGACAAGCAATTGATTTTCACCTACTTAATGGGGGCCATTAGGTTGCATCATTGGGGGGGGTGGGGGGACAGGGAAGTGTTTTCAGATTTGCTTAAGTGAGAAAAAAGGGGCTCTATAATAACAAACAATAAACACATTGTTATTCCAAGTAAGAATAGGGAAACACTTTCCTTTAGTATAGTTGTAAAGACATCAGAAAAATAAAACAACTGAGTTTAACGGGAAAGATACCAAAGCAAGCTTCCACTTCTGTAATTGCCATCAAAATCACAGAAAGTCTCTGTAAGAGGTAGTATCATCCCACAGTCAAAGAAAGAAATAATAAAGTACTTTTTACTAATCTGTGCATACTGTGCTTTTTGCTACTAGATAGCTCACAGGAATAAATACCTCCACCTTTCATATGTCTCTTTAAAGAACGACCTCTAGCAGAAAAAAAAAGTTTTTAAACATTGTTTATCCTAGAAGTTACAGAACACTTGAAATTAAAGCAAGACCACAATTAAATCAGAGGGCTAGAGATTAAGTGCCTATAGTTCGTCAATGATCTTAAGATAGCCTTTCTACAACACTTCACACTGACTCAGAACACAACTAATATGGAAGTTTGTCAGCTCTCACTCCTGCAGAGTAATCCCCCTAGCTCAAGGTTTAGGTCGTAACATTACAAGCGTCAGGCCATTTAATCCCACTAACCAGCAAACCTCTACAACTGGAAATGTTTTAAATTAAAACCCACAACAATATACCATTATCTTTCCAAGGGGAATTCAGCCGAGGCTGTATAGCGTGTTTGACAGCTGCAGTGTATTGCTCATGACTGGTACTGATGTGATGATGTATCATATCAGTACAGAAATTCAAAGAGCCAACAAGACTCTTTCTCCCAAACAGCTAAGTATTCTGGCATTCTCTCTTTTTTCTGAGCCGTTCAACGAAAGAAAGGGAAACCCACAAATAGGGCAAGCTGCATTACCTACCACTGATCTAAGGGCTAAATTAAAAATATGTTATTATTCAACAGAAAATTATTCTACTTGTTCAGGAAAAGCAAGGGGAAAGGGGGGGGGGGAATGCTCAGGCTCTGACCCCCATAACATATTTTAGCTGCCCAAATGTCTTAAAACAAGCTTTTGAGAAACAACTGTCTTGAATATTTGTATTTAAAAAAAAAGAAAAAATATTAACTACATTGTATGTGGATTTGCTATCTTACTACTGCCAGTAATTTAAACTTGAGGTACTTTCAAAGAGTAAGTCAAAATCACTTATGTGTTTCAGGAGAGAAAAAGTAAAATGCTTCTTCGAGAATGTTACAACATTCGCCACATATTTTCATTAAATTAAATGTGGGAGGTAGCCTCTGAAAGATCTGCAAAATTATACGATTCGGAAGTTTTAAGCTGTTTCTCAAAACAAAAATTCTAAAGTGTCACTACAATGCAAGGTGTCACTGGGAGCCTCAAAGTAACAGCTCTGATGATGTAAGAGGCAAACAGGTGACATAGCGGCAGACTTTCAAGCAACTACTTGACTCCTCTACTGGCATTCTAGAAATTTATTTTCATAAACCTTAACTAAAAACACAAACATTGCTTTGTTGTATTCATAAAAAAAAAATCACTTCACTGTATTCACAGAAAACAGGTATACATAAAAAAGAACAAAACACCTTACCAAGTAGTTACTTTAGTTTGTCTTTTTTAAGCAATAATAAATACATCCTTTACAAGAATGATACAAAGCATCTGTTAAGAAAAACCGCACTTTTTTCCTACTACAGGCTCAGCCTAAAAACCTCTGAAAACAGCCATTAGGTGGACCTCACTGAAAAGACACTGAAGCCACAAATACACGCAACGTGCAAATAGAGCTACTCATTTTCCAGATGCATCGATAAAGGTTCCACATGAGAGAACTCTGTCAAGACTTGAGAACTACCCAGTACTAGAAAAATGTATTATCTTACATCTTCCTTAAGATCTGCATTTTAAAATACATCCTTGAGTTAGGAGTACTTCATTACTTGGCTTTTTACTTAAGTGTCTGCCCCTTTCATTCAGGGGCCAGGAAATGCTTCAACTGAACACATAGGTTTGATTTTATCAGACAAACAAAAACAAAGAAGCCATTTATCTTTAACACAGCAGATACACAGACAACTCGCCTGTCAGTACGACCAGAGATACTCAGCACTTCACTGTACCGGGACAAGTAGTCTAAGGCGCACAGAGGAAAGCTGCGCCTAAAGTTAACAAACTGTGTTGCAAACTCAGATCAAAGCAGCACATCTCCGATTAATGTGAACATCTTATGAGAATATGCACAAACGAAAGATTACCACACTCTGAGCACACAAACATCAAGCCCTAGCTACAGGAACTCTACGTATCTCGGATGCATCCTACCTGATCCACTGAACTGGCTGCTTCCTAGCGTAGTTGGTCTGGTTTTCCCACTATTAACAGGTGGGGAAAACATCTGCAATGCAAGAAAAAAAAAAAGACGCGTTTAAATTGTGCTGAATAATTAACGTAAACTTAAGAAAAATGTTAATAGAAAACAACTACGTGATTCATTTTTCCGGTAGAAAATCAACACAAAGTAAGATGCGCTTTTAGACCCACAAAACCAATAAACTAACGTACTCTTTGAAATTTATTAATACCACTAACGTATCTTTTCTACATGAACACAACTGTAAAAAAATTAAAAGGAGACCTACTACTACTACAGCAATTTTAAGTAGTCATATCTTAAACTTTGCTGCTCAGAATACCTTTCTCAGTGGTCTGTACGCTTACAGCCACTGGATAAAGACAACTTTGGAGAGGCAGTAGTTTTCTATCACATTTATAAATCAAGCACCTCTCTGAAACGTTAACGTCTCACACAGAAAATACCTACAATTCTCTAAGCCAAACTTACTATAGAAACTACCAATGAATAACCTCTCTTCTTCATGGGCATTAAATTTTCTTTTGTTTTTTTTTTTAAAAAAAAAGAAGGGGGGGAAAAGCACCAAAGTAGCAGCGCCCCACACATGCCAGCTTAACAAACGTTAATTATTAGATTACGCCATCAGTGGGTCAGCCCGATTTTAACCAGTTAAACCAATTGACCCAGCTGGCATTAGAGCGTTAAATCTGGAAGTCGAGACGCGACACCGCCGCGGAGGTGCCCAGCCCAGCCCCGCCGCCGGGCAGGCCGTACCGCGCTGAAGTCCAGCAGGTCGCTCAGCTCCTTGTCGGTCCCTATCGCGGCCATCCTCTGCTGCTGGGGGTTCATCCTCCGCCACTCCTCCGCTCACCGCCTGCGCGCAGGGAGAGAGCCGCGGGCAGCGCTCACCGCCGGGAGGCCGGGCACCGAGCGGGGCAGGGCCGGGGAACGCCGGGGGCCCCGCGCCACCGGGCCGACGGGAACGGCCGGCGCCTGCCCCCGCTCCCCAACTCTCCTCAAGTTTCCCCTCTCCCCCGCCGCCCGGAACCGCCCCCCCCCCGCAGCGACCCAGCGGCGCGGCCCCAGCGGGAGGCGGCGTGACTCACCGCCGCCGCAACAATGGGCCCGACCCGCGCGGCGGGGCGCGCCTCAGCGCAGCCATCGCGGCCGCCGCATTCTCCCCGCACGCGGGCCGCCACCGCCGCTCCGCGATCGGGACCGCGGCGGGCCGGGAGCCGCCCCCGCGCGCCGCGCGCGCACACGCGGCGGGGGACAGGCGCGCGCGCCGCCGCCGCCGGGCTGCGGGGCGGGGGTAAGAGGGGCGAGGGGTGGAATGCGCGTGCGGCGGGGGACGGGCGCGCGCGCGGCGGGAGGGGCGGCGGGGCCCGCGCCTTCCCTTGTGCCCGGCGGGCACCCCGGGGGAGCGGCGGGGGCGCCGCGGCCCCGCTCCCCGCCCAAGTTTCGGAGCCGCCCGGCGCGGCAGGGCCGGGTCTGCCGCCCCCGCCACCCTCCGCGCGTGCCGCGAGCCGCGCGGCGCCCAACGCGCGCCCCGCACGCCGCCCGCGGGGACTCGCTCCTGCCCGGGGCCGAGCGCCGCAGCCCGGCCGGGGACCGCGGCCCGCCACCCGGCCCCGGCTGCCGCCCCCCGCGCTCCCCGGCGGCGCCCCTGCCCCTCCGTGGCCTGCCCGCCGCGGCCCCCGGGCTGCGCCGCTCCCGCCCGGCCGCGGCCCCCGGCCCCCCGCCGCCGCCTCTGCCCCTGCGAGTGCCCGGCCGCCGCTTCCCTCCCCCCACCGTTCTCTCCCAACTTCTCCCGGCCCCTCATCGCCCGTGTTTACCTGCTGCCCCCCGTACGCTCCGGTGACCAGGGCCGGGCCGGCGGCAGCGGGCGGGCCGCGGGCTGGGTGGGAGGTGACGAGCCGGGCGCTCCCCCCCCCCCCCCCCCCCGCTGGAAGGAACTTGTGGGTTTCCCTCAGGCAGACATTTTTTTGCTTACAGAGCCTCAGCACCACGTTAGCGGCTCCGGCTCCGTATCCCTCCGCGCCGAGCGCCGCCGCGGCCTTAACCCTTGACGCGCCGCGCAGGCGGGAAGCGCCGCCGCGCTGGTGGGGCCTGGGGGCACCCTTCAGAGCGCCGGGGGGGGGTGGCGGCGGGGCCCGGGGGCCGCCGGCGGCGCCGCGCAGGAGCCCGGCCGGCGGGGAGAAGCGGGATCCCGCGCAAGGCAGCCACGGAAAGGTGCACGCACGGGGACGGACCCCTCCCCACTGCCGCGTGTGGCAAGGCAGCCGCGCACGGGCCCCACGACACCCGACCATCGCACTCGGCCCGAGGCGCGCACCCTCGAGGTGCCTGGAGGCTGTTCCCCCCCCCGCTGCGCCGTCTCGCTTCGCTGATGGAAATCACCCGTGCGGTGCCTCGGGCTTTGAACCCTCACCAGCGGCTCCCTCGAACCCGCGCAGGGAGCGCCGCAGCCCGTCCGAGCCCCGGCACACGCGTGTCAACACGCGAACGCCCGCCCGCACCAGCTCCGCAGCCCTGCCGCGCGCGGGGCGCGGGAGGCGGCTCAGCCCACGGGGCTGCGTGCGGGGACGGGGACGGGGCCGGGCCGGGCCGAGCCGGGCCGGGCGCCCCAGCGGAGCGGCAGCGGGGCCGGCGCTCGGTCTGCCGAGCCTGCAGAGCCCCCCGGCGGCACCGACCCGCCACCGTCCGCCAGCCCCGAGCCGGGTCGGGCCGACCTGCGCTCCCCGCTGGCAGCGAGCGCGGGAGGACAGCCCCCGCGGCGGCTCTCGGCCCGTCGGAGCAGGGGGACGGACGGACACCGGGCACGCCGGAGAGTCCGGACGGCTCCCGGGAAGCGCCGGGCGGACGGGCGCGGGGCAGCGGCCGCCCCTCAGAGCCCGCCCCGGGGCTGGGGAGCGGCGGGCGGCGCGGGGGGGTCTGCAGCCCGCGGCCTTCCCTCCCGCCCGCTCTGCCCGCCGGCAGATCCCGCCTGCCCGAGGGACCAACCTACCCCCCCGGCAGAGGCAAACGGGAGATTCGGGAGCCTCAACACATTCTCCTCTGGTTTCCTCCCGTACACGCCGTGTGCTGGCTGATCATCTGGCCTTGTGATGCCATGAATATTCATATATTTGCCACTTAGAAATGCAGGAAGCAATTTGTATTAAAACATCAACACCATGACTTCCATTCTCTGTGCCCCCGAGGGACATAAGTATGTACTTTTCCCCTTTGATGTATAAATAATACTTGAGAGGAAAGCGCCCAGTGACAGAGATCATTATGCATTTCAGGAGGAATGTCCTTCAACATGTTTTAGTTACAAGGAAGATCCCCTATTTACATACCGTGAAAATATCATTGTTTCTCTTGAAGCGTTATTTTTTAATCAGTATGGGTATTCAGTACCAGTACAGCTGCAACACTGGTAAGCATTGATTAGAGAACTGACTAAATCTAAAGAAGGTGGAAGCAATAATGCTAACAATTTTTTGTACTGTTGTGTAACCATATTAAAATTAAAAGTTAATTTTAAATACAATACTTTTTATTTGTCCTCTGACCAAAAGTTTTAAGGTTCACAGTCACAGGCTTTTATTTGCAGTTAGAAGCTTTCAGTGGAAGTTGATATATCCACATAATCCATGACATAGGGGCTAAATATACAGAAAATATCGCAAGATACTCCATTTGGTCCACGGTGACAGGTCACTTTCTCATGCAGATGCTGGCAGTGAACGCATTCGTTACCAAAAGTCACATCACGGCAGCCATTCTTCTGCATCGCCTCTCTATGGGCTAACCGTCCTCTTCGAAAAACTTCATTTCCAGGCACCTGTAGAAAAATGACCAGAACATAAATGAAGTTTCCAGAAATGACTTAGCAAGTACCCAGGGCCCCAGGGAAGGTATACTTTGGCCCGAAATATACCGTGAGTCTGACCTAAAGAAGATTGCTCTGGGGAGCCAAAATTGTAACAAGTTGGCCAGTTCAGAAACTTCAAGAGACTCATGCAGGTAGCTTGACTAAAGCTGTTGTGAAAATCCGTAACTATCACATCCTGCACTGCAATAAAATTCTACAAAGAGATTTAACCTCATGATTCCTGGGTATTGAACATCACATGCCACATCGGTCAGATCGGGAATCTTTAACCTATTCAGTTTTTCACCTCTCTTCACGTAACACTGCTCAGAATTAACATGTACACTTGAAAGGTCGAGGCACGATATTCTGTGTCCATGCAACACTGTCTTTCACCCATTCTCAAGCTGCTACTTACTCAGTAACCTTTCATCTCTGTCGCACCCTGTAAATTCTTCCTGTTCACTGCAAAGATAGGAGTTTAAAAAAAAAAAAAAACAACATTGTGTATCCTTATCCTGTCATAGTCACACACAGAAAATGAAACAGATCTAACACTGTGGTCAACATCCAAAAACCAAACCACCAACAAAAAACCCAAAACAAGCAAACTCGCTACTTTTAGCTATTTAGAGATCTTTATGACAAAATATGACCAAGTAAGACTTCATAGATTTAAAAACATTTGAAGAAATAGGTATCTGAAAGCTGGTTTGGACAATTGCAACAGTTCTTCATTGGCAACAAAGAAAATACTTCCAGTTTCATTCCTGCTTCAACCCCTAGCTACAGTTCTTTCCTCACACGTGCAAATGCGGCAAACGTACTACACAAACCATACAAAAATGAAAAACTTCCAGTTTTGCTGTGACACAACGGTACATTCCTTGTACATTACACAGAAGGCTGAAATGGTACTGTCTTCTGCAACTGTTAAATCCCTTTTTTCTTTCACTTCTCTGAAAATAAAAGGTCTTCGCTAGCTAGGGAGCAACGGATCAGATGGATAGCACAGAACTATGGGAGCAACCGTAATCATAAACCATTTTGCTAGTGATTTCACGAGCAAAGGCTCTAGCAATCAGGGCTGAATTCCTGAAGGTGCTTTCCCAATCATATCATAATCAGTGAATTTTCTATCACAATAAATTAATTTCTTAGTCTTGTGGATAAATACCCTTTGCTTAGAGAACTCTTCGTTCTGTCGTGGAGTAGTGCAAGCAATATGCCGGTAAACCCACGCACACAAAGCCATCAGTGAACTCCAGACTCTGACAGAGCATACAACACAGCAGTAAATCTTTGTGGTAACAGCCCTGACAGCTGATCTACCAACATCAATATGGTCAGCCACCAACCAGAGCAATCAGGGAATTGCTAATTGCCAGATGGCGATGGCAACATTCTTCCACACGCTTCAACATGGCCATGAAAATGAAGAATTACATACAGGACATAAAAAAAATTCAGAGGAATATAAAAACCTAAACACTTGAGCACAACCCCCTGAAAATAATCACACTTATACACTGCTTCCACAGCCTTCATGAATTGCTTTCCACCCACTCCTTAAAGGAAAAATATTTGATACAGCAAACAGCTGTTGTGCATTCAGGGATGTGAGAAAATGTATTCTCTATTACTATTTAATGTATCATGCCTGTGTGAATAAAATCATTAAGCTTGCATGTCTCCTTTTGGTTTATTTATTCTTAAATCTACACACACTGAATTAATTCCCCACCACCACCCAGACCGTACGAGCTCCTGGGGTGTTCCCTGACAGAGTATTCGACCCAGGATGGAGTTTTCATCGGAACAGCTCCTTTAAATCCACACGTATGTGCTCGGCCTGCCCCCACAGCCAGCAATTTATCCATGATAAACGCTACTGCTCAGCAAATCCATAGCCCTGGAGAGCAGTCAGCAAACTCCCTTTCCTTCTCTTTTTTTCTCTTTTTTCCTTTCTACCACAAATTCCCACCCTCACCTAAACCGCTGAGCCCTTTCTGCCGCCGTCAGTGGCTCCCCAGCGCCGACAGCAGCGCGCAGTAAGAGCACGGCCGCGTTTGCTGCCGCCAGCACGGACAAAGCCGTCCCGCCTCCTCACTGACTTGTTCCCAGGGTCACCTGGAACCTGACTCCAGCCGCTAAAAATTACTCAACAGATCTTTGCCGGGCGTGAAACTCTCGGAGGAGACCCCGGGGAGGGCCCCGTGTCCTATCCTGTCCTGCCCTGCCCTGCCCAGCGGACGCCTGCAGAGCCCCTGCAGCGAGCGCACAGGCCCCGCAGCCAACGGAGCGCGCTGCCCGCTGCCGTCACCTCGCGGCAGTCACCGTCACCTAACGCCGCTGTTACGTAACGTCTCCTGCCACAGGGAGGACGCAGCACGGCTGCGGGAAGGCACTGCGGGGGGACCCCGCGGAGCCGGGCCCCGCTTCGGTGGGGGCACGCGCAGCCGCTCTGGGTTTGGCTCTGCTGCCGGCAGAACGGGCCGCAGCTCTGGCTCGCGGTCACAGGAGGATTCGTGCGGCCGTTAGCGGGAGCGGCCGCGGACACCGCTGCCGGCAGCACCCCCGGCGGGCCAAGGCCCGCCGAGAGGCACGGGAAGCCGCAGCCGCGCCGCCCCCGCCCCGCCGGCAGGTCCCTCGGGCGGGGCCGCCCCCCCGATCGGGCCCCGCTGCGGAGCTCGGCCCACTCCCCGCGCCCCCCCGGACGCGCCGAGTCTCGCTGCCTCGGGGCTGGCCGCCGCGGAGCGGGCGACGCGGCGAACGAAGTTGGCCTTGGCCGTGCCCGCCCGGCCCGGCTCCGCCCGCGGGCCCCGCCAGCCCTCGGCGGGGCGGCTCTCTCCACCCGTCGGCCGAGGACGGCCCCGCTCCCCGCCGCGGCGGCCGAAAGTTGTGCGGCGCTGAACAATGCGAGAGGACTATTTGTCCTTCCGCCGGCCGGCGGTGACGGGAGGCGGTGCTACGCGCGTCCGCCGAGCGAGGGAGCGGGCGGGGCGGGGGCCGCTCCTCGCCTCAGGCTCCCGGGGTGGGGCGGGGCGGCTGTCCCCTCCCCGGGGCCCGCTCTGAAAGCTGGGGGAGCGCGTCCCGGCCCCGTTCCGTCCTGGGGCCGCCGAGGGCCCTCCGGGGAGCGCGCTCGCGGCCCGGCCCGGCGCCCCCTGAGGGCCTTCCGCTGCCCGGCGCAGCCGGCCCCGCTCCCGCGCTCCGCCGGCCGGTCAGCGCCGCGTGAGGCCTCCACGCGAGCGCCCCGGCAAACTTTGTAGAGATGACTTTCGAACACCGTCGCACCGCGAAGCCCGATCTAAGCACGGGCCGCAGCGCGCCGCCAAGCGAAGCGCCGGCCGAGCCACAAGCAGCGGCCGGCAGGCGGGGCGCGGGGAGCAGCCCGCGCCGCGCAGCATCGGGGCCGCGGGGCCAGCGCGGTGCCGGGCTGCTGCACCGCTGCGGGGAACTCCGCTCTGAGAAAACGCGTGTGTAGGCTCAGAAGACGCAGACGGCAACACAGAATCACGTAACGGAGGTTATAGAAGGGTGTTATTTCCAGTGAGGAAGTTACTACAAAGTTTTGAGTTTTCTATGTAGGCTCCATGCCCTTCGCTACACATTTTTATATCAATGGTGTCATGCAGTTCAGCGTGAGCGGTTTTGAAATACCCCTAAAATAAGCGTTACTGCCGAGAGCAGTTGGAGCAAAGCATCTTTCACTAAAAAGGTGTCTCACGTGGGCAGACATTGGCTGGATAGTCAGAACGGGGTTAACTTGCAGGGCGGATAAAGCACAAGTATCACCATTTTCAGGCTGTTTTCCCAGGGAGGTCGCTTGCAGACAACTACACTATGCTGATCTGGATGGTTGCATTTCCATCATAAGCTTATTTGCTGATTACAACCAAGGAAAAGGAGGAGATCGCACTCACACGCATTTAATGGAAATGAGGATTAAAGCAGGAAAAAAGGAGGCTGTGTGGGCCAGCTATGGAAGAAAGGACTAGCTGAGGTCAGCCCGTCAGCCACCGAAGAACCCAGACAGGGGGTGCAAAGCCAGGGGAACGTAACTTCAGGCAGGTTCCCTTCTGGCAGAACCGTTCCTGCTGTTCTGCCTGCCACCAGGAGCTGGAACCAGCAATCTGTTCTACACCGGCATTTTTGAACATTTCCCCATCTCCAAAGTTTTACAGGAGCCAGGAAATAATTCCTTTAATGTCGTCAAAAGCCATATAACTCACAGGTAATGTTTTGCATGCTAAAATCGCTTCCAAGAATGGAACTAAAGTCTGACTACAGCCATTCATCAGCCAGCCCCCGCTGGGCCTCTCAGGTGTGAGATTCCAACTGAAGACCAATTCCCTCCTGGGCACTGCAGAGAAGAGGTTCTGTCCCTCACACAGCTGATGCATTCTGGGGAACTAAGGGGCGGTAGAGAAGACCAAATTTATAGAGGAAAATCACCGCTTTGAAGAATGGTAGGAGCTCTGTATACCAAGCAGCTCCAGAACAACACTTCAAATCACACTGAAAGAAGTTTCATTTCTTAAATGAGCGGAGTGGTAGCACATTGGGGTTAGTATTGTTTTCTGTCATTGGTTTGAGGTCTTTTTAAGGTTTTTTGAAGAAAAAAAATCTTTAACTTCTGTTTTGAAGACTGCTACAGCCTCGTCTTAGGTGGACTCTCATATGAAGAAAATTGTTAATATTCAAGTATTTGCCTCCTCATGTTATCATGATTATTTTGTCCAACAACATAATCTGCAGAGCACATCAGATTAATTTTCATTTGCAAATGTGGGTAGTCTTGTCGCATGTATTTATAGTGTCATTCTAATTAATATAAATATTTCTGTTAGAAATAAGGGACAGTCTTGCAAGTGCTCTGTTCATACAACTATTGACTGACTACATTTAATGTTCTTTTTACATGAATCATTTAGGATTAGGCTCCACAAAATACATCTCGCCCCCGTAATTTGCCCTTCTGTGGCTCTTAATATAGTAAAATCTGGAGGAGTTGACTCCATAATTGAAGATACTTGATTATCCAAGAGCAGAAAATCCTGGTTATCTGTCTCAGAGTGGAAAAAAGCAGTTTCAGAAACAATGTGACAGGATTACTGTATAACATATCGCTATTTTGAGCATGAAGTGTTTCCATGACAGACATGCAAACATTCAAGGCCAGATGACTTCAACAATGGTACCCATGCTTTTGATGAACTAGTTTGCATTATCTCATCAGATCCTCTCTTTTATCATATGTAGATGAGACATCTTACGCATTCACATGGTTTTGACATTGTCACATGCAGATGCTTGTTGCAACTACATAGTTTCCAGATGCTACAGAGTAGTATAGCATCCAATTCAAGAATGTGTCCAACACGAATTTTATGAGCTTGCACTCAAACTAGAAACTAACGTAGAAAATTAGGCATGTTATACCATATAGCAGGTAGTTCCACACAGGTCTGAAGTCTAGAGCTAAGAAGAAAGGGAATTTTTTTATGTTTTCGTTTTACCTTTCTTTTTTGGGGAGGGGTTTACTTTCTAAACAGCGTATTTATGCTTTTAGTTCTTCTGTGCTTATACAGTGCTAGTTATAACTTCCAGAGCGTCATAAATCACAGATAATCCCACCCTAGCCGCAGGTTCTGGAAAGCTGGCATGTGTCAAACGGAGGCTTCTGTATGAAATACAACCTTTAATCACATTTCAACAGCTTATAAGAACAGACAGCACAGGAAGGGCCATGCTGCTCAGACCAAAGGTCCACCTAGCCCGGTAGTCTATCTCCAAAATAACAACCCAGTATAGTGTCTATTCTTTTCAATTTAATCTCTTGTAAGTTCTCAGTGTAGTGACTGTCCAGGGGGATTCTGGAGAGCAGAGACGGGTTTGGCCCTGTGCCCCTTCCTGGTATTGCGTTGTTTCCAGAGTAATGAGAAAGAACAACCATTAGGCAGTCAGGGACGCTCAGGGAGGTATGTAAGAACCAGGCATGAGCAGAGTCATCCTGTATCTGGCACACTCCTCCTTCTGCCAATAAGAAAATTAAGAATTTCTCAAGCAAGAAATTTCATTTGACTATTGTTCTTAACGGCTACTGAGGGCTTATCCTTTATGAATATCATTGGTTCATATCGAACTATTTTAACTACTCAGCAGCTGTACTTGTAGAGATCATGAAAACAGAGTCAGCAAGTAACGAAACTTTTAAATACTGTTAATGGGGCAAACATATTCCACGAGGGCAATTCTTTGAAAGTCAGTAAAGGAGGTCCACGTCTTGAGGGGGAAGACTTGTGTACGTTCTCCATCAAATACAGGATAAATATATTGCCATCGAAAGCTCTAAGGGCCAAGTTTGATTTCTGGTAAAATCTGACATTTTAGTCAGTCATTCTACATGTCCTACATCACCTTATCTCTAGTTGTAAAATTAAGGTTTTACAATATGAAACACATTGTGATGAGCGTAGGGTTTCATGGTTAGTTTGCTACTGTATGCAAGCTGTTGTCTCTTGGTTGCTGGGTAGGTCAAGCAGAATGGTTAAAGGTCAGTCTCTGCATTTGCCTTAGTAGGACTTGTGGTCTTCTACCCAGATTCTTATTTTCATGAAACGTGTAGGGATTTAGTATCTTTGAGTCAAGTACCCTCTGTTAAATTGGATTAAAATTGGAAAATACAAAAGTTATTATTTAAAAGTTACTAGAAAGACAGACAAACAGATGGACTGGTAGTGCAACTGCATAAACATATATTCCACAAATCAAAAATAGAATTAAAGGAGTAATAAAAGGTACTTGCCATAATATTGTTCTGATTGAATTTGATGGATATGAAGCTATTGGCTTCAAAGGAGGACCAAAGTATAGCCTGTCTAGTATCCCTTCAGTAATATTTCCAGCACAAATGTCACAGCCTGTCAAAATAATTCATATTGCATGTGGAAATTTTTCATTAAGTTCCATATGAAAAATTGTTACTTCAAAGTTGAGAGATTTTTCTTTCTAACGTTGTTTTGTATTAATCCCCTCTTTTTCAAACTGCACAAAAAAAATTAAAATTAGTTGTATAGCTCAAGGCAATTCCAAAGTTTACATTCATTGTTGATGGTGATTGAAGTGATGGTTATTAGAGACCTGAGCAGCTGCATTGCCACCAGGGTCCTGGCTCAGAACTGAAAATTGAGGGGTTGCTGAGCCCAAGCTGAAGTTCAGAACATACTTTTATCTCTGGGAGGCAAGAATTATGGTACAGTTTGCAAATTTTTTTTCAATGTCAGATTCAGTTTAAGGTTTATGAAAGGCTACTGTTGCATAAATAATCTCAAATACTGCCTTCCACTTCATAGCTTTAAATATTACAAACCCTGTTCTTATTTTTAATGTTAAGGAAAATATTTTAGCAGCACAAATAGAAGACGCAGCAGAATCTTGCCCTCCTGAACCATCTCAAAGTTTTAGGTTTCTCTTCAGTGGAGCTATGATTGTCTCTCTGGGCTTTCAACTCTGCCAGTAATCGAGTAACTCTGTATAGGTCAGTTTAATTTTCTTCATCTCAATTGCCTCGCATGTAAAATGAGTGTAGACAATAACCTCTCTTAAAGAGTTGCCAAGAAGAACTAAACTGTAAGATCTTCAAATGAAACACATAGTAAAACAAAGTTTTAAGTAATTTAACATTTACAACTAGAAGTGGGTAATATTCTGCATACTTATATGACTGTATTTTAATTTTGGATTATAGGATAGATGTATGTAGAAAAAAACCTTAGGTAATTTATACAAGTTACCACTAGGGATATACTACCTTCATTTAAAAAAGCTAATAATGTTCATTTAAAAAAACCTAATTACTGCTATTTCATACACAAAGATTTAAAGAGACACTGTCCTACAACTTCTTTAAATATCTTTTCAAACTTTATGAGAAATATATTTTTAAATTACTGCCTGTAGAAGTATTACTAGAATATAGACGTATGACCTGCATTTCCTAACAGCTGTACAATACCTAAAAATATCTTAATATCCTGTTACCTGTGAAAGCAAGGATTTTCTGGTTTTTTTGTATGCAGAGACCATAAATTTAACTTTCCTTTTCTATGTAAAATTCCACTCATTCAATTTCTGTTTCTCTGATCATGTTTTAAAATATGTATTGATTTCAATAGGAAACAGTTTCTATGGTTACACCTTCTACCTGATATTATAAAAACACTGTAAAACATATGCTGCAACTCAGTATCAATATAGCCTTTAAAATCTCCTTAAATCAAACAACAAAAGAGCAACTATTAGAACATCAGTTAAGTAAGACCTGCTTGTTGGGGGGAGGTGTTGTTTGTTGGGTATTTTTGGTTTTATGCTGCAGCAGTGTATTTGTATGTTGCCTTTATGGTGGTTAAACTGGAATGGTAAAATAGCATGAGGTATGTATACCTAAAATTAAAAATGTTTTACTCCTCAGTCTGTGAGACAAGGCCGTTTCTTGGACAACTCCAAACAAGCAGCAAAGTTTCTTCATAGTAAAGTTTACAGCTATTTTGGCATTTGTAACTTATAAATAAAATAAAACATTATAGATGTTTACCAAGAGTTATTACTTATTTGCATTTCACATTTTCAGAACGCATTTTTCACCTCTCCATTATAGGATGCACACAATACCCAAATGGGATGGGGGAGGGTTAAGAGGTCCAGAACTGTAATATCTAGTGTAGATGCAAGTCTGGGAAGAAGGCCACAGAACAGCTAAAGCTTAACTTTGTAAAAGAGGTCTCCAGCTTTTATTTTCCATAGGAGAGGCTTTATTTTGATTGATAAGAAAAGTTTTGAGAAGCCTGTAAGAGCTTTCTTGAGACAAGAAACGTTTCCTGTGGGATTGGTTTTCAGGCTGCTGGTTAATGATCAACAGTGATACTTTGGTACGTAAGCAACTCTAACTGCTAGGACACAAGAGAATACCAGAACTGTTACCTTTATATCATTACATTCATGATACTGGTCTTGTGATCTGCTCAGTGCCACCTTCTTGGTCTGACTCAGCTCTGCTGTACCTAGCATAGCTGGTTATCCCCATTTATCATTTAATTCGTTGACCTTCTGAGGTGTCTTCCAATGTGAATTGTCCTATGATCTTGTGATCCTACAATTCTTCATATTACTTGCTTTAACATTTCTTCTAAGCCCTCACTCCAGCAGAGAAATTGCGCATGAAAACTGCTATAGGTACACTGAACTTTCTCACAGAGCATGAAATGATGGTGCCTGTGACCTGCAGTCAGTCTTTAGAAAGGTTAGCAATGAAATATCAGATGGTCTCTCAAATGGAGAAAAAAAAAATCAAAACAACTTGTTTAGCATGATATAAAGCCAAATTAGAACTAGGACAGAAAGCTTTTGGGGGAAGAGACACATGCTAAATAAAAGTGGCTGCTGCCACTGCCACCCTGCAGGGCCTTACAAGATATCATGGAATGTGTCAATGTGATTTATTTTTATGAATTATTCCTGTGGGCATTATGTATGTATTCTGTGAAGATTAAAAGGAGTTGTTTCTTTAGAGATACTACATTAAGAATCACCATAATGTTATAGTTTAATTTTGTAAAAGAAAAGATCCCACTCATTGAAAATAAATCAGTATAACAGAATAAATATTGTATACAAATTCCATCACAGAACAATTCACAAGGCTGAATACATTTTTAAAAGCCAATGAAGTTAGAAATGAAAGAGACGAGGCAATGAGCAAAAATATTTTCCAGTTTTGAAGCAATATACTCAGAGACATAATTCCTGTATTGTAGAATTTAATTTTCTTAATTACATCTGTTAGCCCTTCAAGAACCTACAAAGTGTTTCCCTCTGTTGCCCACTTTTTTTAAAGAGGTTACCGGTCTGTCAATTGCCTGTAGAGTTTCATCAGTTTCAGAAGAATCTGTAATTTCATCCTACATTGAGCAAGACTGTGATTATCTCAAAAATATTATTTCCAGTGGGTTTTGCGTCTTTCTAATAATCATAATCCATACTGAAGGTCATGCTACACTTGATACATGACTACTAACTATGTAAGTTTCTATAATAATTTATCATAATAGAATATTATTCTGTGCAGTGAAGGAGCTTCAAAAAGTGCACAGCCTATCTGTTTCAGCATCGGAAAGCATTTAATGAACAGCCTCCAGAGCCTGCACCGATTACCTTCTTGGTTCTGACTGTAGTTATGAAGCTTCCCCTGTAGTACCTGTATTTCTAACAGGTGCTGATTTTGATGTAGAGAGTACTCCCTATACTTTCAATCATTGCTGTCCAGGAAAACTATCACTGTGTGCAGAAAGACTGTCAGAATTCTCTTTTGCTAAAACGTTCAAGGACTAGACTTGGCTGCTGGCTATGGCTGATACTCACGCTGAAGGGCTCAACTTCAAACTGTGCTCACTTTGTCAGATACAACGTGAATATGCTTAAAGCTTTAGGCAATAGAGAAGATTTCACTCCTGTGCATGAGAAGACATGAAAATAATATGTTTCCACTTTATACATAAAACAAATATCTACTTGTAAATTAAAAAAAAATCATAAATTTTGAAGATTATTAGTTCACTTCATTTTGTGTATATGTAGATAACTATGGTCATCTTCTCATACTTCTATATTCCTTTTTTTTCCTTCCTGTCTCATAATATGTTGTGATTAGGGTAGACTTTTGGTTCTTAGAATTGTTTTGTCTTCATCATTAAACGCAAATTTTTGTGGCAGACCAAGTTACATGAGAATGTAACTGCACTTGTGCATTAGTTATATACATATATATCTACATACATATTTATACATATATATGTTAACTATAGCACAAGGTACTTGAAAAGACATGATAAAATAATTGTTTAAAATATTATTTATTAAATAAAAATTTATTTTTAACAGATGTCCCAGTCACTTACTTGAATATAGACTCTCTTTAATATAGATTTCGTTTTAGATAAATGAGCTTCCTAAAAACATCCATAGACACAAAAGCAAGAGAAATCAGGAAAACTGATTCTGTCATGTTCCGCAGGTAGTTATAAGGCAATTTATCACTTATGAAGGGACTTCAGAAGCTTGTGAGCATTTGGGCATCATGTATCAGAAGGGAAGTCAAGTTCATAAATGACTCAGCAAATGTTACAGGAGGAGGAGGACAACCCTGGGTATCTGAGAGAACAGTGATACAAGTCCAAAGGCTGTTCCAGAGTAACAAGGGATCTGGAGAATGGAAAGCATGTGTAAATGTTCTCCTGCTTTCTCCGTGTGTGTATGCTCTTGACATTGCTCATGGTAAAAAGACACTGGCTTAGAAATCACGTCACAAAATCTGCATGTTATGTGTCAGGGCCCTGGGCGCAGTAATAAGCTCTCTCCATAACTGCTCTGACCAGACTCGTCTGAGGTCTCCCCACACCTTTGACCAGGGACTCCATTTAAACTGAGGCTGGGCCTTTCAATCTCTTCCTGAGCTACGTCTTCAGCGTGCCTGCTGCTGACCCTGTTCCTGAAGTGTTGTAGTGCATCCCTTGACAGACCTTGGACCCTGTCTTGACTGATGTTGGCTGGACCACTGACAGGACCTGTTGCTGTTGCCATCCTGCTCTGCCTGCCTGCCTGTCTCTGGTGTTGTGGCACTATGTCCCATCAGTGAAGTCCTTGCCCAGCCTGCACCGTGGCTACCCCTTAGCTGCCAGCACAGCTTCCCTTAGGGAGCAACCTGCTCTTGCTGTTCCCTCACATTGTGCTTAAACTGCGTTCCTGAAGAGAGACACTGTGAAAAGAATTCCTGTAGCGTTAGAGGTGTGGAGGGCTTGTAATTAAGTAACTGAAGTCTTCACTCATGATACAACGGTAAGCTGCAGCTGGACTGATGGTCCCTTTCTGGGCTTGCAGTTTCTACCCAGTTCCTCAGGAACTTGGACAGCTTTGGAGACTACACAGACCAGTGCAAAAATAGAAAGTATGTGATACCACCAGGTAGTTACTGTTGTAATAAATAGTGAGACTTGACTTTTATATGAGCCAACTGTTATAAAACACACAAGTCTATTTTATTTTATAATGTATTAGAATACAAGCAATGAGACAATTACTGGAAAACAATTACTGCAAGAAAGACCCATCTTGGCAACTGACTAAGTCTTGACCATTACATTCCCATTTTGTTGCGGGAGAACGGAACAAACATTGTGTTTTTTCATAAAAAACAAAGCTCTCTGTACTACCCTTCAGAGATTTTTAAGCAGGATGGCAGTTTACCTTGTCCATCCATTGCTCAATTTCAACTTCTAAAACATGTTTTAAAGAGTTAAGTACTAATCAAAATTTTTGCATCCATACAAAGTCAGTCTCACTGAGACATTTATCAGTGAAGTGTTAGGAATGTCATAATTTTATGAGGTGCCATTTTTCTATAGTATATTAAATGCAAGAGCATGTCAAACATATTGCCACTAAGGTTTATTGTTAAGTCTGCCGAAAGCATTTTGTTGAAAACAATGTTTGCTGTATCTCATATAGCTTGAAGCCTAAATTAAATGAGCTTCTTTGCTGCAGTCAACAGGAGAAAAGAATTCTTTCCCTGCCTCACCTCTCTGCCACAAGCAGCTATGGTGTCAGCATTCAGCTATGCTACAAGCATTAGCAGTGCTAATTTGCAACTATACCTTGAGCAGCTGTGGCATTTCTTTGCCACTATACCTTTATGCCTAATGCAAGATCGATGAATGCCAAGGCTACACAGGTGGCCCTTCTCTAGTGGCCCCAGTCTCAGTCTCTCATTTACTGTACATTAAAGCAACTAAATTCTCTTCTGCAGACTAAAAGGTTTAGATGCCTACCTCAATTTGTAGCCTATTCCAGGTACATATGCTTTGCATCAGGCAAGTGAGTGCTGTATCTCATATATGCATGGTTGTGTATAGAAAGAGTCACTTACTGAAGTGTTACTGGGAAAAAAAAATCACAGCAGCTATCACAGACATTAAAATCTGACTAATGTGTGTTAGGTTTCAGTTACTTTAGTCCAGAAGGCTCTGTGAGGCTGTGTGTACCATTAAGATCCTACTGTATAATCAAAACTCTTTCATCTAGAGAATAGCCTAAATAAGCAGTACGAGAACACAAGGATCCTCTAATTCATATAAGTGGAGATAGTGCTATAAGGCATTCCTTCAGTTTTGACCTTCATGCTCTGAAGTATGCAGGGTTTGTAAAAGCGGTGATATGACCATTACTTTTTCAGGGTTAATTTGAAATTACACACTACCCAGCTCACACTGAAAGATCATGAGAGTCTGTGTATGAATATTTGACAACTGAAAACAATCTACAATCTTTTCATGCACCCTTCTGCAGCCTTCTCCAGTTGTGATTGATGAGAATCAATGTAAGTTGTGCTTTTGAGACAAGAAGACTTGAGGACTTGATTCTAAATGTGGTGTATATTTGTCTAAGCCATAAAAAAACTATGGAAGGAGAGGCCCAAGGCTAAAATAGCAGGTGTTTTTCAAACTAGTATTGAAATCAATTGGAGGCACTGCATGGGGGAAGCTTTCACAGTATCTTCCTGAACTCTGTTTGATTTAAGCAAGAGTTGGCAATCCTTATTTTCATACAGTTAAGATTATCTATCTTTTTTTTTCAATAAATTGTAAAAAACCCCAACCTTCTAATCAGGCTTTTTCACACTAAAAAAAAAATTAGAAATTGCTGGGCTTCCTGACAATTAGAAAAATCTGACAATGTCTTGGATACAATTGCAGATCTGTTCTCAGGGTTTTGAGCAGTGGCTTTATGACTGTGAAGTCTGTCAGGTTTTTTTTTAATGGCTCACATTTCAGTATCAGAACTGGGTGGCATCAGGTGTCTAAGTTTTGCACCATTTAAATCTGGCAGCTGTTTAATTTACCTTTGTTGCATAATAAAACCTTCCTGGAATAAAAAGGGAAATTTTCAATAAGACTAGTCAGAGCAAGATCACTAGATGCCACTTTAGCTACATCACACAGTTCTTGACAGCGTTTCACTGAGTATAGGTAACAATTTCAAAGGGACAGATTCTCTATGTTTCTGAATCTTTGTGCTCCTCAGCCAGTAAGGAAAGATCAGAAACAGGGCTCAGAGCAAGCATAAAATAAGTGAAACAGGATGCAACAGCTCACCATCTATAACTCAGCCAATCTTAATGGGGGAAGTGACTACAGCACCCTAGGGTAGGGTGGTGAGGGTGACCCTAGTCCTCCAGGTCACTGTTAAGCAGGAAGGATTAGAGCATTCCCCAGGTTGCTGACATCTGTTATAGTCAAAGTGTAACTACAACAGCAGATCATTCGTAGTACTCTTCCAGTTCCTGTTGCCTCCCTATGAGAAATTTGCTACAGCAAGGAATAATGAACCCATTTTAAGAAGATTTCTCACAGTTCTCGCACTAAGGACTGCCTTTGTCCTGGCCACAAGGAAGCTTACTATGCGGGGCTGATTGCTGTCTTTCATGCTACTCTTCATCAGTTGTTGATTTACTATAGGCACTGCTAAGCAGTGCTCAGGATGGTCAGCATAAAGATTCTTCCTGTAATCATGACTGAAGGTTCACCTCATCATTTTTTACCCATGTTTATGTCATGTTTGGAGGTAGATTGTATTTTCAGCTGATATTAAACAATTGCATTTCAAAAGGATCACAAATGTATCTTTCCTCTTTTTAAGCAGAGCGTAACCAAACTCTTCTCAGTAGTGCTTAGTGACAGGACAATAGGGCAAAAGGCACAAATGGAAGCACGTTAAATTCCTTCTAAACATAATAAAACATTTTACTGTGAGGGTGATTGACTGCTGGAATAGGTTGTTGAGAGTGACTGTGGATTCTCCGTTCTTGGAGACATGGCTCTGGGCAACCTGCTCTAGCTGACCCTGCCTGAGCAGGGGCATTGGACTATATACAATTCAGGTGACTTCCAACCTCAACTATTCTGTGATTCTGTGGTTAGACTACCTTCTTTAATGCAACCATGGTATGGTTTATGCCTTTTACTCTGAGATTGGACAACTGTAATTGATTCAACAGGGCAAGGCCTCATGACCACTGAGCGTATGAAGCTGTTAGAGATTCATAGCCTAATGGTGAAAATGAGATACCTAAAATCCAACAAATTATATCAGTGTTTCATGTCTATACTGATTTGGATGTGTTTGAGGAGGAATCTGAAAGAGTTGGGCTGCCTGTGTGTTACCATCCTGGAACTGCCCAAAATGAGAGACGATCATTTCTACCTCTGTGTTCCACACAGCGAGCAGCAGAGGTGACTGAGCTAGCTGCCGTGTCACAGGCAGAACTATCTGCCAGCATCTCTCCCCACTGCTACATCTTCCCCTCTGGTCTTGAGTAGGCAGGTGTTGTTAACTCAAGCTAGTTTATAAAGCTGCAGGAGTTTCAGGGGAGAGAGATGCTGCTGAGAAGATTCTCTTTGGAATTAGCAGGGTGTTTTTACTCTTTCAAATGTTCTGAGGACAAGCACTATCTGCTGCTTGCTGAACAGCGTTTGTAGGCAGTACTGGTTTATGAAAGGGTGATTTTAAAGAATGAGAAAGATCACAAGTATTCTGGTTGAAAACATTCTTCGTCTTTGTACATTCCAAATAAACACAGTTTAAAATTCAGCTTCCTTAGACTCTGTTTCCTCCCCCTAAATGCTAAAGATTAAGTGTCATTCAGATGTATTGGAGTATTTCCCCCCTTTTCAAAAGCTACCCATATAGAAATGTTTGGCTTCCCTTCAGATGGAACAGTATGAAGAGAAAGAACTGCTGAGCACAGAGATTAGCAACAGTTGCACTTTAAAATGACTGATAGTTTAAAATGACTAGGAGGCTGAGTTCATACTCCTGAGAATGGAACAACAGGTATAGCAGAGAGGCTGTGAAAATCAGGTTTATACTATGACTGGCTGGACTCATGAAATTAGATTATTAGCATATAAACTTGCACAGATCATGGAGTTAACATATTCGTACAGAGAGGCCTCAGCCTTACTGGCTTGGAGGAGTGCACTTGTTTAACAAAGAATTTGCAAATAAAATAGCTCACTTAACATAGATGCAGAAAACTAGAGATTTTGATGTTATGCCTCCAAATGTGAGCAGAATGTGATGATTTCTTTTTTTAAAAAACCCTTTTAAATATGTTTTTCGAACTCCTTTCAGTGGACAGCAGGCCAAAAAAAAACCAGCCAAACAATTCTTAAGCAAATAATTGTTCAGTAATTTTTAATTTCATTCCTGTCACATTGGAACCAATTGTATGTATTACCTATTTCAAATGTTAGAGCCTTAGTAAAAACTGAACATGTGTTTAGCCAGCCCTATCAGTATACAGTTACATGAGGCATTAATACACCAAGACCCCCCCCCTTTCCCTATACCACCAGAAAAATTATCCCCTTTCTTATCTTTTCAGTATAGCAAGCTCTTTTACCCATTTCTTTTACAAGCTGATGTTGCCGCTATTCCCCTTCACAAGTCTTGACAGCCGACTCAAGTTGATGGCCATATTTCCACTGACTGCTGCAGAGTAGCTGCCAACCTGTTTCATACTTTAAGACTGGTGCTATCTGTAACTCCTCATTTCTGAATTTGCTCCTAATACATATATCATTTTATTATGTACATGTTATTGTGGAAATGACACGTGTAAAATGTGGAGAGAAAACAAACGCTTTGGGTTTTTTACTCTTTTGCTGAAATAATAGTCAAATCTTTAGGCATTAACGCACAGCAGAATTCCTTTGCACGGCATGGCTGAACAGGTGGAATGGAATATCTATGTTTTAAAAGTCAACTTTTCTACTGCAAAAAAAGGAGGAGAAAATGAGTTGAGGATGCTATTCAAACAGTAGAAAGAGTCCTTAAGGAAGTACGATAGTGTTGAATGCACGATACAGACCAGTTTTTGACTGACAAAAGAACAGTCATGTCAGTTAAAACCCACAAGGTGTGGGCCCAGAAGCAGAGATTATTGGCAATAGTTATTGTGTTTTGCAGACAATAGGAAGCAGGGTTTTGACTGGCCATCTGGTCTGCACTCTATAGCTACAGCTGTGTTAGCTAGCTCAGAGGAGGAGCTGCAGCTGTGTAATGAATACATACAGCCTAGGAGGGTGTGATATTTATGGCAAAGATAAGAATTGATGAAAAAGTAGGACTGGACATGCTTTAGGTTTAAGATGTCATTTCAAGTCCTGTTGTCTATGATTCAATGCTGGACATTTCCTTAAAATATTCAGAGACTTGAAATAAGAGATTTGATTCATAACTTTGCTGTAGTGTGCATAAATACAAATGTTAGGAATTAGTATGCACTTGCCCAGGTCCAGTTGTTCTAAACATAGTTATACAAGCACAGAATTTTTCTGCCAAGCAGAATGGTCAAATGTCTTTAGCTTGATAGCTAGTAGTTTATACTAGCTATACTTAGTTTGATATTAGATCGTATCTAAGAATTAGGAATTTCTTTTAGAGAGCTTGGAACTCTGAACACCTTGAGCACAATTCATTTATATTATTCATGGCAATGAATCAGACTCAGAATTAGAGATGGTCTGGGTAGAACAACAAATTATCATCACAAGACATCTGCACTGATGTAACTTGTTGGTAGTTACACTTTAGTAGAAAAAATATTTTTTTAATCGGACTTTTTTACATTTACATAAACATATACACAGCAGATGTTAAACACATTCTACCCACTGTCCCTTCTATAGAGGTGGTGAATAAATAATTTAAATATAACTGTCAAAAATACACCTTTCCTAGAGGACATTATTTAGCTGCCACAGGTAGAGCTGTTTGTGATGGCTCGTATACTGGTAGAGAAGTGTTAACCTGCCCACCAGTTACTAGCAGACAGGAGCAAGTGTGCAGCTGCCACAGCACACAGTACCAGCTAGAAGTTAGCCTCTAACTAGTGCAAAAAGAACAGCCTCATTTTTGCCTTGTAAAAGAAATGTGCATTGGATGGTAGGTACTGCCTTGGAAAAATATTCAGCTAGACACCCCTGAGTAGGGAATTAGTCACATTCCTTGTTGCTTTTTCTGTGCCCAGAAGAGTTTGTGACAAGCACAGACAAGTATGAAAAGCTTTGATAATAAATCCAGAGATAACATTCATCTGAAGAGTTGGTGTCCCTGGAGCATGGAGGGAAAGTGTTATTCTCCAGTATTCCTTAAAACACTCAAAGCAAATGGGTATTATTCTGCCTATGAAGACATTCTTGGACATCTAATTCTATTAAGTGCTACTGCCTTAAGAAGTACTGTAATAGAGTTAACACCCTATGCCTTCAAGAAAAAAACGGGCCACAGGTCCTCCTTAGATATAAGGGTGGACGTAAGTAGCTGGCACTTGTTTCTAATTTGCATTTATCTGATTTCATTGCAAATTTTAATTCATCTCTTCCAAATGAATATGGAACATTTCATTTGCTTATCTTTTGCATTATTGTGGTCAATATAATTGGAGCTGAAGTGAGCTGTTTGCCAGACTTTCTAACTGCTGCCAAGAAAAACTTGGGTGTCATTTTAGAAAAATCCATGGGTGGAGGAGGAGGAGATCATGACCATCTGTCTATGCATCAAAGGCTAAATCATTATAGGGGAAAAATAACTTCTCTGTTGTGTTTGCCAGCCATGTTCCCCTTTAAAGTTCAGTTAGTAACTTTTGAAGATAAACATTTTCAAAATTGTCCTGTGGGCTCTAATATTTATTGGAAGGAAGTTGGGGAAAAAATTAAAGGACAAAACCACACAATTTGGAAGTGGATGAGATAGTAGGAGGCTAACATTAGAGGAAAAGTATAGTGTCGTCTTGGAATCTTCCCAAACACTTTCTGTGGCATCCCTTTCAGTTCCAGGATCTAACAAGTATATAGAAAAGGAATACATAGTGTCTTACTTGTCCTGCAGACAAATTATACATATTCCCTGCTCCATAGCATTTACAGACTTCATGACTTAACATTTAACAAAGGCACAATAGACTAACAGCATTTGAGAGACATGCACCTGGACCTACTTCAGCCTTAGAACTTCTGTTGTCAGTCAGGATAATAGTCTGAAAATTAAACATTCTGAAAAAAAATTGCATAGAGAAGAGGGGCATTATCTGCAGCGTAGCTAGTACTTCGCTCTTTTTGTTTGGTTGGCTTTTTATTTAACACACTGCAAAACTAAAATCTTGGCACCATGCTGAAATCTATCATAAGGAGCTAAACTATGAATGCGTCTGGAAAGCCATCAGTCCTTCAAACCAGGAGTCACCATTGCAGGAGTGCTGTGGGCTCCTTTATCAGTAGTCATTGTGACATAAAGGCCTCTATGATGAGAGTGAAATGAAAACAAATTGAAAATGCCAGTAACCATGGGAGTTCCGTTTAGACTGCCACTTCCAGCATTGCTACTGTTCCAGTTGAGTCTGCTATAGTAACCGCTTTAGTTCCAAGAAGTTTCACCTTCTAGCATAGTCTCTCATCAAAATATTTGCATTTTGTAGGGTATGACATCTAAGTCCAGACAGTGTTACTTAAAAATATTGCTCTGGCTTCTCTGAGCAGGAATCCTTCATAGCGTCAGTCTTCAAAGGAAAGATTTACAGTTCTTATCAGGAGTATGGGGTTTTTCTTTGTACAGAGATTCCGAATTCTCTCCTTTGAAGATAAGAAACCCCTGCTATCACAGACTTTATCTGAATACGAATGGGTCCCTGGATTTGATAAACTGTTTAGGACTACCAGAATCAAATCCTAAAGATGTGCACATTGAGAATTCAAAAGGTGAATTAATTTCACCTTTGTATGCTTGCTATTCTTGATTCCTATCTTTCCTGATAATAAGTAGTAAAATTTTAAAATGTTAATTTTCAAAATTTATGGCTTTTTGGAGTTATACTTCACATTCTGCTCCAACATTCTAAAATTAAGAAAAAAATATTTTACAGGCAGCTCAGGGTGTGACTTTTGGAACAATAATCTATTGCTCGTTTTTAATAAATGCAAAACCAAGCACAAGTGAAATTTTTATACGCAATCAAACATCAATAGCATGTTTCACGTACTTGAAATGGAACAAACACAATGTTAGTTTGCAGTACATTCTGAACAGAGTGCCACAGCATTCCACCACATCTGGAAATTTTGGAGATACATATATATCACAAGTTTCTTTCTAACAGTAACTACAAAGTATTACCTCAGCCTCAGATAATAAAATGCCAGCACGAAGATAAGTGGAAAAATATGACTGCCTAAGATTTTTAAGAGGTATTGACAATTCAGAGAAATTATCTTTTTACATTATTGAAGTTGAATGATATTTTGAAAAAGAACTCAAAACCTGCAAGTTCTCTGTAAAATCAAAATCAGTTCACTGCAATGATATGGCTGAGTTTGCCAGAATGTTTGTTTCCATCAGGCTTCTTGCTTGAATTGTATGTTAATCATCTTTTCGAGCCTTTAGTCTTCAATTTTAAGTTAACAGTGCAACAGGATTTATGTACTTAAAAAATAAATCAAAGATTAAAAGGGTAAAACCTAGTAATTAAGCACTCTTGTAACACTTGCAGAAACCTGGTGGTAAAGAATGAATTTGTTTCATTACAATGAAAAGTACATTCAGAACATTCTCCTAGGGCTTAAAAAACCTAAGAGTAGATACCTTTCTGCCCCACCACTGTGTCACAGTCCACATGGTCAACAAATAGTTGACCATGAATAGTAAAATTTACTGTCTGAGCTGAATAATGGGATATCCTGTAAAGATGGAGTGTTAGAAATCTGCATGGAGGATTGAATTGGAAAATTGCCAGAAGTTCAAGGGCCACATCTATTTTGCATAAAATGGAGCAGATGGTAGCTGACTTCATCTTTGATACCATGGTATGGTCCACAGAGATTATAAATCCCAGCATGAAACACTCAGATTCTTTCTTGCATTGAACAGGTGACAAAGGAAGATACAACATATGCAGATATTTTGAAATACCTACTTTGAAAATGGGCTCTATGCTGCATTATTGTTTCTCATCTAGATTTTTCTAGCAAGAATTCTGTTTTTAGCACCTACAAATAATAGCATGCAACTGATTCATAACTCCAACTAATTGGTAGTTTCTTGGCCATATTATTGGAGCTTTGCCTATGCTGGCCCAGAGATTTACTCTGTTTCTTAGGAAGTCTTTTTGCTATGTTACACAAGCATTTATAAATCTTCTGTCATTATATTTGATCTCTCTGACGCCACTCACAGGCATAACCAGATCAACCAATACATCAAATGCTGAGAGTCAGTATTTGAAATTCTAGCACTATTCGAAAAGCTTGTGGGACATTAACATATTGCTAAGGAGAGGATGTCTTAGATTGTCCCTGAGGACCATCCTCTAACAGCTGTTTAACATGCCATGAGTGTCTAAGACTATCAGCTTTTTTGGTTGAAAGTGTAAGAGATTTAGAGCCTAATTCAGCAAATTGTAAATTTAAAAAATAGGTCCACTCATATCAAGCAAAGCAAGTAAACATGTAAAAAAATGCTCTAAATAGACACATTATCTACATATGCAGACTAAGGAAGCATATGACTGATAGAAAAATGTGTTATGGATAGTATTGAATCAGTCATTACTTGTAGTCATGTCTGTTCTGCACCATATCAAATTAACACTGGGTATGATTTGTGATTGAATGTAAAGGATCTTAACTGTTTTTAGTACTTCTGCTGAAGTTCAGATACAAAATACTAATCTGAAAATACTGGTATTCCAGACTGAAGAAGGCTAAAGTCCGAAGTCAAAAGAAGTAAAGTATAGAATAATTTTGTCAACTGTCCACAACTTGTTCATACAGTGTAAAATCCATTGGATATCTCATAATAAAAATCATGTTATTTTGGAAACATGCATTTTCTGTCATAAGATCTTAAATATAGGTGCAAGAATATTTCTAAACTTCTGGAATATCCAACTACTATACTATATTTGGAGATATTTTACTTTCATCTACTTTCTAGACTCCTACAAAGGCATATATGGGTTATGACAGAGTTTTGGTGCAACTACTTTGTAAGAAAATAGTTCAAATTTGATTACTGATAACTGATCTGTTAGTAGCAAGATGACCTAGAAAGTAGTTGTAATTGCTAGTGCTTCTACATCTATTTCCTTCAAAAAAGGAAAATGGGCAATGTTTTGTCATCCAAAGTTATAACCAGCAGTATTCAATGCTTGTGAAGCCCAGCCTTAGCCTGTCTGCTTTGCTCTGATCCGACTGCACAGAGCAAACAGCAACCTGGGTTGCTTAAACTGTGGAGATTTCACCGGCATTCCTGCATGTCTTTCAGATCCTGCTCCCTTTCTCCCATGTAGGTGCTGCCAAACAGCGGACATAGCTTTGTAGGTCTGTATTGCTTGTCAGGATCTCTGGTTAAACCTTTAAAAACTGTCTGAGAGCTGAAGGAAGCTCAAATACATTCCATATTGGAGCCTGCTGGGGCTGTAGCTCTCACTGTTAGTACTAGCCAATTTGTCATGAATAGTTCCAATCTCATGATGTAGTAACAGCTGCAGAGCCAAACAGTTGTACCCATTGCTTCAACCGGAGTAGGATTAGAGCTGCTATTACTTGTGTCAGGATCTGACTCAGTGCAAAACCTAAGGAGCATCACTGCAAAGTAAGTGGTAGTACTAAGGTTTACCACTTCTGATGAGAACTTCCCTGAGCCTGTATAAGCAGTAATATTTCAATTTTATAAATGAAAAGAATATGAGAGAGATTAAATTATTTCTTTCAATACTACAGAGAATTTAGCATTCTGGAATTTCTGCTCTTGTCCTAATACTGCAATACAAAAAATCAAAGGGGAAAAAACATTTAGAAATGATTGCAACTGCATCTTTTCTCTCCCCTTGAGAACTATGTTTTCAAGCAATGGCTTCCTTTCACAGCTTTTAATATTTAATTAGTCGTTTTCATCAGTATGGAGCATGGAGTTGTTCTAATTTGTTACTTCTATGTTCCAATTATGAAATATGACAGAATTCTAAATATTTAATGGGAATGGGATTATTAGCAATGTGCCCTTGATGCATGCTGCATTGTTATCCTCTTTAGTATCATAAAATATATAATGTACCTGTAGCAAAGAGACCTTAGTAGAGCATACAGATGGAACTGAATTCCTAAAGCAGTCATAGGTCTGCAAGTGTTATTCTCAAGATCTCAGTACAGTCTTTTTAGATTATTATACATGAACACCAGTGAAAAAAGTCTTTCTCCATCTTCTTTTGCATACAGTATGTCCACGTATTATTCAAAGATATACTGGTACAAAATGATCAGTTTGATTACATCCTAAATTTGAAAACACCATTTAGGTCTTGGTTGGTATTCATCAGCAGAAAGTAAGTTTATGATTTATTATTTTATTGTATGGGATATTTTTCTTGCAGATTATAATGCCCCTCAGAGTATTCTGGGTTCTTTGCTCACCATTTTAAACCAATTTTTGTAATATTCTTAGAGAAAGATCAGACTCTGCTGAAAGTGTATATATAAATATCCTAATCTGAAATGGAATAATACAAAACATTATGGTTTAAGACTTTGAGAATCATGTAGTGAGATCTTCTGTTCATGTTTTAGGACACTGAATGAAGATTATTACAATCACTGGTAGTCAGTGCAAGAACACAGGGGTAGAAAGCCTTCTAGATTATTGACTTGGCACTGGTGGTTTTGAAAAGATATATTCATGGTGCAAGGAAAACATAGATTTTTGTTTACAAGGTGATGGAAGGAAAAAGAAGGACAAGTACTTTATGGCTCTTAAGGTAAGCTTTTCCCATTGAAAGAGCTAATTCTAGGTTGGCGGTATATTTGCAGCGATTGAAATTAAAATACTATTGGCCACGTCAAAAATGTAGCAAATCAGTGTGGGATTTTGATATAAGCAAGATATAAAAATAAAACAGCAACCCAAAACATACACTGCTCATAGGCAGATATGCAGAGAAAAGCCTGCAACGTACTTATGACTGTGTTACAGATCAAGCTCTACCAATGTTAAACCACCTGTGGGAAGGGAAAGATCATGACAAAGTCAGATTTTCTTTATAGAACAGCTGGTGAGACCAACAAAGTTACTCATGACGGAGAAATAAATTGGCAGCAACCACAGAGGCAGGCTGCACTAAAAATAAGTAGAATTTATTATATAGTGGTCAAAAAGAACATGAAATTAAGTGATTTCAGTTGCTGGAGCAAAGTGAAATACATGGCTCATCTCATGTAGTAAAAGCAAGAGCAGTGATTAATCAACAATAAACTACCCTCCTTCCTTTCTGCTGCCAGTTGTTCTCATCTTCGCCAGAGACAAAGACCAGGTCAGTGGCAGGGTGTCAGTCACTGGTTCCTACAGTTTTGATTGCTCAGTAAATCACAACAGCCCATCTGGGACTGCTGTTGCAGAAGCTGATTTTCATCTCGTGTATCTTCTCTCACCTCTGTTAGGCTCTGTCACAGACCTGCTATCTGCTGTGCTCTAGCTTCCATTCAGTCATCTCTTATTCTTCCATATCTTGACCGCTGCAGATATAAAGCACATCAAGGGCATTTTTAAAGCTTTCTTCCTCATTAACTGAGGCCCTTCTTCCTCACTGTGTTTCTTTGCCTCACTTTGAGGTTGTGTCTAGCTGACAGCTATGCAGCTAGGATAGCATCCTAAGCCTTTCACTAGTCAAAAAAGAAGACTTATTTCAAAGAGCATTCCTTAAAATTCTTGTAATGTACACTTTCTCAATAAACCTTATAAAAAAGTCCAACAAAAGTAATCAGAAACCAAGCATAATGTTTGCATTGGCAAGGTGGTTTCCTTGAAAACAGTAAAAAAATTAAAGTATTTCTCAAATAGTCAGCATGAAGTCTAATTAAGATCTTGTTTTTCACAAAAACATGGAAATCAGGTGCAGGGTGATCTTAGCTTGTTCAGCCTGAAGAAGAGAAGGCTGAGAGGGGACCTAATAAATGTTTATAAATACCTCAAGGGTGGGTGTCAGGAGGATGAAGCCAGACTCTTTTCAGTGGTGCCCAGCAACAGGACAAGGGGCAACAGGCACAAAGTGAAGAACAGGAAGTTCAACCTGAACATGAGGAAGAACTTCTTCACTCTGAGCGTGACGGAGCACTGGAACAGGCTGCCCAGGGAGGTTGTGGAGTCTCCTTCTCTGGAGATATTCAAGACCTGCCTGGACAAGGTCCTGTGCAGCCTACTGTAGGTGACCCTGCTTCGGCAGGAGGGTTGGACTGGATGACCCACAGAGGTCCCTTCCAACCCCTACCGTTCTGTGATTCTGTGATTCTGTGATTAAAACTACTGGGAATTAGGAAATGGAATTAAGTTGCAATATGCTACATATGAATGACTGACTTCTTCATAACTGATGAAAAGAAAAAAGTAGTTAGCCAGAAAGAGTACTAAACAAATTGCTTTTTTCACTATGAAAAAATTCTTTTTTCATAGTGAAATCCTTTTTTCACTATGAAAAAGATGCTTTGTCCCACATATATATGGGACAGTTCATAAAAGAAAACCGTAACTCAAGACTGATGTCATCAGAACTCTCTCTACTCTGAATCTGCCTTAATTTCCAGTTGCTTAATGTAGTTGCTTCACTCACTTCTCTTGGGACAGGATTTTAATCTGTGGCATCTAGTATCATTTCTGGGTCTCCTCTAAAATTCAAGTCTGGAGGAAAAATGAGGTTGATGATTTGGAAAACAAAGATTTGCACATAAATCTCCTCTAATAAGAGAACAAATAGATTTTATGTTTTCATGTGGCTCTTAAATGTGCAGGTACTAGGCATATAAATTTCAATCTGTGAATATGTAAGACTGTAATTTTTTTAACTCAGTATTAGGAAACCAGACATAGGCCAACAGCCTGTCCCTCTGCCTGGAAAACATTCCAGTCAGAAGCTCTGTGGTCAGGAGATGCCTAGCCATGGAGGGTTAGGCTTCAAACAATTTTCAATCAGATGAAGATCTGATTTTTTAAAAAATAATCTTCTCTTTTATTGTCAAATGTAGATTTTTATTAACACTAGACAATCTTTCACTTTAGATTTTTTTTAATTGCTGAGACAGAAGCTATTAAAATAGAAATTATTATCAATCTCAATACTTTTTTTTCTTTTAACCTTTGTTTTTTCAGCCTTGATTACCCCCTGAAACTGTATCTGGAATAGAACTGTTCTACTCTTGGGTACACCCCCAGATTCTTATTTTCTCAGAAATTAATCACTCCTTACATTTACCTCCCATGCTAGCTCCCAGTTTTCCCACAAAAAGAAATAAGACTGCATGCTAGCAAATTAGGATTTATATAGTTCTAAATTGCTAACTTTAAAATAATTTAATCCTATTTTATTCTATTCTGCTCTCAGGGCTGTGTTCAGACAATCAGGGCCTTACCAACCTACTCACCCCAGGAAAAAAAAAACAAACCACAACTGGAAAAGTAAAGGAATGCAAAAGTTTCCCTTGTACTTTTACATTAACTTAGATTTTTTCCTAGGTCTGGACACGCATACATTGCACTTTCATAGCTGTAGTCTATTTAATTTCCAAAACATTTTCAACTACTCCTGAAAAGTACAAAATTCTGAAGATCCTGATTAGTGCCACAGATATTAATAATTACTGACACTATTACTATTTCTGTAAATATAGTGTATTCCATTAAATTCAGCTTTATACCGACAGATAACTGGTCAGTGCAAAAGGGTACCTATAGCTGATCAGTTCATCATAATGGCTTTCAATGTACCATTCTAGAAACTGTAAAAATGCCCAGAGGAATTGGCCCCATCCCAAGGAGCTGGCACAGGTCCCAGTTCTGGCAGTGGATCTACATGGAAGCAATTCTTGTCCAACACACATCCTTTTGTGTAATTAAATCTATTTATAGAAAATACATTTCTGACATCTAAGGCACCAAGTTTCTGCTTTTTCTGTAATACTGTTCAGTAAGTTTAGCTATCTTCTGATTTACAATGCTATTCAAGGTTTTACAATAACATTAGCCATCTATGTTCAGTGTTGCCATTTCTAAAGTAAAATTCTTGGGTAGAAATGCAACGAAAACAGTAAATATCTGGGAAACCTGCAGAAACCTTTCTAACTTAAATACATATTTTAATATGCTACAGTGGAAATGAGTAAAATTTTTTTTTTTTAATCCAATTAGCACAATATTGGATTATATATGGTGAGGAAGATATGCTCTGTTATGGACACAAGAATACCTGGTTTGGACTCTGGAAGTATATTGATTTAAATATATCTGATGTTGGAAAGAATAAGTTTATCGGGTGGATACATTTTATTCCTCTCCAAAATAATACCAAATTGAAAATACTCTGAATGAATTAGATGACTATATGATTCCATGGGATCAGGATCTCTTCCCCTATTATAGATCATTAAGCAGTTAACAATGTGAATGAACGTGGCTGCTTCTGCAAATTGTTTTCAATTAGCTGTTGAAATGGAAAACTCATCTGAGAAACTGCTCTAAAATTATACCACAAGTTTCCCAAGTGAGTACTTTACTACTGAACTAAAAGAGCAGTCCTGTAGCTTAAGCCATTAGAGACTGTTTATAATTAATGTCTAATTTTTCACAGGTGCATTTTTAATATATTTTGCCAGGGTATTGGCATTTCATAGCTAACTCAGATTTTGTCAAACTGAAAGTTGCAGTTTTAGTCCACACAGCATATATTAATAGAAGGTGTGTTGTTAAATTTTGAAGTCAATTCCACTTGGTTAACTTCCAGAACATTATTTTATTTAAAAAATAACTTTTTTGTCAATGCTGGTAACCTAAGTTGCAGCACTATGTGAAAGTCTTCTCTAGAATAATAATTCTGGACAGAAGGCTGCCTTTAAGTATCACTGCTCCATATATACCACTGCTTCCTGATATTCCATCCTTATCTTTCCTGAAAAGTAAAATATTAGGCTGTCTCAAACCTTCAAAGGGATGAGCTGTTTTTTACTGACTTGTACATGGCCTTTTTAAAAAGTAATTTTGGACACTGGCAGATCCGGTGAGTAATCCTGACTTGTAATAACAGATATGCACAGTGTTCACATTAGCTCAGAAAACATGAAAAAATACTGAACAAACATGAAAAATTCTGTCAAATTCAGAGAGGCATCTGCTTATTGTATAAGTTTATTATCTGTACTCCACCTGTCTAAACAAAAGCAGAGCCACTGACTTACTACATGAGGTTTTAGTTTCTTTTACATCTCTGGAGCACTGAGCAAAGACCATCTTCCATCTCAGTCATTCGAAATCTTTCTGTCTGCAGTCCACATACTAGAAGTGGGATACTAGAGAAAACTACTAATCATCTCATATCTTTTGTTTGTGACAATGAAATTAAATACAAACCACAGATTGTTTAAGGCTTCTGTGTTTTGCTAGATATTTAAAGGGTAGAAAACTTATTTTTTACTGCACACAGATTTGTACTAATATATTAGCACAATTAAGGAAATCACCTTGCAAATGTCTGCTGCAGGCACATAAAAAAATCTTGTTAGAGAAATATGTGGGCTGCAGAATGTTATGATCAAGATCCCTGAAAGAATTCTGTGCAGCTTTTCTTGCCTGTGTTGTTTGTTAGGATGGATTTTATTGTCATAGCATTGTTATTTGTGGTTTAATGATGCCTGTTCATATAATTAAAATTTATTTTTTAGCTGTTGTGACACCAGAATGGCATTTCTGCTGTCTGAGGCCACAAGAATTCTCAGCTGGTACCAATGCAGTACTACGAATCGCAATGTCATATGAAAATTCCAGTTTCTCTCTGTAAATCATCACTCAAAGATCAAAAAAAGCATCCCTGAAACTTCACCCTCCTATAACTCTCTCTGTTTAGCTCTACAATATTTTCACTAGTTTTATGCACCTATGCAACACTGGAAGCTGGGATAATAATAGGGCATATTGAGAAGAAATGCAGCACTATGGGGTGTTGAGAAAAAGAAAACAAAGATAATCAACCTGAAGTGAGGTTGGCACAGACATGACGTCTTCTCTTCCTCTTCCACATGCTGTGTAATGCAAAAATAAATTCTAGTTTGAGACTTGTGACTATTATTAAAGAATACTTGTAGGATGCAGAAAAGCCAGCAGAATAATTGTTTGTGATAAACAGCTAATAAATGTTAAAGAGGTGACAGAATGACACAGACTGTCACTTAGACTCTAGCTGTGCTTTGGGAGCCAACCCAGACTCTGACTGCTCATGTGCCACCCTTGCCCTCGGAGTTCAGGAGTCACTGCGATAATAATAATGCTTTCCCTGTGTTAACCCAGGTCTGTGAGAATCACAAAAAATGAAAACTGGCTCTTGCTTGCAAACTGATGGAAGCCACAGTTGTGGCATTCCTTACATCTCTCTCCTTGATAGAATGGGTGTCTCTTCATTCTAACTCTCAGTATGTGTACTCTCTACTGCGCAGTTATTTTTACAAAAATTTGAAGCTCTTTGTTACTTTAAAGGTGTATCTACCCTTTTATCAAATTTGTCTCAAATCAGCCAATGTGCTCAAAACCTATTAATGGGGCACATATGTGCTATAATTGCACAAATCTCCTCTCCTTATTAAACTAGGCTAAATACCTCTAAGAAGCCAAATGAAAGTTTAATCTTTAAGAAATGACTGTTTTTTTAAATCCATTTCTTATAGACAGTCCTACCAAATTTAATGTCATGTTAATACTACTACTCAAATGTACAGGAATAAATAAGAAGTTATATTCTTTATAAGAATTTTTCATCTCTCCTCCACATTTCCACATCAAAATATGATTTTTGGTCAAGCTGTTTAGAACACCTGAGATGTTGCACAGCAAATGATTGCCTTGTCTGCTTCAGAGCTAAATCAATATTAACACCAATGAAGTATGCATAACCATGGTGTTCAGATGGACTTTGCATTTTGATGGAAGTAAACACATCCAGGCTGCCAGACACATGTAGTCCAGGTAGGAAGCATGCATTCTGTTTCATAATTTGGCAAGGGAGCTACAAACTGGCTAACTTTAGTCAAGGACCAAATATTCAAGAATCTGAAGATGACAGAGAGCCTTGGCAGTATTAACTCTGTTTTAGAGTTGCTGCTCACAACTTTCTTTGTTAAGTTTTCTTCAAGGAGTACAATAATTCCTGCTACGAACACTATATGCCCAACATGAGGGAGCCTGAAGGAACGATAAACAAGTCGACTGCTGAATAATGAGGCAAAAAGGAAATAGCTGTGTAGATACAAGGGCTGTTGGACAGTTTCTGACTTTATAAATAGCAGTCAGTGGATCAGAAAACTTATGACAAAAAAACACCCCAGCACAATCTTTTTTTTTTTAATAAGGTTTTAAAAAATATAATTCTACCATTTTAAAGTTATCATTCTCATGCTACAGAGGAACTTTCTAAAACTGAACAATCTTTTAGAGACTGTCCTCAATAGCACCTGGCAAAAAAAGTAGTTTAAGGGAAGGCAATGATACAGTATTCACATGAAATAAATAGAATGTTTTAGAGAGGCCAACACTTTGTTTCGGTGGTTCCTAAACTTCATAAAGTAGTGTGAATGCAAAACCCTAAGACTTCACTGGCTTCATCAGCAAGAAAAGGAAGGTGGAAGTGATGCTGCCTTTCATCCAAAAGTCCAGGCACTAGTGCATTCATCTGCCTAGCTCCCTCTCCTGTTTGAGGAGATCCACTCACTCAGACTAGTAAGGATTTTGGGATAAACCTCCTTGTTTTGTTTCGTTTAAGTGTTCATTGAGTCAGAATGACTGAAGCCTGATGTGTAAACAAGGAGCTGGGCAGGTGGGGCACCCTTGGCTTTTAATCCCTGTTCAGACAGACATTTAACATTCTTAAAGTGGAACAGCTACATCAAAGAAGAGCACCCCAAATATCCTGCAAAGCTCTGATTAGATCAGACCCGTGGGAAGTGTTGATTCTAGGACTAATAAGGGGTCTCCCCTTACAGACTGTAAACTAATTGGCTAGTGGATAAGATAGCAATATCTCCATTGTTTTGTATTTTGTTATCCTACTACTTTATTTCCTTTCAGTTTGGCAGCCAATCTGATAAATAAATATCAGTTATTGGCACAGACTTTCTCAGATTTCATGGACACATTTTACAGATGTGACGATAATGCCAAAAAATCAGTTTCAGTTCTAGTTTTATGAACAGAAACTGCTAGGCGAGCACATGGTTACTTGTAAAAAATACAAAGAATCTAACAATCTAAAAGTGTGTCACTTTCTCCTTACAGTGACTTGCCCACAGTTGCTGATACCTCAGCATAAATTCTGAATAATATTCTGCTAGAGGAATATTACATTTAACAGATTTTCCTTCTTTATTTCTGTATTATTAGTTTGGTTCTTTTGGATGAAGAGAAAATACTTATTGCTTAGGACTTGACATATTTCTATGCTTACTCTTCAGGTATTTTTAAAATCTTCCTAATAGCAACTCATTGTCTCGTAAAGTAAGTTATTTCATGATTTCAAAGCAGATGCAAAATTTATCACTTCCAATACTATCTGCAATAGTTTAAAAACTGTGTTGGAGCATTATATTTCTACAGGTTTTACCTCACTATTTGGATCTTTTCTTTCATGGAAGGAATTATCCTCTTTTTGTCTGCGCAACAAAATGTGGTTTGCTTGTAGGATCCTTTATGAAGAATGGCAAATATTTTGCATAACGAGTTCATCAATTTTACAAATCACAACAAAAGGAAGCATCATAGGAGAAATTTTCACTTCCTGTTAACAGGGGCACATGCTGCTGAGTATCTGCTCACAATATTCTAATGAACTAGAGTATCTTGGCAAAGTAATGTACAACACCCTTTCTTTCTCCGACAAGACTTGTGAGAGAGAGAAACCAGTCTACTAGTAGGATTCTTGTGGTATAGCAGTTGTTGTCAGTATGACCTGGCAATTACTGTCAATAACACAACTTCTCCAAAAAATATATATTACAGAATCACAGAATCACACAGAATGTTAGGGGTTGGAAGGGACCTCTGTGGGTCATCTAGTCCAACCCTCGCGCCGAGGGGTTACTCCCTTTTTTTTTTTTAAGCAGAAAATATGACTGTAAACTCTACCCAGTAGTGTAATTTTTCAACATGAGTCTCTGGGGCATATGTTGAGTTGGTATTCTGTCACTCTTCATGCTTTTTAAGGTTTCTGCCAAGTAGTATAACAATGTCTGGCATCAACCCAGTGGAACAATGTTCTTTACTACTGAATTACTTAATTGAGTAGAAGTGAACGCAAAGGCTAAACCAAGTAGTTACTTCCCTGGGTTTTCTTTACTATGTGGAGTACACACAGTAGTAGACCACTAGGACTGAATTTGTTCTAAGGTGAATCACAGAAACGAATCCAATAGACAAGGTGCATGCCCTGTGTCTCTGATCTGAGAACTGGACGAGCAGTTGCAATAGATAATAGTATCATTTTTCTAAAATCAATTTCTTAAATGAAAACTAAATTATTTCAAGGCTTATTTCTTAATGTTAATCAACTAACTTTATTTTAACCTAAAATCACCACGAAAAGCTTCTGGAAACAGAAATTTTTTTAAGAAATATATTTCTTTTGCATCCAAATAAACAAACTGGATTTGTTACAGCAATTGCTCTGTTTGTAGCCATCTTCACTCTGATAGAGCTCATCCATTTCAGACGTTTCTTGCAACTTCAAGCAGTTTAGAATGTGTTCTCATCTGATGAGTTTGTGTAATGTTGACAGGAGAAATAGACTGAGAGACACTGACTCTCATAGATTTTTTTTATTATTATTATTATTCTGCATGATGGTAAGTTGGAAGTGTTTAAAAACACAATTTATGGTTTGGGTTTGGTTTTTTTCTTAATTTACAGAAGCATACTTTTAAAGTCTAAAAGACTGGAAGCTTATGCTTTCTTCAGGGTTGAATGTTAGACTTTTCGTATTGTCTCAAAAAGGAAAGTATAAATATGTTATATATGCCTAACAAACATAAAATAACGTTATAAACAGATTAGATCACCCCTTAGTGTTTATACTTGTGCCAAATTCCCTAAGGTATGATACTGTAACAACAAACCACAGCAGACTAAACGCAATCAATTTTACAAGCATACCTTATGGAGTACTTGAATATTTGAGTAAACCATACATGTGTTGAACAGTGTTTGTTTTGCAGATGTTCATTTAGTATCTGTTTGTGCATTCATAGTTACAGGCTTCCCATCTGAACATATCCATTCTAATAAAATTTTGGCAGCAACTCCAATTGCAATGTCATGCGGGTTGGTACTTGCTGTTATGTGTGTAGTGGCTCTAAGAATAACAAATATTAAACAAATCCGTAACTTCAATGCTAATGAGCAAGACTTCCTCACTCTGCTGTAGATTTCTTACTGACATACAAAATCAGAACTAGACAATTGCACTTTGATTCCCAGATTACATTAAAATAGTGACCAGAAACAACATGGAGTCCTTCTTCAGCAGTGTTTAAAAAAAAAAAAAAAAAAATCATTAGGTGTATCTGTCAAAGTCATTTAGTAGCATTTCCCCCAGTAGCTTACTAGCACTAAATATACCAAGTCTGCTTCTGACATGTTTCAACCTATTCTAGAAATCTTCAGTGATGGGGACTTCACAGTCTCCCGAGGTAACTCTGACGAAGTAAACTTTGATGTTAACAGTAAGGCAGCATTTTTTTAAACTCAAGCCACATATAAAATTTGTTTTCCAGGGTTCTGGTCAAGATGTTTCTGAACATACTAGAAAATTCTTTACTCTTCAACCACTCTTAACAAATACTAGTTTTGTTCCATAAATAGATAGTGAAGAAAACATTCAAAGTTCATTTTTAAATATCAACCTGAAAATGATATGAGATACTTCAGTATCAGCAGAGCAGAAGGGGATGTCTGATGAAATGCAAAGTTTTAATCTGTAAAAGTTCTGTTTTCCTAAAAAGTTTTAGAACTTTATGTTCTCCTAGTACTCTGCTTGTATTTCTGTGCAGGTAAATTCATAATCCCTATTTAAATTCTCTGTCACTTTCTTTGTATATGGCACTTTCCTTCAGCTGGAACACTGCTGGCACTGCTACACTGACCTCCAAGTCCTATGACAGAGGTATCTGCATGCTGGTGGCAGCTTAATTGATCCCCATGTTCATTTAATCTATAAACCTATAAACTTGTAAGAGGCTTGCACAAATATTTTATGGTGACATCTGTCACTGCTTCAGTTAAGAAATGTGAATTCCCTTTTTCTGGATACTACCTCCTATTCGCCTCCGTTGTTTGTGGAGAGAGTTGGGGAAGTGAAGACTCTTTCAATCTATTGGTTAGGTATATTGGTTAGGTCACCATAGTAACAAAACAGATTTCCCAAGATAAGAATTTCTTTACAAATTCTTAATCCAAAGATAATGTAATTTGCAATGTATATCTGATTTTGTGAATCTTTACTGGCATGGTTAAAGGTTTTCTGAATCAGCCTGTAACTACAGATGAATAAAACACTAGCTTGTCTTATGATATCATGGTGAGAGGTAATGTGGTTTATATGATTTAAGCATACATTTTGCTGTTCTTGCATAGCAAGGTCTCTAAAGCATTAACTGCATTTCCTGGTTTCCCACTACCTAGCTCTTCAGTCTTCATCTGGAAATATAAAGCTGTTCAACCAAACTATTTGTGTTGCTAAAAACCTTGATGGAATGTTTGCCTTTTAGCTACATGTAGATGGGACAGCTGTGGTTAAACATCAGCAAGATCAACAAGTTAAAAAGTATGGTGCCAGGGTGAAAAATAATCTTCCAGCTTTTGCAGACATGGATGCATTGTTCAAAGACCTGCTAACTGATATAAAGATTTTGAGGATTTTTTTTTTCCCCAAAAAGCTTTTTTCCCATAAAAGAAAAATGGATGACTATCCTGAGAATTATTATACTGGGCCTTTCGGTTGCAGAAATCAATGACAGACATTTGCTTGCCTAATTCTTTTCTAGTCTGTATGAATCAATATGAGGATTTCTTTTTTTTGTTAACAGTTGAGCTGAAGCAATCCAGAGCAACTCCTGTCTTGCAACTGGCTTGTCTCTAGCTATTCATTACCACTTGAGAAGATATGCTTTGGTTTCCAATTTTCCCCCCATTTGCCTATCTCAACTGCAAAATCCTTGTGCTTAGCTGACTGACACTCTTGCCTCAAAATGCCTAAATATGATAAGCAAAATACGAACAATATGAACAACTGCTGGGTGATATGCAGAATACAGTCCATAGTTGTATTCGTAATTTCTCACTTATCGCACTTGTTCCTCTACCAGCACAAAGTCAGAGGAGTCAAGATGGGAAATAAGTTATACCCCCCAGTGCTGTGAGCAACACAGCCACCAGTTTCTGCTATTTCTTTACAAACTTCTGTATGCCCTGTCAAAACAAGACTAATGTCTGCTAATTCATCAGGGGTGATGTGGGTGAATAGACTCCTGGGACAGAGCAAACAATAGTGTAGTGGGCAATTTACAATCAAGAAACAGAAGTAAAAGACCTGCAGAGCAGAAGGGACAGATCACAGTAACAATATAGAGAATCTACACTTAGAATGAATCTGTGAACCAGTCACTGCAATTTTTTTGCTGGGTGGAAAGAAGAAGAATGGTAGTGGAGAAGCAAAATACATAGAGCTAACAGACTTTGTTTTTTGATTGGACTGTCAGGTCTAACAGCTTCCAGAGTTGACAGTATCAATGTGTCTAGTTGTCTACATCCATGTTAGTCCATGTTAGCAAGTGTCTTTAGTTTACAAATGCAACTCACTGTTATCGGGGGGGGGGGGGGTGGGGTGTTAAGGTGTAGCAAGAAATTGAAGCATTTTGGACCATTGATGGATATTGTAATCAATTGATTTCTCTGGCACACACAATGCTTTTGAGACAAAAACTAGAAACTGATGAGAGATTACTGTCAATAACTCTCAGAAGGGAAATGATTCTTCAGTAATTATGTCACAGGCTAGTAGTTCTAAGACAAAGTAATTCAGACTAGCTAGATTTCAAGCTCAGCTTTACTACTATAGCCAACATTGCACGCATGCTGCCTAACTGCACGAAATACAATTGTTCTCTGAAATCAGCTTCTGCTAAGTTTATCTTTCAGATTATATCTTAAGAGTATATATTGCAGTTTTCTCTGTAAGTTTTCAGGCATGGTCCTGCTAAAACCTTGTTACCATATCAGTACCTCCTTTTACATGTAATGTCGCCTTCCTTCACCGTACTTAATTCTGGCTGGCATCTCCAGAACTTGCACTTTTTTAGACTGCACTTGAAAGTACTGCATGTCTTCCATCATACTGGCTTCTGCTACAGGAGATATGAATCTTCCTGTGTGGTGCATCTACCTACTCCTTTCTTATTGCAGGGACACCATGGCGGAGTACATTCTTTAATTGTCTGGATCTGCTGGCTCACTTCAACAATTGCCAAGGACTAAATGTAGAGGGTAGGAATCCCTGTTTCTATTTCCCCCCACTCCAGCACCTCCCATGTCATTTCGTGGCTGCTGAGGAAAATTAGAAGAGCACCTGCTTTGTTGATGCAGTCTATGAAGTTTCACATCTCATTGCCAAGGAGACACAGCTCACCTATATCACAGTACACCGAGTTTTCAGTTTCTTCTTTATAAAAAGCTTTTTCAGATCTCATTAAACTTTCTACTTTTTCCTTTAGTTAATGACCAATTATTTGTTGCAACACAAAGTTTTACGGCTTTCTCATTAACTATCTACTAAGCTTAGCCAACAGGATCATCTATAAACTGAGGGACCCTTGGAAACAACTACTTTTTTGTAATTATGGGGGCTATTTACTCTCCTTCATTCAGGAGTTTCAAAGTTGTGAATGCTTATTAATTCTCATTTGGTAAACTTGTTTTCTCCTATGGTTTTGTAGGATGATGCAAAAAACATGATATTCAAACAAATTTGTCCAAGGACTTAGGCAGGCATCTTGCAGAATGGACAGTATGCAACTGTGCACTTCAGAATGCACAAATTTAATAAATTAAATACGCAGAGTTGATCTTAATTCTGTTATTTCACACTTTTTCAATGTTTCACCTTGTAATCTTAATATTCTCTTTATATCTATCTTGCTTCAGAAAGAACATAAACACCTGCAATGATTTCTCAGTAGGTAAATGAGTAATTGAAAATGTGTTTCAGATAACTGGACTATACCTCTCTCTTCCCAGTCACTTCTGTCTAAAATGAGTTCCCCTCTCTAGTTTCCATTCTTTTTCTCCATTTTCTACAAAATATCAACAATATTTCTTTTTTCCTCCTACTTTGTCAGGATGGCATAGTTTAACAAATGTTTAATTACTAAACTGTAATAACCAAATGATTTAATGGCATAATCACTAAGCAATTATTTAATTACTTCTATTGTTTACTTTCTTCCTTTGCTTCTTTGAGGTTCCAAAGTACTTCGGAAGCATCTCAAGGCTAAAGATAATATGAGCAGAATATTTTCCAAGCTAAACACAGTAGCCAAATCTTTAGAGCTTAAGTTCACAAGAACACTTCACTTGCTCTTCTGAAAAATACCTATATTTGAGAGAGAATTAATACTAAATAAACTGAGGATGTCTGAAGGCAGCTATGGCAGATGTCACCAACAGTAAGTTGTGACAAGCATGCGCTGAAAAAGCTGAGATACAGATTCCTTCTATTAAGTACTTTCCCATTAATAATCTTCAAATTTAACCAGAAATGTTGTCCTATTTTACTAAAGGAAAGATCACACTTTCTTTTTATTTAATTAGGGTAGAATGGACAGCAAAACTTTCAGCAAAATAAAGAGAATCTAAACTCAGGAGCATTCTTAGATGTTAGCCAGGGTGAGAGAGCCCTGTAGACAAACAGGTGTGAGGAAACCTGGATTTCTTAGTCACCTTTTGATTCAGACATTTTCATATGCAAATTCTGAGGTGAGTGAGAATGCGGCTCTTCATGGTACTGTGCTCCAGGGCTGTTTTCTCTAGTGACTGTGGCTTCACTGCCTAGTTAAGGCCCTGTCTAGCAGTTTTTCGATGTCCCACTGAAAGCAATGGGCATGTTTCATTCAGTGAAGGTTTGGAACAGTTAATCGTATATTTGATTATGTTATTTAACCCACTGGGTAAATGACTATGAAAAACCGCAATGAAAACACATGTGCACTATGAACTCCCAGTCTGAACAGCATTCGGTTTAGCATCATTGACTCCAGCAACACACTCTGCATTATATTCTCAGCTGTTTGTATTTAGTGTTAACTTTGGGTAGAGCTTTCCCTACCTTCTGTTTGGCCATATGGCTGCTTGGAGCTACTGGTTCTCATGATCGACTGTACCGCAAGGGACGGGCCTGGTCGCCTATCACGGCCTGCCGATAGCCACACCCGCTGAGTGGGGCCTACTCACGGGGCACGGGAGAAGTGAATGTGGCTCGCCGGTGCTCTCCGCGCCCGCCGCGGATCGGGCCGCGTCGCGGCGGGCCCTGTCAGCCCTCGCCAAGGAGGGGTCGGGCCGGCGGGCGCGTGGGCGCGGCGGCTGAGAGAGCGCGCGCCGCGCGCCACGCGCTGGGCCGCTGGCGGCTGTGGGGTGTGAGGCCCAGCACATGGCACACAGCCCCGCCCCCGCGAGGGCCCGGCCCCGCCCCGCGGCTGCCAGAGAGCAGGCGCCGCTGTGGGGCTGACCCGCGCTCTACCCGTCAGGCAGCGCGCCGGGCGCCGCGCGGCCACCCCCGCCTCCCTCCCTCTCTCCCTCCCCCGGCGGCGGCTGAGGTGGGGCGCCGCGGTTCGGCGATGTGAGGCGCCTCCGCCTCCCCTCCCCCCGCCAGCCCGGGAGGCAGGAGCGGGGCGGCCTGCCGCGGCCACTCCGGACACGCAGCACGGTAAGACAGCCCGCGCCCTCCCCCTCGGGCCTGCTCTGCCGGGGCGGCCTGCCGCCTCCCTGGGCGGGGGGAGCCGCCGCTCGGCGGCGGGCGGGCCGCGGGAGGATTGTCGCCTGCGAGACCGACGCCATCTTAGGTCGGAGCGCGGCCTTGCGCCCCCCCTCGCGTCTGTGGAGCGGGGACCCCGGGCCGCGAGGGCTTCCTCGGGCCGCCGGCGGGGCCCCGCCGGGAACCGGGAGGGGGGGGTCTGGCCGCAGGGGCGTCCCGGGCTCGCTCCGCCCTTCCTCTGGGCCTGGCCGCGGCCGGGGCCCACCGCCATTGGCAGCAGATGCCGGGCTTGCCTCCGGGCCTCCTCCCCTCCCGCCGCTGCTGCGGTATGCGGGCCTCGTCCAAACCCGAACCTGCAGCCGGAGTCGAGTCCTTGCGGTCAGCCGGCGCTGGGGAGGCGGGACGCCGGGCGGTCAGGCGGCGCCGGGGCGGCGGTGCGGGCGGAGTGGCCGCTGCTTGGCTGCCCTCGGGGCCTGGGCCTCCTCCCGCGGCCTCGCGCCCGCCGCGGGTGCGAGCTCCTGCCCGGCTCGTGAGCGCGGTGTGGCCCTTCCCTGGGCGGAGCTTGCACCGGCGCGTGGCGGGGAGGGTGGCGTTGGCTGCCCTGGCTTGGTCTGGAGGGAAGCTGGCTCGCCCTTCGGCTGTTTAAAACTTTCAGGTTCGGTTTGAGCTTGGTCATCGTTTCTCTGCTGCTCAAACAAACGCAGCGCCCAATAGAAATGCATTTGCCCGCAGTCCTGGTGAAGCTGTGGATGGCACGCTCTTTGACAGCTAACACGTTGCAGAGTTGGGTGCCTGTGTGGGAAGTCGTCTGAGAAATACAACGTGGGTGCTCACAGTGTGGTCTGACTTGTAAATAATATAACTTCCCTGTTCATTTGAAGGGCAGCTATTAAAGTGGAGAAAAAAAAAAGTTTGAATTATTCTCAGATAATACTGTTATGAAAAGATGATAAACAAGGCCAATCCGAGAACTTTCTGGTTAATGTGCTCACTCTTTAAGCTCACTACCAAATTCTTACTAGTGATTTGGTTTGGGTTATTTATAGCCAATGTAAAGAAGTATTGAGTATTGGAAAGCTCACTTGACCGTAAGAGGGGGACAGGTGAATTGCGTCTACAGTGATAAATGGGTTTTCAGTAACTCTTAATGGTATTGTAGCTGTGTTTCCGTGACTGTCTGTAGTATTGATTTCTGTGCATCTTTAAGGTGCGCTTCTGTAGATCACTTTGTGCTGTTTCCACTACAGCTCTTACACTCTTGTTACATTTACTGATGTTTGTATCACTTTTGTTGTTTCTTTGTAAGTGCTTTTAAATCCTAGCAGTAAAAAAAAAAAAAGGTTATAAATACAACTGGCTTTTAATGAACTTAGGTATCTTTAAATGTAATTGCCATGATAACTAAAGATGTCCAAACTCATGCTTTTAAAACACTTATTTCATCAGAAGCTTAATTCTCTTTGGTGCAATGAGTTTAATTTGATTTTCTGTCGTGTATCAGGTTTTTAGTTCAGTGCTGATCTAGTAACTATAATAGTGTACCATGGACTTGTGTCTTTGCAGTTTTTTTAATTATCTGTGTGTGCCTAATGAACTTTTATGACTAGCCTTAGATTTTGCTGGGCAGTTGCCTTTTAAAGTGATATCTTGATGTGGTCCAATGTTTTTAAAAATGTTTTAAATAACTTGTTCATGATTTTGACAGAGCAATTATTTAAACACTTTATTATATTCCTATAACATTTAATTGGAGTTTTGGACTTCTGAGATGCATGGACTACGTTTAAGGAGACAGGTGTATGAATGCATATAAATGTTTATACATATTAAAAAATGAGGAAGATAAAGTCTGTTGTCAGTAGGTTTACTTTTCTTTTACTGGCATCTGCACCTCCTCTGGGGAGTATTTGGGGGGAGTGGGGGAAGGATTCACTGTTGGTTTTGGCCTTAAGAGCAACTGCTAGCAGGATTGCTGAAATGCATTTTCTATGTTAATGTAGTTAAAGAAGCTAAAAACTTGGAAGCTGGTTGTACTCTCAAAATGGATGTAGACATTTCCTTTGGCAATGGAGACCATTTGAGCAATTCCTGCACACCTCTGGTAACCAAATCCATTCCCCCTTACTGCAACTTCGGTTGTTCAGGCCACAGATTTTCTGACTTCCCAGTTGTGCCGGTAAAACTCTTAGTGGGTCAGGTGATTTTTAACCTGCACTGGTTCACGTCATAGTCCTGTGAAAAGTTGTAATAGCACAACTGAGGGAGCAGGGTGGGAGCTCATTAGGCTGGCTTTGTTGCCAGGAAAAAAAGTCAGTGAAAGCTTGGTTTCAAACTGTGGCATTGAAATATAAGTATTAGATTAAAAGATTTGAAACCATCTCGCTATTTGCCTTTTAAAAGCTGCCATACGTTTTAAGTCACCTTGTGAGAATACCTTAATATGTACATAGTGATTCGTAAAATGAGACATCCATAAGAGGTGCCACCAGTTGGTGTAACTTTGTCAAAGTCCGTGTCTCTGTTATCAAATTACTTTTACCTGTATTAAGAAAAAAAACGATCTGCATTATAGAGTAGCTGAGGTTATCATGTTGTTATCTTGTTAGAGTTCTGCTACTATACAGATGCTAGTGTTGATTTTGTGTTTTTATTATAAATTACATGTGCTCTCATTTGCATCCCATGAGCACATTTTATAATTGGTTACTTTTTTCCTTGAGGTTAGATAAAACTATTTTTTTTAATTAAAAATACTCAACTCGTATTTATGTTGTGAGTTCCACGAAAAAAAGTCTCTGAAAATAGTCTTTCATTTTGCCTTGAAGTCTAATGAACTTTGCCTCTGTGTTAGTAAAGAAAAGACATTCTAAAGAATGTTCTACAGAGCAGAGTCAGGCCTGATTCTCTTCAAGACATGGCATGTGGCCCCTGTTGTCTCTGTCAGGTGGAAATTGGCTTCATACTCTTCTTCTTTTCCCACGACAAGAATCTAGTTCAGTGTCTTATTCTCTTCTTTCCTAGCACTGTGTTTAACTGCAGCACCCTAAGCTGATGGAGGGAGGGAAGGAGAAAGGAAGGAAGGAGTATAGCTATGCTTCTTTATATTATCCCCAAGATTTAGCATGTAACACCAGCAGCACCATTCTCATGCACTTTAATGAAAGCAGGGGCATGATTCTGTCTGCTCCCATGTGATAAACTATTACAGACTAATTATTTCTACAGTCCATCACCAAGTCTAGGAGCTCATTACTCCTATCCTGAAATTGTCTTCTCTTACTAGATATTAGTAAGATTTCTCACTGTGTATCTGCTGAAGCCTTCCATTTCAAACACTGTTGATAGATAATGAGGGGTATTCTTAGTTTTGCGTGATTTTACTTTCAAAAAAGAAACTTGATCCAATGTTCAATATATATGTTGCTCTTGAAATATTTTTGGAAAGGAGAAAATCATGTGAAATTGTACAGAAAAATGCATTGAATAGACACCCTCTTCATCTTTCAGGACAAAATATTTGGTTTAAGAAGTATCAGTTTATGTTTATGAGTGTAATCTTGACTTTGTCACCTTGTGTATAAGGTTTGATAATCTCTAATGACATAGTCATATACATTAGTGCTGGTCTCATGCCCTGGCTATTAGGTTTAGGGGGTTAAACTGTCAGAGAACTATCACTGCACAGTAGTGGGAAGTCAATCTTCCTTATCTAGTGTGCTATGTCAGGTAAGTGTTGCATCAGCACAAGAATGAGAGAAGTATTGGTAATGGTTTTTGTTGGCAGTGGCCTGATAATAAGACTAGAAATATTCTAATATTGATTGTGGCCTTCATGAAAGGATCTGTTGCTCGGTTACTCTTCACTTTTTGTCAAATCTGTCCAATGATGAATTGAATTTCACGTGCTTAACTGCTCATTTATTTCAAGGAATTCTTCTTTTGGCTGGAGTTACTGTTGGGTTCCTCATGCAAAAATATATTGTTTCCCCTCCGATTTAGCCAAAAATGGAGACACTGAGTTTTGTGAAGCTCTGTGTCTTAGGCAAGGCAAACACTGTTGTATTGGGATCTTGATCCTGGTTATTGCTGAGACAGCCCTGTGGTTTCATGGAGTTACTGGTCTTACTCCAAATTAGGTTATTGGCAGTATGCGTAAAGAAATAAAAAAGTTTCTTATTTCTTGTATTGTTCAGAAATACTTTCAAGAATATGCTAGAGGATGTGAAAAGAAAGAGGCCATCATGGTTTGTTTAAAAAACAAATAAGACCAGTTGTGGCTAGAGGTTCTGATGTTAGTTTGGTTAATTCCAAAAGCTACATATTTTCATTACTGTTTTCATATATGACTCCCTTTCCTTATTGCAAGGGCAAGTCCCTAAGCGTGAGAGACTCAGTCTAATGAGATCTATGCAAAACTTTTATCAAGTTCTAATTGATAATGAAAACTATGCAGTGCATTGCGGGTATGGTTTGGGATATTTTGTTTGATGTTTTTTTATGGATAGTTTGTTTGTTGGGTGGGTATGGGGGAATTCTGTCTTGTTTTTTTGAGTTTTAAAGAAAATGTGACTATATGTGAAGCCCTGGCAAAATCTTACAAAATTTGTGGGGCTGTGGTAGGTTGTGGATTGGGGGGGGGTTGTTTGGTTTGAGTTTTTATAGATGCAAAGAGAATAAAGCTGTAACTAGTGTTTCAGTAGTGCCAGATATATTATGTGCTTCAAAGTAGGGTCTTCACATTTCTTGTGAATCACTTGCCTGTAATAGGAGTATTTTTTAAAAGATACCTTTCACAATGGTGTCAGAGGCTTCATCTGATAGTTACTGGTGGATATCTTTAATAGCAAAGATGAGAATTCAAATAATTGTCAGAAAGGTGATGTCTGTTTTGTTGTTTGAAGATCTACATCAGATCAGGTTCAACCTGTATTGAATATGACAGGGGAGAAGGAAGATGGTTCTGTAGGAATTATCATCAAGTGCAGTAATCTTTACTGAACAGTGAAATACTTGTTTCATGAAAGTACTAAATGTTTTGGTGTGTGTGTTTGTTTTTTACTGTCTAGTCTCAAGATGGCAGAATTATTTATGGAATGTGAAGAGGAGGAGCTAGAACCATGGCAAAAGAGAGTGAAAGAAGTGGAGGAGGATGATGATGATGACGAGCCAATCTTTGTTGGGGAAATCTCAAGCTCGAAGCCAGCTGGTACATGTAAGATAACATTTTCTATAACTTATAACATATATTTGAAAGTGTAAAACTTCAAACTCACTTTGAAAATACAGATTTTGTTTTTTAACAGTAAGACTTAAGAACTTCTACATCTTAAACCTGTTCTGTAGTTTGCTGTCATACCAAGGTTTGGAATTCTTAAGAAATTCTGTCCTAAAGCCTGGGTTATGCATAGCTCTGTCTACCTCTAACCTTTACTCTCTGAAGTCAAAAAAAGGATGTTTGAAGGTTTTAGCATTAACAATATGGTTAAAAATCCAATATATGCAATGCTGAAACCATGCATGCAATTCTCTGGAGATATTCAAAACCCGCCTGGATGTGGTCCTGTGCAGGCTGCTCTAGGTGACCCTGCTTTGGCAGGGGGTTGGACTAGATGATCCCCAGAGGTCCCTTCCAGCTCCTACAATTCTGTGATCTCTTGATATAGTTGATATTTAGTTAGATACTTGGAAGTGTCTCCCTACTGAAGTAATATGCGTGAATTGAAGTCTTTGTGTTACTGCCCTTTTTTTTCTGCACCCCACATTTCGTGTGTTGGTAGACAGTCTGAGTGGGTGGACATCACTCTGACAAAACCAAGTTAACTGTCGTAAGCATCTATAATATAAGCACAATCAGGAAAAGTGATTAATGTGAAAATAGTAGAAGTCTCTGTTAAATAAGAGGATTTTATTGATAAATTCATTCATCCCCTGTAAAATAAAGAGTTTTTTTCATCCAGGCAGTGCAGGGAGTGAGGTTAGGTGGTTGTGATGACAACAGATGTGTCAGGATTCCATGTTTGTGCTGTGCTTGGGCTTTCGCAGGTAAGTAAAGGAGAAGATTATTTTTGTTACTTAAATTAATTTTAGTATTGAAAGTTTCTGATTGAGACCATCTTGTAGACAGTTGTTACGAGGTTTGACCTAAGGTTTCTCTAGCTATCGAATACACAGGTCTTGGACTGGTGAGGTTTATGTGCTTTCAGTTTCTGCCTCTTCTCTGCTATGCTTGTATCCAAGATTTCCATAGTCATTTTTTGAAGATGTATAATTTGCAGTGAAGAATCGTGAGGAAAAAATGTTAAACTAGGTTGTCTCTCATAGTCTGCTGCATGGACTTTGGAGCTGCTGTTAGCTGTTGAGTCATTTTAGTTCGCAGTACTTTCATCTCGCATCTTAACTCCGTTTTACTTTGTTACTCACTGGGATAGTCAGTGTAATGTTGCTTACACTAGCTTAAAGAAGTGAAAAATTTGTCTTTTAAATATTAGAAATACTGAAGCTGGTGTTAAAATTCTCACACCTGAAAATAGTTCGTAAGGGTTAATCTTGTTGAATATTTAAAAAATACTCTTAGATCCTCTTGAAAATTTTATCAGTATTTTTAAATTACTCTAAAAAGTCTTCTGCAGTTACAAACTTCTAGAAGGACTGAAAATTACCTTCACTGTTTTCTGGAAGATCCAGAGACCTCTGGATTGTTTTTGGTCATTGGCAGTAGGTCATGGCATAGAAAAACTATTAAGGCATATGTTGGAACAACAAATATGTAAAGCTTCATTGCGGTTGTTGTAGTCTCAAGATTTTTTTTTGTAGTTATAAAGGATAGAAATAGCTCAGGTGATTTTGATATGATTCACCGACTTCAAGAACTTTGGTAAAAGATACAGACTTACAATGTATGCATCTTATTCTAGTGCTGTCCATACTTGGTCCTTGACATAAGTAAAATCACTTATGGTGTAACTTTTTACTTTATCTCTTTTCCTTCCCTTTCCCCAACTTTTCTCTTTATAATCTTCTACTTCACTATCAAAAACAGCTATGGAAGAATGACCTCAGTTCTTCTCTGGCTTGTAAGTAGTACTGCCTGGCAGTAGTCAGGCTTCAGTTTGTTCTTGGTGACAGGCAAGACTCAGTGAACTCAACTTTGCTTATCACTGTTGTTTAGTTTTTATCTGAGAGAATTCCTGTCTGATCAGATGAAAAATTAGATGACAAATGGAGATTTGCATGTAGTTCTTAATTTTTCTGAAAGGAATATTTTCTGCAATACATAGCATTTTTTTTTAACCTTTTCCTGACAATGTAATTATCAGTTTTAGTACAGGCTGGTGTGGAAAACTTGAAGGAAATAGTTAAAAACACGACTTTGACCTGCTGGCACAGTGTCATGTATAATAAAGTGCTTCTGACATACTGGAGGATTAATTCTTACTGAGATAAAAAGTAATTCACACTTTGTTCCCTTTACCATTTCCTGCAGCTGCTCATTTTTCCTAGTTATTGCTCATTTTTCTTGCTTCCTTTTTCATAACGATACAAACCTCTAATTTGTTGCTACTTTAAAATGTTGTTCTGCTTTCTTATACTTAAGTGCTTTTTTACCTAAACAGAACAAATAACACTTTGATGTGGGAGGGGAAAGGACACATCAAGTCTTTGATGAAGGAGTGGAGTCATGTAAATCTATTTTGTAATCTAAAATCACTGTCTTCCTGAAATGTTCTTTTTAAGTACAGTAAAATCTACCTTTGTGTTTTACGATGAGAGTTATGTGTGCATCAGACTATCTGAATATGCTTTGTGAGATATAACTTTTAGGATAGCTTGTTTTTTGTAGGCAAATGAAGGCTTAAGTTTCGTTTCACTCTGGAATTAAAATGTGAAGTGTAGATTTATTAACAAACAAAAGTATGTGGTCAGCTAAATCCTGAATTAAATTAATCCTTGCTCATAGATAGTGTTGTGTTGAAGTAAATATAGTATTAATTACTATTACAGGACAAAATGTCCTCATATCTTGAAAAATGCATACCTGTTTGGATCGGTTGATTGCAGCTGGGTTTTTTTATTAGTATGATCTTAATACAGATGACAGGTTGAAAGCTGTGGTCTTCTGAGCTCTACTGCTATTAGTTGTTTATTTTAATCAACCTGAGTAGTGCATACTAATGAACCATTGCTGGTGGAAACAGCCTTAAGGTTATTAAACACAATTTGTTTAAGATTCTATTCTCTAAGATCTGCTGTTTTGAGAACCTGTTGTAATTTGACCCTGGTTTGAGAAGGTACTTTAGATCTTGTTGGTTAGACATTGGAGGATCAATCTAATTTCGTATGCGTATTTTCACATGTCAAAGCAAGAAACTACAGCAACACTAGTGGAATTGAGGATCTGGTGGTAGAAAAGTATTTTGACTGGATGATTATTTTTGTAACATCATGGAATGATCAGAAACCCCAGACTAAGACATAAAAAGTCAGGGAATATTGGTGACATTAGTTAGGGAGTAAACATCAAATTTAAGAAATTCCATGTGTTTCTGATGAGCTAGAACTCTGACTGTACACTACCATGTAGGACATGTAAGAAAATGACTCTCGTACAGCAATTCCAGCACAACACCTTTGACTGCTGGTCTGTTGATTTTTCTTTCATGTTGGATAATAGAGATCATGAAGTCTAAAAACAAGTTTGCAAGTGCTATATTTTCCTGTAACAAAGAAGCAAATTGTGTGGTTACTGGTTTAGAGAAAGTGCTTACTTTACTGTAGAGCAGTTGAAGTAGTTGGGGAACTTATTATGTATATGAGAAACAGAAGTGAATAAATGCATTGTAATCAGCAAAACTAAATATTTATGTAATGTTCTTTTTTTTGTTTGTGCTCTTATTTGTGTCTTTATCTGTCTCCAAGAAAATAAAAACTGAGATTCTTAGGTGAACTAGCTTAACCTAAGAGAAGGGGAGTAGAAGAACATACCCATATTTGTACAAATGACCCTTTGTTTTGCCAGGTATTTATGTTAGAAATAATATTCTAATTTATAAGTCAAGTCCTAATTGGCTTAATTAGTATGGATGCTACTTTTAATTTGAAAAACAATTAAGCTATTAATTTAACTGCAATTAAGATAAATGTAACTTTTGACAGATATATTGAACAGAGTCAACCTCAGCTCATCACGAAGGGGGATACAGAATGGTGCACCCAGTAGAGGTACTTTATTGTCCTAATATGGTAATTAAAACAAAAAATCCAGAACACTTATGAAACGTCTGACTGAAAAATTATATAAAGATAACTTTGGAATCCTTTGCAACAGGTACAGTTACTACTTTCAAGCCTGACAGTCACCATTATGCGACACCTGCCTCCAGCCCCAGTGCCATGCCTGTTTCATCAGTCTTTCAGTCTGTATCCAGACCTACAGCTAGCTCTGTAGCAGTTCAGCCATTGTCTATACCAGTGAATGTTTCAGGAACTTCACAAACACTTCAGATGTCTGGGTCAAGTTCTGGAGTATCGCAGCCTGTTAGCAGACCTGTAACCGTTCCAGTGACGACGCAGCCAGTAACAAGAAATATCGCGGTTCCTGTAGTGGCTCAACCGGTATCCAGGCCAGTGACTACTGTAACACCAGAGCCTGTAATACTCAATCAGGTAAATTTTTATTTCCTTAAACTGTACAATACTCAGGTACAATTACTTCTGAATAAGTTAATGAGGAACGTACCAACTCAGTCTAGTAATTTGAAGACCTAGGCTAGATTATAGACTAGCATTAAAGAAACTGTAAAGGTTCTAGGACCATAACCTTGCACTGGTGAATTATAATACACATTTGAAAATACTATTTGCAAGACTCAAAGGTGATAGATTTAGTAATGCTGGAATTACATTAAATGAAAGTCTTAGGCATAAGACAGATCAGTACTGTTTAGGTTATTTTGTTTATGTTGTATGGAGAAATGATGGAAATTCTTGTTCTCAAAATTTTACAAACTGCTCAGAGATGGATACTTCGTATTGATAAATTAATTTATTTTTTTAAATAGCTTGCATTTGGTGTTTAAAGTAACTTTGTGGTTTTACCACCTGATATTTACAGTGCCTCTCTTGGGATTTTTGCTTCTTAAGAGAATGCTGAAGTGGAAGCTACTTAGGTATTTTTGCTTTTTTAGTTCACATGGCAGTTGTAGTGAAGCAGTAGTACGGTAAGGAGGACTTAAGCAACCGAAAGTTGCAGGGTCAGTAGATGAAACAGTTTGGCAACATACTTGTTCATTTGAAGAGCCCAAGGGAGTTTAGCACCTGGATCATGTATCATGGATCTTCTTGGATTGCCACAGAACCCCAGAAAGATAACTACAGGGAGTCAAATTAGATGCTGTTTTTATTGCTTTAGCTGTTGCACATTTGTGAGAGAGAAAGAATGAAGATTAAAATTTCATATTTGTATAAGGTAAACTATGATGCAATACCTTTATTGAAAATAATTTAAGCTGAAACTGTTTATACGGTGTGCCTATAATATTAGCTACTACTGCCAGGTTATAATAAACCCTGACAGTAGGCACCGTCTCCACCATCCGTGCAAATATACACACCCACGGTTGTGCCAGGTGTCAGTCTTTTGGTATAAATAAAAATCACGCAGCCTAATGTATTATGCATTTGCTGAGCAGGGGAAATCAGTATGAATGAACATAGTTAAGAAGGCTATTAAAACGTGAGAATTGGGTGGTGTTCTTCAAGACTTGTGGCTATATCATTGCCGATGGGGGGTTGTATGTTAAGAAAAACAATGCGGTGTAATCATTGCCTGTCAGCTGGTTAGCAGAGTCTCTGGCAGATTTGTTAGGAAAGAGCTACTGCTTTCCAATTTTGAGTTTTCAGCGATTGATTGGTAGTTTGCATAAAGAAATTGTGGACATGTCTAGTGAGGTGGGTTAGCTAAGTCACTGTATCTAAGAAGATCTAAAAATTGATAAAATCAAAAGTCCAGATATCTAGGTTGCCTCTGGAGTCCTCTTAAATTTGTCTTTCCAAAGCAGGACAGATTAATACAGAAAGGTCTGCTACTTCACATGATATATACATGTATTTCAAGTCTTTGAATTTTATTTTTATAAATGTTTGCTTATGACATAGTAGGCTTTATTAAATCTTTCAAAGGAGTGCTACAATGTCTTGCAAAAGAAAGCCCCCTCCTTTACTTCCCTTGCACATACATGCTCATGTTTTTGTTTTAATCAATAAAGCTGTAAGCATCCTCTACATTGTTTTTATTAGAAAACCTTAGAGTAAACAGAGCTAGGAAAGGTGAACTTCTTCAAAAGGTATATGTAAGCTGGATGTAACTTGTCAACACAGTGATTTCCTTTAAAGACACTGTGCACACAGCACTTCTTTTTGTGAGAGTTCTTTCTCATTTATCGAGTTTACTTTCAGCAGAAATGGCACAGATGAGACTTTAATTAAGTTTTATAGTCTTACTTTGCCAGAATCTGCAGGTTGTTGTTCTTCACTGGCAGGGCAGAGAAATACCTATTTGAAGAATTTCCATCCTGAAATCTGACTTTGAAGGTACATGAAATGGAAAAGGACATCTAACCATGTATTAGTCAGTTCTGTCTATTCCAAGTTACTGACGTGCTTTAGAAAGTAATCATAGAATCATAGGTTGGAACAGACCTCTAAGATTGTGAAGTCCAACCATCTACCCAACACCACCATGCCTACTAAACCATAACCTGAAGTGCCACATCTACACGTTTTTTAAACACCTCCAGGGATGGGGACTCCACCACCTCCTTGGGCAGCCTGTTCCAATGTCTCACCACTTTTTCAGTAACAAAATTTTTCCTAATATCTAATCTAAACCTCCCCTGACACAACTTGAGGCCATTGCTTCTTGTCTGATCGCTAGTTACTTGGGAGAAGAGACCAACACCTGCCTCACTACAACATCCTTTCAGGTAGTTTAGAGAGCAATAACGTCTCCCCTCAGCCTCCTCTTCTCCAGACTAAACAGCCCCAGCTCTTCTCCTTGTAAGACTGGTTCTCTAGACCCCTGACCAGCCTCGTTGCCCTTCTCTGGACATGTTCCAGCAACTCTGTGTCCTTCTTGTAGTGAGGGTCCCAGAACTGAACACAGTACTCCAGGTGCGGCCTCACCAATGCTTCCTTTTCTGGGATATCCAGTGCATACACGTTCTGTGGTCTCTTAAAACTTCCACTGTTGAAATTGTCATATGGTTTCTTCACAGTGTTGACACTTTGATCATGGCTTTCATGAGCTCTTAATTTTTTCAAGTTATCCTAAATGTAGCATCCTATTCTGTGGAAGTTAAGAAATTCTTGAATACCTTTAGAAATATTTTTATTGGTTTTTTTCCTTGCTTAAGACATGCTGAAAGTGACTCTTCCATCTCTTCAACTTAAATTTTCTTGACTCAGAATTGTATTTCCAATTTCAGCCTTATCTAGAATAATTTGTTGTTTTGTGTTGTTCCTGCCACTTGATTATGTTATACTTTTTATGGGGAAAGAGGCTTGTTTAGTGTGCTGGTTTTTGTGGTTTTTTTACGGAGGTGCTACAGTTCAGCTTCTTGGGCAAAGTGCTGTGACTTTTAATATCACTCCTGCCACATTATGTCATTTACTGTTCTTAGTGTCATGTATGTACTACCTGTATTTTGGTATTTCCTTGGTTTGAGTTGTCTTCATTCAAGAGCTCCTTAGGTTTTTGGGGTACACACACCCCCCCCTTATCTAGTCTTTATTTCACTTGAGACTACTATTTTATATTGATGATTTTCTGCCACAGGCTTTCTGTGACATTTTCGTTCATGTATTTTCTGTTTCTTCCCCACTTGATTCTTCCTAAGTGACAAGGGCTTCAAATAAGTTTTTCTGGGAAGTGATTGATGCTAGGATCTTCAGCTTCCAGATATTGAAACTTACCTTTGAAGTTAAAATATTATGATGTGAAGATGACTGAAGTGTGACTAGACACTGTGGCAGGACTCCGTTTTTAGCTGAACGCGCTTTAGAGTGCCTTTGCATTCGTAATATGGTGCAATATTTTTTAATCTCAGGATATCAAAGTTTTTTCTGTGGGAACTGATTGCTTTTGATCACCAACACATTTCCTCAATTTCATAACATGTAGGTCTATAATTTACCCTCTGTCAATGGTTGATATTCCAGTTTTATCATTGAAACATCCCGTTCCAATCACAGCTTTTATTCACTGACTTCCTGTAAAAGTCTAGTTTTTGTGGTTTTGATACTGCACTATGTTAATGTGGTTCCAGAAATTGAGTTAAATTTTACTTCAGTCATACTGTTTACAGCAATTCTAATTCATTCAGAGCTACTGCTGTTGTATATGATAGCATAGGGCTATTCTCTTTAAGAAAAATTGTTCTTACTGGTGAAGATTTTCTATAATTCATCTTTCAGAATGCTCTCCAGTAAGCCCCAGCCAATTGTGTCCGTATCTTTCACCTGCTTAACAGGCACTTTCCTCAGTCTGAGTGTGATTCAAGTTCCAGTTGTTCCTAGTTACTTTTGGGAGAGCAAAGGTTCGAAACCATGCTTTGTAATTTCTCTGTGTGGGTTTGGTTACCCGTTAGCATGTTGGTTTCCACAGTTAGGAAATCTAGGATGCACAGTACGAACCCAGTATTTTCTTCACTAGTCTCTTGGAAAACCGAGAGTGGTGGTGGATTATTTTTCTTCACTTGAGCCTTAGGAACTTAAGTTGTAGAGGTGTTGGGTTTTGCCTTGCTGCATATGAGAGCACCTGTACATGTTGGATTGATTTCTTCCCCACCCTACCCCTGATGTTGTAAAGCTGTTTTGTTTGTTTTCTTTAAAATGTTTTTGCTTTCTAAAGCATGGGAAGATACTGTTTTTTCTGTATGTAAAATGACAGAGCCACACTGCATGAAAAGAATAATTGTAAACAGAAAAGGACATTTTGAAAATTATGAGACTTTGGAATTGTTCCAGGATGTCTGTTTTTACTTTTTTGCTTGCCAGATATGTTTAGTATATAGTAGGGAGATGTACATATGCCATCAAAATACTTACACTATTATTTTGAAGAAAGTTACAATTTTAGCAGCACTTAAAACCAAGCAAACCACAGAGTAGTAAGGGAAGAATTGTGTTGTGAGGTTCAGATGTCAAATGTAGGTGGTATGCGTGGTCCTGCACGTTAAGAGCCCGCAGAGGCCTGCCACCCGAGCATCAGTTGTGCTTGGAGGGGGGTTTGCAGGCGAAGCTGCTTTGATGTAATTTCACTGGCTAGTCTGAAACCGTTGTGGCTACAGTAACTCCTGCTCTGTTGTCACTGCAGCTCATGTAGCTGTTACAAGTAACAAACAGCAGAGAAATTTAGTCACTGTTTGCACAACTACTCTGGAACATCGGTGTTTAATTTGTTTAACTGACCAGAAGAACGGCTTTTCACTATCCTTCAGGTTCTGCAGGGTCTTCATTTAAGAAATGTGCAACAAAAAGGCAAGATGGGTAGAAGCATCTTCCTTTCTGTTCAGATCTTTTGTGGTACTTAGGAGGCAGAAAATTGATTAACATAATTGTATGTGTACTTCTGCACTTCTTTAGACTTCTTGCCATCATGTTTAGTCAACATGGTGGTAGGTAAAGATGTGGTAACTTCCACAGGATGTTTTCAACTAAGTAGCAGAGTTGTGAATGGGATTCATTTTGTGAGATTGATCTTTACAGCAAAAAGTATTTTGGCCTTTGTCTCATGGATACACGGATGATAAAATCTGTGTATGTGTGTTGGGTGATTTTTTTTTCATTATTATTTTGAGGAAAATTGAGCTATTTTTGTCAAATTCTTTGTTTCACGGTACAGCTTGATGAAGTGTAACCAATTTAATTACTTCAGAGTAGAAAGATCAAGTGCCAGTATTTGGCCATTCCTACCTTAATGCTGAAATTAAACCGCACTCAGTTTTTTCTTAACTCCTTATTGTTATTCCTGAAAATATTTCATGTTTCAGATTGTGTTAGGATGAATGGCCTAATAAGATGTGAGCAGTATTGATGAATCTTGGAGTGTTTTTCCTACCCCACCCCCTGATCCTGAATATCTGTAAAGAGAAGTAAATTTCATGTTTCTTTCCAAATGTCACCTATTGAGTGATCAGTGAAGGTGTTTGATTTTAAGTTTTCAGTGTTGCAGCCAAGAAATGTAGACTGTTTCATTTCTATAGGTTATATGTAGTAATAAAAAGCAAACCTTTTAAATTGAAGGGTAAGAGGGTACTTGTACTTGGAGATGCTCAAATAACGAGGAGCTAAGAAACATGAACCAACTTTTAGGTCAGATGTGCTTTGAAAAAAGGCTTTAACTGTATTATTTCCAGAAGTCTTTATGAAATTACTGTACGTAAAAGAAAAAAACTGCTAGTGATGCCATGAATGAGCGCCATTCCCAGTCGACATGCTATAGATACACTTTTACTTTAATGAAAGCTTGACGACTTCGTAGAATTTGATTTATTTAATATCATCTTGCTTTGAGAAGCTTCTGCTTGCTGCAAGTTTGTGCTACTTTTGACTTGTGTCTTGTGATCTTTACAAATGCAGCGAGCTGTTAGGCAAGAGTAACAGGCAAATGCCTGAGTTTGGGTTGAAGAAAGAAAATAGTGGTGTTTTTTGAAAAACAATTCAAGTATAATTTGAAACATCATCAGACTTTTGAACAAAAGTGGTTACAATTAGCAATTTAAACAGATTTAGAAAGATTTCATAAAGTGGACTTTCCCAGATCTTAGTTGTTCGTATTCTGATAAACATGATGAATAAATTAACAGCCACTGATAAGGGTTGCAAACTTAACAAAATGTCAAAAGAAACTATTTTGGGGAGATTGTAGTTAAGTTGATTTACAGCTGAGTACTTGTGAGTACTTTTAAGCAATCACATGTTTTTAAAATAAACACGTTGAAGCCTGCAAGTAAAAAAATGTTAAACCTCAAATTTCTTTTCCCTCTTGAAAATATCTTATTAGGATTATATTATGGATTCTCCACCAGCTGCACCAGATAATACATCTGGTATACTGTTTGGTGTGAGACAGAACTCGGGAGTTCCACAGTACCAGACTGGGCCAGCAGTGAATGTAACAGGTGGGTATAACTGTAGTAGTTAAGAGAAAGAAAGACTGATGTCATTTAACTGTAGTGCAGATCTTTGGGTTATAGCTTCAAATAGGATTTTTAGAACATAGTATAGCTACTTTTTTCTTCCCCCTGTACACTGTGTAACATTTAATGAAATAAACTTTGGAGCCTGGTATTATCAGACTTTGCTTTTCAGCATATTAGACTGACTTGTAATATCAACTGATGTCATCTTATAATGCTCATTTAGATGAATAAAGTGTTGCCAGATCCACTGCAATTTTTTTGACAGAGAAAGGTTCATTTTCAGTATCTCCAGCACTGACTGGCGTGAATAGGAGTGACTGTTAGCAAGAGAGGGGCTGCGTTTCAGCAGAAACTGTTTAACCTACTTAAAAACAAAAAAAAGGCACTTTTTTGTGGCACAGTAAATGAAGTAGATTTGAAGCATGCAGTGTATTCAATCTTAAACAGGTTATAGTTTGGGCCTTCCCTGGTCTTTTGTGAGGGATTGCACTTTTGTAATAATTGACCACAATCCTGTCATTCAGTCTAGAAGTTACAGATGGCAATCACTTCTGATTCCACCATGAGGTAACAGGTTATGTACAATCAATGGCCTAACCAGTCATACTAACAAGTGATGTAGGACAGAATGATTGCTAGTTTATTCCGCTTGATCTGATGATTTTGCTTCTCTAGTTTAGGTGTTCACTCGAGGTACTTATCAATGAAGGGTTGATAGTGCATTTCCTTGCATGTTTCCAACTAGTGTTTGATCTCATTCTTGTATTACTGGGTTAAATAGCTTTTTGTAAAGTAAGCAAAGGTGTTATGTCTTGCAAAAGGTTTAGTATTCTAGCCCTTCTTCTCCAAGGAAAAAGTATTAAAGTTTAATTGTTTGTGGGTTGTGGTTTGTTTTTTTTTTTTAATTTAGGAGACCTGCTCGCATACTTGAAAATTATTTGTATTAGTCTATTATCGAGAAAAACGAAATACTTAAATGTGTCAAGGATTGTAAGTCAAAGTGTCTTTGATATATCATACTTAAGTCTATGTTTATTTATGTGAGATGGTAATCGGATTTGGGAATTAAAGGAAAAGGTTTGTAATTATGGGTTGAAACACAAGTATCTTTGACATAGAAGACAAATTTAAGATACATTTCATTTCACAACAAGGAAGTGTCTGCATATTCTGTGGTTTGGCTTGCATGGTGACATCGCATAACATGCTTACGTTCGTATTGTTCATATATGCTGATGGCTACTTGCCTGTGGTGCTATGCTTCTTCTAATTCATGTGCAGCACTATGGGCACAAGATGTTCTGGAATATAGTATTTAAAAGCAGAATCCTTTTGGGAACTGGCCTGTAATACTCTGCAGGATAATTTTTTTTTTTTTTTTTTTTTTCTTCAATATAGCAGAAGTATTTATTTCTGAGGTCTAAGCAGGGAAATGACAAGCTGCTAACAGACACTAACCAGCCATTAAGGCTGGTTAGGCTTCGAAAACAGGTGGTGATGTGAAGTTAAACAGCATTGATAACTCTTATCTGCAGGTTGGATGGGCTCTGGGGATGTATGTAAAACTGTAGCTTGCTTTCTGAGACTATTTTGTGATCATTCTCCCACAAATTGTACCCACTTGGAGGAACCAGAAAATGCCATAACCAATAGAAGAACAGTTCTGTGGTATTTAGGAGTCAACTGGACTGTATATGTGCATTCATAGCACTAGATTAATGGGAGATGTTGGTGAGGGACAATGCACTAGAGACCTGAAGAAATTTGGCTTTCGTGTCACTATTCTGTTAATTTGATCTGACTGTTACCGCAGTACAGTTGATGCTTGTGTCATAGATTACCATTTCTAATGTCTTTTGCTATCATTCATAAAATCAGGTCCAGCCAGCACAGGTGCATGTAACAGTGGTAACAATTTTACAGCAGTGTTGTAATGTGTGTTTAGAAAGCTGTCGGCAAGGTGATACTGCATCCAATATATTTTGCTTTTTCTTGCAATCACTTTAGATATTGCGCACAATACTCTGTATGAATATAGCTGACTGTTCTGTAATAGCTACAAAATATTTACAAATGTATTTACTAATAACAGGAAGTGAAGGTAATAGACTTCTGAGCATCCTGAAAACCAAACAAGAATTGTTTGGCTGCTGCTTTTCTCTGCTCTCTTGAGTACCCAGAGTTCCTGGCAGTTTCAGCTGTGTGATCCAAGGAATTCTTGTGTCCACATACCAATTCAGAGAGGCACTTTGATTCCTCTTTTCATCTATCTGATTTATACCAACTAGATATTAAATAGAACTTGGAATTGGTTTGATTATTTTTCAAAATAGGCTTTAATTTTTTTTTAAGTGAACAGATTTCAAATGCAAACCTGTGTATATTCTCCTAGTATTATTATAACTCTTCTGAAAGGGATTTTATTAGACCAGTTGTATAAACTGAGTTAAGAATGCTCACCTTTATAAACATATAAAATAGACTTCTAAGTTTTTTGTCACAGATTTGTCAAGCTTTTTTTAATTGAAATTATTAACAATTTTTTGAATATGTAAAAATAGGCCTTTTTTCCAAATCAGGTTTTCTACAGTAAAATAAGATACTTTACTGAAGATTCTTGTGAAATCAGTTAGACCTTCTGTCTTTTCTGTGGCCCTGATTACACAACTACATATTATTAAATATATAAATATAAAATATCAGGTTGGTGGCCTGATGCTCAAATAGCCTCAGTGATACAGAAGAATGCTCATCATACCAGCTGTATGGAAGCCTTTGCTGATCAAGACACGTGTGTCAATGTAACCAGCTTGTATACCTAACTGTGCAGGTATAAGTAAATTTAAAAACCCTAGTAAGTCGTAGTATCTAATGAATAACCTGTTTATTTTGTACATGTGTTAATTACCTTAGGCAAACAATGCATGGAGTGAGACATTTGAGCTTAATGTGTTCATTTATGTCAGAAAGAAGGAAAGATGTGCTACAAAGGAGAATGTTAGGATGATTAAACACGTATATAACAAGTGAATTATGTTTTCCCGTGTGTGAGGCGTAATGTGGTAAATTCTCCAAGATGCTCAAATATCAGCATTCCCTGCTGGGATGCTTTGCCTCTGTGGATTTAATGGAGAGACTATCCAGGCTGTTTGCTAGGTCTAGATAGTTACCACTGAGTAAACACACCTTGGGGGTGGGAGAGGGTTGTTTTGTTTCTTCTCAGAAGAAGTTTGGATAATTTTGTGACACAAATTATCTATGTTTGAGAAGACTTTTAAAGATACTAATTCAGTTTCTTGCTACACCCCGAGAGATCACTGGAGCAGCTAGACCATTGGGAGGGGAATATACAAGAATGTCCTTAGTTCAAGTCATTGTGTCCAGAACTGAAGTCCGGTCCTTACCATAGTTTATGATAGCTTAAGGCTATTTGCAGTGTGTGATTGTGGGAGTTTTACAAGGCCTGTGCTGATACTTCAGACTTCTTGGCAAGTAGCTGTGCTTTTTCAAATCTCCTTGAGTACTGATCTCTGTATTGAGATTACATCATCAAGGGTAATCTTATAGTGACAGAGACATGGGTTTCAGGGCAAGATGGAGCCCAGTATTGATGAGCATGTTAATCAGGCATCAAACCTCTGAATTTCGGAGTTATTTTTTAGTGATTTTCTTTTTTAGAGAAATACTGCAAACAGTAAATGAATCAGATCTTCTTTCAGAAGGGAGCAAATAGGTGTGCAGTGATTGGTCATTAAACGTACAACGCTGTTTTCATTTTGCATACAAACTGTAGTCTCAAACGTTTTACAGAGTTAAATAACAAATGAAACCAGCATTAACATAGGACCAGAAAAAGAGATGTTTTTCATCAGAAAGGCAGAGGTGGTTCCAAATAGTGGGCATTGCAGAAACTAGCTGCTTAGCTTAACATTATTGCTGTGGACTCGCATTGTTCTCAGATTAGTGTGGGTAAAGATGTGAAAGGTAGGCCAAACAAATTCAGGTAGTCATATTTACTGGGTTTCAGGGATGGGGCTCTATCTCTTCGCGTTTACCTTATCCTTCTCCACTGGACTTAGAATATTCAGTCTAAGTAGGATATTGTTTTCTTACCTTCTGTATGGCTTATTATTTTAGGGAAATTTTAGCTGCTTTATGTAGACTTGTCTATCCTTTAAAGTGTGGGCATCAGTAATACATTTGTAATGTACTATGGAAAAAATCCGAGGTTCTTTAATTTAAACCACTGTAAGTCTGAATGAGAGTGGTTTTGTATCTAAGCATCCTGCTATTTCTGAAGGCAACACTGTAACTCCAAAAAAGGCCAAGCCTAATGAGGCTGGTGCTGGAAGCAATTCAGGTGTTTCACCTGCAGTTAACTCTCCAACAGAACACCACCACAAAATGTACCTTCAAAGGTAGGGTAGATCAAATTGTCTAGCTGTCAGTCCCTGCATCTGTCTCATGGAAAAAAGCTAGTGCTCTTACAATGTTTAAGTTGATCAGTATTGATGCTATTAAGACAATGTAAATCAGTAACTGTTCACATGCCTTAAAATAAGAAAAACTTGTGCAAGGATTTATATACCTTTACAAATTAATACACCCCAGGTTATTACCTAGTCAAATTTTAGACCTTTATTGTTTAGTAGGTATGTTTGAATTCTGTAAAGCAATGATTATTAAGTTTAGTGACTGAAGACAGATGATCGAAATAAATGCTCCTGACCTCATACTCTTAGTTCAGATTTTCAATGTCATAAACTGAATAGATATTTAAAACTTTAGAAAACCACCAGCCAGAAAATCAAGATTGAAAGAATTCTATGACTGCTGAATTTATCAACTAATTCTGATTAGATAAAAAGAAGGGGGAAAAAAATCATTGTAGGAATGTCAAGCAAGGCAGCAAGGACTCAGATTGTGTAATCTCCATCCTTGGAGATACCCAGAAGTCTGGACATGGCTCTGAGCATCCTAATAAGGTTGGACTTGCTATGAGTGGGAGGTTGGACAAAAACACCTCCACAGGCCCAACCTAAATTATTCTGTACTTTGACTAGTGATTGCAAAGTGTGTTTTGCAGTTCCCCCCTTTCTTTTGCAGCAGTGTTTTTGATATAGTTTAAAATAATAGTGGGAAGGGAGGAGGGGGATTTAAGTTTCAGAGAAAGGTTGTTCTTTGAAAGACCTTTCCCTCCTTACAAGAAGACAGGTAGTCTAGCTGTTGGAGTGTGTTAATAATGAGGTGCATTTTCCTCTTGAGCCAAAAGCTGCTTTCCAGCTGATTGTACTAGACAAGGATTTATTCTTGACTTTGAGATATTTCCAACCACATACTCTCTCCTATAATATTAACATGAGGAGCTACCTACAGTGTGATTCTGTTGTTTGGAATCATTTCATATTTGGGTTTTTTTGCATGTCTTGTTTGCAGCTGGTTTACTATCAGACTCTTCTCCAGCAACCAGAAGGAAGTGGCTACAACATGGAATATTTCAGCAAAAAAATTTCCTTTCCCCTTTGTTGGCTAAAACAGATACTGTCCTGCAGCCTGTAATATGCAAAAGATAACTGGAGGATCTTACCAAATGCAGTAACAAAGTAGTAGATCATGTTCACTGAGAACCTTATTTTTATGAGTTTGGTTTTAAGCTGTCCCATGCTAGCATAGCAATTTCTAATCTGTCACGGAATCCAGTGCTGTAGCACTGTAGAACAGGAGATCTTGCTGCAGAACCCGTTTTCTTCCAACTCAGCTTGCACTTAGCTGTGACATGTCAAAATGTTTCACAAACTGTAATAGTGAAGACTTGCAGCACTGTCTTGACAGTACATCGCTTGCACTGCCATCCACTCATGTGAAGGACTTTCTGCTGAATTATGATTCTTAGCAGTACCATTATTTTCAAGGGAAAATACTGTTTGATCCATGTCAGCCTCATGGACTGTGCAAGGCTGTTTTTGTTTAAAAAATGTATAACACTGTGGCATGGTTATCTCAACTCATACATTTACTCATTCCCTTGTTGTAAGGTGGATGTATTTGTGTGTTTATTACATTTTTTCATAGTCCTGCAGGGTACAGTTGACTCTACAGTTGAGATGTTACTAAAACTCTTCCTGTGTTAAACCTTTTCTTCTAAACTACTTAATCGGCATGGAGTCCTTCAGATCTGTGAATGACTTGAGAATGCAAGAGAACTTCATCTGGAGTAGTAGCTCTTGCTTTGATGTTTTTTGGCAGTTTGGAGAAAACTGGAAGCCTGGGTTTAGTCATTAGTTTAAGCTAATGCAAAGCTTTCTTTTTTTTTCTCAAAAGGTATTAATAATTTTATGTTGATAAGAGAAATATAATTTCCTTTCATTACTGGGAGTAACTATTTAGAGGATTTATTCTCCGGGTTCTCCAAAGCCACCTTTGCTCAACAGGAATGATATATTTGAATAGGCCTAGGTTCCACCAGCTGTCCAGAGAGAAATATTCTCATCATTGAGAACCAGATGATGAGATTCCTTTCCAAAACCATTTATCTGAACCCTATTGTGATGAACATCAGGTCATGGCATAAAACAAGTTTTACATGTTCTTTTGAGAATTAAAGTTCTTAAAACAAAAACATCAAAAATCCATCCTATCCGAGGGGAGAGCGGGAAGTGGTGCACAGAATTAGTGCTTTGTCTCCGTCATGCTACCTTCACCCCCTCCCATTGTTTCCTTATTTGTTGCTAAGATTTTGTAAAAGTTGTTTATATGTCTGTATCAAATGGAACAAACTCAAACTCAGTTTGGAAAAAAGAAAATGTAGTTAAAATATGGTTGTGAAACCTTGCTTATGATTACTACAGCTATGTCAGTTGTAATAGTTTTCATATGGTGAACCTGCTTTAGCAGGGGGTTGGACTAGATGATCCCCAGAGGTCCCTTCCAGCCCCTACGATTCAGTGATGCTGTGATGTAATGCTGTGGTTTTGTTAGAACAATAAATAATAAACTGATTGTTCTGCTTGTGAATTCTGGATCCTAAAATATTTTCAATTTTGCAGGTACAAATGCTGCATCAAGCATCATTAAAAATGGAGGACCTTTTCCACGAGCTTGTCCAAAGTGCAATATTCATTTTAACCTTATGGATCCTCTAAAAAATCATATGAAGGTAAAATATTTTGGGGCTGGTAAGCATTAAAACGAACTTATGTGGGCTTCTGTGTGGTTATGAAAGAGTGCTATGTTTTGCTATGAAGATATTCTGGCTTCTGGCTCTGATCAACTAGAGCCCAAATGCTCAATGTCTTGCTATCATGGAGAGGAAGAATGGAGTAGGGGAGCTCTAAATGTTGCCATTTTTTACCTTATTTTTCCAGTGAATTGAGGCATATTTGCTGTCTCTGTATGATTTCTCTCTGTCACAGCTGTGACATCTTGAAGCATTGGCCACATTCAGGTGAATTTGATGAAGCTAAGTGCCTTCATCATTGGCAGCTGCTTGATCCACATCTTTTGTTAGATTGTTACAGAGACAAAGAGGACATTGTAGACTTACCTTTTTATCTTGATCTGTATCGCCTGGTAGCTAAAAAAGTTGTTAAGCTGAAGGGAAAAACTTAATCTGTAGTTCATACTTAAACACTGTGAGAAACAAAGCTTTCAGAAACTAATCATCACTTAGTCTGTTTACGATACTACTTGTTATTGTTTCTGGAACCTTTGTTTCCTGGAAGATATTTATTATAATTTGGCAAAGATTCATGCAGTTCTCAGGTATGGGTATTCCATTTCAAGGGGCAGAGAAATGGCTTTGCACTCCATACACAATGTGAATAACCCATGTGAAAAGAAGCATGAACTACTGTGTAATAAAAATCTGTGTGGCTCTGAATTACTGTTAAGACAGGTCATTCTGATTTACTGGGCTTAAGGTACTCTAAATAGTAGCTACTGTCCTCTTCAGCTTCAGAATATGATGAAACATAGGTAACAGTAGAAAAAAAAAATCAAGGGCTTTATCTTTCTCTAATAATTTTTTTTTGTGGAGAATAGGTTTTGCACTGACTACATCAACCGAATGAATGAATCATTGAAGAAATGGGTTTACCTAGTATTATTTAATTAAATTTTTAGTTGAACTATATGGGATAAATATACCTGAGTTACACTTCCACAGTAGAAAAGGAACTCCTTACTGGTAGACTTACAGAAAATAGTCCTGCACAATAACAACCATTATTCAGCAGGAGAAAGATCTGTCCTGTGAAACATTCTAATTTTGTTCACTGTTGAAAGCTTCATAGCATCATGTATATGAAGTACTTCATACTTCTTAAGTGTTAAGTTTCATATCGTAGCTGGTGGGTTAAGGTTCATTATGTACACTTGGACATAAAGAAACTTGAACAATGTTGTGTGACAAAATTTCTGATTTTTTCAGTAATGCTGGAAAGAACTTTTGCAGGTTTCAACATCTGTTCTCCTCAAAAAAATAAATGATAAAACTTCCCACTAAGTTATCTGTAAACTTATGCTTGTCAGCAAAATACTTGCATAAAAGCTGCTTCTCTCTTTCTTGTTATTAAATTTAAATGAAGTAGACATTTTTATAGTAAGGCAATACCACTAATCTGATTTCTAGCTTAAATTTATCTTACTTGAACCTATGAGAATAATCTCTTTTCAACTTTTATAATACATAGTGTTTTATTACCTAAACACTACCTAAAGATCCGTTACTGTTCAAAATCTGTATGTGAATATGATGAAAGCTGGTGTGTCAGAGAATAGAGCCTTGCATCCAACTCTAGTTAGTGAGTGTCTTCAGTTTTTAACATGTTGTTGTCATCGATGCAGTTTGAGATACTCATGCCTTTGTCTCTGTGTCTTCTCCTTCCCCTTTCCATCCAGTATTGTTGTCCAGATATGATAAATAACTTTTTCCTGGGAATGCCCAAAACAGAATGTTCAAGCACAGCAAGCAAGACTGCTGAATCGGAGAAAGGAAAATTGATTATGTTAGTTAATGACTTTTATTATGGGAAACATGAAGGTGACACCCAGCAGGTACAACAGGAGCAGAAGACTCATACGACATTTAAGTGCTTCAGTTGTCTGAAAGTTCTTAAAAATAACATAAGGTATTTGAACTCTCTTCCTTAATTGTTTGTTAATCACTTACAGCCCATAGCACTTAGTCTCATGCATTAAAAATTTGTGTCTCTGGAATAAAATTTTTTTTCTCATTGAAAACTGGTAATATTGGGTGACTGAACAGAAATTAAATTAATTCTTAATGTGTATGGCCATAACTTAAACTTCTTACAGATTAGAGTACAAATTCTAATGTTGTCTAACGTAGAGTTTGAGTGAGAGCAGTTGTAGGACTCTGTTGCCCTTTCTAACCCCAAAGTATTTTACAATTTGCCATCTGTATTGATGGCGATATCAGTAGATGCAAGTGTTAATTCCCTTTAGGGATGCAGAATGACTAATGGTGGTTTACTTATGTAACATCTGTTATTTTGATGGAATAATTTTAGTTCCAAGTGCTGCAAATAACTTCAGTAAGCTGTTTTAGTAGGTAGACAAGTTCATGTCATTGTTCCTTTGGAAGTTAAGGTCATTGAACTTTTTTACATGCATTCTTCAAGGGGAGCTGAAGTAGCAGAATGTAAAACTGAAAAATGGTCTATTTCTTCAAAGGAAATAAGGAATGAACAGGTTTATGCTAACATGAGACCCATACTATTGTCCAAAACAGAAGTTTCATGTAATTACAAACATTAAATTTGCTATTAATCATTAAATGAGGGTAAATTTTAAGTAAAAGTGTCAGTAATTTTTCTTAAGCAGCTTGAAAATGTTGTATGTTGTTAGACTTTAAAAGAGTTTACTCTCATGATTTTATAGTTTCTGTTAATTATGGCATTTTTTTCCCTTGCAATTTATCTTTTTAAGAGCAATAAAAAATGTTTGATATGGCCTGAGAGGTTTTCCTTCTGTTTGCGTGTGCATAATATTTTTCAGATAAACCTTTCTTTGAGTATCATGAAAAGTAGACCACAGGAAGAATATTTTATTAAGATACTGGGTTCAGTTAAAAAAATATTTAGTAAGCATTATTTTCTACTCAGCATTATATTGTAAGCTGTTGGTGCTCTGGTGCCTGTATGTTCCACAGCAAGTCTTTAGAAAATAAGCACTTAATTTTTTTCTTTGAATTTCTCTTGAATCGACTTTCAGCCATGTTAATTTTGGCTGTAACTTTGTAGCTTTATTCCATAGTTCTATAACTTCAGAATCTTTATTCCAAGATATCTTTTACACCTTTAACCATTTACATGGACAAAATAAATGCATAGTGCCTCTCTACTTCTAGTGGAACTTTTCTGGAAAAGCACAAAGTGATTAATCAGGGTAATCCCCCGCTGCTTTTGAAAGAGCTATGGTTGAACACACCATTGAAATAATGTTCTGTTAAGGTAATATGCAGTACTAGTGTCAATTCCTTTCATCTGCTTAGGTACCTGGATATATTCAGTTAGATATTTTGGGGTTTTGTTTTGGTTTTTTACTTTTTTGGTTTCTTTATGCTGCTGCATGATATTAGAAGCTTGAGCTCAAGAGACTATTCTCCTTACTCATTTGTTTTTTCCAGTTCCAAGGTCACTACTTTGAGAACTACATTCCTTTTGTGAGTGTGACCTACATTTAATAGTTCCTCTGGCTGTACTGAAATGAAGCACATTCAGAATAGAACAGTTTTTGAAGTTTAATAGTAGTGAGTTGTGCAGCTAACCTGTCCTTGTGCTTCTCCACCAGTAACTGTGACCTGCCAACGTTGTCGTGGGTGCGTAGACTTCTCAGCCGGAATAGGTTTCTACTACAGATAGGTGGACATATTAATGAGGAAAAGGTGGTAACCTGAAGTAATAACATACCACCAACTTTCTCATGCTCTTGATTGTCAGTTGCACAGTGACATTCTTTTGATAATTGTCCTTGATAATTCAACTTCAATCCTAAATGCTTTATACAAAGAAAACTCCTGCTGGTGGTTTTCAGTTACAGCTATGATGTCTTAATTGCAGATATGTTCTTGCTACTTAAGTTTTCACTATAGTTACAGTTATACTTACTTCAGAATGTGGCTTTGAGATCCTGGTGGGGGTGAAGTGTGAACAGCTGACATGTTTTGTTGTTGTTGCCTTTGCTAATTTCCATTTATTTCAAGGCAAGAATTTTGTCTAAGCAAAAATGAAAAATGCACTAGATTGCTTAGTCTTAGAACATGTTTCAGGTATGTTGCATGTTCCTTATTATAGTCCAGTTTTCTTTTTAAGCTTTGAAAGATATTTCTGGCATATTCATCTTGCTTAACTTCGTTGCCTTTTTTTAATGGACAATTATTCCTTAGATTTTTTTTTAATTGCAAAGTCCTTACAGAGTAAAGTTTCTAAAGAATAAGGAATCCTGTGCATCTTGCATGTGAGATGCCTTGTATACTGAATGTTAAAATGTAGTTTTTTTGCACCTGTTCACTATCATTTAAAGGTTTATGAACCATATGAAACATCACTTGGAGCTTGAGAAGCAAAGCAGTGAAAGTTGGGAAAGCCACACCACCTGCCAGCACTGTTACCGTCAGTTTCCCACCCCATTCCAGCTGCAGTGCCACATTGAAAGTACACACACGCCTTACGAGTCATCCAGTAAGTTGGACTGAATCACATTGAAGCTTTTTGTGACCTAAGATTTTTAGATATTTTCAGACTTTTTCTTCGCTGGTTTGTAACTTCAGAATAAAGCTGTTGTAATTTTGAGAGTAATGTAGGAGCTGAGCACTCATTCAATTTATGTTAGAGCAATACGTGTGTAGAAAAAAAATTTAAAAAGCTTTTTGTTTTGTGTTTTTTGGTTTTGTGTTATGAAAGCTTGAATGCAAGAATTCATGTTGTTTAAGACTACTGAACTCCTGGCTTCCTGAAATTATACAGGGAATTTCTTCTGAATAGTATTAGATGGCTTTACAATCATTAGATGGCTTTACCAGTGTAGATTTATGCAGTTCACATATACATATGTGTTTATAATTTGTCTACTTATGACCCCAAATTAAATTTTATTTCCTTTTTTTTCACTTTTTCTAGCTATTTGTAAAATCTGTGAATTATCCTTTGAAACAGAGCAAGTTCTTTTACAACATATGAAGGACAATCATAAGCCAGGTGAAATGCCATATGTTTGCCAGGTATCTCAGAGTGACTGTTTTCTATTTAGATTACACCACCTCCCTGTCTTTACTGTCAATAAACTTTTAACAAGAAAGTAAAACTTTTTGTTTTAGGTATGCAACTACAGATCCTCAGCTTTTTCAGATGTAGAAACACATTTTAGAACAGTTCATGAAAATACAAAACATTTGCTATGTCCATTTTGCCTCAAAGTAATTAAAATTGGAGCACCATATATGCATCATTACATGAGACATCAGGTAAGCGGATGTTTTCAATAGTTAGTTTTAGGTAAATGCTAAATATATGTCATGAATCTATCTGGAAAAAAAAGTGTAACTAATTTATATGGTTATTACTGGATAATACTAGTTAATAAAATATAGTAGAAGTATTATGACTGCTTCTTTTGAAAAGTTGTTAAGGGAATTGTTACACTTTGTGATGTTTTTGTGTGAAAGTAGCTTCCTGTTTAAAAAAAATCTCAGAATATCCTTGAAAGAATATCTCTGCTTTTTGGTTTCTTTATTAAGTTGTAGGGATATGTTCTGCTTTTCTTGAGGGTACTAGCAAACCTTTCGCTAGTTCAAGTTGACAAAAAGATTATGAAGTACTGTGTCTTCTTGTAACTTGTAACCTTATTCCTCCTTAGTACTGCCTTGAATTTTCAAGTATTTAAATAGTCTCTCTTTAATTCCTATGCAGTAGCTTGGCTTTATACAATATTAGGAGTTTGTCCGGTTGATATTTTAGAAACTGGATGATCATTGCTTGAGACAAGCTAGGGTTGGAATTTTGTTTATCATGACATTTATGCTTACTATAGATTTTTACTTTTTTGAAAGAAAAAAGGGATATACCGTTGCACTAAGTGCAGACTGCAATTTTTGACTTGCAAAGAAAAAATGGATCACAAGACTCAGCATCACCGAACATTTAGGAAACCCAAACAATTAGAAGGATTGCCTCCTGGAACAAAGGTAAGTGTTAATACAGGAAAATCAGTGGTGGCAAAGGTAAAAAAAATAAAAGGGGGTGAAGCAGGAAGAAGTGCTCTTCTCTCTTCTTTTCCAAAGCAAAGATTTGTTTTGTTTTGTTTTGTTTTGCCACCTCAATAGCTAAAACTCTAAAAAATACTCCCAATTGCAAGAATTACCAAGCACAGTTTATGGTGATCTGTGGTGCTGGTCTCTGTCCCAGTCTTCCATACACGGTATATGCCAGTACTTCAATCAGTGCTGCTGCTTTCTTGGGCTGTTGGTTAATTTGTCCCCTCCCATTTATCCTTTCTTGTGCTAGGAGAAAAGAAGCTAGTCTGGATGTTGGTCTGAGGAGTCTGCATCATTTCTTCTGAAAGAGTTTCAACCTGTGGAAGGTGGTGACAAAAAATCATAGTGTGCAAGATCTACTTCTCCACAGACAATGTGTACTTAAGACGAAGTTCACCAGGTCTTTTAGCTCCATTTGAAGAGGGGGTGGGGAAAAAACCCACAATGTTCTGCTAAGTGTTTTATGAAGTAGACTTGGGTCCCCTCAGAACACTTGCAGAATCGTAGAATCATGAAGGTTGGAACAGACCTCTAAGATCATCAAGTCCAACCATCAACCCAACACCACTATGCCTGCTAAACCATGTCCTGAAGTGCCACATCTACATGTTTTTTTGAACACCTCCAGGGATGGCAATTCCAGCACTTCCCTGGGCAGCCTGTTCCAAAGCCTGAAGTCTTTCCTAATATCTAATCTAAACCTCCCCTGATGCAGCTTGAGGCCATCTCCTCTTGTCCTATTGCTAGTTAGTTGGGAGAAGAGACCAACACCCACCTCACTACAACCTCCTTTCAGGTAGTTGTAGAGAGCAATAAGGTCTCCCTCAGCCTCCTCTTCTCCAGACTAAACAGCCCCAGCTTCCTCAGCCGCTCCTCATAAGACTTGTTCTCTAGACCCCTCACCAGCCTTGTTGCCCTTCTCTGGACACGCTCCAGCAACTCAATGTCCTTCTTGTAGTGAGGGGCCCAAACCTCAACACAGTACTCAAGGTGAGGCCTCACCAGTGCTGAGTACAGGGGCACGATCACCTCCCTACTCCTGCTGGCCACACTATTCCTGACACAAGCCAGGATGCCGTTGGCCTGCTTGGCCACCTGGGCACACTGCTGGTTCATGTTCAGCTGGCTGTCGACCAGCACCCCCAGGTCCTTTTCCGCTGGGCAGCTCTCCAGTCACTCTTCCCCAAACCTGTAGGACTGCATGGAATTGTTGTGACTGAAGTGCAGGACCTGGCATTTGGCCTTTTTGAACCTCATCCAGTTGGCCTCAGTCCATCAATCCAGTCAGTCCAGATCCCTCTGCAGAGCCTTCCTACCCTCGAGCAGATCGACACTCCTGCCCAACTTGGTGTCACCTGCAGACTTACTGAGGGAGCACTCAGTCCCCTCATCCAGATCATTGACAAAGATATTAAAGAAGACCGAACCCAAAACTGAGTCCCGGGGAATGCCACTTGTGACTGGCCGCCAACTGGATTTCACTCCATTCACTACCACTCTCTGGGCTTGGCCATTCAGCCAGTTCTTTATCGAGTGAAGAGTACACCCATCCAGACTATGGGCAGCTCGTTTCTCTGGGAGGATGCTGTGGGGAACAGTGTCAAACGCCTTACTAAAGTCCGGGTAGATGACATCCACAGCCTTACTTTCATCCACCAGACAGGTCACGTGGTCATAGAATGAGATCAGGTTGGTCAAGCAGGACCTGCCTTTCATGAATGCGTGCTGGCTGGGCCTGAACACCTGATTGTCCTTCACATGTCTGGCTAGCACTCAGGCTATCTTTAAATCATTCTTCCAGGAATGAACCACTTCCGGGAAGGAACCGCTTAGACTAGGATTTTCCCCGTAGATTTCAGGACTTCTTCCTACAGTTTTTTAATGATGTGTGAAGATATGTGTCCTTTCAGTTGAAAGGAAGAAGAAAATTAACATTTTCAGCTCTTCACAGTTCATTTGCTGTAGAATCAGGAAGGGAGAATGACTGAAGTGGATGTTGATTGTGTCACTTGGCAGAATGTAAAGCACTGATTCTCTATTCTGTGACAATACCTCAATTTTCTAAAGATTTCAGGGTCTTCATGATCTAATAAAAGCTTAGATGATGTTAAAATTTTGTATTAGTAGACGTTGCCAGAATGTAGGTGATGAGACTGAAGAGCTTGGAACCAGTTTTAGAAGATAAGGTGCTTCTAAACTATGAGTATGGGCAAGAAGTATAATTAGGAGTCATGCTGCAAGTGAAAACTGGAGAACCAATTTTAAGGGCAAGACAAGGAAGTGAGAACACCAGATGAGAGGTTGGAAACTAGAATTAGTCCTTGGGGGTCTAGGATGAGGTGCAAAAAATAGGTGAAGGAGATAGATGAGCTAATGAGGCAACAAGACAGGACTTTTGTTAGATCCAGGCACTGATGGGATTGATATTCTTGTTAGTAGGGCTAATAGGTCTGACCCTTCTGTTTCTTTTCCACAGCTACATTTTTTTGTTGTAAGAGCGCAGGGTGTAGCCAGTTTCCAGGTCTGAAAAGAGAGTTGTTTTGTCATGGGTACTCTTTCCACCAAAACAAGAGCTTTTTAAGAATCCAGTAGACTGTTTAGGTTAGGTTTACTCTGGTCAACAATATTTCATATTTTTCAAAGCAGTCTTTACTGAAGGGGGTTTCTTATGCTATGATTTTTGTCCTAAAGTGGCTGAAACATTAAGACAAATAGAAATGGGAACTTAGAAAGTTTAAATCTAAATAGAAAATTTTTTAATTTCATACTTGTAGGTGACTATTCGAGCATCTGTTGGATCTCTTCAATCAGGATCAGCAGCTACATCTTCTGTTAGTACAAGCACTTCCACGTTTCAGTTATCACCTAAAGCTAAAAATACAACCACAAAAAATCATAACAAATCTAATACAAATAAGTCAAAAGCAAAATCAAAGCCGACTGCATCGAGGAAGCAAAATGCGTGGACCAACAGCAAAAAAAAAAAGGACGTTACAAATATAGCATTGCATCATCTAAGGTAAAATATTAGCATTAAAAGTATCTTTAAGTATACTTTGATGACAAATAACTGATCATTTAATTATCTTTCAAGAACTTCTAATACGGCAATACAGAATATTTGACACTTTGGTTTTTCAGGAAAAACAGGCACGTAAATTTTACACAGCCTGGTACTGTGATTGTGATTCTGAATCTTCATTCATGAATTTTTTTGGTGGTAGACTACCTTAGGATGTAAGAATGGATGTTCTGGAAACTTTTCTGTTCTATATTTAGTATTTTTTTCTGCACAGAGCCACAGACTCTTGAAGTACTGACTCATTAGGCAGACATATTTAAAAGTGACTTGTGGAGGGGAATATATCTGCCTGGGTGTTCTTTGAAAGTTTTATTGTGGAGGGAAAAGTATTTTCCTCTTAAGAGTTTTGTTTGAACACATTATTTAAAAGGTTAAGTCTCATCTGTCCTAGGAGATACCTTAATTTGGGGAGCTACCCCAAAAAGAAAATCAAGAAAGTAAAAGCAAGCTGTTGGGAGAATGCTGTACTTGTGTTTACAATTTGCTGGGTTTTGCTATCCTTATATTAATAATTTAGTAGGTGTTTTATGGACTAGAAGACAATTTCATTGGCTAACAGGTTAGCAGTTTTCTTTGTCAAAGATTGTAGACATCTCCGTTCCAATAAGGTGCTAACATTCACAGTGTGTAGCTAAAACATCCAAAAATGGCCAGCAAAATTGGGGAAGAGCGGGATTACATTCTTGCTTTGTAGATATTTCAAAGCTTGGTGTGAATATGAGGGGTGAAAAGGCTTTTTCTGTGCATCGTGGTGGATGAAGTGTTTCTTTGAAATCCTTCTCACATACACAGAGGCAACAGCAGCAGCAGAAAAAACAAAACTTTCTCCATGTGTGCTAACTTAACTTGTAATAAGTATTTAACTGATAAATTAAAGTTTCTAATTTTTTTCCCTAATGTAAGCAAGCTTGGTACTGACTTAAAGCAAAAAGTTTGAAATAGTTATCTTCAAGTATTGATATTAACAATTAACTTTTTCATATTAGTGTTAGGTGTCGTTTGGGAACTCACAAATGCATTGAGTGTTACTCGGAAATAAAAGATTTTGCAAGCCATTTTCCTGCTTACGTCCACTGTAGCTTATGCAGATACAACACTAGCTGTAGTAAAGCTTATGTGAATCACATGATGAGGTAAGAACTCTTCAAAATTTTTATGATTTCATAAATTTGTATAAGGTGTGTGAAATGTTTTTATTAGCTAAATTTCTAACTAGGTCATAGGACTGGCAGGGAAATGTGTAAGGTTGGATTTTTACTTTGTACTGAGGGCCCAAACCCCGTGTTCTTGTTTTGCCCTAAAAATCCACTGGTTCAGTCAGTGTTCTGTCTGTGCTTCAGAGTTTCTATGGGTTCTTCTGTAATCATTTTGGCCAGGCATAACAAATAATAATTAATTATCGTGCATTCTCTGGGTTTCAGATGAAGTACCTCCTCTGATTTTACAAGTGCTGAATGCATACAGCCACAGCTATTGCTAATGAAATATGTTTCCAGAGTTCATGTAAAGAATGTCTCAAATAGCGTAGTCCAGTGGATACTTTTTCTTACATCTGGTCATCTGTAAAAATATAAACTCATTTTGCTGGAGGTTTGTCACTGATTGTGAGAAAGTGTCGGGTACTACTGATGACAGCTGTAAAAAAGCCTGTTAAGAAAACAAATGCATTAGTTTTCAGAGCAATAGAATTATATTATGCAATAATTAGACACAGATCACATAGCAATGATGATAAAAAAAAAATTTTGAAAACCTACTTGTTAGTCCTGTGCCCTGAACAAGCCAGTGTATTGCGGGAAAGTACAGAATGCAGTTGTCTTTTTAAATACATGTAAGTATGAAATGCCTTGGCATTTTTTGAATGCTAGAGTCTTGAATTTATGACTCAAGTCTTTGAAAGTTATTGTATATATATCATATGTTGATGTGTTCATACTCATTTCAATGCTCTTGTAAGTCCTAGGCTGAAATAGTTTACGTGCTTTTATGCATATAGCATATTGGTTGCATGCTTAAAAACAACAATAAAATTCATGTGCTTAATTCTGATTGTACAAGAGGAACTAGGGCACTAATTCTCCCCCTGCTTTGACACCTTGCAGCAGCTATCATCACCTTTTTTGGTGAGCATAAGGAACAAGGGATGATAAGGAGGAAGGCTGTTAGGGGGAAGGATGTTTCTGCAGTAGCATCCCCTGTACTCAGCTGCTCGCTTTTTGTTTTGTATGGGAGTACAGTGTTGGCACGTACTTAACCTGCATATGAGATAAATTAAATTTTCAGTCTCTAAGGTATCTCATTGAAAGCTATCTCTTTAGGAAGCGTGAGTTCAGCAAAGCTTCACTTTTTTTGTAGAGCCCTGTATTGCTACAGCCCTGGTGCTTCAAGAGCTAAACTGCTGATGGAAACAATGTGACTGTGTTCTTGCAGACTGCTAATGAAGTTAAGCCTTGCCCTTTCCAAACTCGTTATTTACAGGAGAGCCAGTTTTTTAAACTAGAGTTGAGATTCATAAGCCTGTAAGCTTTCAGCAATTTAAAGTTTTGGAATAGCACAGGTCAATAATTGAGTCTTGTATTTTCATGCCTTGTCATAAGCAAGTCACAGTACCATGTGCAATGTAGGGGATGTGTGGAGTAATGTACTCAAGAAAACCAGTCGAAGTGGTAACATTGTCTTATATTTAGTTTTCACAGTGCTCGTCCAAGTAAAAGATTTTGGATCTATAAGAAGCATTCAGAAGAGCTACGGTAATTCAGCTTTTTTCAGTTACAGATGATTATGTTTTTACTTTCTGATAGTGAACTGATTAGTTAAATGAGATTAGAGCCTCTTGAATTTCTAACCTTCCACAATTAAGAAAAAGCAGGGAAATAAAAACATTAGCTTTTCCACTAGAAATGTACTGTTTAATGACACATATTTGTCCACATTTATTGAGTTCTTTCTTAACCCAGAGCAGTTTTTAAAAATATTTATATTTCTTTATTTTCCAGTTATTCATAATGTGCAAAATGGGGAGCAGGAAAGAAACCAAAAAAGCATCAACCAACCAAAACTGAGAAACTCAAACTTTACAGATAATTTTTTGTCTGAAGTGGTGTTCTTTGTGCTACATCCAGCATGGAGATGCCCTGGTCATTGACTGGGATTTCCAGGTGCTAGCTGCAGTACAAAAAGTACGAATATATTTTAGTGAGTAATCTAAAGTTGTGGGGAATTTTATTTATTTTTTTTATAGTCTGTCCTGTTGCTGTAAGTTAGGAAAACTGTTTTCATAACCATGTTGTATTTATACTCCCTTTTTACTTTCTCTTCTCTAGAGGTGTGACTGTAGTATGTCTTAACTGTGATTTCCTGACTGATGTTTCTGGCTTAGATAGGATGGCCACACATCTGAGTGAAAGCCACAGTCATACTTGTCAAGTTATTATAGAGAAAGGTGGGTACATAGTGTCTTTTTTATATAGTGTACATATATAAATACTTACATGTGGATGTGTCTGTTATTGCAGTCCTTCTTTCAGTTGCATTATTATTTCTATGTACTTGGATTTGAAAGTGAGTACTTCTGTATTTCTACATTTTAAAATATTTTTAATTAAATCCTTTATTTTTATTTTCAGTTTCTGTAGATATCCCAACTGCTGAACAAGTATCTGAGTAAGTTTTGTTTTACTGCTCAATGTTTATTTCTATTAATTTAGTGGCAGATGGCCAAAATTTGCACTTTGAACTTGGGTTTCTTTTGAGTTTTCATAGAATTTGAAATGTATGGATGAATATAGACCCTTACTTTACTAGTGCTTTTTGCTCTTACCATATCCACAATTACAGGAATGGAGAAACAAATTAGTTACCTGCTGCAGCCAAAATCAAAACCAGGTTTGTGTTTGGTTTGGCCAAAGAGACTTAAATAATTCTTGCGATACTAGAACTTCTCAACCTTGACTTCTGAGTCTAAACATAGTGAGACTGTCACTTCAACTTGCTTTTAATACAAGCTTTATTACATGAGTGGTTTATGTTCTTTATGTAATATTAACGTGAATTTTTAAAAAGACGCCTTTATTGAAATAGGACAAATTCAGTCTTAATCTTTTTATAAATATATACCAAATTATTTTCAAAATTATTGTTTATGTGACAAAGGTATACTGTTTTGTATTAACTTTTTAATGCTGACTTTCAAAGAAAAATTAATATGAGGATTTTGGCTTTCAGGCTTTTTTAAGGATTTGAAAAAGAACCTGCAGTATTGCGGAGATTGTGTTGCAGGGTTTGCGTGTTTGTTTTTTTTTTATCTTAGAAGAGTCAGATGTGCCAAGCCATCCCCAGTTATCTTGGAACAGTACGTGAGGCTTTAAATGTAGCTTGTGAGCCTACTTCTGCCTTAATTGAAGGTTCAGAGGTGTGTCAGTTGAATCAAATGTTTGAGTTTTCTTAACCGTTTCAGAAGACAGGAGCAAAAATGTCAATTAGACTGCTAAAAAAGATATCTTAAAAGACAGAAGAAAATAGTTTAACCCTAATTTAACAACAACGTGTCATTAAGTCTATCTAGCCTATGGCAGAATTCTGAGAGGGATTACATATTCTCGTGCAGGATGAGAACTCTTTCAACAGAGCGAGAAGTTCTTAGGTCTCTAAGCATAAATCAGCCTTCACTAAGTGTTGGAAATATCCTCAATAGGTTATTTCTTAACTATGAAGTACTCTCTCTCTTAGTTTCCATAAAGTGGTCAGTAAGAGGGGATACTGGAATAATCTGTCTTCTGATCCAAACATGGAAATACTTGGCTTTGGCGATGAGTAATAGTAGAGCAAAATATGTACTATAAGCTTCAAACATCCACCAGTAACTGTTTAGCATGTGATGCAGTTGAATAAAACAGGTGATCTGATGGGATGACTAATAGACATTATTAAAAAGAATTGAAGATATTTTGGCAGGAATGAACAGAGGAAGGAAGTTAATTTGGGAAGGCATTCCAAAAAGCCATTTGAAAAAAGAAATTTCTGGCTTTGCAGCACAGAATATTGAAATTGGACAAAACACTGGAAAGAGTCATCTAGGAGGGTGAGCTGTATTCCCTTCATTAATCCAGGGTGGTTTGTGTCCTTTAGCAGTTTAGATTTCCATGAAATTCAAACAATGGGAAAAATAAAATGTTGAGCTGTGATATGATCTTAGCTTTTCTACTTAGAGCTGGCAGTAGGTGTTGGGAATTAATATTTGCTGAACTATAAGTAAGGAAAGGTTATAGAATCATAGAATAGTTTGGGTTGGAAGAGACCTTTGGAGGTCATCTAGTCCAACCCCCTTGCAGTGAGCAGGGACATCTTCAACTTGATCAGGTTGCTCAGAGCCCCGTCCAACCTGACCATTACTGTTTCCATGGATGGAGCATCTACTACCTCTCTGGGCAACCTGTGCCAGTGTTTCACCACCCCCATGGTAAAAAAATTCTTCCTTATATCCAGTCTAAATCTATCCTCTTTTAGTTTAAAGCCATTACTCCTTGTCCTGTCACAACAGGCCCTTATAGTCCTGCTTTAGGTACTGAAAGGCCACAATAAGGTCTCCCCGCAGCCTTCTCTTCTCCAGGCTTAAGAGCCCTAAGTCTCTCAGCCTTTCCTCACAGGAGAGGTGCTCCAGCCCTCTGATCATTTTTGTGGCGCTCCTCTGGCTCCAGTCCAGTAGGTCCATGTCCTTCTTGTGCTGGGGACTCCAGAGCTGGACGCAGGACTCCAGGTGGGGTCTCACCAGAGCAGAGCAGAGGGGCAGACTCACCTCCCTCGACCTGCTGGCCATACTGCTTTTGATGCAGCCCAGGATACAGTTGGCCTTCTGGGCTGCGAGCGCACATTGCTGGGTCATGTCCAGCTTTTTATCCACCAGTACCCCCAAGTCCTTCTCGGCAGGGCTGCTCTCAATCCCTTCATCCCCCAGCCTGTATTGATACCAGGGGTTGCCCCAACCCAGATGCCTGACCTTGCACTTGGCCTTGTTGAACCTCATGAGGTTCATACATACACTTCTTGAGCTTGTCCAGGTCCCTCTGGATGGCATCCTGTCCCTCAGGCCTGTCAACCGTACCGCTCAGCTAGGTTATAATGTGTTGAATGGTGGGGAAAGAGGTACAACTGTGGCTGGCCTTTGTCAGTACTACACAAGGATCTTACTGTCTTGAATATATGTTAGAGAGATGTCGCATGAAAATATTTAAGAATGTTGGGTATGCAAATCATGTATTACTCAGAAACAGTTGGGTGAACACTGAAAAGATTTGAAGTAGTCAATAGTATGTGCAGGTTTGTTTCTGCAAGCTGTTGTATTAGGACAGGTGCAGATAGCCATTATTTTTCAGAGCTCTGATGGCTGGCATAAGATTAGTTACTGGTACTACATGAGGTGATATGGTCTGTGATGGTGCTTTTTGAAACTGTCATGCTCATAGACTTCATTAATTTCAGTAAATCTTGTCCTGTTCCATGTACTAATTCTCTGGTACTTTGGACAAGAATATATCATTGCTACACATAAGAGCATGAGTATACCTGTGTGGCAGATTTCTTTATTTCATTATTCGCAGTACAGAGTACACACAAAAATGTTCATCTTTTTGCGGGATGGTTCTTGATGGCACTCTGTGGTTTGCTTTGGAAGAAGAGTAACTTGCAGACAATATTCATAACTTTAGCTGTGTGGTTTCTCAGTGATCTATGAGTGTTTCTTCCCATTCTTTGACCTATAATTCAGTGGGGTATGACTTGTTTATGGGGCTCTTCAGAATCACTTCATCATTGCAAACAATGACTCACAGTTATGATCTTGAACGCTTTTGGATCTTCTCTTGCATCTCACAGATGGTATCTCTTATTAGATGTCAGACTGTCTGTATGTGTTGTAAAACTCATCTTTATTGCTAATGACCAGACGTGTTCTACGAGCTCTGTGTAAAGTTGATGCAATTGTCGTTGAACCAGTATCCTGCCATTAGTTAGTAATATAGATAACCTAGCTGGAGATTTTCCAGCAGGAATTGCTTTTTAAGTTGTTACTCTGCATAAAGTTGCCTTGTTTGTTTAGTGATCCACACTGTGCTGAGGGAATAAGGCTTAATAACTATGCCAGTACTCTTCTAATGCTCAACTCTCTGCTTTGCGCAACAATTAACGTATTTTTAAATGAACTGACAGCAGACATTTTTGTTGCAGGGAAGTTGAAAGTGAGCAGGTATCCTATACTGCCTTGGCTCACTGACACATCATTGTGGACCAGAAAATTGAACCCAGTCCATCTTGGGATTATTTTGGTATGTAAGTGAACAAGGATCTGACCAGACCTTTCCTTTTTCTTCATACGTTGAAGCTGTGGTATTCTCTTCTTGCATCTTTTAGGCAACATGTCTGGTCTTTTCTCACAATATTGTGGTCTGGCAAAGGCACTTCTGTGATAACATTCTCTGCTTTGCAGCGCTGACTTGCAGCTTTTTGGGGGCTTTACTCCTTTGAAGAGAGGCTTACCGGGAGTTTCACTTATGTGATGCAGTGTTTCTTTTCTGCTCAAGTCTATCGATATCATCCCAAGCTAGAGTAGTGTAGAAGTGATGGCATATATGTGTCAACATCAAAGCCCATTTTGTTCTGAACTTGATCCTAGCTTCTGAAACTAAAGGGATTTGTCATTCTCTTTAGGTGTTCATTAAAACATACAAGTGCTGATCTATTTAATATTCAAGGAAGTTGCATTTTTGTCTGCCAGTGACTTTACAGTATATAATGACAAAATATGCTTTGAATTACTTATGTCGCTTGTAACTGCATAAACTGAATCTTGGCTGAAGGAATTTATTAGCTGCGTTGCTCTGGTAGCTAAGCTTCTTTTTGCTCCTAAATACTGTTGGAAGAAAGCATGTGGTGGAAGCAGATACATTTATAGAGTCTTGGTTCTGAGGGTGGAGCAGCCACAGTTCATTCACACCTTGTTCTTTTGGTATCGTCTCTCATCTTCAGGGATGCTCTGCTCAAGCTGCTGAGGCATCTGCTGCTTTTGATTTCACTGCTTCTGACTTCATCTTTAGTTCTAGATTATCTATGGCAAGTTTATCCATCAACAGGTTGTCTGGATATATGATAAACTTTCCTTTTGTCATGATGAACATCTAGTGTTCCTTCAAACTCAACCTTCTGCTTACAGCAGATGTGTGTCTTGGTTGAATCTTTAATTTACTAGCTTTCAAGCAACCTAATCTTACTCTGAGATCAGTCACTGTTATAACCTCCTAGTTATAAGAGATTATTTCGGATGAATGCAACCTGTTCTTGATTTGCAACACTTTCTTTTTCTGCATAATCAAATTCTCTGAGATTAATCGATTTTTTTTTTTTCCGTTATTTTTGTCCTCTTCACTTCTAGTATTCAAACAATAACAGTTTTGGTGATACTGAGCTCCTGCAACCACTGTGGTATTGCTAATAATAGCAAAGATCCTGTCATCCATTGTCTCTTATGCGTATTTTGTGATTGAGCATCTGCACGCTTACTCAGTACTCTAAAGTCTCGTTCTTTTTGCGACTTTTTTTTTTTCTGACAGAAGCTATGTTCTATCTTGAATGCTGCTGTTCAAGCATCGGTTACCTACTACAGGTTTTTCTTGCAGGACTTCTGTTTTGACACAGCAGCATTCAGAAAAGCATAGTGGGTTTGTGTTTTCACTGGGAACACGCTGTTGTATTTCAGAAGAAGTTGAATCTGTGATGTTTCACTTTCATTCGGGTTTCCAGCAACAACAAAAAACATGATTGCAGATTTTCGTGGCTTTCAGAAATGTTCTCTAAGAATTTTCCAGAAATTACACTAGATAGACACTTCAGTTTGAATTTATGTGAATTATACCTCTTCTGAATGCTCATTTGGAATATTATCATTTGGTTCTCTTGCAGCATTGCTACAGAAATTTTTTGAGTTTCAGGCTCGCCGTTGAAACACTTATAAGCTACATTCAGATTTGCTGGCTTTGTGTAAATAGTTCACAGAGAAACAATTATCATCATGGCATCCTGTTTCCATTTGTGTGAGGATCTCGGAAAAGTTACTCATGAGGAAAACTTGTAACATAAAACCATTACTAAACTATGCAAGTAAACCTACCTGACTTGATATCAAATATTGCTGATGGTCCCAAAATCTACCAAGTTATGTGAATAATGCAACATGTTGGACCACGTCTGCAAGGACAGATCATGAATATGCATGGTGTAGCCAGTTTAGCTTATGGTCAAGGAACTGAGATTTCATTTGTGTGTTCCTTAACCTGTCTGTCTCTTGTTGTTTTTAGGACGTTGAGTATCACTGCCTTATAGGTTCTTAAAAGAGATGTAGTTGCAGGGCAGCCTTGCTCGATTAGCAAATTCTATATTACCTTTGTTTTGCAAGTGTTTCGGACAGGAAGGTAGATGTTTGTTTCTTACTGTGTTAAATGTTTGTAACTGTGCAGCTTTGTGTGTAATAACACTTCACTACTCAAGATAATGATAGCTATTATGTAGCTGCCTTCATTGCTAACCTGATTTTACAGGTGAGAAACTGGAGACAGTGTCAAGTAACCTGAATGTCACCATCTTTCCTTTTCCATTCAGTCATTAACAGTGTAAAACACCATAGCGTAGAAGCAGCTTTTTCTTCTCTCTAACCATGTATTACAGAATCACAGAATGGTAGGGGTTGGAAGGGACCTCTGTGGGCCATCTAGTCCAACTCCCCTGCTGAAGCAGGGTCACCTAGAGCAGGCTGCACAGGACCTTGTCCAGGCAGGTCTTGAATATCTCCAGAGAAGGAGAATCCACAACCTCCCTGGGCAGCCTGTTCCAGTGCTCCGTCACCCTCAGAGTGAAGAAGGTCTTCTTCATGTTCAGGTTGAACTTCCTGTGCTTCAGTTTGTGCCCATTGCCCCTTGTCCTGTCACTGGGCACCACTGAAAAGAGCTTGGCCCCATCCTCCTGACACCCACCTTTCAGATGTTTATAAGCATTTATTAGGTCCCCTCTCAGCCTTCTCTTCTTCAGGCTGAACAAGCCGAGCTCCCTCAGTCTTTCCTCATAGGACAGATGCTCCATTCACGTGTACCTTCCCAGTAAATGCTCATACAATCAGAAATTTGGGGGAGAATTGTTCCTTATGAATCATCGGCTCTACTTAGAGTTACATTTTTCAAAATGGAGAATTTCTGCTAAAAGCTGGAGTTTAAAAAAACAAAACAACAACAAAAAAAAAACAACAAACAGGCAAAACAAAACCACCACCACAATCCAAAGACCTTTCCATTCTTTTGTTTGTAAAATAGATTTATATTCATAATGCTGAGTATGGTTCAGTGGAGTGCCTGGAAGGCACCTTGAACCACTTGTTAACATGAAGTTGTTTTCTAGAAATTTTGGAATCTACAGTAGTCCTAGAACAGGTTACTTTTGGTTAGGGGTGGACAAAAAAGGGATGTTTGGCAGAAGATTCCAGCTGAGTTTCAGTACTGCTTACCCAGAGTAAGGGTAACTCTTTGGTTGTAAGAAAACATGACAGTTTGCTGGGAAGACAGTTGCTCATGATTTGAGCTCTCTGTGTGTGTGCAAATATACATAATTTTATTATGTAGTAGCAGGAAAAGAGTGAGATTGTGTGAATTTCAGAAATGAGAATATGCCCATCCATGCTTTGACTGTGCATTTTAGTCTAAGGCTGTACTTCCTGAAGATGGTCACAGTCTTTGTTTTATTTTCATCATGTTCTTTCCAGAAGCACTTGAGCTCCACAGGTGTAAGAAAGTACATTGCCTTTGTTGCTGTTTGAGAACTATGGTATTCAAGATTTCTTATGTCATGAAAGTGTTGGGAACATCACAAGATGCTGGTCTTCTAGTATCCACTTATGAAGCTTCTGCTAATTGCAAATTAGAATGAACTGCTTCCTAAAACTTATTTCGCAACAGAATTAAGGCTGAGAATGTATATCAGAAATCCAGAGTAAATCGTATTAACAAAGCTGTGGTTATCGCAAAATGTTATAAACCCTGTTCGCTTCCAAAACAGTATAAACTAGCCAGGTTGAATCTGATTTATAAGCTATAAAACATTACCATGGATATCTATCAGAATCTGAGGGTGTAAAATAATGTTAATAATGTATTTAAAAAATCTACAGATATTGGACCAATTCATACCCGTTTATTTTGGTAGCAAAACTTACCTTTATTCAGACAAGAACAACAGTATGTTTTTGTCCTTGGATGTACAATATCTGATTTCTTTGTGTCTAAATTGTTCTGTTCTTTCAGGAGTCACTGTTTTTAGACAAATTACTATTTCCAATATATGTAAGTTCTTGTGTAGAAATAGTTAAAGCAGTGAAGCGAAGCTAAATATTTGGTATTGCGTCATCTTTTACTGGTGTTGCTGCTCATTATTAAATACTTCAGAGTATTTCAAGTCCCTGACCCAAAAAATGTGGTTTGATTCACCCTGATCATTTTTCTTACTGTTAATTCGATGAGCATTGTTACAGTACTATCATAGCGATGTGATTTTAAAACAATCCTTTTTTGTAGTTACTTTTGCCATCTTTTATTGCAAATTAAGATGTAGTAATTAAAATAGTTATAAATGGTTAAGTTGTTGGTTACCTGCTAGAATATTAGTGTTAGAAGATGTTTATGTTGTGCTGAAAGCATGTGCTAAAGTTCTTTGGAAGGTCTGGGTTTAGCACTGCTTTAAATTAAATGAATTAAATTAGGAAAACACATATGGTAGATGTCAATCTAATATCAGTTACATTTTTCATAAAATTTAAGCTGATAAAGCTGTTTCTTCTGTCAAGTATTGTGCCTTGTAGACAGCCATTAAGACTTGCTGAGGTCATGAATCATTTAATTTATGATTAATAACATTATTTAAATATAGCAGAGGCAGCACCATACTTCAGCAGATTAAATTTACCTTTAATGCAGCATCAACAAAGAAGATACAGGCATAAGCAATTTTGAGGATTTTGTTCAGTTGTTCTTTTTTTTTAATAGGAAACCTTTGAAAGGTTAGACCTTATATTAGAACTGATGACCTAACAAGGTTTTCTAGGAGACACACTTCTTGCTATCTCTGTGATAGCATTTTCTTATATAAACATAGAAAATCAATTTTAGTGATGTGGTGATAAGCTGTTTAATTAATGTGGTTTTAAAAGTCAATAAATTTAAATAATTTATAGTCCATCTAATGTATAGAGTGTGCCTGCGAAGGTATTTTGAGTGAAGTACCTCCTCCAGATAGTAGTTGGAGGTTAGCTGCAATGTTTTACAGTTGCCTTAAGTAAACTACAGCTATGTTCTGGGTATTTGGGTTATGGTAGACAATTAAAAGAAAACTGAGCTTGTTTTGCAGAATCTTTTCTTTTGGTCGTAATGTAGCTTTATGCACTTTTATTTAAAAGTGCCTTTCAGCAAATTTATCATTTCAGATCTTAAATACTTGAATCATGGTTTAAAAGGCCTTTATGGTGAAGAGATTATTCCTCATGTAGGATTGGAGTAAGTGCTAGAATAAAAGTATCGCTAACCATCTTGACTGCTGCTTCCTGGTTTTCATGAGGTGAGATAGCTGGAACAGGTTACATGAAACAAGTTTATCTTACAATTTTGGTATACTGCATAAAACATTTAAAAATTCTGAAATGCTCTTCTGGAACTCTGACGTACGTTTAAGCTCAAAATAAGTATCAACTTAAAAATAGATTTCAGATTACCAAGTTGCTTACTTACAGTAAGTATCTTCATCCTTCTTTCTATTTTAACCGTACAGTATTTTAAAACATTGAATGTTAATTCATTATCCACTAGCTTAAAGACTGAAATCTCCGTTAGAGAGACAAGCTAAGTTGGAGGCAATGTCTTTTCTCCACACAGTGTAAGAATATCTCTGAACTTCATAACTAGCATGAAGATCCAAGACAATTCTTTTTTAACTATACATATACATACTGGGTCATGGTGTTCAGAAGATACGCGTACTGCAAAAATCTAGCTTTCTGTGTTTTACTACAAAAAGATACGGCAGTGTTGGAGGGACTCCTTTAGTATGTGTGTCACACCCAAAGATTTCCAGTTTGCAGTCAGTCCATTCTGGTCGATTTGTATGGCAGGTTCCAATAAAGGAATGGTTTAGTTGTCTTATGTATCTTCATCTTCAGGGAACTCAGAAACTGACCTGAGATCTGGGTAAATACTGCCTCTGAACTGCAACTCTTTGAGGGGTTTTTTTGTATGTACTTCTTTAAAGAGGAAATCTTTGGAAATGCCTCTTCAGACCTGATTTTTTTTTTTTTTCTAGACATTTCCCATGCTGCCTATCAGGAAGCTAAATGATCTCACAGTATGTCGTCTTAACTTATTTCAAAAATACTATCTTTGGATTCTGATTTTTACAAAATTGTCTTCTGTAAGAAGTTGTCTTTCTGTTGCCCTTCAAAAAGGGCCATCTGTTACAGAAATTCCAGCTGGTAATAGAATGGGAGAAGTCCTTACAACTAGTAAAGATTTTTCTTGTAACATTGCTTGCCTACTTCCCAAAATGCAGAGGGGTTGGTGAGGTTTTCTTAACAGAAGCAGTGATTTTGCAGAAATGTGAGAATGCTGTTCATCTTCATTCAGCAGCATTAAGCAAGATTCTTAAACATACACACTGATGCCTTTTCTTTCCATAAACTCCCATTACCACTTCAGGTGCATTGCTCTTAGGTTTTTCATCCCATACTGTGTTTCAGCATAATAGAAGATCGGGAATTTGTATTTTACTCCACAAAATTGTGTTCCAAAATACTGGCTTTCATTTAAAAATAAAACAAAAAATGCAACATCCCCCCAACCCAAACAAAACAAAAAAACTCCAACCCACACACCCTAGCCTGAGGGTGAGGCGCCCACCTGAAAAAGATGGAGAATACAGGCAGAATAGACTAGTCTGGTGTTGGCTTACAGGACGTCTGAACCAAGACCTTTCAGAACAATGTGCTGCGGTTCGATGTGGTCTGGGCCATGTGGAACCTCTGGTGTTTTTTTTCCAAGGGAATGCCTGTTGTTTTGCTACAGCCAGATGCTTGACATCTTGGCTTTGTTGAAATACGCAGTAGGAGGTCAAAGGACAGACAAGGTGCTGAAGAACTGAGAATATAAACTGATGAATCAGGTTGTTTAAAAACATAGCGTTTGAAATTCAGAGTGGTAGGTCAATAAATCTTCCTTTCCTGGTAGTTCCCAGTGGGGAATATGGTTGGCCAGGGCAGAGGAGGGTGGTGGATAGGGAAGGAAGCTCTGTGGTAGGGAGTGCAGTTATTTTGAGTAGAAAAGTGTTTCTTAGCATGGGTCATACATATATGGATTTTGTATGACAACTATAACAAAGTATAATAGAAGTATAGCAAAGGGTATTTTAGAAGATAGAGTAAGCTTAACTTTACCATACAATTTTTAAATATTTGCTGCATAATTTGGCCACATTGAAACAAAATATACCACCTCTGGGGGGGGGGGGGGAAATACTATGCTAAAAGTATGTAACATTATTTACACAGTTTAAAATATTTAAGAGGTGGTGATACAAACAATCATTTTAAATGTTCGTTGTAATGTACAGTGACCTTTTCTTTTTTAAAACGGAAACTAACTTATAGTTGTATTCAGACAGGAAAAAAAAAGTTTGATTTCTTAATTTTGTGACTTAGGCACTTAGAATTTCCAAAATGAGAGTAAGATTATATGGGTAAGATGTCCTGTAGTGTAGAGATGCTTTTAAAAGACCAATTTGGCTGTTTCCAAATGGCAAAAATTTCCGAATGTCACTTGCTTTTATTCTATTCTAAAATGGGGGGGGGAGAGGAAATTGCCTTTGTGCATGTTGTTTAGAGTTGAAAAGTTATTTCATTGGGTAAGTTTTAATAGAGACTTAACAAAATGCTTGTCACAGAAGAAACTTGTAAGAGTCTTCCTTATGCGTAATGTAATAGCATCTGTAGGGGTAAAACACTGTGATCCGTAAAAACTGCACTAACCTCAGCTTCCTCTTTCTTGCTTTTCCCTTGCTTTTTCTTTTTCCCTAGCAAAACACAGGTTTAGTTCAGATTTTTTCCCCCCTCTTCCCCGAATAAAAAGCTGTCCACATTTAGTTTGCATCCCACTCAGTAAGGCATAATTGAAATTACATACATGAAAAAGGCTACAAGAGTTGCTTTAAAATTTTGCTTTGTTTCTGTGTGTTTGATTTTTGGTTTTTTTGTGGGGGTTTTTTGTTTCTTTGTTTAACTTGTAAGACTATTTGCAAGCATCTGTACTGAGATCCATGCTCAATCTCTGCTACATAGCAGGTTTGTGGAATGTCAGTGTGAAAATATTTTTACAACTTTATATTGTAATCAGTTGCTCATGAATGTAAAATAGAAGAAATATCATTAAATGTTACAGAAAATTTGGAGACCTAATTTATCTGAAGGAAAAACAGAAACACCAGCTTTTGAAAGGTAAATACAATCATCAGGTACATATTATTTTATGCACTTGATTTCAATACATGCTGTGTTATTTCCCCAGTAATTGGGAAGAAGTATTTAATTAGTATTTTCATTATGTATATTTTCTGTCATAGAAAATTCTGAACAGCGGTCATAATGTACTTAACAAGACATTGTAGAATTTAGGTTCCAAGTGTCAAAATATGTTTGTAGTAATGCTTAAGCTGCCAATTAGTCAAGATTCATAAGACATTAAATAAATTGTACAGATTGCTTAAAGAAGCATTTTTTTTTTTAGAATATTACATGAGTTAACAGTATTATTGGGGAAATTGGGAAATAATTTTAAAATACAGTATAAATACAGTATAAAATGTTAATACTTGGATATTCATTTAGGTTTTTAAAAACATGCCATTTGTGGAAAGCATACTCAATCAAATTCTTAGCAGAGCAAATGTGTGAAATTGTTGGGTAACAGTTATAGCTCTACACTCTAAACATATGCAGAACTGTGGAATTTGTGAGTCTGGGGAAATAATTCAGATCTTTTACGTTACTTTTGATATATATTGTGGCCAGACTTACACTTCATATAATTGATCTAAATTATTACTCCAGATCCACAGTGTGAAATGTCTTCCTTCAGTTACTGATCTTTCACAACTGTTGTTGCTAATATAATCTTTAAAAGCTTAGTCAAAATGTAATTGTAGTTATTTGTTATATATGCGTTTACAGTGCCTTTAAAAAAGGCAGACTGCTTTGAGAGTCTCTCTGTAGGTTACTTCTATTCTTAAAAAAGGTTTTGCTTTATCTCTATTCTGGTCATGTGCAGTGTGGGCTAAATGATTTGAAATTTTACTTTCTCTTAAAATTCTTGCTTAAGAGTTGAGACTAAATGGTTCAGGTATCAGAAGCTAAGTCTGACTTTAAGCTACAGATTAGTAAACAGTCACTGTAATTCTATTTGAATATGATGTACTACTTTCTCCTGTCCTTCAGTTTAAGTAGACAAAAATAATTGTAATATATGAATCTGTTTTCTGTTAAAAGTTCATTTGATACTACTTTATGGGCTTTAAGACAGACATCTGGAGTATTGTAGCTCTAGCACCAGAGATTTTCAGTCCTCAAACGCTGTTCTCTGTTATTAAGCCATGGCAGTTATGTTGATATTAGCAAGTGCTTAGTGCTGCAGGAGCAGATCAGTAGATGAAAGCAGTTGATTCTGAGAATTCTGCATCTTCACTGTGCTGTGGTTCAGGTGTGTTATTTTAGACCAGACTTGCGTTCCCTGGACAGAATGCCCATACTGTGCACATATTCAGAGCTGTGTGGAACGTGCTTGGACTCTTGAGGACCCAACTGCATTAGAAGTTGAAGTACTTGCGGATCAGAGCCTCCGATTCATTTTCCTCAGAAAGAAAGCTAGTTTGCATGCCCTAGGCCTGCTCTGTAAACCAAACCAACCTAAACAGCTTGTGGGAACAGTCAAGGAATGTGCCTCAACCATGGTGGTGTTTCACACCAAACTTTTAATGTAAATGCAGATGTAATACAGGTTTTCCACATATTGAAGATGTGTTTGCACATACTTTGCAACTACTCTGTATGCAGATGCATAAATGTCAACTCTACATGAAGTTAAGTGAATATATATGGCAAAGAGCAGCAAAAAAAAATTGAGGCAATAGGATTTTAAAAGAACAAATATTCAGAGCCTAGCTTCCCTCAGCCTCACTTGGCACCCAAATCTTGCATTTGCTATACAATGAGAAAAAGAAAAAAAAAAAAACCCTCTTTGTAGGCTTCTGTAGATCTAAATGAACTTACTGCTGTGCTTAGTGATCTAAAAGATCACAGTTCTTTGTGGATAATTGTTTTTGTGATGGTGATTGTTGTGCAAAATCTTGCTCAATTTTATTTTTATACTCTGTTTTATTGGTTTAAATGACTGGCAGGAAGGTATGCTGATGAGAGACAGCATATTTCTGCATGAGAACTGAATATATATAGATTTTTCTTTTCTTCCCCACTTCCTCTCCCTCCTTTGCTGTGCTTTGCCAAAACTGAGTGAGAATGAGAGGCTGGGTTTGGATAAAGCTGGGGTTTGGGGTACTAGAAGATGAGCAAGATTGTGGTGGATTCCTTTTATATGTTAAGGGCAGATTTGTCCTTTGAAGAGTTCTCGGTGTGAATCTTGTGTGTTTGTGTGTACATATACGTAATCTATCTGGGGTTTCCAGTGTGGAAACACTGCTCTGCGTGTGTTAATGAGGCATTAGTCATCCCTTAATTTAAACCATATTTTTTTGTGTGTACGTGTGTTCAAAACTTTGCACATGAAGCATATTACTATGCTTGTTAACCCTGCAGCCACACCTCACCAAATGTCATATACATGGACACATATAGGACATATACAGTATGTACACTGTTTCATAAAGAGTTGACTGGATTTTCATATGAAAACAATTCTAAATATTTACTAGCATTTATACAGCTCTGTATAGCTTAAGTGTTTCTCTGGAATAGATGAGATAATTAGGAACAGTTGTGGCAAGACCAGTTGTGTCAGCCACAGCTAACAGAAGGTTCCAAGTGTTGGCTTTCATGGTGGAACTTAATCTTGACTTTTCCCTCAAATATTAGCCTTTGTCCCCTTTTTTCTGGAAGTTTGAAAGAGAGAAGAACAACTTGAATAGAAACTTCATTTGTATATTTGACAATGTCATTTACTGGTTTAGTCTAACAAATGAAAAAAACCTTTCTGTTTGACACAAGTAGCAAATATAGGTGGTGATTTGGTAAAGAGGTTGGCTTATCTCCTGAGTTAATTTCTTATTATGAAAGAAAAATCAGTGTGACGGGATGAGAAGATTTTTATGACTAACTCAGTGATCAGTAGGATTTCACTGCTGAAGGATACCTCAGCAGTCTCTTCCTCCTACTCAAAATATTCCTCTGACTTAAAGTCGAAGAAGGAAATGGAATATTGTTGGATTAGTTTATTTAAGTGAAAGTAAAACTTGAAAAAGGATTTCTGTAGGTTTGTAGTATGTAGCACCTCTTCCAGAATAACCATTTTCTGTAGATCTCAATATCATTTAGCATATAGGCAAAGCACATGAATTGTTTTAAATTTCTGGATCAGTAGAACAACATGTCTAGACTTTTAGCTTGAAAATACATCATAAAAACATAGTATCAGGAAATCAGTTATTCCTTTTAAGAGTCCTGAAAATGTCTGTTAAGGTAATGTTAAAAGTGGTTTTAGCCAAAAATTATTTCAAACCATTTTTAAAACTGAAGACATGAAGTACAAATGCGTTTTGATTAATGAGATATTTGGTGATGATATGTCTCTTGCATTTCTGTCTGCATGTCACTGCTCAGAGACTATTTTCAATTTAAGTTTTAATTTTTAAAAGCTAATATGGGAGACTTAATTGGTCCTAAGTTCACTGCTACATAGAATTTATATCTGAAAACAGACCAACTGTTGTTCTTCCATCTTCCTCCCCCTGCTTTATTTTGTCAGTCTCCATCATCATTTTGGGTAACCTGAGATACTTCTCATTCTGAAAATTTTTGAACTGTTTAGAAATGATAGTAAACTCTTACCAAATTTAAATCTTTACAGCAAAAATTGAGCTTCATCATTGAAAGGATGGGAGAATCTGGTATTCTTAGAACAAATGAAGATAAATATTAGAATCTAGTATTTAAGATTTTGACTGTTGGAATATGAACGTATGAGCAAATTGCATGTAGCAATATGAGCAGACTATTTTGTATTTTTGTGGGTACAGATGGGATCTGACATGTACAGTACAGTCTTGCTTTGGAGCATTCTGATCTATCTTTTTTTTTCCTCGTCACACTAAAGCACTGCATGCATGCGGCTTTACTGAAATAATATAAGGTTTAAACAATCAGTTTGTCTTCAAAGTTCATATGCTGTGTTTTATATTTTATTATACAGTAAGATTCTCTATTTTATGTTTCCTTTTTATAAACATACAGTTTTACTCTGAAAAGTGACTGAAAGCGCTGCTTCACAGATTCACTTTTCCAATGAATCCAATTGGTAGTTGCTGAACTAAATTTTAGATTTCCAGTTGTAAGCTTTTTTGCTTACTTTATTGCAGTCCATTTGACAGTATAAAGGTATGAACTGGCTTCTTGCACATCATCAACAAAAGTTTCCAAGTAGTTGTATCTGCATCTATGTCAAAGAGGCTGTGCAGGTAGAGGAATTGTATTTTGGAAAATTCCATGTGTCACAAAGGGGACAACTTAACCCTCCTTTCTGGAGATGAAATGCGAGGACTAAATAGTACTAATTGACTGCTAAATACAAAGCTGTGTTTGTAAATAGGTAAGAAAAATGTAGCTGTTAATTAAGTTCAGCCCATCTTACTGTGAAAATTTGTGAGAAATACCAAATAGAAAATCTACAATACCACTTTCTGAGTGTCACTTTGCAGAGTATAGCCATATGTTGCTTTATTTAATTTGTTATAAAAATAACTTCTTTTGTTTTTTTCAGCAAACAAGAGCATGACTCTTCAGACAAAACAAAAGAATGCAATAGAAATCAAACTAAAAATGTTGCATCAGTTGAAAAGAAAGAAGAAAACTCATCATTGTCAAATACAGAAAATGTTCCTAGTTTGGAACTTCCTGACAACAGCTCAAAGAATTCTTTGCATGAGAAAGCAGCATGTTGTGATTCAGATAACAAACAATTAGTAGATGGGAAACAAAAATGTATTCATGATGAAAGTGAGTTGAAAACTTGCCAAAGTTCAGATAATGTTATCTTGAATGAGCAGACTAAAGTACATAGCTTTGATGAAACTACACTTTCAGCAATGAACGCAAGGGACTTAAGACTGACATTGGGTGAAGATGTTAGTTTTGAGCAATTCTTGAGAAAAAGAGATGAACCTGAGTCCATTAGTTCAGACATTAGTGAACAAGGCAGTATTCATTTGGAGCCTTTGACTCCATCAGAGGTACTAGAACATGAAGCTACTGAAATTCTTCAAAAAGGTAATGTTGCACCTTCATCAAAGCAAGCTGGACAGCTCTTGGAACAAACAGATGAGACTTCTAAAGAAAGCAGTCCCAACAGAGTGGAAACAGCTATAAACAAGACAGACGAAAATGAAGCAAGCTGAAATTATTTTGATTTTATTGTTTGTTATAAACAATGGTAAGAACACCATAGACCATTCCTGATGAGTGTGCTCATTGATGCCAATTATTAAAAATTAAAAGGGGGGGGGCGACGGAGAGGGAGGAGAGAAAGAGACACTAAAGGGAAGTTTTGTGTATGAAGATAGCATGTATGTGTGTGTACAACTGAATAAACTAATTTACAAAAGGTAACACGTTCAAATACATCTTTCCATCTCTTGGATGTGATCTATCTTACTAGATTGACATTTGAAAGGAGGAATAAGTTCTAATTTCTATCGTTAACTAGCCAAAAATAAGGTGATTTGTTTGCCAAGAAAATATTTTAAACAGCAGAATTTAGTATTAATTCACTTCTAATGCTGAAATAGAGCACACTTGCAATGATGGTTATTGGTCTGCTGATAATTTGGGTAAACAGAACCCTTTGGACTTGGTGTCACATTCGTGTCTGTAAAAGCATGTAAACAGAATTATATGAATCTATGCACCTCTGTACAGGTGTAATCCTGCCAGGCTGTAAGCTTACCTTAATAAACTTTCAGTGAAAGTGGAATTATTACAATAAAAATAGATATTTGTGGGGTTTTCAGTGTGCAGGCTGTGCAGAAATGCCGAACATAACTGTATAAAGTAGAACATACTGCTGAAAGTACTGTAGCTGTTAGGCTTTTACCATTGTTTTGATTATTCTTAGCCGTAGGCCTGTAGGAGTGGTCCGTAAGTCACACAAAAGTATGGTCTCATGTAAAAACTGTTTTAAGCAAAAAGAAGGAAAACCCCGAACTGGAAGCACCAACTGGCATGCATTCTGCCGTTTTGCAGCTGCTACTGGCTAACTGTTACAAAAAGGACACAAGGGCATGTAAAGTAGAATGTACAGTTCAATTTCAGGACTTTTTATAGTCTAAATAGTGTACAGAAAGATGGCTGCTGGTTTTGGTTTGGGTTTTTGGGGTTTTTTTTGTCTTCTAGTTAGCAGCTAGATATAGGAATGCATATGATTAATGGTAGCTTGCTCTTACTTCATTGCTCCATTTGAAACATTCAGAATGTGCTTTTAACTACAGTTTTGTTTCTAATGAATGTTAAATGTTTTGAACAGCTGTTAAAGCACTGCTGTAAATTATTACTTTTTCAGTAAATATTTGGAACAAAATTTTGTCTTTGTGCATGATTTTATGCTCAGTTTGAAACTTTGGGCGTAGTCTTCCCACCCCCTTTTTTTTTTTTTAGAAGATTTAGTGACACTTCCCAGAAACTACTTCATCTAAAAGTTGTGAATTTTAAACTTAGTGGGGTTTTTTTATCTGTTGCTGTGTTTTTTGGTTGGTGGTTGTTTTTGTTGTTTTTTTTTTTTTAGAATTAAATGAGCAAGTGCCTATGCAGAAACATATTTTTGTAGCTGTGTATTGTGGTAAGATGTACTAACTTTTCCAGATTATATAAAGATATTTTTCTGGGCAGTTAGCATGCAACTGAAGTCTACTCTGCCCTCCTAGGTTAACTGGGCTCAGCTGCTACAAGTGAATCTAATCAGCAACAGTATCAAAATTTACAGACTGTCCAGCTTATTGCTGAAGCCTCTAAATAAACCACGTCAGTCTCAACATCTCAAACATTGCTTCAAACTCTGAAGAGTGTTATGACTTAAATTTTGAATTGCATCTTAATTTTCATCCATGCAGGTTTAGAAGACTTTTTAAAAGCAAAGTGGAACAGTTTGCATAGTCACAGCTCTTCAAGATCTGCCACTTTAAGAACTTTACATAACAAGACACACGAAAAAGTTGAAAGCAATAATAAGTTGCAGTATTATTTAGTTCTTTAAAGATTTTAGTGAAATCGTTAACTCAAGGTATGATTAACCAGTCTGTCTTTCATGCATGTACACGTGGAAGATTATAAAATACAGCATCACAATGAGGACAGTTTAAAGGACTTAATCAGCTGTGGAACTTGATGTGTGTGTTACTGAAGGAGTTCCTGAATGCGTCTATGTTTAAACCCAGAGAAATCTCTGTAGTATTTTTAATCTGATCGATGATCTTCCATGCAAATGATATATTTGGAATAATGCTCTGATATATGGTGTTGGAAAAGATGAAGTTCAACTGGAACCAGTTGTATGATCTTTGCTTGTAAATTCCTCATGTTTGTCTTTTGTTATGCAATTAAATTTTTAAACCATTTACCATTGTAATAATAACAATTTGGAAGAATTTGGCCACATACTGTTGAGAAAAGTTGGAGAATAAAACTCAGATCGGTAAATCTGCACATTTGGCAGACACATATATTCTCAGATACTTAACATATAAAGCATTGTTTGTTTCAAACCATGTAGAACGTGCATATGCAAAAGGTAATGTTAAGTATAAACCACCCAAATATCTAGTGGCCTTTTCAAAGGAAGAGGTGAGAGAGAACTAGATTGTTCTAGCAAGACCATAAGATAGTTTTAAATAGTTAAGTAAGGTGTATCATGAAAACAGTGGCATGGTGTTTTTCTGAAGGAGAAAAAGTAAAATTCATTACAATTTTTCCTACATCAAGTAATTCATTTGCTGACTGAACACTGTATGAGACTGCATAATTATGAAGATTAATCTCTATTGTGTTATTAGAGAGGCTTCCTAGAGACAAGTTAAACTGGTACTTTTGGCTGAAGTCACTCCAGAAAATCAAGTTACATTGAATACATTTTGAGTTATTTGAACATAAATGCACATAATTCACCACCTTGTCTGAGTCATTTAAAAGTGATTTTTTTTTTTCCCCCCCATCTAGCTGTCAGTGGTTCTTATTTTGTGCCATCTCCCTTTTTGTACTTAGGGAAGATATTTTGCCTCAACTTTTCATTCTTACCAAAAACCAGTAACTTAAAGTTAATTCTTGCTATCCATACTAGAATCACCATTTCCCCTTATCTCAAGAGATTTACCATATTTGCTTGAATAATCATTTCAGATTGTTTATATAATGTTTCTTTGTAAGGAAATCACATGCCATGTGTATGCTGTCTTCATTATTTGCACTTAATGGAAAACTGTTGTCATCATTAGCTTATGGTCAGTGAGCGTTCAGTCATTTGGAGCTTCCTCAAGTGCAGCCAACGTATCAGTCTGCATTGTGCAGTTTGGGAAAGAAACTTTGCGTTCCCTGTGGTTCAGTTTTTCTTTCACAGAATGGATGAATAAACCCAGGAAAAAAAATCAGATCAAATCATAGCATATACTGAGTTCTAAGTATTGGGTGATGATGTATTTTAAGCAAAATTTTTGTAACAAAACCATGTCTACTTTTCTTTTCCTGGAAATGGGGAGAGAGCGAGAATAACTCTGGGCAATAGGTGTTAAATTATGTTCTGTGGTGCTTTACTGCCAGAAGGCATGAGAAATTGAAGGTCAGGGTAAAGAATTTTGAGTAAACACTTTGTATTCTGCAAAACTTTAAATAAAAGATTTCAAAGCTTTTCTGCAGGCATTGTGCATTGTTATTTATATGCTGGCATGTAGAAAGCAGTTATTTTTTTATGCTGTAGGATATATACTAATATTCCACCAAAGACTGTGGCCGTAGGCTGTCACAGTAGAGTTTTGTTAGACTGTTTAGAAATTTTTGTGTAGGGCAAATTTTATACCTGATTGTTCTCGTTTTCATTAGCATTTGATTTTTGAGGCTTGTGAGCTTATTTTGTCTAATTGCATTCTGTATTTTTTTTGATGTATGCTTAATATGCCTCTAATAAAAAAAAATTGGTAAGTATGTTTTATGATTACTTGAATGATTTTTGCTTTTCATAAAACCTTTACTCCAGATTTACTGTAGCTCAGAAGGACAGTTCTTAGTTCTTATATGAAGCCCAGTATGTTATCTTCTTTGAACATTACATTTTTATGCATAATTTTGACTCTAATTTTTCCCCATTAATTCAGTGTGAAAAGGGAAAGTATGTTGACTGCTATTTCATATTAGTTTACAGACACTATGCAGAACGTTCTTTACTATGTTCCTTTAGTTTTGGGTCACTGTGCTAGCTTTAAAATACTTAATGAAAATTTTGTGTTCAGTCATTTCATTGACCCAAAGTAACCATGTTAAGTTGATGTTCCCTGTATATTGCACCGGATTTTTTAAAAAAATAAAAACGTGTAAAATGTTTAGCTGTGAAACACTTCATTTTGAGGCAGATTAATGTAGTTATTCCTGCAAGGTGCTATAAACTTACGTGTTTATTGATGTAAAAATAAACTGGTTTTGTTGTTTCTTACTGTTCAAACTGTTATTTCAGAGAGGCTGAGTTTCACAAAGTTATCGCAAAGATAACGTGTTAAATGTATATCTACATTTAAATTTGGGCAAGTTTAGCTTCATATTAAGAAAATGTTAAAATTACACGTATGGGCTGTGTCAGACAATTTAAAATAATATTAATTCCACAATGAAAAACTATTAGCTTGTTAGCAACCAATTCTCCATTCTTTAAACATTTTTTAAGTAGCATTGCTAAATGAATGCCTTAGGAGTTTAATGCTAATAAACTTAGTTTTATGTTTTAATTCATTATGTTCTCAGTGTTAGGCATTTAATTAAAAAGAGCTCTTTTCCCCAAAAATGTTGGTGAATGCAGTAGCTTATAATGGTATCTTTATAAAGAAAGTTGCCTCATACTGATAATGTGGTGGCCTTGAAAATGCAACCTTTGTAGGTTTTGCTCTTAAATAGTATAATTAGGAATTAATCCTTTTGACTAAAGGGAAGTAACCTGCAGGTCTGTCTCTAACAGCCTCTTGTGACTTTTTCATTCTGATCCTGTCACAGTATTCTAGCAACAAATTGAAGTCCGTACTTTCCTCTCTTTTAAGGCTGTAGAATTGGATCATGAATACTTAATAGTTTTTAAGTTTTTATATATTTGAATTGCCTGGGTGTTTGCTGCCTGAAATGAGGATTGAATTATGTGTACCAGTTTTTCAAATTTTCAGTTGAGATTTGTGTCTTTCCACTTAATCTTCTTGCAGACTTCACTTCCTCTTTGAGCTAGCAATGTGATGGCACGTGATATAATTTTCCCAGGATATTGAGTGAAATGCAATGTATCTGTTAAATATCATTTAAATAGCTGCTTTTCCCCTGTCACAATCCTTTGTATCTTGGAATGTCTCCTTCTCTTGACGGTTGGTCTGTAGTCAACTTTTAAGTTGTTGGCTGGTGATGAAAGGCAAAAGACACTTCTGCAGAAGAGAAGCAAAAGCAAATTCAGAGTTTTAGTCATGAATAGTAGTGTGCAATGTGCACAACAGGTTGGTTAACGTGCTTTACCTGATGAAGTTTTTTTTACTGATTCCGAAAATTTCAGCTTGAGGCAATCCAACTTTAATGGCTCTGAAAGATAGCAAAGAGCTTTAGATATGCGTATCAGGTCAGAATTCCCGAAAGGAGCCTAAGGCAACATCTTCATGCTAGGGAAGCTTTTCTTCTATTTATATGTCTTTCCACTCTTACTTTCTTTCCCAGATAACAGGTACTGGATGCCCTCTTGAGACCATAGAAAGGCCAGTTATCCTAGAGGACACGAGTGCTTGTATGATCTTCCTTGAGGGAACCAATAAGAAGTTCTTAATGTACGGCATGTATGCTGTTTTATATTAATATAGTAAGATGTGACGTAGTGTTGAATAGTGGCGTTTTATTAATCTTTGCTAAATAATGTTCTAGTAGTTCTTCCTAAGTCTCTTGACAATACTGTTTAAAATAAACATCCTTTTAACCATAGCTTGTCACTTTTCAGTGATCTTTGTCGGAGATAGCAGGCTAGTAAGTACCACAGCAGAAAAGTGTCAATGCAGGCTGTGTCATTCTCTGTTTTAAGGCTGATAATGACTTGGCCTTTCTTGAGGAAAACCCATGAAGTTTGTCTTCAGGTTTGTTATAAGAGAAGCTTCAACACACAGGACTTCTGTTATTTGTAGACCTGCTTGAAACATAATACTGATTCAGTTTAAATTAGTGAGATAAACTTATTAAAGCAGGACATACTTTTTAATACCCTAAAACTTACTCTGTTTAATAAAAGAAATGCATTGTCCTCTGGGTTCTTAAGAAGGCAGGCTTATGATGTAAAAGGAAATGAGAGTACAATCTGTGTTTAAAATACAGTAAACATACCGAGGTTTTTTGTGGCAAAAGTAATGCAAGTTACTTGTGATGGGAATGTATAATAATCCACTCTGTCCAGAATTATTATTCTCAGTTTTGTTCAGAGGAGTGAAAGAGAAAGCTTCCTCCTTTCCCTTTGCAGTTGTTTCCCTTAGCATATTTAAAATGCTAAGTGAAGGTGTAGTGCCAAGATCAAATCAGATATTACATTTGTATGTTCTTTAAATGTCAGAAGCAACATTATCATGAAAGGTGTTTGGAAGATGAGCTTGGGAGCTAAAATTCAAACCTTTAGGGATATTAAAAATAACAAACTGAGTACAGCATGGAACTAAAACATACACCAGTTAGAGTTTTGGCATTGTTCTACTAGTTGACCCCTGGCTGTTTCATAGTGATTTCTTTGTCTATCCTGCAGGATTTTAAAACCCTCCTAGTTTCTCCCCTAGATAGTCTTGTGCTCTTCACTTGTTTAATCTGTCTTTTCTCTGAAATTGGTGAATAATGAACATAACAGCATTCAAAGTAATTATTCCCAGCTTGTACATTTCCATATGAGGAATAAACACAGTGAGCTTTCAGTATACTGAACAGCTGCAAGTGATGAAACTATTGGATCAGTTCCTTTGGAAACTGTCTGCTTATTATGGCTGGATCTCCGGAGATGTTATTAGTTGATTGTATTTCAATTAACTGCTGCCACTGAAGGTAGAAACCTTTTCTGAGTATGACCTATACATCCTTCAGTGTTATGGCTTAAAGGTTATGATACGACTTTTATAATTCGCATGCATATGATGTATGTTTTTAGAGCTATGCAAATTCAACATATTTGGTTCATCCAAGCAAGCACATTGCAATAGGGGCACCCTACTGCAGTTACAGAAGACTCATTTTCAATATAATTTCTGAAAATTCAAATGTTATTGTGTAGGATTTTAGAAAGTAGAAAACTAGTCTGCTACCCAGGAAGAAGTTCAGCACTCACACTTTAGTCTTTAATTTTTTATATATGAAATCTTACCACATAAATAAACATGGAAGAGAATGGAGGGACTCAAAATGAATCCCAGTACTATGAGTAATTAGGAAGATTTCGGCTTCTAAGGAAACCTCTGGAAAAACTGAACTTGATAGGGGGTAAGTGGTGGCAGCATAGAAAGTCAGGTGAAATCTTAACTACGCTGGACTGTTACTGCATTCCCATTATTTTTCCTTGTACACACACACTCGCACGCTTGTTTTATGTGCAACTATAATGAAAACATAACTTGGTTTTATTTTCCCTGATGTAGATGAACAGAGTAATAAAGAACAAAAGGGGTGTTATTCTTCATCATGTTAAAAAGAGGGTAGAGTTCAGCAACAATCCCTTATGCTCCCTTGAGCACAAAGTTGTCTAAACAGATTGTAAAATTGCCTTTGTACTTGAATTAGAGCATCTAGCTAATCCAAACGTGCTGCTGACCAGGTGAGCTGCTCGGTGAAGGGAAATGGGAGTTCGTCTCCACTCTCCGTAAAAGCAGGTGAGATGTGCTCTCAGTCAGTTTGTGCTGAGGAAGGGGGTTCGTGAGGGCTCTGGGGAGCCTTGTTCCTGTCTGGGACAGCTGTGCCTCGCAAACTGTTGCTAGGCTTGTGCACTGCCACCAGGCTGAAGCTGGCCCTTCCTAGTACAGTCGATAGACACTATTAGATGTGGGAAAGTTGATTCGTTGGAATGAACCAAGAACAGAACTCTACATGAAAGTGGACCTCTTCGTCTGACTGTGAGTGTTCACAGTATGGTTTAACTACACTAGAGAACTGCTGTTTATCAGTGGTATCTTGGAAGCTTTTAACATGCCGTTACCTCTTATTTGCCATTTGTATTTTGGCAGTAATAGAAATATATCTGTTGTGTTCTCACATCGTATTTGGTTTACATTAGTGTATTCTTCATTTTATATATTTATACAGCCCTTACAAATACATTGGTTCTTTCCATCAAAATAAAATTTGGTGTTTGATAGAGCTTACAATCCACTTGGCACTTTTATGAGAGTTTCTTGATCACATCTCTTTTATATCATTTTGTATGTGACCCTGCATAAAATAAACTGGGCGGAGCAGGGGAAGGGAACTACGAGAAAAATGTTTTGAAGGTCAGTCTCTTGCTTATCCATAATTAGAGTTGGTAAAATATATCCACCCTGAACTGCTGACTCCCTGAAATAACAGCCTTTTTCTCTTCCTTATAGGCAATGGTAGGAATTCTGCTGAACAGAATCTCTAGAGAAAATACAAAGCAGCAAATGAAGAGTGTCAGTGGATTGTCAAGACGCCTCATTGCAATAAAAGATCAGTAAGAAGCAGCAGCAAATGGGAACTTTGCTGTGAGTGGAGTATAGAACATGTACAGGCAAAATGCTTCTGCTTTTAGTCTTTTAGTTAATGAGAGTAGAGGTCTCTGTCAAGAAATATGAGACTCGGTGCAGCTCTGACCAAACTGTCCATTACCGGTTGCTTCAAAGTACAAAGACATTTGACCTAACTGTAAGCTGATATTCTTGTGTATAATGTACACCAATTAGATAAAGGTCAATAATTGACAAAGTTCACTCAGTCCAAACTCGGGTGACAATTCCTGGCCATCAAGCTAAATATATTTCACTGCCATGTCTGGTTCAGGGGAGGTGTAAAGGTGCTTTCTGCGCCTCATTCGTATTACCCACTGCAGTCTCTTGTCTTTTATTTAATCTGCTGAAAAAGAACACGCACGGAGCAGGAAACCTTCATGCTTGCCGGAGACCATACTAAGTCAATACCACCTTTTTTTATTTGTGCAACACCTCTCATTTTGGGAATGCTGTAAAACCAGTTTCAGTTTAACTATCCTTGTGGTTTTTCTCCTAGCACAGGAAATGGACTCTCTCCTGGTGATAACTGGAAATCCAGAGAAAAACCAACAAAGATATAGAAGTAAAAAAAAAAAAAAAAGCTCATCATGTCCCCACTGCAACAGCAGGTTGTAGAGGTCATGTTACAGAGCCACTGAGCAGGCTCTTCCAGGCAAGGCCCGGTGGAAGCTCTAGAGGAAGTTACTGAAGCTGAGAACAGCTAAAAGAAAAGCAGATTCATCGGTTTAGGTTTCACAAGAGTGTCCTTTAAAATTCCAGTAGGTTCTGTGTCAGATGCTTGTATTTTTACCATTCCCATCATCAGCAAGTTCTGTGTTACAGATTGTACGTGACTAGAAAAGTTAAAAGGTAAAAGTTGATCAAAGAAAGTTAGCAAAAGAACTATTTTGTTCTGCGCATAGTTGTACAAATAAACTGAATTGACTAGAACATGCATATCTAAGGAAAGGTTCTCAACGCATGTGCTGAGCTTGAACAAAGAAGTTAGTAGCCCTTCTACTGATAACGGAAAGGCTCTGTCTGCACACGCTGTTAAGGTGAAGCAGACAAGACATTACTGTCTGTGTAGCTGGATAGCTACAGTAGTCGCCTATGAAACCATAGCTCATTAAATTTTACGCCTTAGAGTATGTGGGGGGATAAATGAATTGCAAGGTTAACCAGCTGCAGTGGTGAAATGGAGACATGCTTAACTAGATGTGATTTGAGATACTGGAACCAGAGTCCCTACAGGCAATGATTTCTCCTGTTACTACAGAAGCAAGACGGTGAATTTTTTTTTTTAACAATACAATGCATTTTTCAAAGCATGGGTGAAAATCTGGATAAAAGTCTCTGAGGTTCAGCTGACTCAGTAATGAGCTAAGACAGCTTGGTATGCAGTAGCTGTATTGATGATTGAGTCTGTAACCACTATGAGAAGATATTAGTGAAATTGAAAATAGGAGTAATTGGACCACTTCCAGACTTAAAAAAAACTCTTTGCAAAAGAACAGAAACAGCAACTGTAAAATATTCTAGTCTTCCTAAAATTGAATCAAGAGTCTTCTTGTCAATGAAACATGATAGGTTTATTAAAGATGCTGTAGAATATTCTATGAGAAAGTTGGTTTTATCTGCTGCGGTTTTTCTCCTTAATTTCTGTAGTATGTATGCTACTGCAGCTTCAGAACATCTGGGTACAGCAATTTTTTTCTTTTCTGCACCTGCAAGTGTAAGTACACACATAAACAAAAAAGAAATTAAATCTTTCACAGAGCCAAAAAGAAAGAAAAAAAACCAACCAGCCGTGAAGCTCAGGGGAGCAGTATGACAAGCGCTGAGCTGTAAACAAGCTTGAGAGGGATTTAATTCTTATGACAAGCGCCAGTGGTAGCATCTCACATGGACTCAGCATATGCGCACATTTCAGAGGGGGAATCACAGAGGACTTAATGCAAATATAAAAAAGCTCAAAGCACATCAGCCTATACTGTTCTAAAAATAGCCTCATAAATCGGGATGAGCTAGGGTTGCAATTATCTTGATTTTTCAGAATGTTGCCACTTGTAAGAAGGTTTCTGGTTTACACTCACACTGTAATTAGACTTTATAACATAAACTGCAAACTCTTTGGGGCAGGGATTGTGTCACATATTTGTAGAACAAGTACAACACAACCTCATGGGGTGGTTGTTTTCAGGGTGATAGTACATTATGAAGGCTGAGTAATAGCAGCTGTACTCAGTTTTAAAGAAACTTGTTTTAGGTCAGAACCTTTTTTGTTGTTGTGTTGTTAAGGAAAAAGATCTGAGATGTAATTTGATATCCAAATTAAATTTTAAAAGCCTCCAATGCACACTTATTCCCTAATTACAGTCAGGTCCTTTCTCTTTCAAGTATGCTCGTAACTGGCTTGTTTCTCTAGTAGCATTCTAAGAAGCGCATATCGCAAGCCATACCCTGCAGTCAGTACTAAAGCAGGTTTCCCCATGGCAGTTGATGAGTCAGTGCTGCGAGATGTAGCCAGTTTCCATGTAACCTTCAGGCAGCTTTGAGATGAGTAGCTTGCTCCCTGTGTTCCAGCCACTACACCAGTTTGCTCATTGAATAAATCAGAGCAGTGCTCTATTCACCTTAGATCTTCAATCCAGCTGCTTTTTCTGCTTTCCTCAGTCTGCAAGCAATTAATTTAAAGGTTAAATTTACTAGCAAAGGGTTAATAATCCTTGGAGGTATGGTTTTGGATTGTCTGCAGGCTCAGCCAAATGCCATTGTGTTGGGTTGTACTTAGCTAAACAACAGGTTTTAGTCGTAGTTTAGATTTCATTGCAAAAGGAGGCAGTATCTAGGAAAAGAGTGTCTCTCGTACCCAGTCTTTCTTGCTCACTTACATGACTGACAGTTGGAAGGACATACTGTTTTACCAAAGTTCTGTTGTGTTTTAAACCTAATGAATTTTAAACAGTTTTACAATACTGATATTTCTGGATTTAAATGAGATTTTTGTGACTGTGTGTAAATTACCCTTCATTTGTATGACGTAAATACTTGTTTTCTTAACCTGTTTCTAGATGTGTGTTTTGGACATCCCATGTACTACAAATGATTGAAAATGGCCTTGCATTTGCAGTTGGTATGAATAACCTTGAAAATAACACTCAACAGGCTTGATGTTACAGGCAGACTAGTTTCCCACCTTTGGCATGGAAAGATAAAGCTGCTCTTTCCCTGTCTCACAAATACAGTAACATCTGTATTTTAATTCTGATTTTTATTTCTATAGTTTCTCTTTTAAGGACAAGTAAGCATAAAGGGAGCTCCGTTTGTTTTGAAGTTAGTATTCTAATGGTTTGCAAAACTGTAAGTAAGCATTTTGTCTTCTAGGAACCTGTAATTATTTGCTTTACTGATTTAAAATTACCTGGATAGATCAGTGTATGGGAGAAGAGTAGAATATCAAAATCCCTTTTTACCAGGTGACTAGAAAGAAAATTTTTTAACTAATTCTTTGTTACCAGCGCAGATGGAAACTCCCAATCTGAACTGTCCATTTTTTATAGAAGTTTTGGGAATCATGTCTAAATAAAGATTCAAATACTGAGGTAGAGTTAAACCAGCGTTAAAATACAAGCATCTCTGAATCTTGAAAGCAAAATCCCAGTGTAGCTGGATCCTGTAATGTTTATTTTCTTTTTAAATGTTGAACATAGTGCTGCATATTGCAGAAAGCCACATAGTTATTTGTCCAAAATTCTGGGACTTTAAAGAGTTCCTGTGTGAAGGTAAGACACCATGTTTCCCTCTCAATATTTTACGTAGATCAAGAGCTAGTATCTGATTTAGCAAAACAAGCTATAGTGACTCCATTTATACTGTAATTCTTTGAAAGAAGCATTGTACCCCTGTCAGCAACTTGTTCTTCATTTGTGGCAAGATACAATAAATTTGACTTTTCTGAAGAGCTTCTAGAAGAAATCCTATGTAATATGTTCAGACCTAAAGGGTCTTGCATTAGACTAAACTGTTACTTTGCATACTTTAGGATTCCTGATTTTCAAGTGTCATTAATCTTGCCCATGAAGAGAAGGTCTGGGTTATGCTAAATATCTCATAGTAATTTTTAGAATTATAATGGATTCTTATGTTGTACTTGTCTTGCGCGAGTAGGTTGAAAATAGAGGAGAGTTGTGTTGATTATGGGCTCATCCATAAACTTCAATGTCTTCTAACCTGACACAGGTAATCCATGAAACTGTGTTGTTTGCAGACCCCTGTTACTTCTGTTTGTAGTGAACGTGCTAATTAAGCTACATCTTTTACATACTTCTCTTGGTTCTTTTATTTTTAATATCCTCTGTTTTGTTATTTTGCCAGTGTTTGACTTTGTGCATTAGCATTCGAAGGGTAGTACTGGGAGGACAGCAGATACTGTGGGTAGCAGTAGCACTGCCTTCTTATTGTCCTGGGATGATGATCTGTTGAAGAGTAAAAATGAATATAGACAACAGACAAGGCTGTGGGAGGCTGCTGTGCCTATGGGGTTTCTATTAGTTTTCATATCTTTATATAGGTAGTAATGCCTAGGTATACACATTTATGATTCTTTATGTCAACCTTGCCCTTCTTATTGGGGAGGGCAAGAAAGTCCCTGTTCACCCTAAGCTTTGAGTAAAGACTAGTTATGTGAATGCAGATACATAATCACAAAATCCTTAGGCCAATCAGAAGGCAACTATGTATTATGCTATACTATTCTTCTAATGTCCCTATAATACAGGAACAGGCTGTGACGGATAATGTATGTGTACATGGCTGGTGTTTTGGAAGCTTCTATGCAGAATATTTTGCTTAATTTTATAACTTTATTGTACCGGAGTTGTGCATCTCTTTAAAAGGTAGAAGACTGGATTTAGAAGAAGGATTACTGAGGTAAGTTAAGCGTTATTCTAGGCTTCCTTGTGCTTGAGTGATTTGTAGCAGGAGCAGAGTGTGCCTGCCAGGCTCCCTCTCCCACCCCTCCACTTTCACCTCTTGAGTAGCCACAGAAAGGAGCAACTCGGAGCCCATTCTACTGCAGATGGTAGGTGCTAGCAATTGTAGCAAAAAGACTGCTGCTTTCATAGTAGCAGGGAGAATTTCTGTAAACAAGGCAACTATCTGTTTCTTAAGCAGGGTCTCCATTTTTTGTAATTAACAGAAATTAAGTTGATTGAACTTTGTTTTATGCTCTATTATTAAGTGTAGCTCACCCTTCTAGTGCTATAACTAGAAGCAAGTGAAGAGCAAGCTGCCAATTTATATAGCTTCTTCAAAGAGCTTACAATTTAAATCTTGCTTGTGCTGCATTTGAGTGAGATGGTACTTTTAGTCCTCTGGTTGCATATATTGGTCTGAAGATTCAGAAGGTTACAAATACTCCATTCAGTAGATTTCTCGTGGTAAAAGACAGAAATTCATTCTGCATGATGAAGACAACATTCACTAGAACACAAAATTATCCTAAACACGTTGGCTGAGTTTAAACCTTGCTCCATTAATTTCAACCCTCTGTGGATGCACAGGCCAAACATCAGTAACCTGCAAGATTTGTTAAAGGCTTTACTCTGCTAATTCCCACTGGGGTATTTAAATGTTGACAGCTGTTAAAATTCTCAAGCTGGAGCTTCACATCCCTATTCTCTTCCTCACAGACACCTGTAATGGGATTCATCTGTTTTCTTTGTTATTCCCTTTGCTCATTTAAATGTAATATGCGTTTCTCATCACACCACTGAATTAACTTTTATATAAATTACTAAAATGCATAGATACACACACACACATAAATTTGTCCCAGAATAACAGAGCATGGGATTTGGGGTATGAATATAAAGCTGTCCAAAGATAAATACACTACTATAATCCTCATGCCTTTCTTTAAAACAAAAGAAAATTTGTATTATGTGGCCAGCCAGGTGTGGCTTTTTGAAGCTCCTCCTGAGATTTTCGTCTTCGCTGTCCCCTCATCAGTGAGCGATGCTCCAGGAGTGGAGGAGCTTATTCCATTTATACTTCTGGGGGTTTACTACCAGTCACAGGCCTCCCGATCTGTTCTGATTCGTGTTAGCTGGAATCATGGCTCTGCTATTTTTTTCCTGGGAGGGCTTAGCCAAATATCGGATGGGCATTGTATTGCTTTAGGGATTATTCATTTCCAGGGCCTTTGTTCTGCAAATGATGTGTTAATGGGATGTGCTAATGGGTGTTTTAACCTGGTGTCTGATTGAGATTCCTACTGAAGCAGTCTTGTCTGCCTTGGTTCATCTACAGTGCAGGCAATTCAGGATGCCAGCCTTGTACTTGCACTTGAGTGAACTCAAAAATAGCTTGGGTACAATGGCTGGTAGAGCTGAGGGTGGGTGGCTGAACAGTCTGAGACAGAGCTCTGAAACCATACCAAGTTTTCTGCTGCCACAACAATGTTCCTTGTGACACCCCATTCGGTCCATTTGAAGTCTTGTTGGTGAGTCTCCACTGTAATGTGGTGCCAACAGGGATCATCACAGAATAGGTCTAGCACACAAATTAAAAGTATGGAATCAGCCGAGGGGTAGTCATTAGGAATCTAATCTGCAGAAGATGCATGCTGCAATGCTGCTCAAATTAAACTCTAGTAGGAAGTCAGGCTAGTAGGTATCTTATTTAATTCTCTTCCTCAGCGAGCAGGGAGCAAAGGAGTAACTTAATCTACATGAGTCAGTGTTATCTGCCTCTCTGCAAATACTCTGTCTATACCAGCAGTGTTGCCCTGCTTAGCTGGAAGAAAGGCCTGCTGGCGTGCTGACTCGGGGAATCATAGTCACTTTTACAGCCTGTGTATGGGGCTGGCAGGCTGCGCGCTCGTCAGTCAAGGGTGGCTTTTCGGGATAAAGTGAGACTTTGGTGCGTAGACGAAGCATGGTCCTTGTAGCTGTTGACAAGGATGGGGGTTAGACTTTGGTCATTTAGTGCTTGGTCTAGTGAGGAAAAACAGTAATGCAAAGAAAAGATGTCAAATACCTCATCTGAACAAAATCAGTTCTGGTCTACCCTGACTTTTGATTTTAACTGCTTAGGGAACTAGAAATAGCATGCTGCTGTTTTAACTGTGCCACTTTGGCTTTTTAGCTCCAACCCTTATTGTCGTTTTTCACTTTTACTACAGCTGCATCCAGAAGCCAAACCCAGACTTATAGTTTTGGTATATGTGGTATAAATGTGGTATGTATAATTTTTTTGTTGGCTAATTAACAAAAGATCCTGTAAAAAGTTTGCAGAGGGAGACTGGGAAAGGAAGGATATTACTGGATCCAAATCAGAAATGTGGAGATTAAACAACTTTCTAAAATTAACCCTCAATGGAAATCAGATTAAGCAGAGCATATATAGTACTTTTAGTAGAGCTAGAAACAAAGTATTTCCTTAATTTCCATTCCAGTGTTTTCATTTACAAGGCCTTTCCCGAGCAAGTGACCAAGGTGTAATACTCAAAATACACAGGGAAAAGCATCAGTCAGATAAAATGGAAGATTTCTTTTGGAATGGTACAGATAACTTCAGTGTTATGAAAAAAAATCCTACAACGTACTTTGTACAGAGAATGAAGGTAAATTTTGAATCTTGTTTTTATTTTCAGTGGTGTAAAAATCATATTTGCATATTTGAATAGGAAGATTTTGATGTCTCATATAAAGCCTTTTCCTGTCATATCTTAGAAGCAAAGAGAGTGTACAGTTTCTAATAATAAAAATCTTTACTCTTTTTTTAACAGACATGCTAATATGAAGATGTTCCCTGTGCATCAAACATAAAGAATAAAGGTGTCTTGTTATAATGTGTCAAAATATTCTTTAATGAGGAAAGGTATATGAAATGTACAAAGCAGGGTAAAACAGCTACTAATACCTTTATTACTGTCTGTCAAAAAAATGACAGTCCTATCAGTAAATGAATGAGCTAGAAGGAATGAATGGACAGCTTATAGGAATTGCTTTCAGTGATCTCTGAACACAGAAGATGCGGTTTTAAGCCTTCAGATCTCAATACAATTATTTTGGCAATAGTATCATACGAACGTGTTAGGTGTCAGAAATGTTTTACTGTTTATATTCCATAGTTAGGTTTTGGAGTATTTTTTAAATACCTTTTGTGAAATACTATTGCATTCTACCCTTTAAAAATTGTTTAGCCATTAGCATTATTCTGGACTGTAGAATTCAGCCTACTAATTACACTTCTAACAAGTATAGTTGTGGGGGTTTTGTCTTTTCAGATTTAATCGACCTCTTTGTCTTGCTCTCGAGGCATATCAGAGCATTAACAAAATGCTGACCTGACCATTGGTTCCAGGACATGATGCTGGGGCGTAATACTTTTGAGGCTCCTTCCAATAATAAATCACAGTTTTAATGATGGTTCTGCTAATGTGTAGCCACCAGAAAATGCTTTTCATAGATTAAGCAACATAGCTTCCATTAAAACTCTGCAAGGACTATAGAACTGTAGATTGTTAACTACCTAACTGTTCATTTGTTGTACTTTCTGTTGAGTTATTTAGCACCTTCTTCCTTCCTGCTTTAAGGTATAATCTGCATTAGAAATACTATTACAGATCAGGTTACCAAATCTTTAATCATGTATACCGCTCCTGCTATTTTAAATCTGTACACGATGTCTACCTGAGAAGCAGTGAAAGGAGACTGTATTTCTCGTAAATTCATTGATGAATATTTATATACCAGATGGTTTTTGAAGTGCTAGCCAAAACTGATGGTGTTTAAACCAGAGCAATTGACAAAGATTAAAGTAAGAAACTCATGAAAATATCTATGGAAGGGTAGTACATTTGTGACTTGTAACAGTCAAATTATTTATGGATTTGAAAGCACAACTTGCCCACCGCTGATAACTTCCTGAGCTTCACATTCTTGATGGTGCATCTGATCCTGTAGTTAGCCTGTGCTTTTAAGAGAATGCTTACTGCTGTGCATAGCCCAAGATTAGCAAAGGCTGAAAGTCTGGTGACTGCCGTAACATGAATATCTATCCACAGTATCCCTCAGCAGCAAGGCCCTTACTCAAGTGTCTCATTTTGCTGTGCACACTTTGAAAGGCAAAACCTTTGTCTGCCGGTTAAGGGTTAAAGCCTGAGACATGGGGGAAGAGGGAGCAGCAGAAAGGTGATGGTTTATTTTAAAAAGCGTGTCGTAGCCTTTGCTTAGTTTATGTCTGTTTTATACGGTTTAAATTAGCTAAATATCAGAACATTTGTTTTAATGTATTTGTCCAAGCAATGTCAGTTATCGCGTAGCTACAGCTAACAGATTGCATTTTGGTGCCATCATCTGTTGACAGCGTAGAGCTACAACATGGGCAGGCTGGGAGCCTGAAACATCAAAGATCACACTTTTTGTATTGCTTGTTTCACATATAGCTTAAGTTATTGTACTCGTGGAAAGACCTCATATATGCTGCTTTAAAGCAAAAAACCCACAAATGTCTATAGAGTGGAGCAGACATTGTCTGTGAAGTTGGATGTCGTATGTGAATGCTAGTGCAGACAAAGCAGAAATTTTACAGGGACATAAACTAGACAATGTGAACTCTAGAACAGCATCTATAAAACTGATTTTATGTAGCCACTTTATATCAAAAACTACAGATGCTCCTGAGATTTTACAGCAAGAGTGAGTGTTGTGGTTGTTACTCTGTTTGGAAACTTCTGCTCTTTGTTTTGGTAGAGTTTGTCTGACCTGTATGAACAAAACGATTTGAAAGCAGTTAACACTGACAATTCTACTGCTCTAGAAACTAAAGGTAAAACTCCCATTCGCTTTTCTGGGAATAAAGTATTATGTTTAAATAAAATTATAAAGTATATGCCAGTATTCTGTGTTCAATACTAGCATCTGCAGAAAGAAAAATGATTGGTTTCTTTGCTTTACCAAAATGGTGTATTTAAATTCAGCAGACCATCCAGAGACAAGATTTAGCATGAGTCTTACTTGCTGGTAGTAGATGCCTATGCTGTAACAAGGCTGTTCTAGCTGCGAGGTGTTGTAGTAGTAAGGTTCCTTTCCACATTTGTGGCTCGTTATCACTGGGTGAAAAACTTCATTCGTAGCCTCAGCCTCTGCCTCCCTTTAGCAATTTATATCAGAGTCCAGCAAAAGAAGTAAGTATGAAGATGTTGGAGAGATGTCTGGAGTAAGTCACACTTGTCAGAATGAAGAATAAGGCTTGGCTACACCTCAGACCTACGTACCTGATGGCTTGTGGGTGGAATTCATTGTCCAAAGATGTGCGCGTCTGAGTTGATCTTTTTCCATTAACGGACCCTGGAGAGAGATGCTGACATGATCTTCCCCTGCGGCAGGTGTTTGTAGCTGGCAGGCACACCTGCTTCTATCCATTGGCAGTAACAGGACTTCAGACTCAACGGGAGGTGCTGCAGCCTGAACTTCGCTAAGATGGATCCCATACAACATACCCACACTGTCACCAGATTTCTGTTGCAGAGAAAGAAACTCCATGATGAGAACCTACAAAAGGTTATCATCTGAAAAGGAATTACTTAGGAAATCCCAGAGCAACACACTGGAAACTGACCCAGCTCTGAGCATGGAGCTGGACTACACAACCAGCAGAGTCCCATCCACCTACAACTGCAGAGTGTTTCTGGGTTTAAAGCAGGTATCCTCTCTCAAGGGTGTGAGAATCACCGGGAAAGCTTTCTCTTGTGATGTGTGCAGTGTTATAGATGATCCTCAGCAACCAAACAGAGATACAGCATTTATAACTCCATGACAGATCTGTGCTGCACAGTAAGCTGCCCAGGTGAACTCAAAATTTGTCACTGATTTTTGCACTCTCTTAATCTTCCTGTTTATTCTGTGCTTCATTAAAGTCACTCTCTGCTGGACAGACTGTCACTCAGGCTAGGCCTGTCCTGCTGTCTGCACTCCCTGGGGAGCACCCTTCATCCTGATAAATGGTCTATTAGGAGAGCACATGTCAGAGAGAAACCCTCCGTGAAGCTAAATAGATTAGAGTCTCTTTCCTCTGAACAGTCTCAGTGGAATGGGGTAGGCATGATCGTTAAAGCGGATTTAGAATGAGAAGACACTTTTCCCTCAGGTCAGAAAATTGCTCGGAGTTTAGAAAGGTACAGATTTGTTCTAGTAAATGTGTAAAAGAAGAACTCATGGCATTAGCCCTTGCCACCAGAATGGATGCAGTGTTGATGGTCTGGAGGTTGCTGAACTTTCTCATGGTGCCTGCTTATGAGCTGAGTAGAGACAGCCTTTCTCTGTGGAGGTTTTTTAATGCCTTTCTGTAATTACAGCAATTGCTAGCGTGGAAGAGCAGTACTAAAAACACGTTTAATATTCTTGCAATGCAGTTTAGCAGCTGCAGCTATGTTAGTGGGACCAGTATAATGACCAGCAAACCTCCAGCAAAGGGAGGGAACTACTTGTTCTTACAGACGTCCCATCCCCCTAGCCGTGGCGTGGTAAGTCATTGCCACACTGTCCTTGATCCTTGAAGCACATCACGGTAAATGCAAGGTCAAAAAATCCCTTACAAATGGAAAACCTGCCCTTGAAACCATCCATTCACAAGTGTGACTTAGTGTGAGGTATCACGTACCCAAATGCTTCTGGTTCATCATCTGGCGCTGCCCTTTCTCTGGCCCAACCTGGGCAGGGAAGAGAGGAGCTTGGGTTGCTCCTGTTTGTTTCTTTATGGAATTTGGGAAGCGCTAGGGAGAGGAGGGTGAGCTCAGTTGTTTCTGAGGTTAGTGGACATCTAGCAGAGGTTGGTTCCTGCAGAACTTCAGAAGCACCTTTGAGCTCCTGAGGTTGCTGCTGCTTTTTTTTTTAATTAAAAAAAAAAAAAAAAAGTAAATACAATGAAAGGGGGGGGGGAATTTTTCCCCCTTCATTGCATTTACATCTTCTATTTCTCTGTATTACTAAGTGGGGATGCAGGGAAAACTGATTCAGAGCTTTTCCGCACAACTATTTGTGTCCTGAGCAGCCATTTCTGTTAGCAGCAAAAGTCTCCATTTCTCTGATCTTGAGCTTATTGACCACTCTGTGGATGTCTGAGGTGTTGCAGGAGTGCCTACGGGAAAGGCAAAGCCTATGCGAAGAGTAGGCAGACAAGATCTTGCTGCTTCTTTCTTGCTGCTTGCAGGAAGTACCATGTTAAGGCTCTGATTTTCACCCTTGCTGGAGCCAGTCCAACAGAGGCATCTCAGCACTGCTGGCACCAAAGAGGGTGGCAGGTCCTCACTGGTGGCATTCGTACCACTATGGGGAGGGAATGCTGCCAGCAAGCGCTCTGCTGTGAAGAGTAGCTATTGCCCAGGGAGAGGATAGAGAAAGAGTATGCTGAGAGAAGCTAATTTTAAATGAATTAAAGGAAGATAAATTCACATTTTTCTGGTGGAGCATCTTCCAGAAAAAGAAATCAAATAAAATAACAAAAAAGAAATAAACAGCAAATTCAACATTAGTTTTAATGGACTAAGCAAACATTAGTGACTTTTTAATAATAGTAATAAAAAGCTACAAGTATCATAACAATATGTGTGTTGTAAACTCAAGTAATCGCATGCAGTTATTGTTCCTAAACTGCATCTTGGCTTTTGCAGCAGTAGATATATTCTCTCTCTGCCTGGGAAGATTTGCTAGACAATGACTGCAGCAATGGCACATAAGATGAAAGAGGTAATGCGGGGGGGGGGGGGGGGGGGGGGGGGGGGGGGAAGGGAGTTCTAGAAGACTCTTTTCAGTTCTTTCTTTTGTTGTTATTTATTTAAATGCAAATGCTTCAGGAAAAAAAAATGTCTAAAATCTGATAAATATTCAGTAGCCTTGATGGATTAATGAATGTAAGGCTGAAGTTGCGGAAATGGTGAGTCATACAGAAACTTGTCCAGGGAAACAAGGCTTTTCCGATATTTTGAAGTTAAAAGAAGAGCAGAGTATAGCAAACTCTTAAAATAAGCCAAGGCCTATAGTGTGTTTTCATGTCTTCTAACCATGCACTTCAAAAGTCATGTTTTAAAAATAAACCATGCAGGGAAACATTCACTTTGGTCATCTTTTAGGCAAACCTAAGCAGTGCTGAATTCAGACAGCTGTAATCAGTGCAGGCTTCTGCTTTCAGACCTGTGAACGACAAGTGCCTGTAGAGGCATGGTGTGTTCTTATTGTTAGAAAAGCGGGTTGTGATGGAGTCTGATACCAGGTCCTCGTGCACAATTGCAGTCACGAGTGTGGTGTCTAGAAACGTCATTCTGCTGTGAATGCACAAGTTGAAGTTCTGGTTTGTACTGACGGAAACAGCCGTCCCTGGGCTGAGATCCTTGCCCAGGGCTGGACACGGTCTGATGCAAACCTGTGCAAAAGCTCATTTTTCATTTCCCCTTTCTGTCCCTTGCTAAATCAGTGTTTGTACAGTGTGGCTTTCACTCCCTGGGCAAAGCACATCAAAAATGTGGCTGCACCACGTGACTCCTGTGAGAATGGTACTAAACCTTCCCGCAGCACTGGGGGGCCTGGGGATACCCCCCCCTTTCCTCTGTCAGTCTTGGAAAGGGTATGAGAGTCATCTCCTCCACTGGAACAACATTATGGCACACTATAAATCTGTTAATTCTTTAATTTATTAAGGTTAAAACTTACTTGACCTATTTAAAAAATGTCACTATTTCCAGGGTATCAACAATAAAAGTAATACCTGAAAGAGACCCACAGAAAAGCTTGGATGTGTGTCGTGAATGTCAGGTTATTTCATGGCTTTATGTTTAAGCATCTTAATTACTGCATCTGCTAGCACTTAGAAAATTACTAACTAGAACAGGTTCAAAATTTTGTTTAAATGAAATCTACATAGTACTAAAAGAATTCACAGTAAACATTGTTGGGATGTAGGTAGAGATGACAAAAATGTGTGGTTCAGTTTTTATTGTATACTGGTATTTTTGTTCTTGTTATTTTTTAAATTTCTACCATACCTCTTTAAGATTTCATTACAAGGGCTTTGCCTTTACAGTATGACCTGAGAAAATTTATGTTTAGCATTATTATAGTGTCATTTGCTTGTAAGCTCTGAGTATTTTGTTGCTGAATTATAAATTTTTAGTAATATTATTTAGAAAAGAAATGCCAAAAAATGTCTAGGACTTTTTTCTGGTTCTGCTCAGATCAGTTTAAATTAAATGTTCAAATCTGAGGTAGAATGAAGCTTAGTAGATTCTGTATATAAACTTAACAGCTATTTAGCACTGACTGGAACTGTCCAGAAAATTAATGATTAGGGAGGGCTTCATACACTTTGGAATAGAAAACATCTTTTTTTTTTTTCCCCCCACTGCTTGAATCACAGAATCACAGAATGGTAGGGGTTGGAAGGGACCTCTGTGGGTCATGTAGTCCAACCCTCCTGCCAAAGCAGGGTCACCTACAGCAGGCTGCACAGGACCTTGTCCAGGCAGGTCTGGAATATCTCCAGAGAAGGAGTCTTCACAATCTCCCTGGGCAGCCTGTTCCAGTGCTCCGTCACCCTCAGAGTGAAGAAGTTCTTCCTCATGTTCAGACGGAACTTCCTATGCCTCAGTTTGTGCCCATTGCCCCTTGTCCTGTCACTGGGCACTACTGAAAAGAGCTTGGCCCCATCCTCCTGACACCCACCCTTCAGATATTTGGAAGTATATATTAGGTCCCCTCGCAGCCTTCTCTTCTTCAGGCTGAACAAGCCCAGCTCCCTCAGCCTCTCCTCGTAGGGGAGATGCTCCAGTCCCCTCACCATCCTTGTAGCCCTCCGCTGGACTCTGTCCAGTAGCTCCTCGTCTTTCTTGAAGTGTGGAGCCCAGAACTGGACAGAGTACTCCAGATGAGGCCTCACTAAGGCAGTGTAGAGGGGAAGGAGAACCTCCCTTGACCTGCTGGCCACACTCTGCTTAATGCACCCCAGGATGCCATTGGCCTTCTTGGCAGCCAGGGCACACTGCTGGCTCATGGTTAACCTGTCGTCCACCAGGACACCCAGGTCCCTCTCCACAGAGCTGCTCTCCAGCAGGTCCGCCCCAAGCCTGTACTGGTGCATGGGGTTGTTCCTCCCCAGGTGCAGGACCCTGCATTTGCCTTTGTTGAACCTCATCAGGTTCCTCTCTGCCCAACTTTCCAGCCTGTCCAGGTCACGCTGAATGGCAGCACAGCCATTCTTTCTTCCTGAAGAAAAAGAGACATTCTCTATCTGATGCACTTGAGGGCATGGAAAGGTGGATCTTCTACATCTAAGACTGCTGGGTATTTAGGTTTATACATTATTTAAGATATATCTCACTTTACAGTCTCAACTTCCACGCCCCTCTTTGAAAGCACATTTGGAATATTATTGTTTGTTTGTTTTCTTGCTTGCAGTTGAGGACAAGCTGCTACAAGGACTCAAGCTTGTGTCCTCAAGCTCAAGGTGTCCAGAGAAGGACTTGTGCTGGGGGACTCCCTGCTACACCTTGGGACTGGACCGTTTGGATGCCGTTCTCATCCCAGGCTGTGTGCAGAGTGACAGGGTGCTTTCCCATGATTTGCTGATCCAGCTTGGGAGTCAAGCTGGATGGGTATTTGCTGACAAACTGCCTGCAAGGCAAAGAGAATCAGTTTTTCAAATACTGAAATTCATAAGAAGAAAGGGCTTGCCTCTTCTATCCCCCACCCCCCACAGATACACAATAAAAATTTATAGTCCTTCAGGAAACTGGCACATTCCATAATAAGTAGGTAAGAATGAATTGTTCCTTTCAAGTCAGTTTTTAAAAGAGGAAAATATTTAGGAAGTGAATCTTGCAGTCTAGATAACATTTATTTTATACAGCTGCTAGTGAAGAGTATGATGTCAAAATGCAGTGGTACTTGTAAGCAGTAATCAATAAATGTGAATTATGTAGGAGAGACAGGAAAAAAAAGGGCGAGTATTGAAATAGAATCAATCCACTGTATAAGCACTAAGGAATGTTTATATGCATAAAAAAAAGTGTAAGTGAACTTTTAATTATCTAAATGTAAATAAACTATCTATAAATTTTAACCGAACTGCATGAACTAGAGACCAAGTATCTTAAGTTAAAACATCTACAGTATAAAAAAGCAGACATTTCTGGCCACATAGTGTGAGCATAAGAAGTGACTGCAATTCGAGTAAATAACGAGCACTTAGAAATCATGTGAGGTCAGTCAGGGAGCAGAGGGATTCAACTGACCATCCCATCTTAAAACAATCTTGAAGGAAGAGATGAGACAGTTTAGGAGTGACTGCTTTCCCTGTGCAACTGGTAGAGAGAAGGTTTTAACACCATTCCAGGGTGGAGAAAAAAACCACAACTATAGTAGAAATGGCAACACACAGGAGACGGACCAATTCAGGCAATTTACTCTGCTAGACATCAAACACTTTTTTGAGGCTATAAGTGATCATTGAAAAAATTATCTTGGATCAAGCATCCATGGCCAAGTAAAACCAAGCAGAGAGGAGTCTCTATGTTGGAGGGGCAATGAGAAAGTCTCATTTAACACAGACACTGTTATTCACACTTCTTGCTTTTTCTGTGTGCAGAAGCCAGGTCCCAGCAGAGCTCTTGGATCCTGCAGAAACCTGATGAGAGATATTATTCCAAACCCACAAACAGAGAAGTCACCCCACAGAGAGCAAGCGCAATGCCACTCGCATGTAAATGAAGTGAGGCAAGGACTGGAAAATGCTTCACAACAAGAGAAAAATCGAGGCCAGGAACTAGGAGTGTCTGAATCATAGAATCATTAAAATTGGAAAAGACCTCTATGATCATCAAGTCCACCCATCAACCCTACACCACCAGGCCTGCTAAACCATGTCCTGAAGTGCCACATCTACACGTTTTTTGAACACCTCCAGGGATGGTGACTCCAGCACTTCCCTGGGCAGCCTGTTCCAATGTCTCACCACTCTTTCAGTAAGGAAATTTTTCCTAATATCCAATCTAAACCTCCCCTGACACAACTTGAGGCCATCTCCTCTCATCCTATCACTAGTTACTTGGGAGAAGAGACCAACATCCACCTCACTACAACCTCCTCTCAGGTAGTTGTAGAGAGTAATAAGGTCTCCCCTCAGCCTCCTCTTCTCCAGACTGAACAGCCCCAGCTTCCTCAGCCGCTCCTCATAAGACTTGTTCTCCAGACCCCTCACCAGCCTCGGTGCCCTTCTCTGGACACGCTCCAGCAACTCAATGTCCTTCTTGTAGTGAGGGGCTCAAACCTCAACACAGTACTCAAGGTGCGGCCTCACCAGGGCCGAGTACAGGGGCACGATCCCCTCCCTACTCCTGCTGGCCACACTATTCCTGACACAAGCCAGGATGCTGTTGGCCTGCTTGGCCACCTGGGCACACTGCTGGCTCATGTTCAGCTGGCTGTCGACCAGCACCCCCAGGTCCTTTTTCCACTGGGCACATTTCCAGCCACTCCTCCCGAAGCCTGTAGCGTTGCGTGGGGTTGTTGTGACCCAAGTGCAGGACCTGGCATTTGGCCTTTTTGAACCTCATCCAGTTGGCCTCAGTCCATCAATCCAGTCAGTCCAGATCCCTCTGCAGAGCCTTCCTACCCTCGAGCAGATTGACACTCCTGCCCAACTTGGTGTCACCTGCAGACTTACTGAGGGATCACTCGATCCCCTCGTGCAGATCTTTGATGAAGATGTTAAACAAGTCCGGACCCAAAACTGAGCCCTGGGGAACACCACTTGTGACTGGCTGCCAACTGGATTTCACTCCATTCACTACCACTCTCTGGGCTTGGCCATTCAGCCAGTTCTTTATCGAGTGAAGAGTACACCCATCCAGACCATGGGCAGCTCATTTCTCTGGGAGGATGCTGTGGGGAACAATGTCAAAAGCCTTACTAAAGTCCGGGTAGATGACATCTGCAGCCTTTCCCTCATCCACTAGATGGGTCACCAGCACTTTGGAGAGCAAGTGCCTGTCGGATGGTAAGAAGATGCCAAACAGGCATCGGAGACAAGAAATTTTCCATCTGATAATACTAAAATGAGCTTCTTAACCTACACTTGTACATCTGTAGCACGTGTCAGAATAGATATGAGGACAGGAAATAGCTATTTATAAACCAAACGAAAAAGTAATATTGGGCAGGTTAATTTTAGCTATTTTTTTTTTAAGCAAAAAGTGACATGCATAAAACAGGGAGTGAGATCGTGACCTTGTTTAAGCCGGTGGCAAAATCCCTTTGACTTCAAGTCGCAGTCAAGGATTTTTACTCACAGTTCATGGTCACTCCTCACCATGTCACGTTAGCACTACCTCAGTGTTAGACATCAATACTGGGCTGCCAGTTGTGTGCAGAGTTGTATACACTCATATGCAAGCGCTGTATGGTTTATACACTGTAGTGCACATGGCTGAATCCCATTTTGTTGCTGGAAAAACTGCGGCACAGAGAGCCGGAGACAGGACAAAGGCTCCTTACTTGCAGCATAGCACTTTGTGGTGGGGAACACGGTGCTTCCCTCCACACCGGGTGTCCCCGAGAGCCCAGACTGCCCTAGGGACCTCCTGGGAAAATGGGCCGTCCCTTGTTACTCGAAAGCTTGTGCCAGTCAGAGCGTGAGACCAGTACTGCTTTGCTCTGTGCCAGGAGCAGAGAGGCTGCTAAGCAGGGCGGTTACGCATCCAGGGAAGCGCGAGTCCTGATCGCGCAGCAGTAGCCTTTAACAGGTAGCGATGTACACGTTCAGATGCAGTGCAGGTAGAGACAGGTTAATCCATACGATGCTCCAGCTGTGTCAGGAGGACAAGCAGTGTTGCAGGCATGCAAAACGGCAGCAAGATAAAATAGTTTTCTGACTCCTATGCAGCAAATTACAGACACCACCACAATTCAGGCACACCTAATCCTCAGTCTGTGTCCAATTCTATTAATTGCTCAAAGGCACTTTGCTGTTGTCACATAGAAAAGGTAATTACATATTTGAAAATGTTCCTCTGCTTGTTGCTTGGAGAGTTATTAAAGAACCCACGTGCGAGGGATGAACTGAATGAGACTGTAAGTTTCTTCCTGTGTAACAGAAAGGCAGGAATGGCAAATTCCCCCATCATGTGCAGGACTGGTGCTCTGAATCACAGAAGAAAGACTTTCACAGCAGCCTTTAAAGTGGAATTGACAAATCTGAGGATTATCAGTCCACAGACTGTAAGAAAATGAATCTGAATATTGCAGCCCTTCAGTGTTTGAAACTTCCTTTATTTTCAGGGACTGCAAGATTAGGCCCCAATCTGTGAAGGAAAAGCCTTACCTGAGAGGCTTTTGAGGAATGTTCCTCTTTGAAGAAGTAATTCAAACCACCAGTTCATTCCAGAGCATTATTAGGCGCCTCCATCCCTGTGCTGCTGTTACCGGTTTCCTTGTACATGGAGTGAATTAGCGCCATGTTTCAGCTGGGTTTCATGACTGTATCACCCAGACAGCAGTAAAATCCAGTCATGCCAACTCTTTGAAATACCAACCTGTTGTAGATGCAATGTCATCTTTCATGGGAGCTGGACACATTCTGAGAGAAAGAAAGAGTTTGCATAGTAGGCTACTTCGCTCTTCTTTGGAAGCAAAATTTTGGATAAGCAGGAGGAGGTAAAAAGGGGAAAAAAATCCTGAACAATCTCTGGATGGGTGGAAGTTTCAGCAAATTACTGATTACTTAACCGTATTATTTGCCTCAAAGGAAAAACATCTTGTGCCTTCGTTCTGCTGTTATCGTACTGGAGTTGATCACTTCAACAAAGTTGTTCCAAGCAAAGAATTAAGCCTGTTTGTATGACTCACCACCGGGCACTGAGTATTGCAGAGGCAGGGAAAGCACCTTCTGTTTCCCCTAACTGTCTGGCTCCAACCCTCACCCACCACCCCCTTGCACTTGTATGTATCTGTTTTGCTGAATGGACAAAGCATGTGTTTATTCTCTTCTTCTAGCTCCACTAAAGTTTAAATTCATAACCTTAAGGTTCCTTGTCCTGTTATTTCCTTAGCTTCATCTCCTGTGACACTTAAAATATGTCCTGCCCTATAATCAGGAGTAAAAGCAGCATGTGGATATTGCTTTCAAATGTATGCATTATCTAAAAGGCAAGCCCATGTAAAACGTTTTCCAAATGAACCTGGTTAAATTTTCAGAAGTATAGATGGATGGGGAGTGGGAATTTCCAGTATATCTGACAACAGAAGAAAAGTAGAAACTGCTTCTCGTAACATCTCCTGTAAAATCCTGCAGGTCACCAGCTTCAGGTGACGTGCCCTTACTGAAGCACCAAAAATGCTTCTAGACTCTCTGCATCAAAAGCAAAGTTGCTCGACAGCGGTGTTCACCTAATAGGACAGCAAAATGATCACCGATTCTTACATGAGTGATGGAAAGGTCTAAAGATCTTCAGCAGGAGGACTTTTTCAGCCACAAGGGACAAAAGAAAGGGAAATAAAGGACTAAAGAAAGTTGTATATAAAGAAGCCATTTAATGCAGATTTGCCATAAGGCAAGATAATAATGCTTGAACGTTATGAACTGCAGAAACTCCATGAACGCATTATATTTTAAACAGTTAATCTGTTTTACAAACTATGTACATTCTTCTGCTAACCAAGATGAATTGGGATTCAAGAAGCAGCACATCCTGACAAATCTCCTCCTAAAGGCATCCATTAATATAAATCAACAGTAGCAATTTTGTTTGATCATTTATTTGCAAGAATCATTAAGGTTTATTAGCATAATTATTCCCTGTGGGACTTCATGTCACATAAATGAAAAATGGCATTATCAATATTTAAAAGATATGTGTGCAATGTTCACAGTGCTTGAACAGTACTCTGCAGGTGGTGTCCAGCTGGAGCAAATTAGTTTAGGTTTGATTTCTAAATTGTAGAAATATAGTTTCAGTGCAACTGCTTATTTCAAAACTACGTTTGCTTATTGTGCAAGGCATTAAACACCACCAAAGCCTACAGTTACTTGTTACAGCACACGTGTGTACATTGTTTTCTGATTTCATGTAAGCAACTTGTCTGAAGATATCCAATGGGAAGCAAATGTTGCTCACTGGTGGAAGGCCTTTTATTATCTTGTCGGTTTTACTTTTTACAGTTCTATACGATGACCTGAAATTTTCTCAGGGAAACGAGAGGACTTTCTCCCTCATCCTCCCATCTCCTTCCACGCAGAATAGTAGTTATGGTGTCATTAGATGTCCTTCTCTGCAGAGACATGGAGAAGGGCCCTGCTTTCCTGCGGTAGCTCTGAGACCAAAATCAGCTGGTGCCTCGGTACCAGCTCTGTCATCACCTGGGTACCAAGCGTGAGTGTGGCTTACCCGAGCCCTCTTTGAAGCAGCCGCGGGCACTGATGCATAGCAAAGCGATTTGGTAAGATTGCGCCGGTCCTGCCCCTGAGCGGGCGGCTGCCTGCAGCGCGGGACGGGCCCCACACTCGCAACCTGCAGGACGAACCCGGCCGATGCCGAGGAGGTCGGAGTGAAGAAGAGAGTACATGGGAACATAATTACGACAATCTGAGGGGGTCAGACGAGCGAATTGCCTGCTTGTCGTCTGCTTAGGGGAAACACTGCGCGCCTTTGGTTCCCCTCGCTGCTGGAGCGAGTGCTGGGCGGCAGGCGCGAGCAGGGGCACACGCTGCCCTGGGGAAAAGGCGCCCAAGGTTCCTGCACTGAGGTGTCACCACCTGGGCGCTGCTCGGGGTGAAAGCCTGCGACTGAGGGAAGGAACCAGTGGGAGCCCAGCTGCGAGGTGGCAGAGTAAGCACAGCTTTCGGGCGAGGCCTGCATTTGGGCAGTGGATCCGGGGTGTGCAGAGCAGCGTGTGCGGGGCAGGGAGCTGGCACCCAGCTGTCACCAGCGCAGACGGCCTCTCCAGCCCTCTCAGCAGCGGCTGGCAGTGCTGCGCAGTGCTACTTCAGCCTGCCCGCGCCACGGACCTGGTTCGCAGGGTCCCAGCAAACGCATCGTGCTGAGAGGTCAGAAACCGGGAACACCTTGCAGACAGAAATCTGCGGGCTTCGTCTGGACCGTAGCAACACAGAGGCAATTCACCAGCTCGCTGGTGAATTTTTTCTGAAGCACAAAATTGCTGTTCTGCCAGCATTGAAATGTGTCATTAACCACTGTGTGCTGCTCTGCTCTCTAAAGGCTCTTGAATAAAACATCAGGGATTTTACTAAATGTGCCCCAGGACTCCTCCAGATGCGTCCCCAGGAGGCGCAGGGAAGCAGAGCCGTCACCATCCCCGGGCTGGTCACGGGGCTCTGCTGAGGCTGACGGGCAGGATGAAGGGCCAGCGCAAGAGATGGACGCAGGCAGCAGAATTATTTTCATGTTGCTCTCAGCCCTTCCTGGGACTGATGTTTGTTTCCTGCTGTTGCCCTTCAGTTGTCCTTTCTGTCGGTTGGCTTAAGGTTATGGTTACGGATCAGTTTGTTAAATACTCGGTTGTTTGCACATGGCATCTTTCTGCTTAATTTTCCGCTCTTTGCTAATCTCCCCTTTGGAGCTCTTCAGCTTTTTAATTATTCAGAAATGTTAAACTGAATTCTTTGGAATTAATTGTGTTTGGTGGTACTTTGCAGGAATGAAAGGGGTTCTGTTTTCTTCTAACCATGTTTCTTGGTGCTCTCTTTTGCACTCAAATTAGAATATATACTAACACCTGGACTTGGTGCTGCCAGAGGAGTAGGCAGTCCCGGAAGCATGTGCCACCTCACCCTCTTACTCGCTGTGTACTTCTCTATGGGTGCTACTATAGGGAGAAGACGAGTAAAGCTTAATACTTCACAGGTTTTTTTCTCAGTATCTCATTCAGCCTTGGAAATTATGACTCTTCCTTCCAGAGGTGTACGTTCTGATGGCATTACATAGAAAATACTGGAAAGGAAACCGTGACCAGGTCAAGTGCTTAAATGACAGCCAAAATCAGGTGAGGTCATGCTGATCACCGGGTGGAGGTCAGTGACTGGGTTCCCTCCAAGACACTCCCTTTGCCCCATTCAGTTGGGTGCTTTTGCAGGTGAGCTTGTTGCAGGCTGGTTGCTCAAATGTCTCCTTGTCCTGGGTTTGGCCAGGACAGGGTTAATTTTCACCAGACTCCAGGAAGGGGCACAGCCGGGTGGGCTGGCCCAACCCCAACCTGGCCAAACAGAGCCGGGTATTCCATACCATGTGCCATCATGCTGGGTTCCGGGGGGGGGGGGGGGGCGGCGTGGCGGGAACTCACTCGCGGCTCAGGAGAGCGCGGCGCCGGTCCTGTCCAGGAGAGCGGGGTCTGTGGGGTCGTGCGGTTTGTTCTGTGTATTCCCCTTTTCTGTATCATTGTTGTTGCTGTTGCCTTTGTTTGCTGTTCTGTTAAACTGCCCTTATCCCGACCCACCAGTTTCTGCCTCTTTCTCTCCATTCTCCTCCGCACCGCGGCGGGGGGAGGGGTGGCCGTGTGGCGCTTTTGTTGCCGGCAGCAGCCGAAGCCAAAACACTCCTCTAAACCCCACACGGGAAAGATAAGGACAGGACAGAGTAGGAAAAATGTACGTCTGGTATTTAATCTTTCTGCTTCCAAATTAAAAGCTACAAATGGAGCTTGTTACCTTGAGGGGCATTTTTGACAAATAATTAAATCACAGCTCACATGTAAAAATCTGATTAAATAGATATAACTTTTTTGAAAAGCTTTTACGACCAGAACTTTCATACCCTTAAACATTTAGATTCTCAACTGAATATCCACACTGATCGTTTTCTTAAGCAAGAACTTGGTCCTTTCGCTTGAGCTTATGATCTCTATTCTTTTTCACAGGGGACAGGAGTTTGGTTATGATAGGTATGTGGATGAAGCTCTTGCTGCACGAACCAGAAGTGTTGTTATAGCAGTGCCTTTACAACATTCTTTACGTAGAAGAACTATATTTGCTCTGCCTAGAACATTTGCTTAAAAAACCTGATTACAGGTGAAGCAGAAAGCCTGATAATCGCAGCTTTTATTCTCCCCAGTGTTTGCTAGTTGGATTAAAAGGAGTATGGTGGACGTGGCGCTCTAGTTGCTTTTTAAAGACTGAATGCTAGCAATGTTGTGCCAAATGCACAGGAGAAATGCCCTCTTCCATAACCCAAGCAGATCTACTAGCCAGGCAGCCAGGTGGCAAGAAAGCTCAGACTTTGCTGTGTGCTGTAAAAGCTCATTTCCCAGCTCACTGACTGATGCTGGATGTCATACAGAACCTGGCTGATGTCGATGGTGTAACTGCTGCCTTTTTTCAGGTTACCTGTAAGAAGCAGTTGAACTGCAATACAGATTAAAAAGTAGGGAAGTAACAAGAACCTATAGAATACATATGATACTTACAAACTACAAAACAATGTAAATAGTGTTGATCGACGGGAGGGGTGCAGAAAGCCACAAACTTGGTATTGATTGAAGTAATAGGAATGGGACAGAAATTGCAGAGAAACAGAAGCACCAAAAGAAACAGAGAGCATAAGGCAGTCTCCTATCTTGACACTAAACAAAACCTGAAAGGCTGAATGCTGCCTGGAGAAGGACTTGAAATGAGTGATGAAATAGTGTCCTAACTCCCTACTTGTGTTTCACAGCATCAAATGAGTTTGGGCTACGTTTTTCAAGAAGTACTTATGTTTTCTGGCATTGCTAGTGTGGATACAAATAACAAGGATTGTGTGGAGGTAAGAGATTGTGGGATGAAAAATGATTTTGTCAACACATAAACCTGGAAGGGACTGTCTAATCCTTCTGCCTGCATGGAAGCAGAATCTAGTGTGATTGCGCTGTACTACAATTTTTATTTTTAAAGATCCTCTCTATAAACTACCTAAGGAGTCTGTTTTGGTGTTATCCTGCCCTTTTAACTAGAATAACAATTATTTCATGTCCAACCACCAAAAATACCCTCTGTATGAAACATTGCAGTGTGATCTCACTGTGGAGTAAAATTCACCTGCAGTCTTTGGAATTTCTGTGTTCCGTTGCTCAAAACAGTGTGTCTCCTCAGAAGAGCAGGTGGGTGCTTTATACACTTCAATAAATCAGTACTGAATATTAATAGGAAATGTTAATGGCTCTGAGTTTACCCAGAAATATGTGTGTACGATGCTGTGGATATAGATACATTCTAACAGTTTCAGTCACGTCAGTCTTCAGAGGCACAGCTCACAGGTTTCCCTCTTGATCAGCAGGACTGAGCGGAGATGGAAGCCCAGAAACGAAGCAAAGAACATGGTGTCTCCAAAGGACTGATTTCTGCTCCTGTCCTTTGCGCAAACGTCCTTTCTGGCCTGAGACACTCCATTTATTCTCTTTATTCTTTGAAAACTTAATACTACAGCTAAATATTTATTAAAACCACATTTTTCTCATGAGGAACAGCTGTATTTTTGTTGAACACATTTGAAGCACGGAGTACTTTTGTTCCTTGTAATATTTTTGTTTACAGTCCATAATGTCATAAGTAAAAGATCACTTCTGCCTACTGCTGCTATGGGACATATTTTCCCTACTACTGCAGGATAATTAAAAAAAAAAAAAAGAAAGTGCTAAGCTTTTCTTGACAGTGATAGCCCCTTAACTGCTAAATCTGCTGTCCCATCCATCACTAATCTCAAGCAAAGCAAGCATTCGTTTCTCTGTGACTTATCTAGGTCTTTAGTAGATCAATAGCACAGCTCGGATGTTTCAGACTCTTCCTTGTTGATTCACATTTATCTTTTTGTCCAAAGAAGGTAAATTACCTCACAGAGAAGCTGTGTTATCCCCAGTACTGGTTTCTAATGTTGCACAGTCAGCATGACCCACATACCTTATCTCAGCTGGAACGCATTTGTCACTGTCTCGTGTTATGATCACCTGGTAAAATGCCCTAGAAAAGAGGTAAACCTGCAAAATGACTTCACCACTTTCATTTAATGACCTTTGCTGCTGTCTGCTCCTGCATCACCTTCAATTTAACCTGCTGAAATAAATGGAACTTCCTTTTTCCTTTTAATGCTCCATTTAATCATTTTTATCATTAGCAAAATTTTCATTCCTTGGCAGTCTGCGTTCCTGCTGCCATGAGTTGATCAGTAGGTGATGAGACTGAGAACAGAATCGTTTATCACTGTGCATATTAACCCTGAGCAAGAGGACTGCTGAGTTTAACTCCACATCTGTACAGCTGGTTGCTGGTTACCTGAAGCTTTTCAGGCCCTGGGAGTGTTCAGTGCTGTTAGAAAAAAGGAATGAGAAGCAGGTCACTGACCAGCAAGCTGTAACCAGGCAGCTGCGAGACAAAACGCTGTATGAAACGAGAGTTTGACAGCAATTACGCAGCTAGGACTCATTCTCTTCCAAACTATAGTAAAGTACATATTTCGTTATCTGTTATTCTAAAAATTTCATAGATTATATTATGGAAAGAAAACTTAAATATAAACACATTTGACTTTTAAGGATTCTGACCCAGCTGGTTGCAAAGCCAGAACACTTTTATTCTGTTCCTTCAGAAGCACTGAGCAGCTCTGCCTGGCCTGAACTCTGTTCTGCAAGTGTTAAATTCTTTGGTCTTTAACTGAGAAATTAGTTGGTGCCAGCGAGGTGTTCTGCTTTTCGACATGAGGAAAAGGTAGGGCTGTTTTCAGCAAATGCTTGGTTTCTTCCCAGATAAGCAGGTGCGAGGGAGGCCGCTACGTGGAGCAGTGACGTGCCGTGGCTGCGCAGCTGGGCATAGCTGCAGCAGCAGATGGACACGGATCGTCCCACGAAGACCATCTCGATGAGGAGAACAGGATGTGCTAGGAGGGCACGGGGCAGGAACGTGCTTGCCCAGGCACGGGTGTGCTGCCCATAGGCCTGCACTCCCAGCAAGTTTGCGGGCGACCCAAACAGGGAGTGCAGCCTTCGTCCCAGGGGACCAAACAGCAGCCCCCGGGATCTCCAGGGAGGGCACGGAGGAGGCACGGCTGGGCGCTTGGCCAAGAGGCACCGTGGGACTCCGAGGGGCCAACAGCCACCAGCTGAGAGAGAGGAAGTTCTGGCTGGGTATTAGGGAAAAAAATGAAGACGACCAAGCTTTAGCACAGGAGCCCACAGTTCTTGGGGAGCTCTCAAGAAGAGGTCAGACCAGCAGTTGTATTTGAATTGGGGGAAATGATTGTTTTCCATCTGTAAGTATTCGATTGGACAGAAGGAGCAGGGCAATGGTATATCGGGTGTTTCTGTGGAGTTTCTGGTGTATTTTCTCCCTCCTGTTCTCTGCATGGGGTGACTGCTGATGCTGAAAGGCTACTTACCTTTGGAAATCTGCACACACACACTGTCTTTACTGAACTGTCCCTGTGGCCTCACTTCTGCTGGGAGAAACAATCAGGGTGTCAAAAAGAGTTTCTGAGCACAAACTGCCATAAGGTATCGAGGATAAAAGAATTCTCTGGTTGCATTTTTTTCTTCTTTGCATTTTACACACACTGCAGCAAATCTGAAATGTATGGGAAATAAACAACAAGGCACTGAGGACTGGAAACCTCAAAATATTTTCTCTTTGGGATCTTACTGGCTATTAGTGCTGTGTTCTGTCCCTTCTGCGAAAGATACACTGCTCACACATACTGCTTACACGTGAATACAAACCACCTCTTCATTTTAAACAGAACGTTGTGAACCGACTTGTTGGTCTCTGATATATGTGTGTTTTCCCAAGCATTTCTGCTCTCGCTTTTCTGTCTGAATGCCTTGCTGTCCTGGAGGCTGAATCAAGGTATACTTATGTTCTCATTTTAGGGTGTTGCTGTTCCAAATTGAGGGCATCTTGCAAGCAAAGATGAAAGTTTACGTCCGAAGGTTATTTGCTGTCATTTCCAGATGCCAGGTGAGGGCACTCGATTTTGTTATTTCAGTTGGTAAGAAAGAAAATTCCACTTATTTCCAGTGAGGCATACAGCTGTTCACCGAGGAGAAGGGACAGCAAAAGTACCTTCTGCATCTTCATCACCTCCAGGCCTTGAGGACTGGCAGTCAGTGCTGTGCCAGTGTTGTTAAAAGGCGCCTTCTTCCTGCGCCAACACCTGAGAGTCATTGGGGGGTGGGTTTTTTGACATTTACTTGTTCCCTTGCCTGCTGTTGAAACTGGTGTGGTCTTGTTTGTTTGTTTTAAAGAGAGCTGCAGCAGTAACACCACTTGGAAAGAAGAAGTAGGGTAAGTTTATGATCATCTTCTGCCTTATCTCTCCCTGCTTGTATCCTCTCAGTTAGACATGGTCTCCTATAGTTTAAACCTCCCCCCCCCCAGCATTGTGGGAAAACAGTTTTTTCATGAACAGGGCAAAGAATAACCAAAGCTTCAGAAAGAATTACACTAATTTGGGAGATTTTGTAGAAGATTGTGAACTAAATTAAAATGATGAGTGTTCTCATCCCATAAATACATAGATATAGCTATATCTAGCACAGAATTTATAGAAACATGCAAACTTCTTTTTTACCTAATTATGAGAGGTGTTCTTCTCTTAAGCTTTATTCATTTTAATTAATTTTATAAAGTAGGTGACATTAATGAATTTTAAATACTGGTTTAAATAAGCTTAAATGTCTTTAGTTTCACATAGAAAGGAAAATTTTATTAAATTATTTATTAAATTCCTTTCATGTAGAAAGGAAAATAAAGGTGAGAAAAGTGGTAGAAGTGGGTGGGGCAGGGCTTGGGTAATTGGATGCCACCATGTTGACCCCGTTCTTGGAGCAAAGCGAGCCCAGAGAAACTCTCTGGAGTGGACAGTTGTGCTCTGTGTAAGATCTGTTCTCTCTGGAAAAATTAAGGGCTGGGTTTTCCTTTGGACTATCAGGTTTAAATGAGGCATACTTTACACCCAGCAGCCTTACCAGAATCATGTAGTATTATGTACTTTGGTGATGTTCACGGTCAGCGTCCTGGCTGGTGATTTCTCCCCTGTGACTGGATCCCCTGTATTTGTTTGGGATCCATCATAACAGTTATGAAGGAGAGAAAATCTTAGTTACATGCTGCCACCTAGGTGCTGTGGTTACGGGTGAGAAAACGGCATTAGCTTAAAGTAATAATTCAATAAATACTCATTTTTTAAAGTTATTTTGGCAATTGCATTTCTTGCAACTCCCTGTGCTCAACTTTTACCGCTTCCTGCTTCTCTTTGTTACCTGACATCGCAAACAGCTCCCGAAGCACACGGAGTGTGTTTGGAGACGTGGTTTGTATGGGGGCAGGGCGCGAGGCGGGAGATCTCCACAAACCAAGCACACATGCTTACCGTCACACTGCATCTTTACACCGTAACAAAACGTCAGTAGTACCCGTTCGGCACAACTGACCAGCCGCGGGCAGGAGCGTCCCTGCTCCCCTCGCCTTCATCCCACTGGGGCGGCTCCGCGGGGAAGGGCCTTTGCCCGGGCCGGGGCCCCAGCTCGGGGCTGGGCGGGTAGCACTGTAACGCGGGCAGGGCAGCGCCGGTCCGTGACTGCTCGGTCCTGCTGCCAAGCCCGCCGCGCGCAGACCGCTCCGATGCTGCTTCCAGGCTGCTGCAGGGCCCCCGCTGGCTTCGGCAGGCTGCGCCCGGTAGCTCCGCTCACCAGGGGCCGGCTGCGGCCTGGGGACTGTCAGGAGCTGGCGACTGCCCTGAAGGTACCACCTCACCCCACACTGCCGGTTCGCCTTATTACAACGCGCCCTAGCGTCGGGACCCGGGCAGCGGCCGCTCCTCCGGCTGCTCTCCGCTCCGAGGCGGTGTTTGCCCCCCCTGCACCAGGCGGGCAACACCCGCTACTCGCTCAGCCCGGAGCCCCAGGGAGGCCGCGAACCCGCCTGGGGCCCGCCCGCTCCGCCTCCCGCTCTCGGCCAATCAGAGCGGCGGGCTCCCGGAAGTTACGCCCCTTCCCCGCCCTCCCGCGCCGCTCGTTGCCATGGCAGCGCAGCGGCGGGCGGGCGCGATGGTGAGCGGGGGCCGGCGGTGGGGAGCGGGGCCTGGCCTGCGGCTGCCCGCCGCACTGCCGCGCTCTTGTCGCCCGCAGGCGGAGGAGGCGGAGGAGCGCGGCGGGCGGAGGCGGGCCGCCAGGCTGCGGGCCGCGCTGGAGCGGGAGCGGCGGCTGGAGGAGGCCGTGCTGCGGGTGAGGGCCGGGGCCGGGGGGCGGCGAGGCTGTGGCGCGGGGGAGCCCCTCCCAGCGCCGCCTTCCAGTCCTCCCGCCGGTGAGGGCCGCGCCCGGCGGAGGAGCGGGCTGACGGGACCGGTGGCCGCGGGCAGGCGGAGGAGCGCGGCGACCGGAGGGAGGCGCGGGCGGAGCGGCCGGCGGCGGAGCCGGTCCGGCTGGCGGACCAGAAGGCGCGGCAGCGCGCGCGGGAGAGCAGGTGAGGCCGGGGGGGCGGGGCCCGCGCCCGCGTGAGCCTCCGGCGCCGCCTCCGTTGGGTTGGTCTCGCGAGGCGAGGGCGGTGCGCGGGGGCGGGCCTGGGCCGGCGCGGCCCGGCAGGGTGGGGCAGGGGAGTTTGAGAGCAAGGTGCGGCAGCCAGGTGACCGCAAGCGCAGCTGGTCCGCAGGAGCAGAGCGCTCCGCCGCGCCGGATGCGGGGCCGCGGCGCACCTTTATCGATGGGTGCGCGCAGAGGCGTCTGTGAGCAGCCGCGTTCCCGCACCCGCGCGGCGTTGTACAGGCAGCTGAGCGCAAAGCTGTGGCCGGCGTGTGCACAAGGTTAGGTAACTCGTGGTTTAAAACAGGCTCCGTTTTCTGCTCTTTTGCCAGAGCAAGACTTTTTGTTTAAAATGGAGATTTTCCTTGAAAAATCATTTTTTAAACTGTATTTAAATAGTGATGGAAATTTCAGTTTTTCTCCACAGGTGCCTACTTCCTTGTAAGAGGGTAACTTTTTGTTTTGCTTTCCCCCCTAGTCTTGAACTTCAAGAGTTAGAAAAAAAGCTGAAATCCGCTTATGTGACTAAAGAGCGAGCTGCGCAGATTGCTGAGAAAGAAGCTGTCCAGCGTGAGGAAATGGTAACGGCCTTCGCCACGCACCCCAGCACCCGCGCACTGTGACTCTGAATGGGTTGGGCTGAAAATTCGTCCCTTGAAGGTGGCTTTTTCATCCAAAGTACTGCTAGGTTTAGGCTTTCAGTCTGTATTGAAAATATGTTTTGTGTTATGGAGGACTAATTAGCCGGTAATAACCAGCCATAAGAAGGGTGCTTACTTTGCCAGTGCAATCAAAGCAGCAGTGAATTAAGCTGTATGAATGGATACAGCTTTTATTTTACTGGTTTTGTAATATTTATCTAACTTGAAGCTATGATAGGCTTTGTACAGTGAGTGCTTACTGTGGCGAGTCCTTACCTTAGAAGCAGATTGTTGAAAAAGTTGTTACTATTACTAAACATGTATCTGAATAACTTCAGGAAGAATTGTGAACTTTTTACTTATGCGTAGAATAATACTGGTGATCAGGCAGATGATTCTGATCATGTTCACATTTTGTACAAAATTCAGTTTACACAAATTGCGGCAAAGACAGTGCATTTAGTGAGGCAGTTCTCCATGGTTAAATTTCAGTCATTACGCTGACGCGAGCTGGTTTCACTCATGCCGAACGCGCTGCTGTGTCTTCCTTCAATGCGTGGCCTCCTTGAAGTGTTGTTAGTTCTCCTCAAGTTGTTTAGATGTTGAGCGTTCTCCTTGAGGCTTCTACTTACTGAATTAAGCTATTAAGCATGTTAAGGCACTGCATTTGTAGATTGATGTAGGAAACATTCCATTTTTGTAATGCGGTATAATTCCTCCTTCCGCTGTGTGATTTTTCACTACAAGTTGTATTTGGGGGAGTAAAAAAGGAATCTTGCATTGCTTTTTCCCCCTATAGAAACGTGAGGCTGAAATAGCCCAACAGATGAAGGAAGAGTATGAAAGGGTAATAAAAGAAGAAAGTTCTGCAGAACTGAGGCGGAACAAGGAGAAAATAATGTATCAGCAAGAACTGGAGAAACAGCTTGAGGAACGAGAGAGGAAGAAGAAGGATGCTTACGCAGAGTTTCTGAGAGAGAAAGTCATGATTGATGAAATTGTAAGAAAGATCTATGAGGAGGACCAAATGTTAGTTACTTTGAATTTTTATTAATTTAAAACAAAACAACTCACGTAATTCTGTATAGGAAACTAATTTGCATATATTTGTTTCGTAGACTAAGGCCCGTTTTAGTTTTCAGTGGTCATATTTTACTAACAAGAGACTGACTTGCATGGATTTTGCTGTGTAAACATCAAAATGTTCTTGTTGTTCCAGTCGATCTCGCGTCCTTGTTCCCCAAATATGCAATCCAGCTTGTTCCCAGGAGTGCCTCTGTTGGGCCCATCATGCTGGGAGTGACTGCATATTGCAGATTTCTGCCTCGCCTCATGCTCCCGCCTCTTCATGGGACATGTTGTGTGCCTGTCTTATGGACTGGGACAGGAAAGGAGGTTTCTGAGGGCGCGGGGCAGAACAGTTTAGTATAAATAATGTTTAGGAAATTCTGGTGCCATCGGGCTTCCCTCTCCGCTCCTCTCTGTTTTGATGGAGTGTGTGTAAAATGGAGTAATAGTGAGTACCTGTGCATACAGTCTGTCCCCCTCAAGGAAGGTGTTAGACATGAGGTACCCTTTTTGGGGCAATTCGTCAATAAGTATTTTCAATTTAGGTATCTCGTTTCCAGCTGAATGGGTAAGGAGAGTCGTTGAAATCTTAGTCTCTGGAATATATTGTTAATGATGAGCATATGGTCCGTTTAGTGGTACTCTGCAGTACGTTAAAACACGATTTAAACTTTTTTTTCCATTTTCTACAGGGAAAAACAACTGAAGTTAGATAAAATGAGAGCAACTCAGACGTATATTGAAGAATTTAAGAAAGAACAAGCTATCTGGAAGAGAGAGAAACAGGAAGAGATGGAAGAAGAAAACAGGAAAATTATGGAGTTTGCCAACATTCAGCAACAAAGAGAAGAAGACTGGATGGCTAAAGTTCAAGATGCTGAGGAGAAAAAACAAAGACTTCAAAGCATGGTATAAAAAATAGAAATTGTAGAAAAAATTATTGTATTATTACTTATTGTACGTTCTTGTCTTTCATTTAGAAATCTTTCCTTCTTGTAATAGATTGTCCAAAATCTGGAAAGAGAACAACAGAAGTGTGAAGAACTGGAACAAATCCGCCAAGAGCTGTATCTGGAGGAACACGCGGAGACGGAAAGGAAGAAGGAGATGGTAAGCGCTGGCAGGTAGATGAAGCAGCACCTGCGTGTTGGGGTGGGCGGGGAATATTTCACTTTCCCTGGACTTCTCCTGCAGGTACATGCATGGATATTTTGGTACTGGTCAGATACCAGGGTTTTTATGTCATCTGCATGTTTGTGTCGTATGTGTGTTATGTGAACCTGTGCATAAACTGTTCAGGGAGAATGCAAGTGGAGAGGAGCACTGCAACTTTGCCATAATTCCTGCCAAACATTCAGGCTAGCAGAGCTGGTGTGGATGAAACTTCTGTAAAGTAGAAATAGTAGCGTATCTGCAGGAAAACATGTAATTGATGGAGCCCTTGTAGCTATTGGTAGACCAATCTAATTTAAGCAGACCAGATAGGAAAATTTAAAGAGAAAGTTAAACCATTTTGAATCGCTGACCCAGAAAATAAGTAATAAAGTGAATGCAGGGGACATTGTTTGACATAGTCTTCCTCTGTCCCTTCGCTTCTCCTGATGTGTGTTTGATGGGGCAGCGTGCCTCCAAGTCTTCGGATATTGGCGCTGGGGTTATGGTGCTGAGAGAACATTTAGTGACCGTGTATCCCGCGTGCGATTCCTTCTGCATCCGCAGGCGCTCTTCAGGGGCCAAGTAACTCCCGCAGCCACAACTTTCCCTCTTGTCAGTGCTGGCAGGGTGCTCGTGGGCTGGGCTGGGTTGGGGGTTTTGTCACACTTTGGGTTTGCCAAGTCTGTAGTGTTACCTGTGACTTTGGGATGTTTTTGAGGGGCTCCTAGAGCCCTTTTTGGTCTGTGAGCTGTCTCAGAGCAAAGAGCTTAATTCTGTCATGGGTTTAGGTGTATTAAATAAATTTGAATTGTTTTCAGTTCTGTTCTGGCACAAAGTGTCCATTTCCAACACTATCTCCTAAATGTTCTTAGTCAGACAAGCAGTTTGTGTATTAACTTAGTTTTTGGAGGGAAAATTCTGTCCTTGGAGTTTCCTTTGCCATTCCTAATGTATTTATGTTTTAATTTCAACCAGGAAGACAACTGAAGGTTTTGAATACCTTTATGCTCCCCTTTATACATTTATTTATCCCCTGAAGGAGAATGCCAATAACCTTGCAGTTCAGGTGTAATTAACTGCTTGCTTTTTGCACGTCCATCTGCTGTTTCCTCTGGGCCTGCCCACACCCTGTCGTATCGTGGCTATGGGTGACAAACAAAACGTAACAGAGGCTGAGATAACGTAACACTGCTATTTTCAGAGGGTTGTTCAGGACGACTGTCTTCTTGATTCACTTCACGCCAGTGGGAAATAATCATCTCCTTTTGGTTTGGACTTAATTTTGAGCATCTTGAGACATTTACCAATCTGGTTAATACTGAAGAGCACTGTCAGATGTTTGCTCCCGTTATTTAGGCTAGAAGATAACAGCTACGCTAAATTTATTCCAAGATACATTGAGTAGCTTGGCTGATAACGATCAAAATTTTCCAAAGTATGTTCAGTAATACAGCATTTTATTAAATTTCCTTTATAGGCAGAAATTGAAAAGAGAATAAGGCAGCGCCTAGACTTAAGGCAAACATATGAAGAGCAACTTGCTTTGAAGAAGGTGGTACGACAAGCTATGCAAGAGGAGGAAGAAGCCTTCAGACAACAGATGTTGGCCAAGTTTGCAGAGGATGACCGCGTGGAACAGATGAACGCTCAGAAGCGAAGAATGAAACAGCTTGAGTACAGACGGGCTGTGGATAAACTCCTTGAAGACCGTCGCAAACAGTTTATTGCAGATAAAGTAAGAGTTTTTGCATTCGCCTTTGGTTTGAGCCAAAGTGTTTTGATGTGAGAATGCTTCTGCTACCCTGCGTGACGAGGCTATGGCTACTAGGGAAAGGTGACAGGGGCACGGCAGAGAAACGTGCAGTGGGGACACAGGCCTTTGTTTTGGTTTGCTGACAGAAAAAAGGTCTTTTTAAAGCTGACCTTTTTTGTAGCTGAAGAGGTTAGCGTCAGCAACATGCCTAGACCCCTGTATACCCAGCAAGCTCTGCAGGTATCTCCTCAGGAGCCAGGGGTTCTGTGACACGGCTGTTGGCCAGTGCAGCATCGCTGATCAGCAGCGCTGATGATGATGTGAGAGAAGGGCAAGTCCTAGCCTTGGTTTCAGATCAAGTCTCTCAAATTATCATCTGAGGAAGAAAAGGCATAAACTGAAAACAGGTCCTGGAATCTTATACTGTAGCTTTCAGACCTGTTTATTATAGAGTAAAAACCACATGTGTGATGTGAATTGCAATTTGTAGTCATCAGCATGAGAATACGTGCCGATTTCTGCTTTTCCTGGATTAGAACGGTAGGGCAGGAACAGACTACCTTGACTGGGAGCCATCAAGGAACCAGAGCTTGGCACGTAACTACCTTTAAAAGGGCTTCTAGGATGAGACCAAACACTTACGTAGCAGGATAGCCTCGCGTCTTGCCAGTCAGTATTCTGTGAGATTTTTTTCTAGTTACCAAACATGTATTGTTTAAGCAGTGCGTTGTGGTTTTTTATTATGCACTTTTCCATCCTTTTCAAATGAATTTCCTGTGACCAGGAGTTGGTAAGTGGAAGTTCAAGATTTACTCCACTAAAAAATGTTCTCTTCATTTGTTTCCACCAATACCCACCATAGTATGTTCGCAGAGCTGCGAGGGGACCTAATATATACTTACAAATACCTGAAGGGTGGGTGTTAGGAGGATGGGGCCAAGCTCTTTTCAGTGGTGCCCAGTGACAGGACAAGGGGCAATGGGCACAAACTGAGGCACAGGAAGTTCCGTCTGAACATGAGGAAGAACGACTTCCCTCTGAGGGTGACGGAGCACTGGAACAGGCTGCCCAGGGAGGTTGTGGAGTCTCCTCTGGAGATATTCAAGACCCGCCTGGACAAGGTCCTGTGCAGCCTGCTGTAGGTGACCCGGCTTTGGCAGGGGGGTTGGCCTAGATGACCCACAGAGGTCCCTTCCAACCCCTACTATTCTGTGATTCTGTGAAAACTTGCTTGTTTATTGTAGGAGCGTGAACTTGAAGAAAGATGGTTAGAGGAGAGAAGAGAAGAGAGCATCCGTGCCATTGTTGAAGAAGAGAGACAGAAACTCCTGAAAGAGCATGCGTCGAGATTATTGGGTTATCTTCCCCGAGTAAGTGAATTGTATTTTAAATGCTTTAAATGTTTGTCCTGTAAACCAGTTTGCTCTTGGGTGGTCGAAGTTGTAGGACTGTGTGAATTCCTGCAGTCATTGCATGTCCTTATGGTGTCAGCTCCCCTGTGCTCACCTTTTCCTTTTTTCGAGTTGGGAAGCAATTTATAAAAATATTCTTTCTGTATCAGGGTCTTTGGGCTCCACTGTGGCATTGGTGCCATGTACAGAACTTGCTGAAAGCTTCCACAGCGCTTTGCACATCCAGTTTTTGGAATATAGAATGTTCTAAAGCAGGGTTTTTCTAGCCTGAAAGGGGTCCACCAGATTTCTCAGTTGGGGTTTTGGGAGCAATTTCTTAGTGTTGGCTGTCTTCTGTTACCAGGGAAACAAGGGCTCGTCTCTGTTGTGGTGCAATAAACCGCAGGGCTTACAGAAGCCTTTCAAAGTGCGCCTCGTTCATCTTTGTGTTTTCAGAAGTTAAAAAGATGGAAGCAATTATTGCAAAAGGAATAAACTACGATTTATTTTGTGTTATACTTCGTCATCAGAAAGATCACCTGATGGTGCACAAATGAACAGAGAGCTGCTTCAGGGGTGTAAAAACGCATTTACAGTAGGGAGGGAATTACCCAGCTATTTAAAGAATTTCTTTATTTGGCAATACTGGAAAACATTGTAAATATAGTGGAGTATAATTTTTATTCAAATATTAATATGCTAATTTGGTGCATGAGTTTGTAAAATTTAGAGTGAGTTACTTTCTAATGTAGATTTAATTAAAGGATAACTCAAATTGGTGATATTTTGAGAGAGTTTTCTGGTTTGAATTTAGAGTTGTATGAAGTCTTGGCTATTTCAGCATGCCCAAGGCTCACACCTGAGCCATGGTATTGATGTCCTGCTTTGTTCTTTTCTCTGCTTCAACACCGTGTCTGAATCGTGTGGTCATGTGTCGTGTTACTTCACTCAAAATGGTGAACTACCTAATTCTGAAGTCTCCAATATAAATGTAATTTGTAGGGTTTTTTTTCTAAATGCCGCAAGGTGTGTTCTGTGGCCCATACACATTTTTAGCCCTAAAATCAATTTAGAATTAGAGATTGAGATTTGAGTTCCCCTGCTTCCCTCCCCAAAACAGAGTTTCTGATTAAGTTGTTCAGTATCAGCTGATTTCCCAAACAGTTTCTTTGTACTGGCTCATTTCACAACGAAAGATGGGGACAGAGCCCCCCAGCCAGTGCCTCTTTGCAATGCAGCTGCTTGATTGTACTAAACCTGCATCCGCGCTGTGCTGACTGCAATCACTTTTACTGAGAAGAGAATGCGGGTGAATGTTGCCTTTTGCACAGTGCTGAAGTAGGAATCTTTACGGGGTTCTCATCGTGGCTTGCGTGAAGAACAAAAGAGCGATTCTAGGCTAGCAGCAAGTGCGCCAACTTGAAACTCACCTATTGACATTTTGTGACGGTTTTCAGGGCTGTTTGTTGGAAAGGTGACACCGGTACTGTGGATACCAGCTATCACATCCACAGAAAACTTCGGAGATCCATAATAATCTCCCTACTTTGTTTTACCTTTCAATGCATGTTTCTTTCCCCTTATTGCAGGGAGTACTCAAAGGCGAAGATGACATTAAGATGCTCGGAGAGGAGTTTAGATTGGCTTATCAGAAGAGAGAAGGTAACGCATTTTCTGGAGAGAGCTGAAATTTCCCCCGTCTCATCTCCTGGTTGGCCACCAGGTGTCATCTGGTTTCTAATGCAAATACTCACTTGCTGTTAGCAGTGAGCAACTCCTTTTTAATATCATTAAAAGTCTCCATTTTAAGACTGGAGGTCTCGACTGATGAGCAGCTGGTTTTATTTAAGTGTATGTTGTACTTGCATTTTTCATCAATAAACTGTTGCAGATCTCTCAATTCTCAGTCAGTGACACAGCAATGTTAAAAACGCTTTCTCCAGCAACTCTGCAGAAACCTAAGCTAGCGTAAATTCATGTGTGTTTCAGTAGGGACTAGAAGATTCTCTTAACGCACTATTTCTGATTTTATTTTAAAGATTTATCTGCACTGGCATTACACTACTAAAATACTGATCTAAATGCAGTTTGTCTCCTCTCGGAGGGGTCCGTCCGAGTTACTTGTTTCGCTGTTAGTACATGTTACTTTGCTGGTCAGATCTAAGCACAGACATTTTCCCATTTTGTAGTCAGAATCACCATTATACCTTTCTTTCAGTGTATAAACTTACTATTTATGGGCTGTGCTCCTATTCAATTACTCCAAGGGAGGAATCCCTTGAAACAGCTGAGGTTTGACAGAGGTTCACACTAGCCACATCGGCTTTTATTGCTCCTGTTCGTTAACGTACACATGGTACGCTGAGCTCATCTACACTCAAACTTTTATCTAGTTCTTGACTTTAATGATGACATAATGAAATCTTTATGGATGCAGTGCTTGTAGAGCACCTGTGGGTATGGAGCCATCCCTCCTGACTGTATCCCAAAGCAGCAGCTGCTGGCCACGGAAGCGTTCAGTATTTTCACTGTGACCAAAGTACCAATTTTACACACTAGAACTACACCAGACTGTGGAGTCTGTCTGGGTAATGAGGGGCTCGTCTCATGTATGTTTTTGCCAGTCGGGCTGTAAGATGTAACAGCTAAAACACGTTATGATCATTTCTATAAAAGAGCCATTGGTGCTTAAATGAGATGCCAGGACAACTAGCTTTGAGGGGAGATCTGTTGCAGAGAACAGCCAAGGTCAATTGTGTTTTAAAAAGGACGTGTCATTTTCTGCTCAGCTGGATCACTGGTTAATTTATTTCTGTTGCAACAAGGAGCTTTCTGAGACTGAACCCTGCCTTCTTTGGACGGAAATTACCTTAGATAAGGTATAGTTTTAAGTGCTAAAACAAACTGCTAACGAAGTTCACTTGTTGGAATATTCCTTGCACAGTCTGTGCGTCTGCCCTCACTACAGAATGGAGGGTTTGGCCTGGAACTTCAGCAGAAAGGTGTATTGCATATGATGCCACAACACAAGCTAGCAGGCTTATACAAGTGAAACAATCAGACATAAGCAAAACCAGCAAAATCAAGTCACTGGAACATACAGTTAATAACTACTATTATTAACAAGCATTCATATACAGTGCCAGAATAATGTACCATCTGACTTGTATTTCGAACAGGAGTTGTTTTTTTATGGAATCAATAATTTCCCCACTCGAGAGCCTTCATGAATTCCTCTTCAGTAAAAGAAAGCATCTTAGCAGCTTCAATGTGCATCTAAAAAAAAAAAAGTCAGGAGCAGAGATTAAAGTAGTGCGAAGGACCAGTACAAAATCCTGTGTAAGTGGGACAGCTGACAGGGGCTTCAGATCTACCACTCTGTTTTTATTGTACTATAGTCTTGATGGATGGTCACCTGTTCAAGCTGAAGCATTCAGAAGAAAATTCACATTTTCTGCAAAAATTTATAGTGTAGGGATAACGTGATAAATTTTTTGCTAAACATTGCAACTTCAGCTCTAGTAAAACAGGACCAATCGCTTTTCTTAGTTCCTTATATTGTTTTAAAAATGTCTCCGTTTTAATGAGGCATGGAAATCACTGCAAACCTGACAGCTCCTGTGACTCTGAAGAACACGTCTAAGCAAGCTGGTATGCGTGCTTTCAAGCTGATCAATATCCAGCTTCACTTTAAAGGTACTACAACAGCATCCATAAGATTCAGCATGCTAGCGCTTCTAATGTGTGTGATGTAATGTTAAATGAAGATTTTCACAAAATAATATGACACCATTAAAAATTAACAATCAGCATAAAACAAAGAATAACTGTACTACGCTTTAACGAGAAATGCCTGGAGCTGACCACTGGTAGCTGTGTTGCCGCGTACCACACCAGACATCTGTGGCCCCTTACAGCACATACACACACCCCCTCCCCACGTGTAGCTACGTGTGTTTAAAAATCATACAGTAGTCTGAATTTGTACTTCCACTACACAGGATATATAGCACGTTACTTTAAATAGAACACTGGAAGGAACAAACAAATATTTAACTTATAACGAGTCTATTTTCTGTTCAAATAATGCAATCGCTTGGGAAAAGGTCATCAAGATCATCGATGTTTGATGAGAAAACCTGTACTGAATGGTCAGTGTGTTTGCACAGAACTGCCACTCAAAAAGGCGCAGCAGCCGGAAAGCCCCAAAAGCTCCCTGGGTTCCAGCTGATGTCACAGCAAAGGTCCCAGCTCTGCCACACATCCTCATCGCCACACCGGGGTATAATCTCTTTACCTATCATCATTCAGCATGGTAAGGGTCCGGCTAAATCGTTCTTACTGCAAATTTTAATAAAATCAGATTTTCCCCATTCACTCAACAAAAGGCTGGTGTGAAGCTGACTGGAAGTTCTTCAGGGGATTACGTACAGTGCGCACACGTGAGCGCTAGCTGCCCTGCCCCCGCGCCTCCTGCCTGCAGTTAGGAAGGGCAGGGTTACTGCCGTTCTCTTTTCAGGTCCTCCCAGCCATAGTCTCTTCCGAAAGGACGACTAACAGCATCCTTCTTCTGTGAGTAAATACATTTTTTGTAAGAAAAGGTAAGTGGCTTTCTTGATTATCTGCAATTCTGATACAGTATTTGTAATTTTTAGAAAATATGTTTAATGAAGTTTTGTGAAGTTTATCTGAGACTGTGGTTTTGATTCACAGTCAAATAGGAATACTGCTCTTTGACACCCATTTCAGTGAATCCACGTTCCAGAGGACAATGAGCTACCTCGTGCATAGAGTATATTCTGAGTGAATGCTGCAGTTTTTTCATTCTCAAAATACACTTGAAGAGCTAGGAAGGCCTGCCAAAGGCTACGCTAGCACTGTTTCTGTGGCATCAATCTGTCAGGATCCCCTCTGCTTCCTGTTACTGCCAGAAAAACGGTCTTCCACTGGAAATGCACAAGCAGCCCCAGTTCCTCTTACTCCAGTTACCAGTCCTCCTTTGTCCTGTACTGGAGAGGTATTCCACATTGAAGGGTGTGTTTCCATACTGCAATTCCCAACTCCTAGGATAAGTATGTATATTTTGTTACATCGAGTTGCCACTTCATGCAGAACTGTTCTTCCTCTATCAGGGCTCAACAGCTTCAAGAGCGTTTACAAAATGTCTGGTGATCACTGCACCACTCGGAGGGTAAATCAAATGTTCTATTTCCTTATCTCAAAGGCTGGCCCTTCTAAGGTGCTTCTGCTCAACAAGTGACCACGCATTGCTTGCTTGAGCTCTCCTACAGCTTTGGTTTGAGAGTGCGGAAATAAGCGCATTAACTCCATCCCGCAATGAGTCACATCAGATGCAGCAGGGCAAGCCATCAGAGCTGAACCACTCTGTGATGTTCCGTCCTACCACGGCTACTGTGAAGCCCATCGCTCTGCGTGTGTCTTCTGCAGCCTCAGAAGGAAAACCGATACAAATGATAGCATGCAATCCCAGGATTTGGTAAGTGAAAGGTGTGATGGAACTGTAAGGCCTAAATGCATCAGTCAGGGGGAGATTGTTTGATTTTCGCAACATCTGTTAGTACACACTCCTCTCACTTTAATTTGCTTTCGTGTAAGCTCACAGGTTCTTTCAATTTGTACCGTCAAAGCTCACGTGCCAGCTCTATGCTGAAAACGTGTTTTGAGAAAGATAAGGTATCTACCTGTGGTGAATGACTTCACGGACCCCAATCTTGTACTCGATCAGAATCCTTTTATTGCTCAAGTGAATACCTTATATACTAATACAATAGTTACTAGAGCAAATCAGCTTTGGATTTGTGGCTTTGCGAATGCCAGTTCACAGTTGCTGTCTTCCAGGATCTTTTGCAGCTGGATGTGTGAAAACAGCTTATCTCCTGAGAACAGAGAAGGGAGGCGCAGGACGCGCTGATCTTTCAGGGTCATGAGACAGTGCTGTTCTGTCTCAAATTATACGGTTTCCCACATCTACCCACCACAGTGTCCAACATTTCTGTTTCCAAGTCTCTCCTTTTTGGGACATCAATATAGCTCTATCAAATACAATAGTTAAGTACATTTTTGGCTATATTCTAGCTGAAGTATTAATCCACTTTTCGCTGCAACACCTTCCTATGAAAGCTGTATCACTAATTGTTCAGCATGAATTGTCAGCAAGTATTTACTGCCTACCGTCTATGCAATTTCAGCTTCAGCTGCTAAAGCGCCTGGAGGGCAGCAGCCCCTGCCCTCCTGGGTGTGCCCTCCGGGAGACGAATGGAGGGAGATCCCAAACGGATGCACACGCAAATGGCTTTCAGCGTAAGGCTAGCTGCAAGGGCAGCCTGGATGAGAACAGCTGTGCTTCGTTGTGTATGATTCAAAGCACGCGTGATATTCCAGGAATTAGAACAGGATGGAGATAACTCCCCTCCTGCAATCCAGTGAATTCACACCTAGGACAAGTAATTTTTGCCTGACACACAAGGAGAGCTGCATCTGGGCAGAAACGTGCATGTGTAAAACACCTCAGGATATAAATAAAAAGAAACGATGTTAGTAGAGAAGGACACGCTCTGAGAACCCAGGAAGAATGCAGGTCTCAACTGTAGGGGCTCGCTCCTGAGAGGGCACGCTGTTATCGCTGCTGATACCACAAGTGAAACACTGGGGGGAAAAGCTAAAATAAAAGATTTCCCATGCTAAAATGGGTTCTACTGACACAGCACCCAAGGGAGCTGCTGTTGTTACCGGAACAGTATTTGTTCTTGAACAAACAGATACTCTCAGTCCTAAAGCTTGTCAGTAGTAATCCTTCACCATGACAGAGTGTGCTCCAAGTTCAGAATGGAGTCAATTCAAAAGATCAGCCTTTGCTATAAAGCAAAACCTTAGCAGTACACACTAGTAAAAGTGAGGCTGCGGCTCCCTTGCACTGGGACATCCTGCTCCTGCGGCTCTAGTTACATGATCACCTTACGTTCACCTTACGTGACAACAGACACGTTTAGCTAGAGGTGCTTAACTGAAATGCCACAGTGCTCTGGTCCTTACCTTTTGTCTCTTTAAAATATCAATTAACTTCAACTGCTTTTTAAAACCTATCATTAGCTCTCCTTTTTGTTTCTGCAATTTCTTGTTCTCTGTTTTCAGTTCTTCAATTGTTTTGAGTTCTTGGCTGGCTGCATCCTACCATGGGAAGAAAAAGAGAACTGTATTATTTGTGAAAGCCATACTTTAACCAATGGCATTACATAACAAAATGACAAACAGTAGCTACATGTGATGTTTCTGAAAAGAAACATTCCCACATCAAAACTTAGAAAAGAAAAACTCAGCCACAGTTTGCCTGTGTACGTATTAGGTGTGAATGTGTACGTTTCCCTTTTTCTAAACACAAATGGGGAAAATCTCAAAGGCTGTAACTTCATTCTGTGTATCTGTTCCTCCTGCACAGTTCGCAGTAGTGTCATCCGAGATAACTTAAGTCCTTTGGTGACCTGCTCTAAATTAATTTGGGGACTGTCTGTAAGATTCACACCACTTCCAAAGCTGATCAAGCCTTTTGTCTCATTCTAGCATTACTGAGTGATTACCGGTTGGAACTTGTTTTGCTAAGCCACCGTACCTTGTTACTTTGCTTCAGTTTGTTCAGCTCCACTTTATACTTTTCTGCTTCTTCCAGGGCCCTGTTTAAGCGAACCTCTGTTGCACTCTGACTGGCTGTGGCCTGCTTTTGTACATGCTTTAGATTCTCCAA